>NC_037672.1:121483154-122122559 GCF_003255815.1 Theropithecus gelada
CAAAAAAAAAAAAAAAAAAAAAAAAAAAGAATTCACTGAACTTAAAAAAAATTACTGTCCCTTCATAAAAATCTTAGTGTTATTAACACTCACTCATATATCATACTGCTACAGTAAATATGGTACTGGAATCAACTCACATCATTATTTATTGCATAACAAAAGAATGCCCATCAGTACACATCTTAACTCTCACACACATTAGTACTCTGAATTTTACTCTAAACAAATCTGTAGCTTTATTAGTTTGTTAAATTTAACAGAAGTAAATTTACAATGATTTTGGCCTTTCACTTGTGCAGGCTCCTCCATTAAGGGTACCCTAGCAATGTTTACAAGATCATTATAATTTTTGTGAATTTTCCAATCATAAGACATTTTAACCACAGTTGTTCTGCTGTCACTTTCCATACTGACTTCCCGCAGTGTCATAGGGTTTGGAATGGCCACAGACACATTTGGAATCTGGCTAACGAGAAGTGAAGTTGGGGATACTTTTATTTTGGGTTTAGTGAGATACATTTATGTGGCACACTATCACTTTAATGCACAGGTAAGTAACTGCTACCTGTTGGAATGCAGGAATAGCTCCAAGTACCCTCCTAATGCTCCTGGACTCAAAGGGAGGTTCTTTGATTGTCATCAATCATGCTCATTCAAAGAGCATATAAGATTAGTCACTGCACAAGAAACCCGAAAATGAACCTGAAATTGTAAGTTCTTCTATGAAAGACATTTCATAGAGATTTTTCCATATACTTGACAGTAATTCTACATAACATTATCGATACGATTTATGGAGCTAAGAGAAACTTTTCCAAACGACTGAACAAAAATTCTCGTTCAACTATGATAAAGCAAAGACAAAAGTTTCTTTCTATTCTCTTTATAGAAAATATCACATTACTGTAATGTTAAATCATACAGAAAAAGAGACAATAAATTAATACAACTCTTATGCTTTTTCTGGATTTTCTATGCCTATTGTATTTGTGACCTTGGGAAATTTTGAAATTTATTGTGATGTTTTTCTCATTTTCAGTAAATATTTGCATATAGCTAATATTGTATTTGTAATTTTCTTTTACTTTTCTTTAAGATCTCTACTTGTGTAAGCCTCCATACTACCTATGAAACCTGCATTCAACCCCACATGATAGAAAACAAAAATAATTCTATTTATTTTTCTAAGAAGATTGTTTTATAAAAATAAAGTAGGCTACATATTTATTTCAAATTAAATGTATTTGCCAAAAATAAAAGTTTGTTAAATTTTTCCTCTTTATTTTAATTAGTGGCTACGAAGATGAACATTTAAATAGTTGCTGTTCATATAGCAATTCTGTAAGGTTTCTTCATAGTCTGGAAACCTAAATCAAAGCAAATAGTTTAGAAATTTGTGGGGATTTAGTATGACCCCTATTAATTGAAAATAATGAATTTGTCTATTTTTCCTTCTCTCTGGTCTGTCATGCATCTTGTTAAGTAAGAAAAAAAGAGAAAAATATCCATCCCCCCAAAAATACAAAACACATGTCATATATTTTACTGTAGCACAGCCTTCCAAGTTGTCTGTGGTTTAACTGTTTCAACACTAATATGGGACCTTTGATATGTGCCTTACAGGGTTGTTCAGAAGGTCAGTAACCTAACAACAATATAAAGGAGTTGGGGAAAAAGTGAGGTAGTATTATATATGATGTGTCCTGAGCAAATTGGATTATTCCAGAATGGCTGTAGGCTTAGTTTAAAGAATAATCCTTTAAAAGCAAAGAGATAAACCCTGGAGGTTAAATTACAGCTTGATGAAATACTTGAAATGTCCAACTTTGGAATTCAGACTTTGTCACACTTCAGAGACGTAGAATAGCTACAGCTACCATTTCTTACACTTGTCCCAAATAATATCTTGTTTTTCAGTCCTCTCTCCATAATTTGGAGCTTATTAGACTCAGCAACTTTTTACATAAATTCTGCAGGCATAAAATAGGTGGCTGCCACTGAAAAAAAGTGGGCACCAAGTATACTTTCATGCACCACTGATCACAGCCTTAAATTTTAGTCATTTCTATTCCTTTCCTACTCACCCAATACCTATGTTAAAATAACAAAACAGCAGTTAGCAGTTAACTTTTTAAACAGGTACTCATATTACTTACATATTATAAGTGCTAATATTGAAAACGCTTTTAAAGAAGTAAAAGTTTTAATAAGTTTCATTCTTATCAACAAGTGCAAATTTAAATCTAACTCATTTAGGGTGTCTTCCTAAATTTAAAATCATTCATAGACACACTGTGGACTCACAGCACTAGTACATTGGTGCTTTATCACTGCTGTGACACAATCAGGCCTCACTGAAAGCGATCCCTGAATGGGAGCAGTTTTTAAGCACAACTCACAGCTGATCAGAAACCAGACCTTAAGTTGCCTCTTTAGGACTTCTCGCTACCTTCAGAGTTCTCTTAGCTCACTCTGCTTGGGTTTTTTTAATTTTACAGCTTTCTGCTCCATGTGGCTTCAGGTTGGAGAGATATATCCACCTGGGTACATAAATCTTTTCCTGAGGCAACACTACTTCCCCAGATTTGCGCAAACCTCTCTGAAGGTCTCTTTCCGGTAAAGCCTTTGTTTTCTCTTATTTCTTCACCATTCCAGGAGACTCCTGTACTTTACAATGACCACCTGGTATGAAAGATAAACTATACCCAAGTTACTTCTTTTATAAGCTCTTCAAGCTTCACTGTTTTATTTCTATTTTTTTTTTTTTTTTCCTGGAAATCTCTGGCACCAACTTAATTCTTAAGGGGATTTGAGACTTTTTTTATAGCCTATATTTTAAAAACAACATGAACAGCACACTCAAGATCTCCTCTCTTCGCTAAAGAACTCATGGTCTAAATCAGAACTCAAATACAAAGTTTCCCTTGATGACCAGAAAAATCATACTGCTGGAAATTGGTTAAATTCTACTGACATTGTAACCTAGTTCCAGTTAAATAAAATGAATCTTCTTAATGAATATTTTGTTATGAAAGTAGCTTTCCTTTTGTCTTTGCTGGCAAGTGTGTATTGTTTTGAAAGCTCATGGTAAGAGAAACACAGCTACATATATGGATATAATGTTCTTTGATCCAAATTTCTCTTCTGATAGTTCCCTTACCTCCCATTTGCAATTATGTGAAGGTTTATGAAGCATCTGTGACACTGTTACTTTATTTCTCCAAGTGAATGAGGTCATTTGCTCTAGCTCTGCTCCAGTAGCTTGAGAAGCCCCCATTAAACACCCAGATATCTTCTTAATTGAAGCGAAAATAAAACTCATAAAGGCCCATTGGAAAACTCTTCTGATGTTTGACACCATGGGCAAATCAGAACTGACGGCTTCTGCTTGAGCTTCCTTAAACTATAAAAGCATTTTTTAGAGTATGAGCCAGGCACTTAACCAGTATAGCTCTTCCAAAGAATTCCAGACGTAACTCTTAGCTTCTTGAATTGGGGGAAAAAAAATCTCTAATTTACAAAACAAATCACAAGCTATAACTAAAACCTTACCTTAGGAAATTATCCCTGGAAGCTACTGCATAATATTTTGTTATACAAAACCAGTTTCAAAGTAAAAATCATCCAAATTAGAAGAAACCTTAGTGTAGATATTGAAAATGGACTCTCCTGAAACTCCTAAGGGAGCAACATCTCGACTCATACTCTTTTATTGATTCAAATAGTCATGACCTCCAGCATAATTGTGGTCATGCTCCGTGTAACAGAGCCAATTGCTTTTGAATCACCTCTTCACTTAAGGTAATCATGAATGATGCCAGACATGTGTTTCTCTTCACGATGTTAACCAAAATTCCAGATTAAACAAA
The DNA here is from genome assembly GCF_003255815.1 of Theropithecus gelada. Classification (NCBI taxonomy): domain Eukaryota; kingdom Metazoa; phylum Chordata; class Mammalia; order Primates; family Cercopithecidae; genus Theropithecus; species Theropithecus gelada. The sequence goes on from NC_037672.1 coordinate 121,487,027, forward strand.
AATGTGTAAGAGGCATGAGACGTGCCTGTTTTGCAGTTGTCCCCCTAGGTAGTTCCACATTTTATTGCTTTGGCAGGAGCAGTCAGGGCCAGGATTGACATATAATGAGGCTCCTATTCAGGTGCCATCTCAAAAGTCTATTCTAATCTCACAGTCCTGAGATGCTCCTCATGCCAGTTCATCTGTTATACTGACAAAGTTATCATCTGAAAATGTTAACTTGGCTGAAAAATCTTCAAATGTTCCCCAGTTTTTCTAGAAAAAAGTTCTAAGTCCTCAATCTGATGTTCAAATCCTGATGCAGTTTGGCTCTTTCCTGACTGGAGTCTGTCTCCTATTTTTTTTTTTTTTTTTTTTTTTTAAGATGGAGTTTCACTGTTTTGCCCAGGCTAGAGTATAGTGATGCGATCTTGGCTTGCTGCATCCTCTGTCCCCTAGGTTCACGAGATTCTCCTGCCTCAGCCTCCTGCGTAGCTGGGATTATAGGCACCCAGCACAATGCCTGGCTAAATTCTGTATTTTTAGTAGAGACAGAGTTTCGCCATGTTGGCCAGGCTGGTCTTGAATTCCTGACCTCAGGTGATCCACCTGCCTCAGCCTCCCAAAGTGCTAGGATTACAGGCATGAACCACTATGCCAGGTCTATCTGTCTCCTAATATATTGCCCTCCTCTGGTACCCTTGTACCCTTTCCTGTCTAAGCACTCCCTGTGCTTACCAACCCCAGCTCCTTAACTGAAGTGCTCTTACTGTCTGCAAGGCCCTTTACTCCGTAGACAACCTTCAGATATCCATTCTTCTATCACCTTCTCCAAAGACAGTTTCTTAAATTTCTCTACACACAAAAATATCATTTTCTCTCCATGTCATATAGTATTTATTAATGCTATGCATTTATAAAATGTACTGCAGGATACCTTATAATGGTTTTTAAAATGTGTTCATCTTCCCCACTGCATCATAATCCAGATAAGATTATTTTATAGCTTAAACACATTTATAGTATATTTTACAACTTCCTTCTAGTACCTCTCCACCAAAGGACTAGCCAAGAGCTTTGCTTATTGTGTGTCTGTGTGTGTGTGTTTTTTAATTTGCTACTTAGTTAAATAATCATTGCTTAGCAGGTTCTGATGAGAGTTTCTACCTATAAATTTTAAAGATAGTTTAGAGTATTACTTGAACACACAAGAGATACTTTGATTCATAAAATAGCATGTCTGTGAAGAATACGCTTGAAAAACTTTCTGCTCCCAACTGATTCCCTGCAAAGTACAGAAGTTTTTCTAAAACTGTAGAAGACCTGACTGCTTGGAATACATTGTGCTGATTTACTTAAACGCCATTTATCTTCAGTGTCTGTTTCTTAAAAAAATACTATTTAAAATAATGATGCCAAAAATGCGTACACACTATACCAAAATATAAAAGGGAGTAAAGTGAAAATTGACTCTACCATCTCCACATTAATCCCTTATTCCTCTTTCCTAGAGGCAACCTTACCAGTTTCCTATGTATTCTTACATTGATTTCTCTCTTTCCTTTAAGAACTGATCATGGTTTTCTGTTTTAAAATTAGATATTTACTAGATGTGAAAGATATACTGCTTTCCCTTAGTTCATGTGACTATCAGTAAACCCCTAAAAGCTTCAAATACAATCTGAAAAACAAGGGAGTTCTCACAGTGATGCTCTACATCTTTGTCTTCCTTATCTATGTTCACAATTAGAAGATTTTTACCCTCTAACAGAATATCTGTAGCAGGCAAAAATAACAAAAATGAAATTATCTTTTGAAACTCTACGATGTAGCCAGTGTATCACTATATGAGGCAATCTCTATGTATTATGTTAATGCCTACAACAAAGAGAGGTTATTGCCTCTCATCCACAGACATAGATGTAGACTGAGGTTTAACATTATAGGACTGGCCAGTAACTGGAATGCAATTTACCACAGGCTTATCAGACTCCAATTTCAAGTAGCATTTCAAATTGTGGGATTATATGACTCCTTTCTTTTCTCTCTTTTCTATCTTTCTTTTCTTTCTTTCCTTTCCTTTCTTTCCTTCCTTCCTTTCTTTCCTTCCTTTCTTTCTTTCTCTTTCTTTCTTTCTTTCTTTCTTTCTTTCTTTCTTTCTTTCTTTCTTTCTTTCTTTTCTTTCTTTCCTTTCTTTCTCTTTCTTTCTTTCTTTATTTCTTTCTCTTTTCCTTTCTTCCTTTCTTCCCTCTCTCCCTTCTTTTTTCTTTTCTTTTCTTTTCCTTCTTCTCTCCTTCCTTCCTTCCTTCCTCCCTTCCTCCTTTCCTTCCTCCCTTCTTTCTTTCCTTCCTTCCACACCAAGTTATGCTACTTCCATATATTTTCAGGTTTATGGTGTACTTTTTTATAAAAAAATAAATTTTATATAATTCAAAAGATATTTTTAAATAATTTAGGAAAAAATGTTTTGGATGAAATTATCCTCAATATCTCTCTCTCCAATTTCAGAATCTCTGGAAAAGAATAAGAGAGTCTCTTGAAAATTCAGATACAGTAAATCTGTCCTAAGAGTTTCAAGGTTGTAGTCTTGCTACAATAGTAGTATGGTAGCCAATTCCTTATGAGTAACAAAACATTGATTAAGTCAATAATAACACTCAAAAAATAAATTCCCTAATGCAATGCAGTTAGCTTTTTACCTCCCTGAGGAATGGTCCCAGGATCCTTCATGAGTTCTGTGATGGTTAATTCTGAGCATCAACTTGATTGGACTGAAGAATGCAAAATATTGATCCTGGGTGTGTCTGTGAGGGTGTTGCCAAAGGAGATTAACATTTGAGTCAGTGAGCTGGGAAAGGCAGATCCACCCTTGATCTGGGTGGGCACCATCTAATTAGCTGCCAGTGTGGCTAGAATGCACAGCAGCATTCCATCATCAAATGGAAGTGGTATATACGTGATCAAACTGAAGCAGGTCCTGAAGGCATGAATAAGTTAAATGAGGAAGTATCTCAAATGTCCATGGTCTCCACTTCTGCCACCCTGCCTTCTTTCACCCAGCCTGTACCGATGGCCTCGTGAGGAGTTCCCTATGATCAGTTGACAGAGGAAGAGAAGACTAGGTAGGGCCTGGTTACACATGGTTCTCCACAATATGCAGAAAGTGGACAGCTGCAGCACTACAGCCCCTTTCTAGGACATCTCTGAAGGACAGCAGTGAAGGAAAAATCTTTCCAGTGGGTAGAACTTCAAGCAGTGCACCTAGTTGTGCACTTTGCATGGACAGAGAAATGGCCAGATGTACAATTATATACTGATTCATGGGCAGTAGCCAATGGTTTGGCTGGATGGTCAGGAACTTAAAAGAAGCATGATTGATAAATTGGTGACAAAGAAACTTGTGGAAGAGGTATGTGGATAGGTCTTTCTGAGTGGTCAAAAACTGTGAAGATATTTGTATCCCATGTGAGAGATCACCAACAGGTGACCTCAGCAGAGGAAGATTTTAATAATCAGGTGGATAGGATGGGATGACCCGTTCTGTGAACACCGCTCAGCCTCTTTCCCCAGTCACCCCTGTCATCGCCCAATGGGCTCATGAACAAAGTGGCCATGGTGGCAGGGAGGGAGGTTATGCATGGGCTCAGCAACATGGACTTCTGCTCACAAAGGCTGACCTGGCTATCATCACTGCTGAGTGCCCTGTTTTCAGCAGTAGAGACCAACACTGAGTCCTCATTATGGCACCATTCCTTGGGGTGATCAGTTAGCTACCTGGTGGCAAGTTGATTATGTTGGACCTCTTCCATCATTGAAAGAGCAGAGGTTTGTCCTCACCTGAATAGATACTTACTCTGGATATGGGTTTACCTATCCCGCACACAATCCTTATGCCAAGACTGCCATCTGTGGACTCACGGAATGCCTTATCCACCATCATGGTATTCCACACAGTATTGCCTCTGACCAGGGCACTCACTGTACAGCTAAAGTAGTGAGGCAGTGGGCTAATGCTCATGGAATTCACTGGTCTTACCATGTTCCTCCATCATCCTGAAACAGCTGGATTCATAGAATGGTGGAATGGCCCTTTGAAGTCACAATGAAAATGCTAACTAGGTGACATTGCTTTGCAGGGCTGGGGCAAAGTTCTCTGGAAGGCCTTGTATTCTCTGAATCAGCATCCAATATATGGTACTGCATCTCCCATAGCCAGGGTTCATGGGTCCAGGAATCAAGGGGTGGAAGTGGATATGGCACCACTCACCATCACTCCTAGTGTATTACCATGCCCTGTGATTAAGGTAAATGGGAAACTACAACAACCCAATTCAGGCAGAACTGCAAATGGCCCAGACCCTTCAGGAATGAAGGTTTGGGTCGCTCCACCAGAAAAAAAAAACAAAAAAAAAAAAAAAAAAAAAACACGACCTGCTGAGGTGTTTGCTGAAGGCAAAGGGAATACAGAATGGGTACTAGAAGAAGGTAGTCATCAATACCAGCTATAACCATGTGACCAGCTGCAGAAATGAGGACTGTAATTGTCAGGAGTATTTCATTCTTCTTTGTTAAAAACATGTTTGCGCATATATACACTTGTACTAAAAAAAAATTATTTTCTTTTTTCCTTTATTATGTGAGATAAGATTGATTGATTTCATTTCAGCATTTAAGTATTGTTAACTTTATGTAATAGTATTTGGGTTAGGGATTGGTGTGTTTCCAGTTGTACAAAGTACAGTTGTATTACATTAGGCATAATTATGACCTTATTATTGTCTTTATTTGAAGATTAGGTGTGATCTCAGGAGATGTGTATGGGTTCAAGTTGACAAGGGGTAAACTTGTGATGGTTAATACTGAGTGTTAATTTGACTGGATTGAAGGATGCAAAGTATTGTCCCTGTTTGTGTCTGTGAGGGTGTTGCCAAAGGAGGTTAACATCTGGGTCAGTGGGTTGGGAAAGGCAGACCCACCTTTAATCTGGTGGGCACAATCTAATCAGCTGCCAGTGAATATAAAGCAAGCAAAAAATGTGAAAAAATGAGACTGATCTAGCCTCCTGGCCTACATCCTTCTCCCATGCTGGGAGGACATTATAATCCAAGTTCTTCAGTTTTGGGACGCAGACTGACTTTCCTTGCTCCTTAGCTTGCAGATGGCCTATTGTGGGACCTTGAGATCATGTGAGTTAATACTTAATAAACTTCCCTTTATATGACTATCTATCCTCTTAGTTCTGTCCCTCTAGAGAACTCTGACTAATACCAACTCTTTTTCCTCCTCTATCAATTTTATTATCATGTTGAGATATATTTTAGGTTTTGTTTTTCTGATTTGAAACTTAACAGCCATAATTAAATTAGACAAAAACCCAATAGTGAAGTCTCTTGTTCTCTCTCTCTTTGTATGAGGCTATCATTATATAATTATATATTGATTTAACAGAAATTTAAGGAGATCAAAAACAAGGTAGGGTAAGAAACAATGTATTGAATTTAGTTTCAGAATGTGACATGAATTAAGCCTTACTTTTTTTCTTTATTCCTTTTATCTGTTCATTCATTCATTATATAAATAGACTAAATCCATTTAGACTATGGTATAGAACAAGTTATTATTATGTATTGTTATTGCTGTTGTTATTATTTTGTACCCTGTTGTCTTCATGAGTAGAAAGGATTGAGCCAGCTGAGCAATCTCCAAGGTTATCTCAAGGACAACATTTCATTTTACTTTTGTCGTGAGAACCAGTGTTTTAGACTCTGTATGACCGAAGACTGCCGAAAAGAAGGAAGATCTGGTTAAACTAATACGAGGGGCTCCTCAGAGTGTAGTTTTCTTACCTTTATTGCTTCCTTGAGTTCTTATGTTGTAGTGGAGACTGAGTCCTCCATACTGCCTGGGCTCTGATTAAAATAGGACCTCTGATATCACATGCAATGAAGAATAGAGAGTTCTAGTATGTAAAGCATTTTACATCTCCCAGTTGGATACCTCGGACTTGTGGTGAGTGAGTATGGTACCTCACATCTGGTGATGTTATGGTACTATTCATTTTAAACAATGTCCTTCTCCTCCCTTTGTAACACACGGTTACATCATTGTTCTACCTGAGAAACAGCAGGATTAAATCTTCTTTGTTGTGGGGATTATATGAAAGATTTTAAACGTTCATTTCAGATACAATGGAGGGCTTCCTTCAATTACTACATCCAGTTAATAACTGAGAAATATTGATGGCAAAATACGTTAAGCTTATTACTATTATAATAGTTTATTCTTGAAAATAATTTGCACAAGAGCAGGAGAGGAGTCAAGACATTAACTTAAAGACTAAAAAGAGATTTGACCTTGGTTTTCTGAACTGGCAAAATAGGTCATCTAGCTCTATGCTCATTCAACAAACTAGAACATTCATGGAAGAAATCACTTCCTTGAGAATAAGATTAATTTGCAATACATCCACTCTATCGCTGCAAATTTGCCACGGGCAAATTTGCAATCTTCACATATTTTATGCTATCTTTTATCTATAGTGTGGATGTTCTGCCAAGCATTTATTTGGTATCATTAAATTGATAAATGGTCTTCAAGATATTTTCCACAATCATTCTGTAAACTCTGCTGAAATGGCCTTTCCCAGAATGAATAGCTGTGAAATGCATTGGAATGCCAGTCAAATTTCAAACTGAAAAAAAAAAAAAAAAAAAGAGTTACACACATTCAAAGCTATGAATTCTAGCTGCCAAAGACAATTATCTTTGCTTTGGATATCCTAGTTATCTTTGCTAAAAGATATGAATATGAAAGCTGTGCATCCATAGTAAACTTAAGTCAGCATGGGGCTAAAATGAAATTATGCTTTACATTTGCTAAAGGTTCATGGAGTTATAATAACAAACTACAGAAGCTAGAAAGCTGTGTTTTTTTTCTATTGTGTTTCCTCCAGCATAGCTTGATTTTTATCAATAGGTTGTTGACATCATTTCCCTTCTAAGTGTCCATTGTTTAACTCTGGTGGAGAAGAACAGGAAAAGGGCAATATATTTATTTATATAAAAACCTCTAGGCAGGAAAATGTTTTCTTGGGTGCTTTATTTCCTCATCGTGAAACATGAGGTTCTTATAAAAAGATAATGATGCTGTTTTACATCTTGATACATCAATTATCAACCCATATCACAGGCTAAAAGCATGGTAGCTTTTTTTCTATTCATGGGGTTATCACCTTACCTCCACATCACTTTTTTTTCTCAGTTGACAGATACTAATTGTGTATATGTATGGGGTACAATGTGATGTTAGATCTATGTATACATTGTAGAACGATTTCATCAAGCGAATTAATGTATCCACCTCATATCACTTTTGATAGACACTTTTTGTTTTAAATATTACTTTTTATTCTTTCACAAATTCCAGAATGATACTTTGATATGAAGATCCCCTGAAATTAAAGAAAAAGAAAAGAGAGAAAATCAAATACACTCATGTTCAGTGAAGATTGAGTTGTCTTCTGTAATTCAACAATCCTTTCTTAGAACAAATCCAGCTAAAATGGAAAGGATTAAACTTTGAGTTCATCAAAAGATTGGAGGAGGCATGGGGTTTAGTTCAACTTAGAAATCAGGGAGAATGAACTAATAATGAAAAAGTAATAATTCCTAAAAGTATGCTTTAATCCCTGTTTTTATTTTTTTATTTTTTTATTCCATTGCCATGGTCTCTTTTTCAGAAATGAGATTCAGAAAACAAGGGTAGAATATGATCTTTTGGATCAGACTAGAAGTTACTTTTCTCTATATCCTTAATGATAGTGCATTGGGAGACATTTCTTTGGCCAATAGTGAATCTAAGTTTAATTCTTTCACCTAATTAAAAAATTAAACATTTATTGAAGCCTACCATGTTTTAATTACTCAACTAAGTATTTTACTTGCATCAGTTATTTTATCCTCACAAAAACCCTGTGATAGAACATTGGTTCTATTATTAACCTATATCACAGGCTAAGGAACATTCAGGCTTGCTTAAATCATAGAGTTGGGATTTAAATCCGGGCACCCTGACTTCAGGGCCTTCACTCTTAGACACTGCTGTACTTATTACCTAATGTGAGATGCTATTCACCAAATGCATCTCTTCTTTGCATCTGGACATTAATTTAAATGTATTTAAGAGAACATGATAGAAAATACTTGCACTCACATCCTACCACCACCTCTACCTTTTTTTTTTTTTTTTTTTTAAGGTAGGATCTCACTTTGTCACCCAGGCTGGAGTGCAGTGGTAAAATAACAGCTCACTGCAACCTCCACCATCCCAGTTCAAGCAATACTATCACCTCAGCACCCCCATAGCTCAGACTATATGCATGTGCCGCCACGCTCAGCTAATTTTTATTTCTTTTGTAGAGATGGAGTTTTGCTATCTTGCCCAGGTTGGTCTTGAACTCCTGAGCTCAAGCAATCCACTGCCTTTGGCCTCCCAAAATGCTGGGAGTATAGACATGAACTACTGCAAACAGCAAACCTCTACCTTTATGAAAACAAAATATTTATCACCACCAATATTCCAGGCACTGTGTTAAGTATTAGATATATATAGATGTAAATAGTGCAGAGATTTTTCCTTCTTTCTTCTCAAAGTCTGGTCATGGAAGAAATTTCTCTATATACTTTTTATTGGATTGTATGGTTTTTAAAATAACTGTGCAGGTTCATCTAAGGTCATAAATTGAAATGAGCTTGAGAATAATTCTTAGACAATTTTACATGCGACTGACATGAAAAATCTTATTTAATGCAATAAGCACAAATGATATTTACACATGACTGTATAGTGATAAATTATTCATATTGCCCCATAACAAAAATGCTGTACCTTTTCATCAAGCAGGGTATAATATTTGACTGACAGGTACATGATAATTTTAATCCTATAGTATCCTAATAAACTTTTCCTTCAGTTTACAATCCCAGTGGGCACTACAGGTACTAAGACAGTAGCCTTATTTGAAAAGCATTCTTATGGGATGATGTAAAACAAACAAACATGGGCTTGAGGGCTAGAAGGTAGTGTTTTTATATCACATCTGACCTTATAAGCAGTGGGACATTAAGCTAGTTACTTACCCTTTCTGTGTCCTCATCTGTCCAAGCATGGATACATGTCTCCTGCCTCATGAGGTGGGTAGTATTAAAGAATAAATGAGAGGTAAGTAAAGCACATTGACAGCATGAGTGACTAGCACCGTATCCATCACAGCATGGGCTCTTAGTGTACACCAGTCTCTTTTGCTAAGCCCCCAGATCTTTCAGTATTCATGGTCAAATGCAAGGAGGCTTAGTATAATTTCTACAAAGAATGCTGTTGTTAGTGTCATAGAAATGTACTCAATGGGAATAATATTATAAAGTCAGAGTCAAGCAGACCTGACTCACATCTTTCCCTTGCTTTGTATTCTTTCCAGATCCCTGGAAGAGGTGGTCCTTTACCTTCATTCCATTGTGTTTTCCTACTGGAACTTTATAATGGAGAAATGATGTTCCTATGACTATGCCTAGCCCTGGAGGCATATGGACAACGACTCTGCTTGGGTCTTTCCAGCTCAGATATGGTGCTTATTAGGGGAGCATTCTAAAATACGAAAATTAAAGAACGCACACCAGATGAGCCCTGATCTGAGCCACTAGCCTGATTATCTTTTCTTCTGTCTACGGCCACTGAAATCTTCTGTTGAGGTTTTAAAATGCAACTTCTCATGAGACCACAGGCCCAGAAAGAGGAAATGTCTTGCTCAGAACCTGGAGTGTAACTTGGGTGTTCTCACCTCCAAACTGGTTTTTACAGACAGCCTGCTGTTAGCAATGTTCATATGACTGGCATACAGTGAAACGGACCTGTGGCCTGATCTCTGTACTCATTCACACGTAACGAACTATCAGTCAAACAACTTTAAGCAATAATATAGGTCTTTACTGTGAGTTTTCCTTTAGGGAAAGCTCAGAGGATTTATAGGGTACTTTATCCAGCATGACTTCTTAAAAATCATCTGGAGGTTTTTTACCATCTACAGAGTTTAATTGCTATGGATTGTGTCCAGCTCCCACCCTCAGTTCTCATGCACATGACCCCTCAGCGCTGTTCTCTTCCATCCACTTCCATCTACCGGTCACCATTCCCTCTCGTGGGAAATATCATCCTTCTCTGACTCAGAAGCTTTTATTGCAAGAAACAACTCTTCTAACATTAGCAAAATAATGTCCTCATCACCTTATGTTCACTTATATTTATGATTATTATGTATTTCAATTCTCTTCTACAAACTTTTTAAAACAAGCAGTGGGGCCGGGCGCAGTGGCCCATGCCTCTAATCCCAGCACTTTGGGAGGCTGAGGCAGGTGGATGACCTGAGGTCGGGAGTTCGAGACCAGCCTGACCAGCATGGAGAAACCCTGTCTCTACTAAAAATACAAAATTAGCCGGGCATGGCAGTGCATGCCTGTAATCCCAGTTACTGGGGAGGCTGAGGCAGGAGAATTGCTTAAATGTGGGAGGCAGAGGTTCTGGTGAGCTGAGATCAAGCCATTGTACTCCAGCCTGGGCAACAAGAGTGAAATTCCATCTCAAAAAATAAATAAAACAAGCAGTGGGACATTAAGCTAATTATCTACCTTTTGTGTGTCCTCATCTGTCCAAACATGGATACATGTCTCTTACCTCATGTGGTATTAGATGATTTATAGAGCACTTCATTAGTGAAATTAGTTAAGTCATTGTTTTCTTGGGCAGGTGGGCTATTTCAATGAACAGACAATGGAGCCACTAAAACCTGACTCTCAATCATCGTCTACAAATAAAAGTATAAGGTATAAGGGTATAGTCGGGATTTCTAGTGCGCTTCTGGTTTGAAGTTAGTGTAACTTACTGCATTTTGACTTTATTTATTCATTTTGTTGTTTTTTAATATGCCTATTTTCTTTACTAGATCTTCAGAGGTTTGGACCAGAGCTGAGTCTTATTGTTTTTGTCCTGCAGTAGTTTACCTAGTATTGGCTGGCCACTCAATAAATGTTCAGGAAAGAATGGATGGATAAACAGGTGTAGATGTCCATGGAAACTACTTTTAAAAATTTTTTTGTAGGTATTGAGTACAAGGCAGAGCAAGAGTAGCATAGATCTGACTTTCCCAAACATAGTATTTCCCTTCTTGACACCCATCACTAGTGAACACAGACTCTTTACCCAAATTAACAGCCACCAGCCCAAGATAATGGCACAAGTCTGAATTGAGTTGTGCTTATGATATCCCTCCCTCCTGGATCAGCCCACTCCTCCTTTAAAATTCTATTCAGGGACTGCAGTGCCAGCCAGCCCCTCTCATTCACTGTCTGGGAACACAGTGGCAGTTTTCCTTTTTGGCCTATTGTTAGAGTCAGCGGTGGCTAACAGATCCCATCTGCCTTACTCAGCTCTGTCATCCTCTTTGCATGGCTCTCAGCTGTGAGGGCACTTCTCAGCAAGGCTGGCTGGGGAGTAATCACGCCCTCTCTTCCCAGCTGCCTGTTTCCTGGAAAGTATGCCGGGTCTCCATTATCTCTTCTCTGTGTAAGTAGTTAATCTACCAGGCCAGTAAATTCTTTAGATTTTGCATACCACACAGTGTCAAAAGTAGCGCAGATCTGAGTTCCCCAAACCTACTCTTTCCCTCCTTCACCTCCATCACCAACAAACACAAGCTCTCTCTGCACTGAAAGTTACCTAGCTGTGCACAAGGAGATAAATTAGCAGTTTCCCAGCCAAACGGCTCAATAAGGGTGGGAGCATATGAACAAGATGGGCTGTGGTGTAGCACCTAGGTTGCAAATCCAGTTTTGAAATTACAAATGTACTTTAATACCATAAACAGATACTATAAACTTTTTGAAAATTCCATATCCCTTATCTGATTGAGACTGATCCACGTTATCTCAACAGTTAATGGCAATGCGTTTTAAATGTAACAGGAGGCGAATCTAGATACTTTGTAGAATATAAGCACAAGGAAGGAATTTAAAAAGCAAAACACTCTACTGGCTTATCTCAACTATAGTCTTTAGAAAAAATAGAGTGATTCCCAAAGAAAAATTTGACATAGTGACCAGCTGATAGTTCTATGACTCTTAACAATTTATATACCAAATTTCAGCTTTCAAATTAAAAGAAATAAATTGATTTTAAAGTTCAGTATAGTTTGAATCAAGATGAACTGATGAAAAAAAAAAAAAGCAAAATAACTCTCAATGTTCTCAAAATTGCTTTCCACTAATATCAAAATAAAAGTGAAATTGAACATTGGATAAACGAATTTGAATATATAACATTTCCCTACCAAACAAGCATTCTCCTTTTATAGGTGAAGGCAAACAGCTGCCTATTTACATTGTGATATGCACTGATGTGATTACAAGGGCTTCTCACCTGGATACATAGCAGACATACCTGGCCCACGGGAATTTCCAAGAAACAGGTTTTCTCTGTCATGTTTGTCGTTTCTTTTTTTTCCTAGTCCAAAGTTAACAACATCATATTTTTATACAAAGGCAGTGATTCAACGAGTTAGCAATTACCTACATTTAAAGAAAAATGATAGTGAATTAAATGCAACATATAGTCATTATTGAAGGAAATGAATCCAAAAACCAATTATTTTTAATACCAGTGTAATTGCATTAGGTACTAATACCTAATGTATTAGTAGTACCTAATGTATTAGCAGGTGGTTTGTAATCACCTGCTACGTTTCATATTCACTTAGTATGTTACATTGCTAGTAAATTTATGTATCATCAAATGTACAGCAGGAAGAAAATCTATCTTATTGAAACTAAAATTAATAGAAACCAAAAGTGGTTTTTAAAATGCTAGTTCAAAGAAATTGTGATTGTTTTATATTTTTCTAAAGCTCGTCGGACACAGGGTCATGTCTAAGAGCTACTTTGTACCATATTAAGTGAACCTGCATACAACGAAAGACTCAATTATCCTGTGGTATCAATCATTGTATAATTTTGGAAAACTGCTGGTCTCTGGGCAATAGAAAAACAAGTACTACAGTCACAAATAAAAATCACAGAAATCGTCTCAGGATATTAAATTGCCTATAAAGCTCTTATATAATAGAAAGTACCAATGTATTAAATAACATCCAAGAAATGTGGATATGAGCTTTCCATCCAAGAGTCTAAAATGGAGCTACTTAATCAATGCCATAATTTTTTCATTTAATGATAGTTACTCTTCACATTAACTTAAATTCTAAACTCTCATCTTTTCATCTCTTCTCTGTCCTAATTTCTGTCCCAACGTACAGCACCGTTGTATTGTGCTGAATTAAATTACAAATAACTCTATTCACTATCTTTCACTGTCTAGTTAAATGACATTAAACAATGCGGGAACTATCTGGAGCTATGTTCCTTTTCGGTGCTGCCATCAATAAAACTAATGGGCAGTTCTAAAGCTTTTCAGTCATGTTTTTCTTTATAATGATACCCTTAGAGTGATACAAGATTCTCAATTGCTTTCATTCCTTCTCCAATAAGTATGTGTCAACTGCCTGTTATGCAAAGGCATGATATTGATGTTATCACAAAAAGACTGAATTACTTTAAAAATTAATAGTTACATAAATCTTACAACAATTTGCAAAAAAAAGTAGCCCAAAATAGGCAGGTATCTTCAATCCTAATATTAAATAAATAAAATTTTAAAAATAAGTTAACATTTTTCAAATATCCCCAGTGATTAAACAAAACGCCATGGTGAGGATCATTTGTAATTGTTATAATTGGTCCAACTTTCTTAAAGAACCATTTGGTTTTATGTTTTAAAGTATTACAATGTGTGCTGTCCTTAATCTACAAATCTTATCTCTAAAAATATTTCCTAAGGAAATATTAACAAGTATGGAAACATTTATTTGTAAGTATTCCATTAAAGTTTTATTTATAGTACAAAAAATAAATATGGCTATCTATATATAAGTAATGTTTCATTCAAATAGTAAAGTAATGTTGACATTAAAATAACAATCTACAATATATATATTTACTGGTAAGGAAGGATGCTTAAGTTTTATTTTGATTGATAGCAGTAGGTAATACAGGTGGCAAATTATAAGCAATTTGTGTTAAAAAATGTTATATGTATATAAGGAGGTAGTTATATAAACCATTAAAATATTTAGAATGGTTTTCTCTGAATAATTGAGTTATAGGCAGTCTTACTTTTCATCTCAATTTAACAACATTCTCTGATTTTCTACAGTAATTATCAATGTTATAATTTTTTAAAAAAATTTCTAAAATAAAAATTAACTTAGAAAACTAAGAATTCATTACTGGTATATTTGTTCAGTATCTACTCAAAAGATAACAAGCAAAAGTATTTTATTTCACAGCTAAGCTTGAAATAAATTTTGTAAATTCTTTAAACATAATATTGTTTCACTTGCACAACAACATCCCTTACTTTCTCTAATAATCAGCCAAAGTTTTCTTCCACATAGTCTTTGTAGAACCATTTATAGGAACTCCCAGTCATAATTGGAAGGGCAGGCAATAACAAAAGCAGACAAACTCCAAGAAATCATGAGAGGTTTGAAGGAATTATCCCAGGAAGGGAAAAACAAGGAAGGTCTTCAAGGCAACCATCAGTACTGCAGTGACTCTCCGTCATTGTTGCTAAGGGACATGACGAGAAAACACAAATGCAGTCTGGTAATCCCAGAAATGAGTTCTTGGCTGATCAGTAGAAAACCATCCTGTTTACTAGTAAAATGAATGCAAACATTCTGTGTGTGATCTGTGTGACCTGTGAAGCAGAGCTTATCATTTCTTCCTGAAGCATCATTCCATCCCCATCCACTGAGTGGAGACTCATGATCAACATTTTCTCACTAGGAGTCATATTTTCCCAAACAGGTTCCATGGAAAATTGACACATAAATGCCAAGAACACATTGCAATATCATGGCATTCTGTGTCCAAGGTCATGTGCCTTAGTCACATTACATGTGAACTGTAATCCTTATAGATTATTAACCTCTAAATATGTAAATTCTATGAGGAGAGAATCCACATCTTATTCCCCACTTAAACCTAGCACTACATAGAAAGAAGATAATCAATTAATACTTATTGAATGCATGAAGATTGACTAATAGATGAAATTATGAATTAAATTAAAAATTTGTGTTATAAACTAAGAAGAAAGTACATTACATATACAATATGATTGCAGCTATGTGAAACAGTTGCGTCTGGGAAAGGTAATTTGCAAACATTTATATATGAGGGGAAAGAAGAGTGTGAATTGTTGGAGGGGGGTTCCTTTATTTCTTGTTTCTTCCATCCTATTTTCAATAATAGATATTGGATAATGAGTTCCACAGGCTTCTTTCAACCTTGAAGAAGAGAGTAGAACTGAGAGATGGTCAAGGCTTGAAGTGTGAAGTTAGAGGCCCTGAAAACTTTCTGGAGTTGCCACACCAGCCTTGGGCCAATTAATTCAGACTGCTTATCTAGGTTTTTATTTATTTAAGCCTGCACTATTTGGTTTTTTTTTGGTTGGTTGGTTGTTTCTGCTGTATGCCTCTGAACCTAATCCTAACCAATCTGTAATTCAAAAAATCTAAGATTCATTCTATGTTTAACATAAACAATTACAAGTGTTAATTATAATTTTAAACTAAATACAAATATTTTTATTCATAACATAGCTTGTTATACTACATCACTGAATATCACACATTACTTTTAATATTCTAAACATGTTATTTATCAAAGTATTTACCAAAATAAAAAATGGTACACTGCAATATTTTGTCATTGTTAGTAATCATTAAATTTAAAAGTTTTGTAAATAGTTAAACACTTTTGGTTCATATTTTTCTTCTGTTTCCAGTTCATTTTCCACCCTAACAATCAGAGCGGTCACTTTTATTTTCAGTTTTTTCTCTTTGTTTCAGGACCATCATGTTCCACTCATGGGAACTGGCTAACTCTATTTAGTTTTGGCAGTCACAATATATGTTCCCAGGACAAATGGCCCATGTACACTGTGAATTGCATACACAATTCCCAGCTCAGAATAATGCTACATGTTAACAAGCAGATGCATACAGCTGGCTTTTTAAAAGACTTGGCAAAGTTCACTCTTTGTTCAGCTTTCTTAGGCTCAATTCTTACAGGATTTTTCTGAATATTTTACATTGGCCTTACTTTATACTAGAAGATTTAAATTGAGAAAAAAGGAAAACTAAACACACATGGTGCATATACAATGATTAAGTCCCAGAGTTTTTCTTTTTTTAAGACTTGGATGATCCAAACCTCAATGTCGCCATTTCTAGAAATAAATATTGCAGATGCTGCTGATAACAAATCAAGTATAATGAGGCATTAAGAAATGTCAGAAATGTTTATTAAAATATGTGCTAATTCTGTGGTATAAAAAGCAAAAAGTAGATTTAATTTTGGCAAGCCAGAGAGAAAATATGTGAGCATGAAAGAAATGCAAACTTTGCAAAGATTCCAGTTTACTATATACAAGATAAATAGCATGTAATTGTTAATATAATTTTTTTTTGTACTGATTCTATGCTACACAGTTAAGAGAGAGTAGCTTCTGCTTAAAAGTTTATAATGGTCACAACTCAAATAGACAAGAGGGAGGGAAGGAGGGAAGGAAGGAAGGAAGGGAGGGAAGGAGACAAAACAGGTACAATGCTTTGCACAAGCAATATTACAATTAATTTCTCTAGCAAACGTGAGTTTCCAGTGAATGCCAAGGACATCATTATTAGGTTATATATACATGAGCCATTAAAAACAGATGTGCAATGTTCAGATATGATTCATGAGCTATATTTTAGTAATTTTTATTAACAATGTACATAAGGATATAAAAGTCAATTGATTTTGCACAAATTTTCAGGACAATAGAATGTTTAGTTGGGACATTTTCCACTATGATAATGCATAACTCAGTGGTCACTAGTTATATCAAGCTAGTGGTGTGACAGTTAACAATTTTTCAAAACTATGATTATGAATATAGTCAGAAAAGGTTACACATAGGACGGTAAATTAAGAGTTAAAACTGTAGGCTCAGTTCAATGGTTCCTTCTCTAAAAAGCCTATCCTTCAGCCTGACCTGCTTTCTCTGAACAAACATGGCAGCAGATCTGTGCCTCTGACGTGACACTGGAGTCTTCTAGCTCACATTAAAATTATGTGTAGGTAAATTTTACATGAGTCATTGTCCCAGTGTCCTACACAGTCTCTTTTCCCCCAATCTTGTTCCTCTTTAATCTAGCTATTCTCAAACCTAAGCATACATTGGGATCATCTGAAAGATTTCTTAAAACACATAGTGGTGGGCTCCTATCCCCATAGTTTTTGATTCTGAGGATCTAGAGGATCGAAAATTTGCATTTCAAACAAGATCCTAGGTGATGCTGATTCTGTCGGTCCCAAAAACATTTGGAAAACCACTGATCTAATTTTTTCTCCTCTACCCAGGAGACAGAGAGAGCTTTAAAAATACAGACCCAAGAATTAAAAAAAAAAAAAAATGTGTTATACATATACAATTGAAATACTAGTCAACCTTAACAAAGAATGAAATCCTGCCATTTGTGACAATATGAATGAAATTGAAGGACATAATGCTAAGATATACCAGACACAGGACAAATACTGTGGAATCCATTTACTTATATGAAGAATCTTAGAAATGGCAAACTCATAAAAGTAGAGAGTAGGATGGTGGTTGCCAGGTCCTGGGGAGGGGAAAATGGAAGGTGTCTGTCAAAAGATACAAAGTCTCGGTTTTGCAAGATAATTAGGTTTACCACATAGCATAGCGCCTACAGTCAACAATACTGTATTGTACACCTAAAAACTTGCTAAGAGGGTTGATCTTAAGTGTTCTTATCGCAAATAATAATAATAACAATAATAAAAGAACAAGAAGGAACCTTTAGAGGTGATGGATAGGTTTATGGCATTGATTGTGATGGTGATTTCATAGGCATATACTTATCTTCAAACTCATTAAGTTATATACATTAAATATGCATAGTTTTTTGTATAGCAATAATGCCTCAGTACAGTGAATATTTATAGTTGAGAAAAAAATAGTTCTAATATCTCAAGTAGTTTAAATAGAAAACACTTCTTTAATTCCAACCTACTTTTCTGCTGAAGCCTATTTCTCACCAGCTCCTCCTTCACACTCCAGAAGCAGCCATATTAAACGTCGTTTGGATTCTTAAATACGGTAAGCTTTCTTTCTCTTCAGAGCCTTTATGTATGTTCTTCTTGAAGCACTTATTTCTGCCTTCATCTGGCTAACTCCCACTCATGTTTCATGTATCAGACATATCTTGTTTCAAGAAGCCTTCCCTCTCTCCAAAGGAGGTGCCACTCGTATGAGTTCCCTAAGAATTCTACTTCCCATGTCAGCATGGCAACAATACCATAGCTCTTCACTCTGTTATCCAATCCATGATAGACAGAGGCAGCACTTATTTAGTTCACTGCCATGTAACACAGGACTGATATGTACTGGCTGCTCAAGAAAAATTTGTGGAATGAATGAATAATTGAATAAGTGAATGGGCAACTAAATGTCCTGGTTGACCTAGCAGACTATAAGTTTACAGAATAAAGAATTTGGTGTCTGAATCTTTGTCTCCTTCATAGCATCTGGACTAGTTCCTTGAGTGTAAGCACTATCTAGTGATGATTGGGTAAAAGAAGAGGTAGATAAGTATAGAAATAGATGAAGTGTGGAGTGTGGTAACAGGAGTGTGGTAACAGGACACAGAGCCAAATACTTAGATGTAGTTATAGTATTTGAAAAAGCTAGATAGCCAGGCGCAGTGGCTCACCCCTGTAATCCCAGCACTTTGGGAGGCCAAGGCAAGAGGATCACTTGAGACCAGGAGTTCAAGACCAGTACGGGCAATGTGGTTAAACCCTGCCTGTACAAAAAAGCCTGTAGGTATGGTGGCACACACTTGTAGTCCTAGTTACTCAGAAGGTTGAGGTGAGAGGATCACCTGAGTTTGGGAGGTCCAGGCAGTGAGCCATGATCATGCCACTGCACTCCAGCCTGGGTGGTAAGACGCTGTCTCACAAAAATAAGAAGGAAGAAGAAGGAAGAGAAGAAGAGGAAAAAGAAGAAGAGAAGAAGAAGGAGGAGAAGACAGAAGAAGAAGGAGAAGGAGAAGGAGAAGAAAGAAGGAGAAGAAGGAGAAGGAGGAGGAGGAGGGAGGGGAAGGAGGAGGGGAGAAGCTAATTATAAAGCTCTTATATTTGCTAAGACAAAGAAAACAGATAAACATGGAGAAAAAAATACTCTGTGACAGAAAATCACTGACACTGGACCATACAAGGAAAGCAATGGAAAATATCTATAATAGAAAATGGAAAACAAAATTTGATGGTTATTCCATCATCTGGAAGCTCAGGATTAGAAAACACTAAATCTTACTAGAAAAATATTCCTAGAAGGTGGATAGGAAGAAATGTTCCCAATAGAAGCAGCACTCATATTAATAAAAGAAATGGCAATATCACATTGCATCTACGTAAAAAAAAAAAAAAAAAATAGACATCACACAAGAGTATTCAGACATTGGCTTCAGCTGTGGCTGCCATCTGGTAGGTCACAGTGTGGGAAAAAAGGAGAGCTGTGACACAGGGGAATAAGTCATGGGCTTGGGAAATGTAAAATCAGAATTCAGTTATTGACTATGGTTGCTGATTTGCTATATGAACTTGAACATGCTGAATGCTTTAGTTCCTCATCTAAGAATGGGGGCTAATAAAATCTTCAGTAAGACAAGCAACGATGGATGAATGTCTGTGAATACCGAAAGCTTTTTGGACATATTCCTATTTCAAGGCAAATTCAGACACGTTTTTCCCCAGTCTCAGTTTTTCCCTGCATTCAAATATGGCTAAACTTCCTGTTATTTTGCAGTTTCATGAAGTCTGTGTATTATATAAAATTGCATTTCCCAAGCTGCTGAGTACAGTGATTATTCCTGCCTTCCATGAGAAATTCTGCAGATAACAGAAATAAATGGAATTGAGCAGCTGCTAGCTTTCCCATTTTTTTAAAACAATTATGAATGGTTTCATTTTGTGTATTATTTGCTGTTCTTACATTCTTTTTTCTTGCAGCCAAGAACTAAAGACTTTCTGTTATAAGCCTATAGAGATTAAGAATTTAATTAAGAAACAGCAGAACTTGTAGTTGGCACAACCCCCAGCAAAGACGGAAAAAAAAAAACAAAACAAAAAAACAAAAAAAAACACCATTGAGCAGGAAAGCCAATTGCAACAAGTAACCATCCCCAAAAATGCAGCACAAAAGAAACCTGGAGAGAAAAATCCGGCATACTGGAGAGATCACTCAACCCTCAGGGGGAATGCAGAAAAAGAAACAGGCAAATGCAGCTGATATGCAACATGAGAAGATAAACATGAGTTTCCCATATACCTCTGGCAACTATGCAATTATCTCAGGCTCCATTGCTACTCAGGTGGGTAAGTCTCGCAGAGTGTTTACTTTCGACCAAGTAGAACTTTTCAATAGTGGCTTTGCTCATGTGATTCCAATAGGCTAAAACACCATTTTTTTCCATTTCCTTTTCCCAATTTATTCAGCACTTTGGCGGAGATGTCTTAAACCCTTTCCTAGTGAAAGACTTGCCCTTATATCTAAAATAGAATACAAATCTCATTATATCACCATTATTTAGTTTCCTCTCTCCAGCCTTA
The DNA here is from genome assembly GCF_003255815.1 of Theropithecus gelada. Taxonomy (NCBI): domain Eukaryota; kingdom Metazoa; phylum Chordata; class Mammalia; order Primates; family Cercopithecidae; genus Theropithecus; species Theropithecus gelada. The sequence continues at coordinate 121,507,849 of NC_037672.1, forward strand.
TGTGACATTCTTGGAAATGGGGATCTTATTCCCCTTCATCTCTGCACTGTTCCTTGCCCAGGGTTCCAGGCACATAGTAGATGCTTTATAAATGAACAACCTCTCAGCCTTTGGATAGAAGTTCCATTTTTACAAAGAGATAAATGTGTGACTGAGTGCAATACATCATCATTACCTGACATAAGACTAAGTACATTTCCTTTTCTTCAGGAACTTCATCAGTGTTAATGGAAGCTTGCACACTGTCTCCTTCAGAATTCACAAGTAGCTGTTCTCTCCTCATATTACTATAAAGTCAGAATAATGAAAGCATCTTACATCACAGGCCTGGCATTGGATTAGCTCAGTGGCGCATTTTCCATATAAAGGCCAATGAAGGGCGGGGCGTGGTGGCTCACGCCTGTAATCCCAGCACTTTGAGAGGCCGAGGCGGGTTGATCAAGAGGTCAGGAGATCAATACCATCCTGGCTAACACGGTGAAACCCCGCTTCTACTAAAAATACAAAAAATTAGCCAGGCGCGGTGGTGGGCCCCTGTAGTCCCAGCTACTGGGGAGGCTGAGCCAGGAGAATGGCGTGAACCCGGGGGGCGGAGCTTGCGGTGAGCTGAGTGAGCTGAGATTGCGCCTCTGCACTCCAGCCTGGAGCCAGACTCCATCTCAAAAAAAAAAAAAAAAAAAAAAAAAAAAGCCAATGAAGAAAAGTCAATAGTGATTATTAATTAGATGTTCCGGCATCTCCTTTCCACAAAGTGACCTGATTTTCAGGGAACTAAGCGTGCTGACTTTTTAGAAAGATTTCAAGTACTCTCATCTAAAGACATGAATCTGGGGAAGGGGCACGTCCCGTATTGAAGTAGTACAGTGCTGTGTTTTTGTATCAGACCCACAACTCTTAACAAATAAATGGGAAATCTAGAGATAAATTTCTAGAAAAAAATCTGCTTGGGCTGTGCTAAAATAATCTAGGCGATTTTAAATTGAAGCTACCAGATTCATTACATTTTTCAGCCAAGTCACTAACATCAGTACACAATGCCAAATGCTGACTTGTAAAAATGATGCTCATTTATTAAATTATACCCATGAAATAACACCCTAGTTTTCATTTTTAATAAATGACCAATTACACTGGCAACTTATCAAAATTATATCTTGTCACATTTCATGGATATTGAGATACAATTTTATAGAAGTAAAGCAAAGATTTTTTTTCCTTTTTTTTTTTTTTTTTTTTTTTTACATTTTTCTTACTTTATTATCTCCACAAAATGCTTCATTTTGTTTCATGCCTGGTGTTATTTGGGCTTCACTGCTGTCTGTGAAGTAATAGTGAGCAACAGTTTACTCAGATTTCAGCTGATGTTTAAACTAGTAGTTAGTTTGCTGCTTCTCCCAGGGAATTTCTGGAGAAAAGAAATTTCTCCAGAACATTTTAAAAGACTTAGTTGTCAAAGCAGGTGCAGAAGACTGATGGTCATGCTTAAGAAATTAACTTATATGGGCACTGGTTTCCTAGAGAGGTGCTAGAAAGGCACAGAGATGTCATGAAAGGAAGGACTGAAGCCCACATCCCCCCAAAATTCTGCTTACTTTATCATCTAGGGACATAATCTACAATGACAGAGTGTGCTCTGTGGTTGAGGGGATGCCTGAGGTATATGAGTTAAGGGAAAGCACAATAACACTTTGACTATCATGTCAAGGGTAATGTTGAAAGCAGTCATCTCTAAATTTTTTGATCAGTCCACAACTTGGCTAACCTGTGTATGCCCTCTCAAATTATTTGCACACATGAGCAGTTAGACAATTTCATTGAGGACGATGGCTTTGATATGTGTATATATAATGCATATATACTGCAATTAGTCATAATAAACCCTGGAAAGTAGAACTTAGGGACAGGAATCATAAAACAGAACACATACATTGTCTGAACTTTCGCAAAAAGCAAATATTTTCATAAGAAATAAAAATTAATTATAGTAGTCATAGTCTTATTTTTTGTTTAAAAATAATAGACTGTTTCCTAATTAAACAATTACACATTTTTAATTGTAAAATGTTTGAAAATACATGTATTTACCTAGTCTTAACTACTACCTAGAAATAATCACCAAAAACATTATTTTGTATATTATACTTCCCTTTCCTAGTCTAATGAAACTTTCTGCAAATCTCCTATCATATCACAAATACTATTTTCCAGATGCCATATCATATCATAGATATCCCTTCATGTCATTAGATGTGAAGTTCCCCCTGCAGGCTTTACAATCTTTTGTTTAATCCCTCTACGGAGGCCCACTTAACTAGATTCTATTTTTCTCCATTATAAACAAGGCTCTGTAGAACATCTTGTTAGATAAATATTTGTCTTCATCCTTAATTAGTTAATTAAGGAAGATTCGTAGGAGTGTGACTCGGGCAGGCCAGTGAGAGTGCTTACTTTTAGAGATCTTAGTAAGTACTGTTTATTTTTTCTCCAGAAAAGCATGACCATATACTTTTGTTTCTACTTAATGTGGCCATTTCATTGGCTGTTTTTTTCATTATTTGTATTGATATTACATTTAAAAATTACTTTTGTTTGTGAGTAGCAAGAAATGGTGAAGAGTTTAAATTTCTTCATAGTTTGCAGATGCTCAGCAAACCCACCTTCTACGTACATACTAATCCCAAATGAATTTATTTTTAAACATTGCTATGAATCTTAATATGCAAAAATACCATAATTAATTTAATTTTTATATATTTGATTATTACAGAATTTGACGTTTTCCATGTGTTTATGGTACATTTGTATTTCTTCTTTTGCAAATTTCGGTGTGCTATTTGCCTATTATATTTATCTATTAGAATGTTGATCTTTTTCTTATTGACAAAGATCCTATATAATGCAACTATTCACCTTTTAATTGTGTGTATAGAATTTTTATGAGAAAAGGTCTTGTTGTTAAGTATACATAATTTTCCTATTAATTTGCAGCATATTTTTTATAATATACTAACTTATAGATTCATCATATACCAAACATACATGTTCTATTTCTAGACTTTATGATATATTTTATTTTTTGCTTCTTTCATAGTAATACCACTCTATTCTAAATATTTTAGAATTATATGTTTTACTATCTATTAGTACAAATCCCAGTACTTTATTATATACTTAAAGTTTGGGGTTATTCTTGCTCATTTACTATTTCAAATAAATTTTTAAATCATTTTGTGACGAATACCCTCTGCCAAAGCCATATTAAAATGTCAATTGGGATTACATTATATTATGAAATAATTTCAACAGAATTGATATTAGTATAATATAGAGGCTTTATTTCTAATAATACGTAATGCTTTTTCATTTATCCAAGTCAACTTTTATATCATTTACTAAAGTTTGCAGTCTTTGACTTCTGCAAAAAGTCCCACCACTTTAAAAAAAAAAAAAAAAGTCATTGAAAAGCTACTTGTACATGAATTTTACATTGTCAGTGAAAATAACTTACTTTACAAACATAATTTGACATCATTGCCATCATTGCCATCATTAGGGTATGCACTGATGGTAGAAAGATGAGTAAAAACTTGATTTTGCTTTCTATCCTGAATAATTTTTTAAGGTAAAGGAAAAAAAGAGAAGATAAACATTCAATTTGTAAATGAAGTGTGCTAAATGTTATAACAGACATAAAAGCAAAATGCTGAGAGAATAGAGAGGAAGGTCCTCAGGTTAGTTAAAAAAACCAAACTGCTGATGTAGCCCTATGAATAATCTACTTCTTCCAAAATATTTAGAAAATATTCTATATTTATAACAAAAACTGATGGAAAACCATGATGTTGCAATGCAAGTATATTAAGGAAGAAGTTCATAATTATGGTAAATAGGATTTTCATTTATTGTGAAAATCTAATATATGTGGAAATACAGTTTTAATTAGACCCAAATATGAGAGAATTAGGAAGAAACATCTTCAGAGATTCTAAGATTGAGATCTCCACTGCTGCACCAAAATTCATATTGTTATGATTTTACTTTTATGGCTAACATTGTGATTATATATATCAGTCAAAACTAATGTCAAATTCTGAATTACAAATATAATGAAGAGGAATGGAGAAGAGAAGGGGCAGGTAGTAGATTTTAATTAAGGCAATTAACTAAGCATTAGAGGGAAGGGAAAGACGAAAAAATATTGAGAAGAAATATTTGTGAATTGTAGAAGATTGTGCAGGAAAAAAGATGTGCTCATAAGATACACTTATACTTACTGTTTATTAATATCAGTAATCTCTTCAATTTTATGGCTTACAAAGTGTTCTCCCTTGTTGCATCTCACCTTGTTCTCTCTGTAACTTAATAAAGTAGTTATTATTGTGACCATTAAAAAAATCCAAAACTCAGATTCAAGATAATGTGACATTGCATACCCAACATCTCTTACTAAGTAAATGATAAAGTCAGGTCTCAGATCCGGATACGTGTTTCCAAGTCTAGTGGTTTCCTCACTGTCTCATTGCAGCCTTTATTCTTGGGAATGTTGAGCTCTCAGAGTAATAGAAGAATTATATGAACCCCTAATTTCAATAAGTCCATTGACTTTTCTTCTGTACCAATGTTATTTTACACATTTATAATACCTGATTATTTTTTGCACTTGATATTCCAATAACTCCTTGGCACACAATAAATGTCCAAGTGCCATTCCACTTAATAACTGTATGTTTCTCCATGTCTAGATCTGTTAAAGTACTATGTGCAAAACCAAACTAATTTTAGGAGACTTATTGCCTAATTTCTGGAATTATTGAATTATTAATTATTGTCTGATCAGAAACATTGAGAATGAAATATTTTGATAGCTATTTTGGTCTTCTGATTAATTTGACAGCATCACAGAAAAAGACTCTGTGCTTACTGAGGATAAAAAATTGTTTCAATTTCTCTCCCTGGTATGTAGCTCCATATCTGGCACATAATACACATGCAATAATTGTTGAGTGAGTGGATATATGAATGAGTGATAGATGTCGGAAGACTATAGTTACATTAATTTGTAATTATGGCTAAAGCATTAGTGATAGTCTACTTAGAATCACATTACTCTTTTCTCTGATGGCAATCTCTAGGTATTAAAACAAAGTGCTTGGTGAAGTGGATGGGTGGACGGTGAAGTGCTAAGGAACCCAGAATCTGGATCTCATTTTCCAACATTTTCACTGGATGAAATAAGTTTAAACAGGAGTCCTTCCCTGCCTGTCTCACTGGGGCTTTGGCTTTCTAATTTAAGGTGAATGACTATTTATGTCATGCAAATCTTTCCACAAATGTACACTTTTATTGCCAGGACAATGATTAATTTAAGTAAGGAAAATTCTTAAATTGGAATATATGCTTTTGATCTTAAAAACTAAAATGAACTGCATAACCCTAAACTTCTTATCAAAAAAGTAAAACCATCTTAAACTAGTTATGATCACTAAAATAAATGTTAAACTATCAAGTTCTGACAATTCTGATCAATATTTTCTGACTCAGATTTTATAAAGTGAATCTTTCTACACTCCTACTGCCAAGCTGGTTTTTGTTATGGCCAAGGATATAGAAATGTACATGAATATTTTGGATATTTAAGTTACAATAAACATACGAAAAAAAAAAAAGAACTTTTCTAGGTGTAATGTATTGATTTTCCCTTAAAAGAGAAGCAGAAACCTCCATGAGTCTGTATAATTTCACACATCTTCACCCCCTGGTTTATATGTTTAATTCAGGATATGTGTGGGGATAGCAAAGCCTGAAGGAATATGCTGCCTAAATCCTCATCCTGCAGTCCTAAAGCCCTGGTGAATTTTGAGTTAGCTTTCTTTATGTCCCTAATGGCTAAATTTTAAAAAAGAAAAAAGACGAGGAAAAAGCTCTGCCCTGCAATTTATTTTCCCTTCATTCCGCTTTTCTTGCCACCCTGATTCCCATTTTTCTAATCGTTTCCTGCACAATAAAAAGTTGATGAAAACACAAAAGGACACAAGACAGAAAACCTAAGCAGTATCTGCTTTCCTTCTCCATAGACTGCAGAACAGGATGCATAGGGAAATTAATGTCGGTTAACCCATGTGATTATAGCTTTTGGGAAGCTGTAGCCTGGAAACAAATCACTTCCCCTAAATGAAATGTGAGAAGATTCCACCCAGAGACAAAATGCAACCATTAGAATGGCAAGGAGCACAAGGGTGTCTGGGGTGAAGCCTGTCCAGAATCCTTAATGTGTCTGAAAAGCCCCAGTGCTGTGCAGCAGCCTGAGTCTGGCTAACCTGGAAGAAGGATTAAAACCTACATTTGAAGCTCTGAGAAATCACCGTTTGGATGTGACATTGTTTAAAACATTTTCTTTCTGCGATGTAGTTTAAAAAGAGCTGGTAAACCACAAGTAGCAAATCATAAATGAAAGTTACAAGCAGAGCACAATTTAGAGTCAGGCCATTCTGATAAGAATTTACATAGAAAAAAACAGAGTTCATCAAAATTCAGATGGATGAATGGATGCATTAACATGAGCTCTTAAAGACAAAATTCTTCTGATTTTTCAATTAGTGCTTTCACTCAGAATTAAACCTATTGTGAGAATAAACATCATACTCCTAGAACTCCATTCACATTATGATGCATGAATGATCGAGCCGGAGAAAAGCATGGTAACTTTGCATTTTATTAAAGAGTAAAAGTTCTTTCTTACTTAATCTAAACTGTTATTTAACTCAAGGGAATTAGCAATTTTCTTCATGTCTCCCTACCGAGAACCAGAAAACACAACAATTAAAAGTTAAGAAACAGCAAAATCTGCATCATCTCCCAAATTAGTTGAAAAACTGTCACAGGCTACTGACAGGTTTATTCCTTATCAAGGGCAGAAAGAACTCTCGACGCGTCCAACAGCTAGAAAGTGGACAGGAGCAGTGACAGCACCCCTCAGTAAGATGGCTGCTGGAGTGAAGGTGAATGGACAGGACGTGTGAGTTAGTGAAGTCCTTAGGGCCCTGCCATTATGACTGTGCACTCTAGTCATCTCTGAAGAAGAACTAATGGAAACGTCCAGTATTAGACCTGTGGGATATACACAATGCTGTTCCAGACCAGAGATCAGCAAGTATTTTCTGTTCAGAGCCAGGTAATAAATGTTTTAGGCTTTTCAATTCATATGGTCTCTATCATGATGGTCTACCTCTGCCACAGACAATACAGAAATGAATGAATGTGGTTATGTTCCAACAACATTTTCTTTAGAAAACCAGATGGCAGAACAGATTTAGCCCAGTTTGACAATGCCTGTTCTAGACTGTTCTGTATGGAAGGAGTTTCATAGTGCTACTGATGAAGATTCTCAGAATTTCCTCCATGTAACATAAAGAACCGAACAAGGGAAGTCTGCAGAAATAAATACTTGTACTAAAGACAGCATGAATGAATACAGAGATCAGAAATTAGAGACACAGAGAGCTACAGCATCTAAGTCATTTCCAAATTATTGAGCAGAGAATATGAATATTCTGTAATGATTAGTAAGGTCTTTAAAGCAAGACGCCACCATCTTAGGCTCCTTGTAACAACAAATTTGCATGCACAGAAGACTCTTTATATTTTCCCTTACCCATCCCCTCAATGTCACTGATTGAAGTTTATCATTAGTTTAGATTCAGAATGATTAAGAGACAGGAAAGGACATTCTCCAACATTCATTGTTCATTGTCTGTAACATATAATGAAATATAGGTCTTATTAGAGAGTTTCTATTTAGTTATTCCCATTTTGCTATTTTTTTAGATGCTGAGTTTAAGAAGCCCTTCATATGTTGTTAAACACACCCATGAATAAGGCGTATCTTACCCACCTAATACAGGCAAGATTTCAAAGCCCCAAATTGCCTGAAGGGAACAAGTGTCTTTTAAATTGTTCACTACTGTTTCACTGTCCTCCTCATATAGCTCATATTCATGACTCACCACCATAACTACTTTCATGGAAACATCCTTGCTAATCCCTCTTTCTTATGGATGCACTCCGGAAAACACTATAGCAATTCAATCCAATCATTTGCTCATTCTACAACTGCACATATTAAATAGCAGGACATGGCTAGAGAAACTTTTGCATTTCAATTCTACTTCCTTCGAACTTAAAACCAAAATCTAAAATATGCCCTTAAATCTGTGAGGCAGGTTGCCGACCTAGTAATCTCACTCTTTTACTCTCCAAAACAATGATTTTTTTTTCTGTGTGCACCTAAAAATATCCAACATGTCTCCCACCTTCACTAACAAGTGGTGACCTTATTATATACATAAAAAGAGGCAAACATATGACAACTGCTTTATCTTTTAACAATAACCCCTCCTTACCCAGGTCTGTGGCAACAGACCTAATTTATCCTCTCTCCTGTTAGGAGCAAACGAATAGTTCCTTCCTCTATCTAATCAACACCACCACTTGTGACCTAGATCAAGCCTCCTCTAGCCTTTTTAAGGACTTTGATCCTTCAATTTTCTCCTTATACTGCATCAGCATTTTTTCTTTCTCTTTTGTATCTTTTCCATTACATAAACTTGCCTTATTATCACCCAACTTAACCTTCCCTATAGCCTATTAAGATGCAATTTCCCACAGCAAAACTCATCAAAATGTTGTCTACAACATTCTCATCTTCCGTCAACATCTAGCCCAATGTCTAATCCTTAGTGAATACATGTCAACTATTTATCAAATAAATAATGAATAACACCCCTCCTCTAGGGTTCACAGCATAATACAGTATCTCATGCACATCTTCATTACAGTATTTATTATCATCTATTATTAGAGACTCCCTTCTGGGTTATGAGCTCATAGAGAAGGAAGTGGTATATGCTTCATCTTTGTGTTCTAGAACCTAGCCCAAGACCTGACACACGTTGGGTTATTAATACATGCTAAAGGAAGGAAAGAAAGAATGGAGAAAGGAAGAGAAGAAGGGGCTTATAATATACTGCTATTAGGTAAAATATGCACTACAAATGTTTTTCCACCATACAAAACGTAAGAGAAATGCAGCTAGAACTACTTTGAAACTCCTACCTGGCCCAGTGTGACGATGATGTGTAAAGGATTAATAGAAAACTGATAGATTAGGAAATCACATCAAAATCCAGCAATATAGAAATCTATATACAAGGTTGGACCAAAAGTTTAGGCAATACCTAGAAGGAGATGGTCCTGTGAACAAATACAAACTCAAAAGTGATATGTAAGTATGCAGGCTGCCTTTTTAAAAATCCCTGGGCATAGATTAATTCTGCTCTACTTCCAGTACAATGCATGGATTACCGTAGAAGCAGTTGCAATTTTAAGAGCAAACGGCCCAGGAATTAGGCATAATACAAGCATGAAAACTTACCAATCCACATTATCTTGTAATGGAAGCAATTTGATAGTTTTAATTTTATGCATGAGTGATATTATTTTCTAAAAGTGACCACAGAATTTGAATAATATTTTTTGGTGGGTGATGCATAGTTGTTCTTTCTATATGATTGCATTTACAATTAAGTATTCTCTCCCCTTCTGCTTTTCTTCTTCTTTCTCCTCCTCCATTTTTCTAACAGATCAATATGATGAAGTTAAGCAGAGTTTTGAGTTCCACTTTATGGTTATGCAGAGTTCCATCACGTACCTTATCTGACAAATACCTGCTGAAACTCAAAAGATGCATGACTTTCCAGGCATTAGCCTCCCATGGGATGGCTTTCCTTGAAAGAACTTTCTGGGCCCTATAAAGACCATGGACAAGAGAAAAGGGAAAGGGAAACACCTCCAGCTAAGCTACTGGAACTGTCACTCAACCTAGCATCTGTAATGATAAGCAGGGGTTTTAGCAAGGCTACCACCTGTGTTTGAATCCTGGCTCTAGAATTTTTTCAAGACATTGGTCAAGTTATTTAATTTCTTTTGGTCTCTACTTTCTCATCAGTAAAATAGGAATAATAAATAATAGGTTCTATTTTGTAGACATGTTATTAGGATTAGATGATCAAATATTACCAAGTGCTTAGGACAGTACCTAACAAGTGGTATGCAGCACTTCAGTGTTTGTGAAATGTAACAGATATTTATAAGCAGCACAAAGTGGTAGGCTGTTATAAATATTATCCCTGTTAGGCAACAAGTGGACAAGAAAATAAGTGACTCATATAAGATCATGCCCAGATTAGGATCATTTATGAATAATAAATGTTGCTATATCCCCAGGTGCTATAATAATACCTGTTAGGTGGTCAATGGATGTTTGTTGTTCTAAAGCAAGTAAATGGTGCTAATAAAAAAAAGTAAACAGAAAGTGAAAATGGATATTTGTTTCATGAATGAGCATGATCCTAGGCCTTAGATTAGGACTATGCTGTCACTATCCAGCCTGAGGCCAGAATTATCATTCGGATAAAATAATTGAAGTGGGATTACATCTAAGAGCAAAGTCCTATAGATGGACGTTAGGACTAGGTAATTGGAATTTGTGGTAGGTGCCTGTGTCTCAGGGGATTCCTGACAAACCAGACAGGCCCAGGACAAGAGACAGATGGGATCAAAGCTGGAAACCAGTCAGGACGAAATGAGGTCTGGATGAGTTGTGGTCGGTAACAGACATAAAATAGTACAGTCTCAGCATTTATAGGAACTAAAAAGGTTATTGAAGATTTTGTTTTTCCTTGTTCCTAAGATCATGTCTACATATCCAAAAATGTGGATGTGCCTTCCTGATTCAATTCTTTCTACAGAGGGGAACAACGCCTTCCCAATGCAATAGAATTTATTTTCAGATAATTTTAATCAGTAGATTGTTCTTTAATATGTTAAACTCTAACTCCATATATTTGATTAACCCATTTTTCCTAGGTCTGCCCTCTAAAGCTTCATAATATAGCACATAACTTCTATGCAATTATTTTTCACATATATGAAACCACAAATACAGCTACCTTATTTCCTAGAAATCTTCTCTCCTCTAGGGAAATTACTTCCAGTTTCTTTCACAGTTCTTCATGTAACATGGCTTTTTTGCTGTCCCTTTACGTTTCCCATCACTGTCTTCTGGATAGTTGGTAATGTCCCTAGCAAAATGTGGAGTCCAGAACCGAAACTATTAAAAAGGATAAAACTAAGCAGTAGTGCCAAAAATGTCAGGGGTTATCTCCATATACATGGACCATCTATATGTATTAACAAAAACTATTTGCATTAGATCAAGGCCAACACAACTTTTCATAAATGGCCAGATAGTAAATAGTTTTTTGCTTTTTGGTCCTCAAATTCCTCTTGAAATATGTAATTCTGTTAAAGTATGAGAGCAGACTTAGGCATGCTGTAAATGAGTAAGTACAACTATGTTTCAATACCATTTCGTTTATCAATAGACAGTGGGATTTAATTTGGTAACTGCTGTATAAGAGCACTCATATTCTTTCCGTCAGCTAAAGTTTCTAGGCTTTCTTCATATCATGTTTCTAAGCTATAGACCTCTAGTGTTTACTTGAAAAGGACTATGTCTACCCTTATTAAAATTTTATAATTAGATTTAGCCTGTACATCTAATGTGCTATGATAGTTTTGAATCTGATTTTATTAGTCATTATACATAAAAGCGCCTCTTCTCTACATCATGCCATCTGCATATTGGTAAATATATACTTTCTTAATTCTAATGCAAGCTATTGACAAAAATGTCAAATGGGACACGACCAAGAAAAGAACCTTTGCATCTAAACTCCAAGTTAACAGAAATCCATTAATAGGCATCCTTTGGATGGCCTCTAACCAGCTAGTATGGATTAATTTTACCACCTAGCCTGCATTTTCACATCATATTCATAAGAGTGAGAAACTGTCAAATATCTCAATGGAGGGCAAAAGCAGTATCTATATGATTTTTCCAATGTTATGAATTATTACCTGAACAAAAATATCTAAACTGAAATCTTTCTGTGAAACCTAGTATGAAGTTTCTCAGTATTCTGAGCCTGCACGATTTTCAGTTTTCCCTATCCACTTCAGACAAAACAAGTGCAATGTTTGAACTTTTAAAGAATTGCAGCTTATACCATGAAGAGGTTTCTAAAAGGTATGTGCAATTGGAATGGATTATGTCACCAGGAAGTGTGGTTTCCAGTCACTGAATCTATTCAGAAGATGAATGACAAAATTTAAGGATATAAGAGCAAGTTTTGTATTAAATAAAATAGCGGAATAGATGACAAGACTGTGCCTATCTCTGACAATCTATGAATCAAAAAGTTTATTCCACCAAATAATCATCAAGAGCTTAGCAGAGAAACAGCCGCTTGTCTTCCCACTGATATCTTTTAGCTGGAAGGGAGGTAAAATATACAGCAAATAGCTATAGCACATACCTCACTTTCATTATCAGTCCCTTGTTATCTGCTGCTCCTGCGATTGTACTGGCAATGGCTCCAAAAGACAGGATACAGAATGAGATTGAATTTCAGACAGCCTGAAAGTCATGAAACATTTATTTCTACACAGGAAAAGGGGAATTGGAATGACTCTCATTTGAAATCTAGTCATTTAAGTTACGCCCTTAGCCTCAATAGGGTCAGCCCACAAAGGACTCCAGGTACCCCACCCCTCTATTTTGTCTGGTATATTTCCCTAGTCATAATTTGTATCAAGAATATTGCAGTATCTTAATTAACAGCACTATTGCCTGCATTGTCTGTAACATTTTGAGGTAAGAAGGCGGACTGAGTCAAAACCTTCATTAAACTTTAAAAGGCTGGCTTATGATTATGTATAAGAATTGAACTTAGATAATTACTTCTCAAAGCCATTTTCATCAAAACCCATTCATTGGGTAATAATTGCTTTTTCTAAATGCAAAAGAAACACAAAAATACAATCACTATTTAAACCTTGAAATTACGATAACATTCAAAGGCAATACAGTAACTTGATTAAAATACAATCATGAATATAGTTTTATCAGAATTTCTAAATAAAAAATCCCTGCTTGATTGCCTAATGTTTTCGAATTCATGTGGGGTGCCAGACATTTGGCAGCATATGCTTGATCACATTGTTTCTACTATCCATGAAAAATCATGGTATACATTTCCTGGTGAGTAAAATCATATTTACATTTTTTCTTTAGTATTTCCTTCTCCTGCCACCGGAAGTGTTTACATCAAGGCCCTTCAGTATTGCCACAGATCAGAGAAGTCATAACCATAAAGTTCATTCACAGAGTTTGGGGTTATGAAGCTTGTTATAATAACAATCATGGAGTGTGGAACAAGGAAGAAACCAAAGTGGAGTGAGGGCACGGTATAGTTTCTCTCCTGATTTTGCCATATTTTTGCCAGCAAATCACAATTCCTCTTTGAAAATGACAAACTGCATTTTGTGAGCATTTTTTAATCCTGTCTATTCAGAATAATATTACTGAACTTTGGGAAACTGTTTTTCCCTATCTGTAATCACGTGGCCAGGTAGAGGTTTCCAGACACAGTTCTACTCCTACTTTTATCTGACCACTCAGCTGGAACAATCAAAGGACTGCACACTCTCATCCTAGTAATTGCACAGAACATGCATAGATCATCCAGGTTTTGCCAATTGAATTTATCCCAGGACTTTCTTAATTAGAAGCTAGTTCTTCAAAAAAAGACTGGAGGTTAGAACTGGAAGCCATGAATTATCCTGAGTAGGGAAGGGTATCAGTTAAGATGCTCTTGGTTACAGTTCAAAGGAAAAACTAAACTCGAATTTTTTTTTTTTTTTTTTGAGACGGGGTCTCGCTCTGTCGCCCAAGCTGGAGTGCAGTGGCGCGATCCTGGCTCACTGAAAGCTCCGCCTCCTGGGTTCACGCCATTCTCCTGCCTCAGCCTCCCGAGTAGCCCGCGCCCGGCTCATTTTTTGTATTTTTAGTAGAGACGGGGTTTCACCGTGGTCTCGATCTCCTGACCTTGTGATCCGCCCGCCTCGGCCTCCCAAAGTGCTGGGATTACAGGCGTGAGCCACCGCGCCCGGCCTAAACTCGAATTCTTATACATGTAAGTGGCAAATGAAAGGTGACATCAATGGGAATGGCAGAATAAAAACCTCAAATATCCTCTGCTCATTAAAAGCAACAAGAACACCACCGCCATTTTTAAAAATCAACATTTTCAGAACTGTGGGAATTAACCAAAGACTTGCCACAATCTGAGGAGTGTTATTCAAGAAAAATTTCTGAATCTCAGTGACAACAGTGAGCCTGTGGCAATTTAACGTGTCCCATTCCCATCTCTTAGTTCTGCAATAGCCTTAGTTCTCTCCTTAGTTCTGTAATAGCCTTGAAAACCAACAGCCTGCAATCATGGTAAAACCAGCAGCCTAGCAGTCACTGATGAGAGAACAGGGCTAGAGCTTTTTCAAAGTCCTGTTCCCAGATAACCATCACTCCCTGACCTATCTAGAAATTCCTTGGAAAATCCAACTCCAAAGCTTGCGTTTATTGGACCTGAATCAAAGCTCACTCAGCTCTGATCTTTTTCCTGGGGGCATTTTAAAATAATCAGCAGCAGTTGTTTAACACTGCAGTTGCCTGACATGGCAATAACAAACTGGAGAAAACAACATGTGATTAAAGAACTTAAACAAAAAGCCTAGGGAGTGAGATATCTAAGGGGAAATTTGAAAAGCTACAACAAATTCTTGGGAATCTAGGAGGCTATGTGCCTGCAATGGGTTATGTGCATGTCAAGGACTATGTGTATACCCCCAAATTATAAAGAAGGCTCTAAGCACTCACCTCTGGCTGACCTTGAGCCTCTGCATGAGCAGGAAATGAAGGGAAAGGGAGAGTTGCAAACCGCCTGCCAGAGCACTGATGCCATGCCCGCACATGCATACAGGGCCACTCAGAAAATAGGAGACTTAAAGAATCTCTGTCCAATCATTAACTGACCATTAAACTCAACATGCAGAGACTTTAGAGCTCACAGTCAATAAAGAATAAGGGCTTCGTTACAGGTAGTTACACATCAGCTGGGAAGGGGAGGGCTCTCCCTTCACCACTAGGAATGTTAGGTGACAGTTTGGCAATTATCACATTGCCTTTCTAAAAAGTGAGAACTTGGCAGCTGGCACCAGGCAGAGGCCATTTCCTGATGGTCCACACCTACTGCATGACTGTTTTAACTGAATGCAGATGCCAGGGAGAAGCAACTTCCTGGACATAAGCATTAAGAGACAAGATGGTGGAGTACGAACTTCTGGGAGCACTCCATTGGAAAAGGGAAGAAAGCCTCAGATGGGCATGCATACAACTTCCTAAACACACTGCATGTGCCCACTTCCCTGGGGTAAGGAGGGCACTGTGCATGCAGGCAGCCCACCCTAAGGGAAGAACCATGGGAAAGGGGCCAGCCTATAAAGTCCTAAGATCAAGGTTAAACACCACCCTTGATCTTAGTGCTCACTTGGGGCTCTTCTAAGTGTACTTTCCTTTCCTTTCTTTTCTGTTCTAAAGCCTTTTAAATAAACTACCACTCCTGCTCTGAAACTTGCCTCAGTCTCTTTTTCTGCCTTATGCCCCTCAGTTGAATTCTTTCTTCTGAGGAGGCAAGAACTAAGGTTGCTGCAGACCCATACAGATTCGCTGCCAGTAACAGCTTCAAATGGTTAGTGCAGGAAGCCCATTAAACAAACAAACATAACAACGATAAGTAGCAACAACAAAACACACCAATAAGAGAGAATCTAATTTCCAAACTTGCCACACTGTATTATTTCAAATGTCTAGTTTTGAAACAAAAATTATGTGACATGCGAGGAAATAAATAGTAAAAATAACAAAAGTCAACTACTGTTGACTAACAGAGTCCACAGAAACTGTAGGTACAAGACATTGTACCTACTAAAAATATTTTAAATCATCTATTTTAAACATGGTTAGTAAATTAAAGAAAACTATGTCTTAAGAACTAAAATAAAATATAAGAACAATGTCTTAGCAAATTGAGATATCAACAAATAACTGTAAATAAAAACAAATGAATGTTTTTTGGTATTATCATGGATTTTGCATCTATATTAATAAGGGATATATGTCTCCAATTTTCTTATTATGTCTTTTTTATTACTATTTTCACCTCTTTACTTTTTTGAGATCTATTTCAATTTTCTATTTTATCTTGAGTTTTGGTAGTTTGCATGTTTCCAGGATATCATTTCATCTAGGTTATCAAATACATTCACATATAATTGTTCATAGTATTCCCTTGATAATCCTTTCACTAATCAAAAAACATCCTACAGAGTGAAATTCAGGACCAGAAGACTTCACTGACGATTCTATTAAACATTTAAAGAAAAATCAATACCAAATCCTTCACAAACTCATCCGAAAATCTAGAAGAGAAGGGAACATTTTCCAACTCAATCTATGAGGCCAGTATTACTCTGATATAAAAACTCATAACACCAACATTACAAGAAAGAAAACTACAGGCTTATGAATATAGATGCAAAATCTGTGACAAAGTATTAACAATCTGAATTCAGCAACACATATAAAGGATTATCCACCATAGCCCAGTGGGATTTATCCCAGGAATGCAAAAATTACTTAAAATATGAAAAGATACTAATGCAGTATACTATATCAATATAATAAAGCACATTAATATAATAAAACACAAAACCCAAATGATTATCACAATAGACATAGAAGAAAAGCATTAGAAAATAATCAACTCCCTTTCATAAAAAGAAAATACTCAAAAAACTTGAAATGTGAAGCTCAACTCAATGAAGAATATTTATTAAAAGTCCACAGCTAACATCCTACTTAATTGTAAAAGACTGAAAGTCTTTTCCCTAAAATCAGGCACAATACAAGGATGTCTGCTCTCACCACTTCTAGTGAACATTTTTGGAGGTTCTATCCAGGACAAATAGGCAAAAAAGAAGAAATGAAAGGAATCAAGATTGGAAAGGAAGATGTAAAATTAACTCTATTTATAGATGATCTGAGATACAAAAAAATCTTAAGAAATCCATCATCATAATAATAAAAACTACTAGAGCCAATAAATGAATTTAGACAATAGAAGATTGTCTAAATGAAATCAATGAAAATCAATTTTATTTATACATTACAATGAATAATCCAAAGATAAAAATTTGAAAAATTATTTATAGTAGAATCTAAAATAGTAAAATATTTAGGAATAATTTAACAAAAGTAGTAGAAAACTTGGACACTGAAAACTACCATAATCATTGTAAGAAATTAAAAAAGACCAAAATAAATGGAAATACTTTCCATCATTATGAATTAGAAGAATTAATATTATTAAGATAGCTATATTAACAAAATTTCCCTACAGATTCAATGCAATCTCAATCAAAATCCCAGATAACTTATAGAAATTGATGAGCGGATCCTAAAATTTAGATGAAAATGCAAGAATAGCCCAAACAATCTTAAAAACAGAGAACAAAATTTGAGAAATCACATTTTCCAAAATTAGTACAATTTCCAAACTTACCACAAAGCCATGAAAATTATGTAGTACTGGCATAAGGACAGATACAGAGATAAATGAAAGGGAATTGAGAGTTCAAGATAATCTCTTACCTTTGTAGATAATTCATTTTGGACAAGGGTACAAAGAAATCAAATGGGAAAAGAATTATCTTTCAACAAATTGTGCTGGAACAACTGGATATCCACAAGACAAAGAATAAAACTGGGTCCATACCAAAGAGCATATATAAAAATTAACTCAAAATGGATTAGAAACATAAATATAAAAGGTGAACCTATAAAACCCACAGAAAAAATAGCTATAAATCTTGGTAACCTTTAATTAGGCCTTGATTTCTTAGATATGATACCAAAAGCACAAATAATAAAAAGAAAAAATAGATAAATTGGGTTTTATTAAAATTGAAAGCTTTTGTCCTTCAAGGAACACTATAATGAAGGTCAAAGATAATATATAGAATGGGGGAAAATATTTGCAAACCATCTTTCTGATAAGGGACTAGTCTCTATACTGCATAAAATACTCCTACAACTCAATAACAAAAAGTATCCCAATAAAATGGGGACAAAGGACAAGAACAGACATTTCTCCAAAGAGATAGGCAGTAACTAACAAGCACATGAAATAAGCTCAACATTAGTATCCACAGAAAATGTCAATCAAAACAACAATGAAGTATCACCTCAAACTCATTAAGATAGCTAGAATAAAATGGATGGTAAAGAACAGATGCCGGTGAGATTATGAAGAAATTAGAAACTTCATATATTGCTGGTGGGAATGTAAAACAGTGCAGTGGCTTAGAAAATATTCTGGCAGTTCTTTAAAAAGTTAAACATAGAAGTTACTATATGATGTAGCAATTTGACTCTTTCTTATATACCCCTCAAAATGAAAACGTATGTCCACTCAGACACATGTATACAAATTTTCATAGCAATGTTATTCATTATTGGCAAAAAGTAGAAACAAATGAAAAGAAACAACAACAACAACAAAACTCTCATAAACTGATGAATGAAAGTGTGGATAGTGGATAAGCAAAAGTGGTGCATCCATACACAGGAACTATTACTTAGCCATAAAAAGGAATGAAGTATTGCTGCATGCTGCAACATGAATAAGCATGGAAACATTATGTTAAGTTAAAAAACAAAAACAAAAACAAACAAACAAACAAAAAACAGACACACACACAAAAACATATTGGAGGATTCCATTTGTATGAAAACTCATAGTAGGTACATCTATAGACACAGAAAGTAGATTAGCAATTTTCAGGGGTTGAGAAAAGGGAGGGGGATGGAAAATGACTGCTAATGTGTAAAAAGTTTTTTTTGAGGGATGATGAAACGTCCTGAAATTAGATCATAGGTAATGGTTGTACAATTTTGTGAGTATACTACAAAGCACGGAAGCATATACTTTATGAGGGTGAATTTTATGCTATGTGGATTATATCTCAATAGAAAAAGAAAAACAGTAATATAGAAAAGGCCAGTGTCACAGTAGGCTAGTGGTACAATCTAAGGCTTCCTTTGTTGTCAAATGTATGACTTTGATTTCTGATGTCAGGGATAGAGTTAGCATCTCCAGAATCATACAGATTTTCAAGCAAATCTGGAAGAAAGTGGCATGCACACTGGTGAAGTTACAAACAAGAGTCCACTATACCCTGAAAGGCTGAAGAGTACATACAGCTAGACACAGAATGGGACACAGAGAGGGAACCTGAGACTTAGACTGGGCTGCATTCTTTTTTGTGGTTTAGTTATCACTGCCAATAAAGTCTCCCTTTTTCCACTTAAGCCTTTGGGTTGGATTTCTGTCATTTGCAAGTGAAAATCTGGACTAATACCTGTATTTAAAGAAAAACAGCACTCAAAATGGCTTAAACTAATATAACACTAAAAATAGGAGTATATTTTATAGTGATGAGTGAAAGTGAAGATACCAGAGTGTTGTATTTCAATAGCATTGGCCAGAAAGTTATTAATGGATAATTTAAGCTCAAATCCTTAATATAATGATTCTGAAACTAGAGAAAAAATCTTGATAGTATCAAAGCTCAAAATGTTCAGGAAGAATATTACTGTGAATTATCAAGCCTGGTTGTTATGAGCAACCTGTGCTTGACTAATCTCTGTGTTTTAATGCAGTGAACAAGCGTTTATAGTAATGCTACTGAATTATTTTCTAGGCCACAGAATAAAATAGTCCAAACAGGTTTTTTTTTTCTTCCATATATAAACATGGCTTATATTCAGCTTTTTTTTTAAAATTTTTTTTCAGATAATTCTACTAATAATAAAATCAGCCTAAAGAAATTGTGCCAGGAATTTACACTGCATCTCCTCTGGCAATATACTTACTTACAGGGCCATGGTTATCAAATTCATTATTCATCTTTTAGTATCTATTAAAATGTGTTTGGGGAGTGAAAATAAATTATTTACTTATAGAATAATTTGTTTTTGTGCTACATAGGTACAGTTAATTTTAAAGAATAAAATAATTGGATTGAATTGTATGCCTCTGGCCTCTAAAGAAAATCCAAAATGTCTTAAATTAGTCTGATTAACCTTTCAGTAATAAATGAAAGATCAATATATAGGTATAAAACAGCTTCCTACCTTTAAACAAATAAAGAACAAGTAAAATGCAAGAGGTGAATGAATTATCTTACTTAACAAATAAAAATGCACATGATACACAATTACTGACCTAACTCTAAATGATATCAAAAATAGATACTCACTGATAAATGGATAAATTCTTAGATACATGCAGATACACAAACAACAAAGGCAGATCTGTAGATGATAAAATTTTAGTGACCTATGAAAATTCTTTGTTGTTGCTATTGTTTTGTTGCTTTGGGGCTTTT
The DNA here is from genome assembly GCF_003255815.1 of Theropithecus gelada. Taxonomy (NCBI): domain Eukaryota; kingdom Metazoa; phylum Chordata; class Mammalia; order Primates; family Cercopithecidae; genus Theropithecus; species Theropithecus gelada. The sequence goes on from NC_037672.1 coordinate 121,528,312, forward strand.
TTTCTTTCTTTTTTTTTTTTTTTTGAGAGAGAGTCTTGCTCTCTTGCCCAGGCTGGAGTGCGGTGGCACAATCTCAACTCACTTCAACCTCCTCCCAGTTTCAAGCAATTCTCCTTCCTCATCCTCCCGAGTAGCTGGGATTACAGGCACCACCACCGTGCCCAGGTAACTTTTGTATTTTTAGTAGAGATGGGGTTTCACTACGTTGGCCGGGCTTCTCTCAAACTCCTGACCTCAAGTGATCCTCCTGCCTTGGCCTCCCAAAGTGCTGAGATTACAGGAGTGAGCTACTGCGAACAGTCAGAAATTTTTTAAAATGGGATTGTTGTCCATAAATATCTGGATAAACTGGAGATCCAAATCTATTTTCACAAGATGATACTTATGTGAGTGTTTGAGAGAGAAACAGAGACAGAGACAGGGAGAGTTAGAGGAAGAGAGAAGAAAAATAGAAGTATTTTGAGAAGATTTTCACTGAGCGCTATGGTGTGAAAAGTACAAGGCTTCTTGTTGGTAGCAAGGAATTCCTGACAATAACTATCTGACAATAGCTGGTAGGCTAAAAGTAAAAAAAAAAAAAAAAAAAAAAAATCCTTTATTTTTTTGTAGGCAGAATAAACTGCAATTTGGAGTAAACACATTATTTTCTTAAAAAACGAAAACAAAAACAAACAAAAACCAGGAAACAAAAAACTGAACCCTTGTTTCCAGAGGTAAAGGTGCACAGAAAATATAATAATTTATCCAAATACATGTAGCAATTGCTCACTATATGTCACATAAAATATGTTACTGGTATCTTGGGAGTTTTTTCCCCTGTTTAGTGGTACATACTGAATCTATGCATATTGACTGATTCATACTGATTATTTAGCCTTTGGCCAATTTTGTGAAATCAACAAATTGATAAAACAGTCTTCTGGTCAGTTGGAGTCAGTGTTTTAACATGCAATTTAGAATATTCCTATATAGTGGAATTTTTTTTTTTTTTTTTTTTTTTTTTTTTTTTTTTTTTGGTCTAGAAATGGGTTTAGTTGATTTATGTTTTGTATTTTGGCCCCACAGAAGCCTGCTCACGCAAGGATCTTCAACAGTTAAGCTGTCTCTGTGTAACAAGCCCATGGCAGGCCTGATGCAGCAGTAAGAAATAGATGTCTGCAGCAAGATGTCTGCAGCATAGAGAGTGTTGTCTTCCATATTGGTGGGAACACAGCTGAGTGCCAAAGTGGCCTCTGCCCAAGCCTACTGGATGAAACAGCCCCAATTCTTGGCTGCTATCACTGAACAGGATTCTCAATACCTACCAGATACTTTGACTCCTGAATTGTGGGAGTGTCTCTGAGAAACACAGGGTGTCTTTGCAGAGCTGTTTCCAGTCTATTATTTTATTCTCATTTCTTGTGACCTTTGCACTACTTGTTGGCTATTTGGGTGGTAAACTGAAATGAAACACCACGGATGCCAGTCAGAATTAACATTCTTCCCAGTCTTCAAATCCAATCCAGCATTTTGTGGTCTAACTCAGCTCATTTGCTATTCCACGAAGTAAGTAAGATTGGTTAAAATCTTTTTGTACTCCCACTGCATGTGTCAGAGTGAAATTCAAATAAACAATCACAGGCTACATTAAGGATAATAACTATACAAGTCTAAGTATATTTTGATGGGACAAATGACACAAGTATAAGATATATAGGTAAAAGAAGATGTATGTCTAAGAAGTCTTCAGTATGCTAGATCCATCTACTAGTGAAAAACAATTCTGTAGCCCTAACATCAACAACATGAATTGATGTACAACAAAAGAAATAAGGTCATTGTCTTAAATATATCCCTGTAATTTAGCAACCATGAAAACATAAATAGAAAAGTTAGCTCCCCCAGATTACCAACCACCTACTGCCTAGAAGGTAGGAATGGCTGATGCCACTATTTTGTGTTCACAAACAAGGTACCCATATCCTCAAGGTGCCAAAGTAAACCACAAAACAAATCAGAAGCATCCTCCTGGTGGATCAATTTTAATGAAATATTTCATAACAAGTTACTATATATTAACTTTTCTATAACATCAAATATTTTCTCATGAAAATCAGCATAGATATATGTGGAGTAGAAGATGAAATTTATTTGAATTTTACAAATTTAAAAAATGCCAGAGAAATGCTAGACATTCAGAGAGCAGTTTCCCTGTTTCACAATATTCTCTCCTTTCCTTATGACATGAGAAATATCTTAATGAAAATATTTGAGAAACATTAATACATGATTTTAAAAGTCACCATTATGAAAGTAATTAGTAAATACTTTTAAAACTAATTAGAGAGACCAGAGAGAAATGCATCTAGTATTCTACATTTCCATTATACATTTGAAGCTGTCAGTGCCCCCACCGGGGTGTCCTTTACTTAGGCAGTCAGCATCCTGCTCAGCTCCTGTAAGTATTGGCTGCTAATAGTTCACAGCTGCCCTCTATAGTGGAGAATTGCTCTCAGGCAATGAAAGCCATCTTAACTTGGAATGTTGCCGCAGCCCCCAGACAATGGTTGACTGATAAGGAAGGACTTTCAGATTCCAGGACTGTCCCTGGTTCAGGCCCAAAGCTAAAGGCTGAAGCTAGACTCCAACTAAGACCAAATCCATGCTTAACTTTTTTCACATAAAAATGGAAGCCACAGCACGCTTCCATCACTCCTTTTCTCCCAAGAGGGCTCTCTCAATAAATAACTTGCACCAGAATGGCCAAGCAGGCTCTGCTTCTAGACAACCAGGTATAAGCATCATATTTATGTCTGTCTCCACACCTGATCTACCACTAATTTTGTGAAATGCTTAAAATCTCTGGTTTGTCCTACCCAGATCATGCTTTATGAGCTTTTGTCTGTCTCTGGTTGTCTTTGACTTTACGTTTTCTTTCTCTTTGGTTTGGTTTGGGTGAGACATTATTTTTGTGAGCCTGGAAGGGAACTTTAGAAATAACCACAGGCAGATGAGTGTCTCAGCATATGAAAACTCAACCCATGTCAATGTTTTTTTCATCCTTAAAATTAGCACATTTGTCTTTATGTCCAATTAAAATGTGTCCTTCTTTCCTTCAAGCCCATTTTTTGTTTATAAGATCTACTTATTTGGGAACATAAAGAATAGCTCCCTAGCAAGTCCCTCATAAAAATTTACTGATTAGATTTGTGTCTAGATCATTTTGCCAAAAGCCAGTTCTTCAAAAGCCAATAAACTAGGCAATCCTGCAAATAACCAAATTTGCCAAGTTTGCTTGTTTCTTCAACTATTTAGTTTTAATTGGCTGATTCTCATTTGGTTTTCAAAAGAGGCCTACAGGCTCAGACAAATAAAATATACTTTATAACATTTTTATGTGGGTATAATGCAAAGTAGTCAACTAAAATTAAGTGCTTATTAAAAAATAAGCAAATTCTGTAAATTGATTGTTGGCTAAATGCTTGCATCTATTAGATACCTCATATAATCTCAATTTCTTCTGTGTTTTCTACTGTTTAGAACTAATTTCCATACATCCATAATTATCTAAACTTTTCTGATGTCAGAAACATTGGGATATGATCTGTCCTCAAATATGTTCAAGTTTCTGTTATTTTTCCCACTTATTAGAATACAAATTGTTTCCAACTTAATTTTAGTACTACCTATATGTACTTACTTGAGAAGTCCAAGGTGAAGATTTTGTTTTCTTCTTTAAGAATGTTGTTTTCAAGTTGGGAAAGTCACCCTTGACTGCTGATGGTGGGAATAATAATTGCTACCAACTGTACTAAAAAAAGTTTATTAAAAGACTTAGAAAATAATTTCACCCTTGGATCATTAATCCAATTTCTAGTAATTTTCTTAAATAATCAGACATGAAGACAAAGATTTGCTGAGATTTTAATTATAGCGTTTTCATAAAAAAATTAAATTTAAAAAACCCCAGGAGTTCTAGTTTCAGAAATTGATATTTCAGAATTCAAAACATGCTATCAATAATTTAACCTTTCTTTGCCGCAGATTCTGTTTCTCTTCTTTATTTTTTTATATGGTGGTTCCCAGGACAATATCCTGTGCATTGACTCAAATTTTTTCAGACATCCTGTCCTGAAGAATTCTGTGGCGAGAAAGCAGATATACATCGATTAGTTTAAACTAATTAGGATCTATCTATGGCACTTCGAGCAAAAACAATCTTACCCAAATCATAGGTTGAGAGTAAAGAAAAATGAGTGATTAAAAGAAAATTATTCATAAAAATGAAGAGTGTTTTCTAGTGTCGGAAACTGAAGACGTCCCTCTATAATGATACACACTTGTGATCAATGTAACCATTAAAAGTTACATTGTTAAAACCTGTTTAATTCTATGAGGAAATGCTCAAGATTAAATGTTACATTACACAAAAGCTGGGGAAATAGCAAATTACGAGCCTCTGAGGCAGAATAGATTTTGACCTGTGAAGAATGAAGAGCTATATAAGCTCAGGAATAATGAAGGAGAGAAAATATTTATAAGTAAGTCTGAAGAGGCAAGCAGAGGCCGAATCATGAAGCCTCTCATGGACCATAGTATTCACTTTAGTCTTTGTCCCAAGTTTAGTGAAAGACATCATAGAGTGTCTAACAAGAAGTATGTAGGATATCCTGGCTAACACGGTGAAACCCCGTTTCTACTAAAAAAATACAAAAAAATAGCCGGGCGTAGTGGCGGGCGCCTGTAGTCCCAGCTACTCAGGAGGCTGAGGCAGGAGAATGGCGTGAACCTGGGAGGCGGAGCTTGCAGTGAGCTGGGATCTGGCCATTGCACTCCAGCCTGGGCGACAGAGCGAGACTCCGTCTCAAAAAAAAAAAAAAAAAAAAAAAAAAAAAAAAGTATGTATGATATAATACATATTTTTTAAAGAACAATGTGACAAATGTGTGGAGAATGGATTAGAGAGGTGCAAGAATGGAAATAAGAATAATTTTTTGGGAAAAATCAGGAACCTCATGTCTATTTTACTGTATTTTAAGCCCATTTCCAATGATCTCACCATCACCTTATTACCTATGTTCTACCATGAAGCACTCCACCATGTACACATCAGTTTTGCTGAAGGCGGGAACCATATCTACCCATATTTTACATCTCTTTCTATACCTAATATATCCTAGGCATTGCATGTTTGTGAAATCTTTGTGTGTAAGTATGTCAAGACAAAGTTCAAGACTTTGGAAAAGGTAAAGACTTTGGAAGTTTCTATAAGTTTTATTGAAACTACATACAATACACTTAAACTTTGTTCTATTAGCAAATATTACATTAAATAACACAGTGATACCATCTTATCAAAAGGTACTTTGAATCTTAAACTATGATTCAATAGTTTTTGAGAAATTACTGAGCCCAAAATATATTTGTGATAACACCATCATGAATAGTTTTTAAATATCATTTATGTAAAAATTGACTTAACTTCCATTGTTATACCTGATGTTTTCTGTAGTTAACAAAATTTTTGTACACAAATATTACATAAAAAGTCAGAAAGATTAAAAAAACATACATTTTCCATTGGTTCTCATAATATTTAGGTTGCTTTCCTGATATCTGAGCATATATGCAGTCAAGTTTTATACCTTTATATATAAATTTGAGGGAAAAGGTTTTCTAAGCAAAAGGCACCAGGCACTTAATATTTACTAAGCAAATATTTTCTAAGCAAAAGGCCTAGAAATGTTTTCTAAGCAAAAGGCACTAGGCACTTAATATTTGCCAAAGTCTTTTGTAATCAATATTTTTATATCTATTTTATAAAAGCAAAAATTAGGAGATAAGGAAATTGTTCAAGGTTATCTAGCTAATTGGTGGATTTAACTTTGACCCATACATATATAGCCAAATCTCTGTTTAGAAGTTTATGTTCTTGCTGTGGTTTCATATACTTTCAGTGAACATTGAATATTTCTTATTCTCTAACATGGGATTAGATGCTTCTCTTCTGGGCCCTTACAATACTTTATTCTTGCCTCTGTCATTATATTTGTTCTATTCCATTTTAGCAGCCTGTTTACTTGTCTGTTTTCCCAACAAGATTATAAACTCCTTATGAGTGGGAATTGTGTCTTTTTCTTAGGCACAAAGTAAACACTTAAAAATTAATTTTAATTAAATGATATTAATATTTTAATGTTAATTTAATATAAATGATATTATGATTTACAGGTTTTTTTATACTAGCTGATGAAAACAGCAAAGCCTTACCACTTATGGAAAGTCTTCAGTGAACTAGAGCAACATAATTTCTTAGCACCGTCCCATGAAAAGAAGAATTTGGAGTATATTTAAACACACACATGCAATATACAGTACATTTTGTGGAAACATGACCACTTGGCACTGCTTTAAAGAAGCCTCCTTGGGATTGATCTCAAGTATATATTCTTGAAGGGAAAATAGTGGGGATGAGGGGATGAACCTTCATATAGGCAAACTGGCATCATTCGATCATTTGTCCTTGGATAGCATTTCAGCCAAGAGAAACTCAAGACTGTGTTGGCACAGCCAAATAGCATTTAATGCCACTTGCGGGTATTTCAAAAATTTCATGGAAAAAATAGTTCTCAGGTTTCTTATTTAATAACATGGGTGGTTGCCAGTGACGAAAAAATGCCAAACCTATTTCAATTTTGAGGTTTCAAATTGAATTTACTCAAAATAAAATCTTATCATACCCCCTAAAAATAGTTGCTACTGAAGTCTTAGAGAAGTGTGTCACTTATATACACACAGAAGTAATGCTAGAAATTTATTTTAACCTCAGTATTATTTTGTTTATTCAATCAAACTTTGTTTAAATGGGTTTTGGTTCACTAGCAAAAATATGATGTATAGAAAAAGGAAAGATGAATTGTCCAAAATAGGATCCCAGAAAACTCAGGTATTGAGAGAGAAGGCACAAAATTAATTTAGTTCATTCAACAAATATTGCAAAGAAGTCCACTTAAGAGAGCCACCTAGTAAATTGTTGCATTTCCAATTTAGTCAAATGTTTGCTTTTTAAACACCCTTCTGATATTTTGAGTACTAAAGTGTTTCTGCAATCATAGACATGTGTTGTCACAGCTTTTTTCATCTATTCATTGAATAAAATTGGATAGATGGTTGTTTATATGGATATGCTATTTTTCTTTATAAGAATCAAAATAATGATTAATCACATTTATTCCTCAAACTGCTCCAAGCCAGAAATAAATCTCATTTAAAGGTTCCTTAGTAACCTCAGGCAGTAAGCAGTGGCGTCCAATCTCTCTGTAACATGCGAACTACGTTACCCTTCTCCTTTTCCGCTTTAGTTCCTTTTCCTTCTCCCCTTTTTCTCCTAGCTTTTCAAGGTCTTTTGTTTGTTTTCTTTATGTACCTTTTTTCCTCTTCTATCTGTTATTATTTCCAGGGAATTTTGGATTAATGTAATTTAATGTTTCCTGTGAAGTATTGTGTAGGATCAAAATCATGAAGTCGTTCAATAGACAAAGTCTGTTACCTGACATACTTTTATTCCCTTGATGTTTCCAAACATTTTCAGTCCTGCGGGGCGGGGGGAGGGGGCGGTGGGGGGGGGCATCATCCTCATGTTTTCTGTCTTTTGCTATTCCTGTGGATTTCCCTGAGCTAATCCCACTTAATGGCATACAGACTACATTACAGGACAAAGAGTTCTTCAGAGCTGACTGACACAAGCAAAGCAGAGCCCAGGCTAGCTAGGAGAAAAGTAGAGAAAATAAAGCTAGTGGAGCTGCTCTCTTTTTATTCCTTATATTTATTCTTGATGATCATAAGCCCCCATCCATCACCTTTTGTGCAGAGATGGGTTCAAATTTTCTGCAGCCCCATCCTAAAATAGGCACTCAGTGTTTTAACTACACACCTTCATTTTTGTCAAATCAGGTCTTCCTTTGAAGCTAAAGACTCCTATTAGGAAACAACTTTCACCCCTATTAAGCCCTATTTGCTTAATAATGTGCTTACCTGTCTTATTCCCAGAAAATACACACACACACACACACACACCCTTCTTAACATTTTCTCTTTTAAGGCAACCTGCAGTTTCAAAGACTGGTAACTAAAGTTTCTTGCAATCATATGCAATGGTCCATGGTCCCTTGCAACGAAAAGGGGGCTGAAATCTTTGGAAGAACAGGGCTTATTGTCTGGGTCTCCCACAGTTCATTGGAGGTTGCCACATACACCCATCCTCATCTGTTAGGTGCTTCTTTCTGTCAGCTTCATAGCATCAGCCACAATACTGCTCACTACTCTGACTAGTTTAGGAAGATAACTAGAAGGTTTCCCTGAAGTCATAGCTTAAGGTATTTTAACTGTTATCTTCTGGGGATAGAAGTCCTAGTTTTGACTTCCAAGCCAAAAAGGAGGGTATTAGGTTTTTTGTTTTTGTTTTTGTTTTTGTTTTTTAAATTCAGTACATAGTGTTACAAATAAAGTTTCGGTGCCACAAAAGAAATAGCACTCAAATATAAAATTTTCTTTTTAATCCTCTGCAAGGCAATTTAGTTCTATAGAAGGGTGGGCCCTCACTGATGGAACAATGGGGTGACCACACACTTGGACAAGGGAGGGGAAGGGGTTCTATAGCTGATGCACATGCTGCTGTGTCATTTCCCTATTGGCTAGGGTTAGACCACACAGGCTAAACTAATTCCAACTGGCAAATTTAGAGAGAGTGACGGGGTGAGTGGTTTGGCAGGAAAAACGGTTATGACAGAGCAGGTAATTGGAATGAGTCAGGGTGGAGCAGGTAATCAAAAAAGGTTGCTTTATGAGGAAGTTAAGTTTAAAAGTAGAAGGTAAAGAATTGAATGTACTGACATATTGATTATTTGAAGAGAAAATTTAGAACTCATATCTAACAATAGGAAGGGAATTTTAGGGTCAGCAAAGTTTATACGTATCTCTTTAACTTCAAATTACATCATCTAGGTAGAATATTAGGAAGAATAGGTATGAATTGTTAACATAGTCATAAAAGCACTAGGCATAGTAATTATTATTTTAAAGCTTTCTGAAAGGTTAAGAGTGATATGACAAATATAAGTAAGAAGACTTACCTGCATGATGTAGCAGCAGACTTTAGCAGCTTTTAAAACTAAAGTGTCTTATTTCCCAGGGCCTCAGTTTACTTAACTGTAAATGGAGGATAATAGTTCTGAGGATTAGAAGAAATATTTATATAAAGGTCTACTGTAAACAAACATAAACACTTTCTATTGTTATTTAGCCAATAAGTTTAAATGACTCATACACAGAGGACAGTGCTAGTGTTGCTAACGAGGACTAAACTCTGATTTTTTTTTGTTTTATCTTGCCCTAATTCCTATTTAAGGGGTCTGGAGAGTCATGCCTTACAAACCATAAATTCTCAGCAGACCCTATATATTGCGACTTACTTCCCAATCTGACTCTTACTTTCCGACTATATGACAAAGAAGAAAGTCAAAATATTTTATCCCGAAATATGTTTCTTTGCCATATTTTGAAATGGCCCTACAAAACTGTCCTTTGTGGTGAAAAGTTTGCATCTGTAAAGAATCTCTATTAACATAGTTAGATCTTTTTCTTCCAGGTCCTCCCAATCCTAAAGAGATTAACTAAGAGTGTAGCACCTTTTAAAGGTCTGAATAGGAAACACCTGTCATCCACTTTCTCTAAGGGCAGCCACTATAATACTTCAAAAAATTCTTGGTCACCACAATCTTCTATCTTAACCTGAACATTTCCTTTCTATCCCAGGTCTTTAGAAAAATTCAACCAATTGTCAATTGGAAAATTTACCTACAGCCTGGAAGCCCCGGCTTTCAGTTGTCCCGCCTTTCTGGATCAAACCAATGTATTTCATAAACGTATTTGATTGATGTCTCATGCTTCCCTAAAATGTATAAAAACAAGCTGCACCCCAACCACCTTGGACATGTTCTCAGGACCTCCTGAGGGTTGTGTCACAGGCCATGGTCACTCATACTTGGTTCAGAACATATCTCTTCAAATATTTTACAGAGTTTGACTCTTTCTGTTGACACTAACAAACAGAATAATAGAAATGAACCAAACTTCTGTTCACACATTGTAGTCACATATTGTATTCATACCACTGGATAAGAGAGAATATACAAAATTTCTCAAAAATGATAGAAGACAAATTGTACCAGGAGCGCTTAAAGAGATACCAATAGCTGTTGTGGGAACTGAGGCTTGGAAAGGGTAATAGTTCTTGGGGTTCTGGAAAGGTCAATGAAGGAGCTGAACTTTTTAATCTGAGTCTTAAAAGGAAAGGAGGTATGAGGTGGAAGTTTATTTATATAGTGCCAATTATACCCAGCAAACCAATAATATAAAAATGATAGGAGCCTCCTAGATGACTGACTCCAGGCAGCCAACATGTGCTCTTTATTATTTTCAAGACAGAGTGGAGATTAAGCATAAGGAGAAAAGACTAAACTGAATAAAGAAGTGATCACTCACATTATATACCCACATTGCGTTGTTAAAGGGATCATCTAGTTTTAACAGAGTTAGGAGAAAGTAGGTTGCCAAATTTAAAACAATGTTCTTTTTGAAGTTTTTTGCCATAAAAAGTAACATTTCCTGAGGTCATACAATAGAGTAATTCAAAAATAGGTGACTATGTATGTATGTATTTTTTTGCATGGATGTGTTTATAATAGATTTTTTATGTGTCCAGAAATGTAACTTAGACTATCATGCCCTTACAGTCAACCAAATTTGTTTAAAATTGCTTTTTTTAAACTAATTTTCCAGTTGCAACATTTGTACAGTTAATACCTTTTCTTCCAGGCTGAGCTCTTCTCTAAGCTGTTTGCTAAAATGAAGCCTTATTTTCGATTATCTGAAACTACTGCCCTGGCTTACACACATGTCTTGTAACAGTCCATGATTTGAATACCACATGTGGAGGAAATATTTATAAGTGAAAAATGATCTACTCCCAAACAAACTGAGCAGCATAGTCAACGTCTTCAGAGGAAGAGGGGCAGGGGCTAGGTTCATAAAATAGAAGGGACTCTAGGAGGCTGTTTCTCACTGGTAGCTGCATATGGATTCCAGAATCCACACTATGTTGATACTTACTACTGTCTCACTCATTCTCTCTCTCTCTCTTTTTTTTTTTTTTTTTTTTTCCAGACAGGGTCTTGCTCTGTTGCCCAGACTGGAGTGCAGTGGCCTGATCACCACTCACTGCAGCCTCGACCTCCCGGGCTTAAGCAATCCTCCCACCTCAGCCTCCTGAGTAGCTGGGACTAGAGGCATGCACCACCACACCCGGCTAATTTATTATTATTATTTGTAGAGAAGGGAGTCTCCCTGTTGCCCAGGCTGGCCTCAAACTCCTGGGCTCAAGCGATTTTCCTGCCTTGGCCTCTCGTGCCTTGCCAGGATTATAGGTATGAGCTACCACACTTGGCCACTGTCTTAAGCCAGTATATTCAACACACACACACACACTGAACAGGTTAAATTCGATGCTCTAAAAGACTATTCTGAATCAATGATCACATTTTACTATGTGAGGAGAGGAAACAGGAAATGCTACAATCTAAAGTGACACCATTGTTCCAGCTGGGGTGGGAATACACGTGGAGTGAGACCATCCAGGGGGATCTAAGACTCTCTTCCTCCCAGCTTGGTCAAATCTCCTGGACTTCTCAAATCTTGGTGTTCTTATATTTGATATTTTTACCAATATCAAAGGGCTACTGTGAATATGAAATGGGATATTGTATGTAAAACACTTAGCACAGGTCCTGGTACAATGGATGTAAACTAGCATTGTAAAAATCAATTATTAAGTTTAAATAGCACTTTAATGACACTGCACAAATGCAGGACCCAAGTGTTGGAAAGATAAAGCAAGTGATGTAAGTTTGAGCAAGTTATATGGGGAATTATATGTGGTAATTATACGAACAGGAGACAGAGAAATACTAGGTAGAAGAGGGCGATTCCTCGGTAAAGGCCCCACTCTCAATCCTGGATACCTGCAGCCCTAAGTAAGGACAGGCTATGCTGTTTTTGTGCCATAAAAGTTGCCTTTTGGCCAACCACACCCCCTATCCTGTACCTATATAAACCATGAACCCCAGACTCTAGAGGGAGATGAGGAGACAAGGAGACAAGCATATGAACAGCAGAATGGTGCAGCAGAGAAAGAGAAGGAGCATCTGAGAACCAAAAGGAGTTCCGCTAGGGCAGACTGGGAGGAGTTCGGCTGCTGGACAGCCAAACTCCGGGGGGATGATCCCACTCCATCCCCCTTCTAGCTCCCATGCTAGAAGGAGGAGAGCCACCTTCACCACTCAGTAAAGCCCCCACATTTACCATTCTTCAAGTCTGTGTGTGACTCAATACTCTTGGGTACACTGGACAAGACCTCATGACACAGAAAGTGCCACACTGGCCCATTGCAGAAAAGCAGAGGGGGCACTGAGCTGGTTAACACTTAAGCAGTCTGTGGACAGCAGAGCTAAAAGAGCACTGTAACACTGGGGTCATAGGCACCGCCCCCCAGACACTACCATGAGGCCAGAGCCCAAAGTGCTTGCCCTAGCTCCTGCACCTGCTCATCTGCACGCTCCCCCTCCTGAAAGGGGTTTGAGCTCACAGTGGTGGGGTAGAGAGCCACACTCTGTCACAGACCCTGCAAGGGGGCCAGACAACTCTCCTGTTTCAGTAACAACACCCATTAATGCTACTATATTAGGTGCTATATATCAGTTTTTACCCCAGAAGCAGATCTCTAATATGCTCACCTTTTCTCTTTCTCATTACAAAAATAATGAAAATTTCTGTGGTCAATTAAATAAATATGTTTGCAAAACTGTTAAACTAAGTTCTAGGGAAGTAAGAGCAACCCTAGGAATGCGCTGTAAGTATGAAGACACTTTCTTTTTTACTTTGAGAAAATCACCCTGCCAGTTTCTCAATTTATGTGGCTTCTCCTATAGTAATTGTAACATTTTAGCAGTTTTTGTTGTTGTTCTTGAAAATCTAGGTTAAAATTAGATGGTTTCTGAAATAGTTACAACTTACTAGAGGCCTTGATTTCTCAGTGTGCTTCCTCCAAAAAACAATGTTCTCAGAATGAAAATGTTAATGCAATCATCATTAGCATCTGAGATTCTTCCTTTACAAAGTCGGAGAGATGGTGTGTTGAAAGTACATTGACCAGGTACATCTCACTCATGGCTGCTCAACAGATATCTCAGGGGGAAAAAAAGTAGTGGCAAAAAACCAGGTCAACAGAAACACTGAGAGCAATCATACACAGAGGAAGTGCTCCATTTCCTTTGTTCTTTATGTGTTCTATAAATATTTCATGTATTTGTTAAAGCTGTGTTATTGCTGGAAGCCAGCCTTCTCCCTTGTTTAATTCTTCTCCCATCCTTGAAGGCTAGAAATGTTTGAAATATAGAGTCTGCATTCCTTGTACATGTTTTGTTAATAAACAACATGTGAAAATTAGGGGAAAAAACTTCTTAAAAGGAAGAGAAAAAAAAATAACTAGGATGACAGGCAAGATAAAAGTCTCTCAACACCCTGGGGGTGACCCTGGAGCAATGACATTTATCAAAATTCTACGAATTGAAAATATGAGTGGTTGGTTCAAATGAGAATGAGAGTCAGCTTTTTCTTCTCATGGCTATGTTTGCCTTCCTTGGCCCATGTGGCAGGAAAGTCATGGTTTGAGGGGCTTTGTTAGAAAGCTGCCTGCGGATGGTTCATCGCCAGTTGTGTTTACTTCAGTGCTAAAAGGGCATATTTCCTGTTTAAATAGTGTGCAACTTTGAGGGCATGGGACCTCTATTGGAAATGTCAACAAAACCATTTCACTCAGTAACATTTTAAACCCAGAAGCTGGAATAATGGAAGAAATCAATAAATCAGAAATAAACATGGAATTTTCTTCCTTTGGAGACCCTAATGACCCTGTTGTTTCAGTCTCATCTGGGTTGTGAATAGAACAGCAGTGGAAATATTTGGGCTTTGGTAGACACACAATTTAGCTTCTTTTTTTTCCTTATGAACACGACAGTGAGACTACTACCATTATTTTTCCTCTCAACATAATAGTATGTGTATTCTAAAACAGCATTAATAAGTTGGAAAGGTGTGATCTACTTCACATGGGTATAAAAATAGTGTAATCCAACTGTGGATACCAAAATTAACTTGCACAAATAAAAAATTGCCAAAATCTACAGCGAATTCCGTACTGTGTTCTTTCTTTTGTGGAAGATAGCTATACCATTTAATATATGGCAAACAATGTGGTGAGCATTGGACATAGATTAGCTCATTTGTCTTCAAACCATTTTATAAATCTCCATTTTACTGAGGGGGAAACTGGGGTTCAGAGAGATTGAATCCTGGTCAAAGTTCATAGAGCTGATACACATAGAAGTCCAAATTCCAGTCCATGCTTGTCTGATTGGACACCTGAGCACTTAAGCTGCTCCCACACATTCTCCAATTAGAAATTGTATAGCTGTACTTGCTTAGGAACAAGGCTGGTTCAACTCTTATCGACAAAGTCTTACTAAAAACATTTGAATCACAGAAGCTCAGGGGTATTGAATGCTAAGATTACCATATAATGCATAGTCTTTTAAACCATGATACTTTGTTGAATGAAAGAGTGAGCTAATAAAACTTTCCTAGAGAAACAGGTATAAACCAAGACTGATCAAGATCAAGGAAAATTGGAATGTTTGTTCCTTCTGCTTATAATCTTGGCTGTCTTATGGTTCATAAATTTTTTAGCATCACATTAATATTAGGAATTATAATTTAATGTTTGCTATTAAAATCCAGATTTGTTTATATACATTAGTCTATTATCAGGGCTAATTTTTCAGGTAGGAATTATATCTTTTTACAGATTTACAGAGATTCAGAGGAGATAGGTTGAGTTGTAAAAGGGTAATTAATTGGGAAAAATTGGGATTCAATCCTAGGTTTTAAACATTACCCTTTGTTCTTTTCTTTTGTTTTTCTTGCTTCCTGAATGCCTAAGAAAAGCTTATCAACAAATTGCTGTGAAACCTATCTCTCAATTATTTCAGTCATACAGAATTCATTAGTTCTCAAGATGGAACTTTATTAGATAATCCATTTAGAATGTTGCATCATGAGGCTATAAAAAACAAATACAACCATCTTATTTCCCACTTCAAATTCTTAGAAGTGATCGAATTAAGCCAAGGTCAATGTAATCAGCAGCCTGCTCTGACTGCCCTTCCATTCAAACAACCCTCAGAACCGACATCCATCCATAATCAGCATTAGGAATCTTCTAGTATAAAGATGGCCAGAACACCACAAATCACCAAATGTTTGAGGAAAAGCAACACCACAAAAGTATTAAACTGAACAAACTGAAGAACATAAAAAAAGTAGTCAATAGGAATAAACAGATTTCCAAATATCATTAGAGAGATTCGAGAATCTACTGCATCCACAAAAATACATCAGTTATAGACGTTGTAAATTCGTTAGATTTCTATAATAAAATCTTATTAGCAGAGAAGAGCAGCATGAATGTAGCTGAGAAGAGAATTCATGTGTTATAAGAATCAGTCAAGGAAGTCTCAGAATAGAGTTAAAGCTAACAAATAATCAACAAGAAGGGATGCAAAATATGAGGAAGGCTTAATTGACTTTGTGGCTGGGTTAGAAAATTGCAGTATTCACTTAAGAGAGATCCAGAAGGCTTGAACTAGGCTTGATATGAAAGGAGGAAATAATTCTTAAGGCTTAAATAATACCTAAGTCTTTGATTTAAAATGACCTGCTAAGAGCCACACAACATAAATAAGGATATGTTTCCTTAAACATTTTTAAGACATTTCAAAACAATAATGACAAAAGGAGAATTTTAAATGCTTTTGAGGAGCCTAAAAAACACAGGTTCAGCAACCAATGTTTTTTTCTTTATTGGGAACTCTTGACCCTAAAAGACAATAGGGTATCTTTTTCAAATTCCTCATTAAAAATTTCGATCCTAGAAATCCATCCCTAACTGTTTGCTAGAGATCCTCTCAATTCAGCAGAAATATAACTCTAGTGGTTTAAAAAAAGTTTTCACTTAACAAGATGTTTCACATTAAGGCAACCCAGAGCTGTCGCAACAATTTCTCAATGCCATTAATATCCGGTAAGCTCCTTCTATCCAAGGATCACTATCCTTTGGATGTGATTTTTACCTTCATATCCTAATGGCCATGGGATGACTGACCGTTCTTTCACATCTGCATTCCAAGAAGGAGGAAGAGGAAAATAATGGGAAAGCAGTTGTGCCTATATTGGAAACTATATTCAATACTGTGGCTATACTGAAAGGCAAACTTTCCTAAACATGCCCAGAAGATCTGCACCTACAACTGCCTATGACCAGACCCATGTTATATACCCATATTTTCAAAAAAGGCAGGGAAATCTAGCTTTTAGTAAGATGCATTTCTACCATCAACTAAGTTGGAGTTACAATCACAAGGAAAACTGTCTGAGAATGGATATTGAATAGGAAATCAGCAAGGTCTGTGCATGACTTTCCTTAGTGTGGCTCACTAATTCTATTAACTAGAACTAATTTCACATGCACTTTTTAAAGCAGCTTAACATATAGTCAATGCATGTAAAGTTTACTGGTTTTGCCTTCAAGTTTATTTTATAGATCCTGACACTTACCATGTCTTTTCTTTATATTTTTCTTGATGGAGAAAATGTTTTTTAACTTTCCTCAGCTACTTCACGAAGAGTCACTGAGGTCCTCAATTTGCTGGTTCAGACCTACCTTATTCCTAAGGATTTGTGCTTTTCTGCCTGCCTATGAGGCTCACAACTAAGTCACTCATTCAGATTGAGAATTTGAAAGTCTAGTCATGGTGCTAGGCTTCTAAGTCATCACATGAGTTCAATTTTGTCTAATCAGATATAGACTGTGTTGCTTACTAGAAAGTTCATGGAATCATGCAGACCCAATGAATCCTGGATGTGCTAGAGCTGTGAAATCTTGGGCATGTTACTTGATCTCATCTTTCTAACATGCAAATGGAGAATCTCATGCTTATCTTCTACTATTATTGTGAGCACTAATTAGGTAACAAATGTAAAATTACCTAGTAGAATGCCTAGCACACAATAACAGCCAAAAAAGAGAAATAATTGCTCTTGTCGCTGTTGTTATTTTTACTGCTCACCCAGAGTTGACACTGGGTTACTTTGTGTGCAATTTTTAAGTTGCAGGTTTCAAAATTCCATCACCCTCATTGGCCCTACTTATATAAACAGGTTTTGACTTCTGTTGCATTGTGGTGTTACTATGCTAATATCCTAAGCTAGTCTTTAGGATTGTGACCCTATCTGGAACCTCAGTGAATGGAATGAGTGCCTAACTTTCTGGCCAGCCCTCTTCTGCGGACTGTACCTACCTGTCCCCTAGGTATCCCACCACTGGCCTGGCTCCTCTTCCACCTCCTACATAGTTCAGAAGAAGCCTGAGGGGGCGTTTTTTAAAAAATAAATAGGTTTGGGTTTGCCATTCCCTCTGGAGACCGTGCTTTGATGTTTTGATGGTTTGAAGTTCATGTTTGCCTCTGGGTCAGTCATGATGTCACCACAGTTCTCAAGTTAGGTTGTAGAATCCGGACTTTTGTACTCTGCTTAATGTTGTTGTGTGATCCATCAGCATTGCATCCAAACAGGCTAAGCCATGACTCACACGTTGTATACGTGTGAAACTGGATTATTTGCTTATAAACACAGGACTTTTAATTTATCCCTATTTAATCAATTGCATCTATTTATGTTAAATGCCTGCAGTAGGTAGAGTATCTTATTCTTTGGCACTTCCAGCTTTGTATCCAGCCTATATTTGATAAGAATGTCCTATGCATGTACATCTAAGTTACTGATATAAACACTTAGCAAGACAAAGCCATTGAGAGTGCCCAATAGCATACCAATCAGAAGCTTTCTCCAGAGAGAGACGCGTCATTTCAAATGCACATTTACTTATATTTGTATAGGAATCAGTGTATAATAGATTCAGATTTCCGTGCTTCTTTTTTCTACTATAGGAGAACAACTAAAAACCTTTAAATTTCTGGATTGTGTTTTGACTTCTGTCAGTTCCAAGATACTTATGTGTTTTGAGTTTTACGGGCCAGGTATTTTGAGAAAGTACCCAGCTCTAGATTTAATACTAACTTCAGACCTAAATTTGCCTACTATATAATCATATCTTATTTCTTTAAATTCTAAAGTATCAATTTTATAAATAGATCAGATTTTCAATGGAATTTTCCTAATTATTGGAAGAAAACTTATCTGAACTTCGTACTTACCTGAATTCAAGAAATTTTGTCAACTGATAAAAATAAGTACATTAATACTTTTTATTTTATTGTGGTTAGAATACTTAACATGAGGAGGAGCTTCTCAAGAAATTAGGCTTACAATACATTATTGTTGGCTACAGATACAATTTTTATAGCATATTTCTAGAGCATATTCATTTTGCTTAACTGAAACTTGGTGCCTGTTGATTAGTAGCTTCAATGTTCCCCACCCCCTGACAACTACCATTCCAAGCTTTGATTCTAGGAATTAGACTACTTTAGGTACCTTGTATAAGTGAAATGATGCACTTTTGCCTTTCTGTGACTGGCTTATTTCACTCAGCATAATATCCTCAAGGTTCATTCACGCTGTGGAATGTTACAGAATTTCCATCTTTTTCAGTCTAAATAGTGCCCAGTTGTGGGTATTTGTCATATTTTCTTTATCCATTCGTCTGCTAATGGCCACTTTTCTTTTTTTAGTTAACCAGTTATTTTAATAGTAGATAGATATAGCTAGCTCTACTTTATACGAACATTTGGAGTGCTTTAAATAGAATTAATTAGTTACGAACTTTATTTTGTTTAATCCTCACAAGAATTTACAATGAAGCAATAAACTCAGTGAGGTGGAGTAATTTATCTAAAGTTGCACAACTAGTGAGAAAAAAACTAGAGTTTGAACTCAGGTAGGCTGATACCAGAACAATTACAATTCATCACTTAACTATTAGTACTTTATACACAATATTTATGTTCATCTTTAGAACAGTTAAAGTGGAATTTTGTTACTTGTTTAGCTTTTCCAACATAAGAGACTTTCTCTGGAAATTCCTGGGCCAGGTGTGGTGGCTTACTCCTGTAATCCCAATACTTTGGGAACTGAGGTGAGAGGGTCCTTGATCCCAGGAGTTTGAGACCAGCCTAGGCAAGAGTGAGACCCTGTCTCTACAAAAAAAATAAGAAAAAAAATAATGTTAGCTAAGCATGGTGACAGGTGTCTGTAGTTCCACCTGCCTAGGAAGTTGAGGTGGGAGAATCGCTTAAGCCCAAGAGTTCAAGGCTGCAGTGAGCCATGATCACTGCACTACTAGAAGAAAAGTCCACATCAATATCTGTAGCATAAAAATATAGGAGAGGTTATTCTCCTCTGAGGCTGCTGAGGTATGTCATTACTTTTGTGTTTTGAATGACTTCAGTGTAAAGATTGAGCACAATAGCATAGAAAGGGCTTGCTAGGATTCCAAGTCTAACTTTGTAATGAATCTGATGCTTCATTATATGATGAATAGATGTAGAGATGATAGGGACGGCTTTCTTATTCCTAGGAACAATGGTTTTCTTAGTATGACTCTTTATCCCGATAAGCCATCCAGGATTATATTTCCTAGTCCTGTTGACCAAGGTGGAAGCTGTCTCTCCAGCTTCCCTCCCAGCTTCCATCCTCACACCAGCCTCATCAGAGTCTGACTCACGATGGGGAGTTTGCCTTTCTTCCTTTGGCGTGGCAGCAGTAACAGTGGTTGCTTATGACATTGATAGTGGTAGAGGTGGAAGTTGCAGGAAATTCATGCTCTTTGTGTGTGCAACAGCACAAGCTTACAGCCTTAGAATTTTGGATGTGGCCACAACAATGAGATACACATTGCATTGTGCATTGTTCCTGGCTGCTA
This sequence comes from Theropithecus gelada, assembly GCF_003255815.1. Classification (NCBI taxonomy): domain Eukaryota; kingdom Metazoa; phylum Chordata; class Mammalia; order Primates; family Cercopithecidae; genus Theropithecus; species Theropithecus gelada. The sequence continues at coordinate 121,548,401 of NC_037672.1, forward strand.
AGTTTTGAGTCTGATTTTCCAACACCCCCCAATATTTATGTGAGGTACTCAATATTGTTTCAATAAACTAGAAACAGAATTATGAGTATTGGTTAAGAGTATTGGCCCTGGGGCTAGAATCCCTAAAAGTAAATCCCCACTTTCCACTTCTTGTGACCTGGGGTAAGTAAGTTAATCCTTGAGTGTCTCAATTTCCTTATCTGTGAAAGGGAATGATAATAGTGTGGGAATTTGATGAGTATGTAGTTTTCAGAAGGCCCAATGGCAGGCAGGAAGCATTCCATAATTGTCTCTTATATTATGAGGCTAATTTTCTCATTAATCAGGCAAAGTCTGGTTCTTACAACTAGGAACTGTGACTGATAATTATTAATATTTCCAGTTTTAATGAGGAAACTGAGGCTCAGAGGAACACTTAACATTATAAATGTAAAGAAATGTGGATGAAAGAAATTAAGAATAAAATTCAGATTTATTATATCTTCAAACTTATTTCAGTTTGTTTTATTCTCTTAATTAGTATAGGATTACTTAAAATATCCTTATACCAAACAAATAGAAGTAACTTACTTCAAATGCAGTTGAATGGGGAAAGAAGAAGATTGGAATAGAAAATTTTCTTTTACCTCTATCAATGTTACATTTAGGAGACCTCTTATCAGACTGTAATTTCAATCTCCAATAAGACCACAAGAAAAAAATGTCTGTGTATATAAGATATGGCATGAACCCAATAACTTAACACTGTTTGTTAAAACTATCAGTTAATCCTATTATACAGCTATTTAGTACCCTAGAAGCAAACAAGATTACTAAAAGAGAATGTATGTAGTTTTTCTTTAATTTTTTTTTCTTCCATCTCATTTTCTTGGCTTCAGAATTCAGTAAGCTGCAAATCTCCACTTTATTTCTGATACAAAATGTAGCAAGGTTAGCAGAAACTCTTGATATAAGGACTTATCTTTCCCCCTTACACTCACTAGGCAGAATTTCATCTCTTTTGCTGTGGCTGCAAAACAAAATGCATGTTCCAAATGAAACAGTCAAGCATTTCACATTTGAGCTAAGCTTCTTTTGCCATAGTCAAAAGCACTTTGCACGTCAATCAATGAAATCATCAGAAATGGGCAATCACTTTCCACCTGACATGCTTTCCTTTGTACAAGTCCCACTATGAATGAATATATTTATCTTCTCTAAATGTTTCTGTAATTTCTCTAAGGCCAATGTTGATGATTTGGTGGAAAACACAGGAAATTGTCTTTTATACTGTACATTGTAATTGCACCATTTCTATACTTCACACAAAGCTAATCATTGTGCATTATATATCAAATGCTTTTTTAATTGCTTCTTTTAGAAACTGAAAATGTTTTATTCTTTTCTCTTCTCAATTCACTTTTTAATTTTAACATAGAATATAAAAAATAGTATTTCCATTATTTTTGAATTGCATGTAACATTGAATGTTTTAAATGTATACATCTTAGTAATACTTATAATTTCTCCATTTCAGACTGTGTTATTTTTCATTTTTTCTTATGATCACCAACAAGACATAATTTGGCAAACAAAACTGATAAATTCTCAGTTTATTAAACCAGGCTAACATAAAGTATTTTAAATACTCAACTTTATGAAAAGCAATTGTAAAATACGTGTGTGCAGTAATATGTGGTTAAGTAATATTCTGGCAGTAGAGTTCATCGTCTTTTTCTTGTCCTTGAAGAAAAAGACTTTGCTATTTGTAGTGTGTTTAAAAATATATAAAGGGCTTTTACATTGATTTTCTTAATTCCAACAACAACTATATAAGCTGTATAGAGAGGATTTTGTTGTTACATTATCAGTTGAGAAGATGATGACTAGAGAGGTTAAGTTGCATTGCACTATTCCCTAAGGGTGGGAAAAATGCACAATAAATGTCAAAGCTGGGACTTGAATCCATTATTCCAAAGTCTCCATTCAGTGTCCTTCCTACTACAGCAGTTTTTTTTTTATTCTCTCATTGAGTTCATGTGAGAGTTTGAAGTGAAATCAGTTTCTTTATCTCAAGGGTCTTGCTCTGGCTGCCAACTTTTCTGCAGTATATACAATGCTATGTTTCTAGGCTCACCTGCAGCAAACCCCTATCTCAGCCTCCCTTGAGCTGAATGTATGTTTTATTTTCCAGCCTCTCTCTCTGTAAGGCCTGAGGGAATACAGAGTGCATAACACAGTGCTGGCACCAAGTGGGTTTCCAATATCTGTTTGTTAAATGAATAAGTGATGTCTGGGCATGCTTGTAATCTTGTGGAAAGAACACTCAACCCAGTTTCGAAATGTTTGACACCATCTGTGGTCACAGGTTCAAGTGACCCTTCTGAGCTCTGTATCACCACAAAACTGATATATTATTAAAAGGTGACATTCTATAAGTAGACTTATTGGTCTTAGCACTGTTTTTGAGTTAAAATAAAAAACAGAAACAAGAACAACACCAGTACTCTGTCCTTCTTAATTTTTGGGTGAGCAATACAATCTTTTGTCATAGTTTAAGAAAAGTCCACATCAATACCTGTAGCATAAAAATATAAAAGAGGTTATTCTCCTCTGAGGCCGCTGAGGTATGCCATTCCTTTTGTGTTTTGAATGACTTCAGTATAAAGATTAAGCACTATAGCATAGAAAGGGCTTGCTAGGATTTCAAGTCTAACTTTGTATTCAATCTGATGCTTCGTTATATGGCAGATAGATGCAGAGATAATAGGGACGGCTTTCTTATTCTTAGGAACAATGGTTTTCTTAGCATGACTCTTTATCCCTATAAGCCATTCAGGATTATATTTTCTAGTCCTGTTTCCCTTCTGGCTCAAAGTGACATATATGAAATACCAAATTTTCATTTATGTTTGCATTATCCCTTCACAAAATCTTCAGAAACATGTTTTTTGCCATAGTTTAAGTCCACATTAATACGCGTAGCATAAAAAGCCTTTTTCAGAAAAAAAAAAAAATACCCATAGATTTAGACATGATTATCCTTTTTAAGGAAGGAAGTATGTGTAATCAACAAATTAACTCAATAATTAGAGTTTAATGACAACTATGAATAAAATGGCATGGAACCTCAAATAATATTTACAACTCATGTGTATCTATTATATTTATTGTGAAGCACACATTTAGACCATTTCTGCTTATTTGAAAATGTATTTTAAATGATTACATAAAATTATGAAATGATAGCTAGGTGTCTAGTATGAAAATTAGTAACTCTTACTTATATTTATTTTTATTATTTTTTAAAACTAGAGACAGTCCTGGGCTCATGTGATCCTCCCACCTAGGCCTCTAAAAGTGCTAGGATTATAGGCACAAACCACCACAGTTGGCCGGTGATTTTTTAGTATAATGATTCTGTTAATATGAAATATGAAACTCTCTGAGGTTCCAGTTTTCTCATCTATAACATAAAATTTTAAGCTAGATGGTTTGTTTAGTTCTTTCAGACTTCAAACTACAATGATTTATCTCTCTTCCAAAAAATGCAAAGTTATTTTACAATAATAATATTTTATAAAGTTATTTTCTTCTCTGATTTCTTACATAATTCCATGAGAATGTCTTATGAACTCTTAAAAACTTCACGTAGCCTGTCATTCATATAATAATCAAGTACTAATAGTGCATTAATTATGTAGAAGACAGTATATGGTACAAAATACCCAAGGAAAAATAAATTGTTGATACCGTTAAGGAGCGTACATTCTAACTTGAGAGACAATAAATATAGGAAAAGTTAAACAAGTAATCATTATCTAAATGATGTCATAAGGAAGTTAACAAATCTATTGTAATTGTAAGTATGACAGGAGCTGAGTTCATAAGAAAATGAGTCATTTGGGGCTGAACTATGGACCCAATAGTTCTCATGAAAAAGAGATTTGATCTGTGTCTTCAAGAATGGGAAGAACTGCATAGGTAAAGAGAAGAGCCATGATAATCACAGATAGCTACTAGCTTAGAGCTTTTACAGTGTGATAGGTGCTTTTACATGGGAATGTGACAAGGTGTTATAACAAATATTTTTATTCCTATTTCAAATGAGTCAAGCAGAGGTATCAGAACTAAAGCTCACATTCTGGTCTCTGTTCTCCAGTCTTCCATTCTTACCTCTACCTTAAACAGAAGCCTGAATATGTATCATTTCTTAATTTTATCATTATTTTGATTTTTTTGGAAGAGATTGTAGAATTAATTAGTATCTTAATTGCAAACTCTTATTCCAGATTATCTTTTTCATATAGATTCCTATGGTGTTATTATTCTTACTTAACAGAAGAAGAAGCTGAGGCAAAAGCAATTCTAACTAGAAATCCAAATCATGAATATGGAAAACTGTAAGGGATTAGGCTGTGAATTTTGTCTTAAACAGTTTACAGGAAGAAAGACATCCAGAAAGGTGGATCGTACAGCTTCTCTTCCACATATAGTCAGCTTTTATCCTTTAGACCCTAAAGAGTTCATAAACTTTTATGCATCTTTAACATACATGCAAGCACTGATGTACCTAACTAGGAACTGTAATTATCGTTATTATTTAGAAATCAGTAAGTGGTTTTTAAGTGCTGGCCTTGTGCCAGGTGTCAAGCCCATTGTCCCCTCATAATTAAGAATAAGCAAGAGTTGAATATTTTTTATAACTACTTACCCAAATGTGCTATAATTACTAGGAAATTTCCGTTCTAAATATCAGTTTTGTTGTAGGTAGAAAAAAATCTTTAAATAACAGACAATTCTCTCTTAACATCTTGTAGGAAATTGTAAAGGTCAGATTGCTAGCTGAATGTCTGTCTTCCTCCTGGAAAACAAAGTGTGGGCTCTGGAGAAGGATGTGTTAGTAGCTATTGTGTACATTTACAGAAAATGACGGGAAAGGAATTTTATGCAATCAATAGTTGGACTCCTTGAAAACTCTAATCAGGGACTAATGGAAGTCCCAGGCCTTCTCTCAATCAAAAGAAACAAGGGAAGTGTCATTTTGACATCAAGAACTATCTTCTACAGCCTTGAAGTAGTTTTCTTAATAAGAACACAAAGCAGGAAATACAGAGGAGGTTGGGGAGAGGGAAAACAAAATTTTTGCAGTAGCATGCGATCCATTTTAACCCTTATTTCCCTGATGCTAAACATTCCATAATGTACTTCTGTAATTTCACATTGAAGAATTAGTTCATAGTATAAACTTCTTTCTAAAATAAACAATTCCTTTTTCTAATGAAAACATTTTGTTTAGGTCTACATATCAATGAAAGCTTTCTTCATGTGTTTAATCAAATGATTTAAAAAGGGTCCATCATAATGTGGACGAGCTAATGTGAAAGGCTCCTATGTCCAGGGATCTTTTTAATACTCCATGTTTTTTTTTTTTTTTTTTTTTTTTTTTTTTTTTTTTTTTTTTAGCAGCACAGAATTTAGTATACAGCACCTCTGCTTAAATATTTAACATAATAGTCAAATATAAGTATGAAAATTAGTATGAAATGTGTTTGGTGTTTCCTTTTGTGAAATTGTATCAGACTCACTGGGGCAGTACTTACATATTTATCCTAGCTTGAAAAGATGCCTTTTCATAAAGGAACCTTTTACAATGAGTATTCCATCTCCCTTTGCAAAATGTATTTGAGTGTGAATAGGAACTTTCAAACAATCTAAATAGATTTTTCCTTCCATATGCCTCAGGAATGCTGCAGGAACTGTTTGTCCATGGCAGTGGTTCTTAAACACGCTGGTCTCAGGACCCTTTGCACTTTTAAAAATTACTAAAGATGCTCAAAGAATTTTGTTTATGTGGATTATATCTATCAATATTTAATTAAAACAGAAATAGTAATTTAAAAATAACAATAACAAATCCTCTCCATGTGAACATAAATAATATATTTTTGTGGGAAATATATTTTCCAAAACAAACCAGAAAACTTGGCAAGAATAGTGACATGCTTTTACATGTTTACAAATCCTTTTAAATGTCTGTATTAACAGAGGACAGCTAGTTTCTTACATCTGCTTCTGCATTGGATCTATTGAGATACATTATTTGGGTTGAAATATATAAAGAAAATACAGGCTCACAGAGGTTTTTAGTTGGAAAAGGGAGGTAATATTTTAAGTCTTTTCAGATTTTTCATGTATTCTTCCTTGACACTTCATCAAAATTTGACAAGCAGTAGTTTCTTAAGGTTTAGTTGCACTATGAAATCCGTAAACATATCAATCAATATTTTGAACTCTATTAAATTAAAATCCATTGGTTTAACGTGTACTTTGAATAGATATTTTATCAGGTGTGATTTTGTAAAATCATTCATTGGTCATACAGAAAAGTCACTAACTTATAGATCCTCCTCATGTTGACACCTTTCATTATGCAGTATCTTTAAAAATTGTTAATCTTTAGGTATTAGAAGCTGTGGAGCTCATAGTGGTGGATACAAGATTTCTGAAATTCTAATTGAATGTTTTCACTGGCAACAAATACTGTCAGATGTTTTCTTTGAGGTGACAGGTTCATTTTATTTATTTTTGAGAAATGGCAGAGAAACATTGATCAAACAAATATTGAAGTCCAAGGTAAACGGAACTATTGTTATGAGTGCATAGAGTTTCCAAGTGAATGCATGTTGTCTGTTCCAGAAAGGAAATGAGAATGTTTCCTATCTGAAGTCTGACTGCCTGGGTTAGAATGATCATTCTTGTGATAGTGAGTAAATTGTTTAAACTATAAGCTTCCCTATATACAAAATGAGAAAGATAGCTGTAACTTACATCTGAGTGTTACAATAAGGATTGGCTGATTAAACCATGACATGTATAGACTAGTTCTTGGCATAGAGTAAGGACTTAATAAGTACCTGCTCTTATCACTAATATTGATGTTATTATCATCATAGACTAAAGGAATAAAGACAAAGAGTTGTCAGATGAAGAATTCACTATATGATAGCTTTTGTTTAAGACAGTCAATCAGAGTCTAACTACTTCAAAAATAACTTAAGTACATTACTCTCGAAAAAAGAAAAAAATGTAAAGAAGAATTTCTGATACCTAGGATCTTATGATTAGAAGCAGAAGAGGAGTGTATTTTTTTGTCATCTCTCTGAGTTAGTCCCAGTACATTTGAATCTTATGTGTAACTTGTTGGTTGTATCCCTAAATAAAAATACAGAGTTAGTCCCAGTACATTTGAATCTTATGTGTAACTTGTTGGTTGTATCCCTAAATAAAAATGCAGAGCTTATATTTCTGTAATTAAGTGTATGAAATTTTTCCCTAGAACAAAAATAATAGAAAAGCACAATTAATAGGTAGTAAGCCCGGTAAGACTGCCAAAGCAAAGCTAATGCAAGCTTTCTGGAATCTGTTCTACAATCGCCAAACATGTCTTATATCCTCAGAAGTTTAGCTGAATAATCCTTCCTTATCCTGGCCTGAACTAAAACCTGGCTCTTCTCAGATTTATCAGAATCTGTCACTTGTTCCCCAGAACAACTATGAATACATGGATCAATTTGCAGTCATACAATGCTTATGATTAATTATCCAAGTCTCATAGTATCAATGAAATAGACAATGATTATTGATCTATTTGACTGAGTTTTTTAAAATGTTGTGGAAAATGGGTAATGTCCATAATCATATGGTGGCTAAAACAGAAGAAAGTTGGTTGAAGGTGAGCAATACCGGTAAAACAGCTACCATGTACCAGATATTGTTTTAAGTGACTCACATATATTGCTACTACTAGTAAGTAGGTACTACTGATTTTTCTCACCTTAAGAATTAGGGAGCTGAGTCCGAGAAAGATTGTATAATGACCTAAGGTTTTAGAAGAACGAAAATGTCAGGATTATAAAATATGATTAGAATTATATACCTTATGGATAATCTTTCTGTAGTTCAAATTTCTGCTACTATAATGGGATCAAGGCTATAATAGATTTTTGTTTTTACATTCGAATATGCATGATCTAAACATTCAAACAGAAATTAATAATTCCTATATTGTAATGGCTTCACAGTACCCCAAAACAGAAATGTCACTGCTTTTTACTCTTGGCAGTCTTCTTCCCACCAAGAACTTAAAGTTTCCTTTGTTTGGTTAAAATCATCAGAGTGTGATCCATGTGGGTTCTTCAAGACATGCTCACCTACTAAAACCTATCAGTCTGCAGACTGTTTCCAAGAAGATATTTTACAGGTAAAAGTAAAACCTCATCGCTTTGTCAATCTTATGAACTCTTGCAGAATTCGGTTTTAGACAGCCCTCTCACCTGACTGACTTTTCTACTTACTCCTTGCTGGAACAGAGTTGGGCCATCCCTCAGTCAGCGATAACACTGTACTTCCAGCAGCCTCCCAGACCCTAATCGAATTTTCTCTCACCTTTTGAATCTCTAACAGAACTATTTTATTAGGCATCTCTCTTTCAAACTTTTGACTCACTCTGGACAAACTCTCTTCAGGAGCTGCTCTTGGTTTTCAAATTTTTGCTGACATTGTAATGGTTATAAAAGAGAAGCCTCTTACTACATACTACAGTGCTTTAACCTTAATAAAAACAGACTGATTTCTGAAATCTAGGTTTCCATTTAAATATACCATCCTCCGGAAAATGGAGTTGCCAGTAAAAGTAGATAAGCTAAATATCTTTGGTCATATGTTGACAGTGTTCATGCCGAGCAAGCTTTCTCTTCCTCTGTTTTTTATGTAAATACAATATTTAAATAGTCATTACATTTTCTTAATGTGGGGAGGTAAGCCTATGACTGTGGTAGGAGTTTCTTCATGAACCTCTAGAATTTAGCAAAGCAGTTGATGTATATAAATCAATTTTCAAACTTATACAATCCTTAATATGCCTAAAATCTGATCATTTATGGGGAAATTATTGGCTCATATGTATTATCTCTTTTCTTTTAAATCATAGTGAGGAACTGTTTATTTCCATTTCTTGATCTTTGCACTACATTAGTTAATATGATAAGATTATTGGGGAGTTCAAATGATAGTATTAAGTAGTGACTAAAATATTGCACATATGAAAATCTACAATTAAAGTTTAGATATACTGTCCTTCAGTTTAGTAAAAGCTATCTTCTCACCTCTGCCCTTTTACAAGGCATAAATTACCATTATATGTGAAGGTTCTATAGGATAGTAGCTGGGAGCCCAAGAGTCAATTAAAATAATCTGAAATTGGATACCAGGAGTGTGAAATCTGGAAAAACTGCAGTTAAAAATTTTTCTGTTTATTTGTTTTTTGAAGAAAACTAAATTTGAACCTAGAAAATATAATATGAACAGCTAACACATAGCAAATTAGAAAATGTTAGAAGAAGAGTTAGCACATGAGCAGTGTGAAATAATTATTTCTATTGCTATCTGTAAACCTAGGAATTCAGGCATTCATAAAAGGAAAAATAATAAATTGAACTTCATCACAATTAAGAATTTTGTTCTTCGAAGGACCTTGTTAAGACAATGAAAGAAAAGCCACAGGCTGAAAGAAAATAGATGTCAATCAATATTTCTGATGAAGTATTTATATTCAGAATATATACAGAACTCTCAAATCTCAATAATAACAAAATAAAAAATTAGATTAAAATGAGCCATAACATCTGAAAGGCACTTTACCAGATAATTTACGTCAATGGCAAACAGCCTCATGAAATAATGTTTAACGTCATTAGTCATTAGGGAAATGCAGATAAAAGCCGCAATGACACATGATTATACACCTATGAGAATTACAAACGAAGAGAAAGAAAGACATTGACATTACTAAGTGTACTGGGAAAAATGAAGAGCATTGCACTGCTTTTTGGGATGCAAAATTTTAGCTAAGAGTTTGCCACTTTAGCAAGGACTTGCACAGTTTCTTTTAAAGTTAAACGTGCCATTATCATATTACCTAGTAATTCTATTCTTGAATATTTACAGTACAGTCAAAACTTATGTTCACATAAAAATCTGTATGTGAATGTTTATAGCAGTTTTATTTGTAATTGCCCAAAGTGAGAACACCCTAAATATCCTTCAACTGGTGAATGAATAAACTGTGGTGCATCCATATAATGTGACACTGCTCAGCAGTAAAAAAGAACAAATTATTAATACTTGAAACAACATGGATGGATCCCAAATGCATTATACTAAAGAAAGAAGCCAGACTCAAAAGGCTACATGTTATATAATTACATCTACGTGACATTCTGGGTAAGGCAAAGCTATGTAGACATAAAAGGAATTAGTGGGTAAAGAAGCAAGAGGGAAATTGTGGAGTGAATGGAATTTTTTTATCTTGATTTTAGTGATGATTGCATGGCTGTATGTGTTTATTAAAAATCAGGGAACTGTATGTTAAAAAGGGTAAATTTTACTGTATGTAAATTACACCTTAATTTTAAAAAACAGAAAAAGAAACCTGAGTCACCATTACCAAACCCTAACGCACAGAACAATCTAAACAAATCTAATAGTACTTTTTAAAAATTATCAAAACCTATTATTCCATGGTCTTCTGTTATATAAAACTAGAAAACTTAGAAAACTAGTCTAGTTTTTCTAGGCGTGGTGGCTCACGCCTGTAATCCCAGCACTTTGGGAGGCTGAGGAGAGCGGATCACGAGGTCAGGAGATTGAGATCATCTTGGCTAACATGGTGAAACCCCATCTCTATTAAAAAATTTTTAAACAATTAGCTGGGCGTGGTGGCGGGCGCCTGTAGTCCCAGCTACTCGGGAGGCTGAGGCAGGAGAATGGCGTGAACCCAGGAGGCAGAGCTTGCAGTGAGCCAAGATCGCAGCACTGCACTCCAGCCTGGGCAACAGAGCGAGACTCCATCTCAAAAAAAAGAAAAAAAAAAAGAAAGAAAAAGAAAACTAATTTAAGATTCTGGGATAAAAGCTGTTCACCTGCTTTAAACACCATTAATAAGATTATAAAAACAATAATAAATACTAAATTAACTTCTGATTGAACATCACTTTTTCAGAAAAACAACTGTTTTCAAAGATTTATCTTTAAAGGTAAAAGTGTCCCTTGACAGGAAATATTTACAATGAGGTCAGATGACTCCCACTTGGAATCCTTTTTAGCAACCTATAATCTTGTATTAGCATGGAAGTTCCCCTCCATACTTTTTCAAAATGGTTCAAGCAAATGGTTATGTCAATCTGATGTTCAAAGAGTTTAATTAGAAGTAAAAAACTTAAGTTGGCCTATACCAATTAAATATGCATTCTTTATTGTGCTGCTTATTGTTCCACTGTGTTATGAAAAGATCATAAAATAATATTGCTGTAACTTCTTTTTTAAAAGTGAGAATATACGCATACAGAACTTTAATTGTAGGGGGGGACAATGGAGAAATTAAAAGAAAATTTTAGATTAAACCTTCACCAAATCTTCACAATTCTTTTCTATCTGGCACAAAAGTAGTTTTAACCACTATTTTCATTTTTAACTTTTTAATCAAGTATTCTGGTGTTGTACAGATACAATATAATTCAAAAAAATAACAGAACATTTTAGATCAAACAGTTGAAAAGGAATGCTTACTTTGACTCCACTTATCTGTATAATCAAGATAAATTTCTCATAAAGACAGGTTGAGAAATTATGCTATAGAAACAGGAAATTGGTTTATAACCTTTGTTTTATTTTTTATTTATAATAAAAAACACAAAAATATTTAAGCTATGAGTCATGGGTTTAATCCCTTATCCATTAAAAATAGGAACAATTATGTGAAAGGTACTGGTTGAATAGCCATAAGAAAGCTGAGCCTGACAGCTCTTTATTTAGGAACAAATAGATATTTTATGATTTACAAGAGAAATCTCTCTCTCTCTCTCTCTCTCTCTCTCTCTCACACACACACACACACACACACACACACACCCCTTACGTACAACTTTTTAAAGTTAAATTATGATTATAATAAAGTACATTGAATTCTTCTACCGATATTTGTTTCCAGATTTGAAGTAGCACAAACTAACATCTATGCTTAGGCCTGCTAGCTTTGGAAGGAAAAAAGGTTCGTTCACAAGACATATCTTTTAGAAAGACAGAATAAACAGGGCCTATAAGTACACGGGCAGTGATAGATATTGGAGCTGTATAGGAGCTGAGACAGCACCAAGAATTCATGAAAAACCTTGTGTGATTTATCTTTCAGTTAGAAAAATAGTATACTATTGCTAATTTGAATGTTCAACCCCTACAAATCTTATGTTGAACTTTAATCCTCATTGTGACAGTGTTGGGAAGTGGGGTGTAGTGGGAGGTGTTTGTGTCATGGGCGCAGGTCCTACAGGAATAGAATTATGCCCGCTCTGGACGAGGGAGTGAGTGAATTATGAATATTTTAGTTCCTTTGGGAGTTGGTTATTAAAAAAAAAGAAAAAGCCTGGCACTTCCCTTTCTCTCTTGCTTCCTCTCCTACCATGTGATCTGTGCACATGCCAGCTCCCCTTTGCCTTTCACCATTTGTGGAAGCAGCCTGAAGCTTTCACCAGATACCTGATCTTCTTCATAAATTACCCAGCCTCAGTTATTCACTTACAGCAACACTAAATGAACTAAGGCAACCATCTAACCAGAGACTTCAAATAACCAAGTAGAATTAAGCAAGACAACTGAAACCATGTACTACAAACACGGTAGTAAAGCTAGTTTAAACCTTTATGTGTACACACACACACAAGCACACACACACACAAGCACACACACACACACGTGTGTGTGTATATATATATAGATATATATATATGCCTAAGATACCTCACTGGTGATAGTTTTTCTTCAACAACCAATGAATAACGTGTTAAAAATATCAGAGTAAAGTAGTTTTGTTTTAATCTGAAGGGATTTCTAGCTTTTTTCTATCAATTTTTAAAACAATATAAGAAAAATAAAAGTATCCCATCATTCTTGGTACAGTCCCAGCTCCTGTGCAACTTCATTATCTATCACTGCCTAAAGAATGTCAGGTTATATGGAAAATAATCTGAATGGGATATGGATTGGCATTTATTTGTTTTTTGCCTCCTCTGAAGCAAATCCCATAAGCAATAGATTATCAATAAGAGAATTTGCCTGGTCATTAGTACCAAAAAACTTTTGGTTTTTATTAGTCACCATGCATGTATTCTTCTCAGAAGCAGAATTATTCCTATAATCTTATCTTTTTTTCCCTTGACCAACTGTGTATTTTCAGTCTTTTTTGTAATTTCCACTGCAATAAAGATAGGAGAAATTGAGAGGCTATTCTTTCTGATCCACAACAGTGAGGATTTTGGTTAAATCATCTTCAGTATTTCAAAAAGCCCAGAGGCATTTGCCAGCATTCTTGGATACCTAATGGAGATAGTAATCTTTTTATTTTTTGGCTGAAATTATATTAACTGAGAGTGGTTGTCATAATGATAGAAGACTAGATTGATAGTAAAAAGATTTGTCTTTGAAAAAGAAAAATGAGGGAACAAAGTTTAATCAAATAAGGCATTTTATTAGGTAGGCCAGATTCTTCAACATATGGAGTATATGTGGGAAAACATAATAATAAAAGGGTCATTGATGGTAAAAAGTTTGGGAACTATATACTAAACTGTCTTCTCTTCCCAAATGTTGAGAATGTTTTTAATGTTGAATGGGGAGAGTTAAGAAGAAAATGTCAAACATCTCCATCTTCTTTATTTCAACAGGTTTATATAGAACTGTAGCCTGTAGTAATTTTTGTAAAAATGTGCATTAAATTGTTAAATAAAACGTGGCAAAGTTAGCAAAGAGTTTAATTGTTCTAGTTATTTTCAAAGCTTTTGGGTAAAAATTGGGTGGTTCAATTGTATGTATGGTATGTATTGTACCATTTTGTAAGATTCACGTAAGTCAGGAATGTCATTAATCAGCTTACCTAAAACGCTTATTTTAAATGCAAATATAAGAGTGTTTAACTCAAATACAGAATTACTGAAATTATAGAACTTGTATTTAGTAGCTCATACATGTATATCTATTTTGTTTTTACCAGGAGAGTACAAATGCTGCACAAAACTTACTGCTTTCATTTCATTTCTTGATATGGGCATATTCTACATATTCTATCAACACTCTTGACCTTTGGCTTACTAATGAATACAACTAGATTAAAAGAAAATGGAACTATGGGCTGCCTATGTTTCTCTTTCCTTCTAAGTCACATTTTCATGGCAGTATTGGCTAATACAATGAAGTAACAGGAATAACAAAGAATATAAAATTTCTTGGTTGATTGTGTTTCTTGGTATGTCGTTGTCTGCTTTCTGTATTTCAAGCAAGTTGAAACTTTTTATATTTTAGTTAGTCTTTTCATATTTTCCATTTATCTTTTAAATCCATTTAATTTTTTCTACCTCCTAAACCATATGGAATATAATCATAATAACTGTTTCAACATACTTGTCTATTTTTTCTATCATTTGCATCATTCCTGAGTCATTTTTTGTTAGATTTTCTGTTCTTTATAGGTTATATTTCCCTGATTCTTCGCATGCTGAGTAATTTTTATTTTAAATACCAGATATTGTGAGTTTCACTTGTTTTGGCTTTATAATATTTTTGTATTCTTACGATTTTTTTTTGTTTCTTGAGCTTTGTGCTGAGTCACAGTTGTTTTAAAATTTTGATCCCTTTAAATCTTGCTTTTAAGCTCTGTTAGGCGGGACAATAGCTTCATTTATTTTAAGGTTTTCTCACTACTGAGCCAAGACCCTTCTTTGTACTCTTAACGGATACCTGTGAATTTTAAGCCTTTTTTATTCTAGCTGTCAGGAGAAATCACTATTCTTGGTTCTGTTTGAGCTATGGCTACTTTTCCTTAAAATTCTTTTGGGTGACTCTTTCTTTGGCCTCAGATAGTTTTCTCACATGCATGGGTTGATGACTATTCAACTGAATACTCAAGGGGGACCCTCTGCAGATCTCTGAGGTTTTCTCTTCGTGTCCTCTCTCATCTGGTATTCTGCCCTATAAACTCTAGGCACATGGAAATTTCTACTTATCTCTACTGGCTTTTCCCTCTCTATCCTATGGCTTGGAAACTTTCTCTAGGCAGTAAGCTGGGACAGTCACAGGACTTATGCCATTTATGTTCCAACTCTCAGAGATCACTGCCCTTCTTTTTATAATATCTAATGTCTTAAGTACTGTTGTTTCATATGTGTTGTCTGGTATTTTAGTTACCTCAAGCAGGAGGGTAAATCAACTCCCTACTACTCCATCTTAACTGGAAGCAGAAGTAAGGTAATCTTGACTCTAATTTAAAGGTCAATTTTTGTTGTTTCTTAATTTTCTAATAAATATATGTAAAAATTTGAAATTATGTTTATCATGTCTTAAGCTTGCCAGAATTAACTGGCATGTAACATAAAATTTTATGATTATTATTTCCACTCTGTGTCTTGTTCTTCCTTGTTGAAATTCCCCTAATGTCTTATTACTCAGACTGGTGGGCTGACTAAAAGCATTGGTATCACTAGAGAGTGCATTTGAATCTCAGAGGTAAGACAGAATCTCAGGCTCCACTCAGACCTACTGTCTTAGTCAGTTTGTGTTGCTATATCAAAATACCACAGACTGAGTATATTATAAAAAAATAGAACTTTTTTTTCATGGTTCTGGAGGCTGGGAAGTCCAAGATCAAGGATGTGGCAGATTGGGTGTCTAGTGAAGTTTGCTCTCAGCTTCCAAAATGGCAACTTGTTGCTGCATCCTCCAGAGGGTAGAAACATTGTGTCACATGGAAGAAAGAGCAGAAAGAAGGAAAAATGGGGCAAACTCCCTCCATTGAGTGGTTTTTTGTTTTGTTTTGTTTTGTTTTGAGACAGAGTCTCACTCTGTCCCCCAGGCTGGAGTGCAGTGGCACTATCTCGGCTCACTGCAAGCTCCACCTCCCGGGTTCACGCCATTCTCCTGCCTCAACCTCTCGAGTAGCTGGGACTACAGGCACCCACCACCATGCCTGGCTAATTTTTTTTTTTTTTTTTTTTTGGTATTTTTAGTAGAGACGGGGTTTCACCGTGTTAGCCAGGATGGTCTTGATCTCCTGACCTCATGATCTGCCCACCTAGGCCTCTCAAAGTGCTGGGATTACAGGCGTGAGCCACTGTGCCTGGCCAATTAAGGGTTTTTATAATCAGTTAATCTAATTCATGAGGGCGGGACCCTTATAAGTCAATTATCTCCTGATGGCCATACCTCTTAATGTTGCTGCACTAGAGATTTAGTTTCAACATAAATTTCAAAGAGGACAAAACATTTAAATAATTGCACCTACTGAATAAAAGTCTTCATTTTAACAAATCCCCAGGTTAAACGTGTTAATTTTAAAAAGCAGTGCACTATGTGGTACTTCTAAAGAAAGAACCTCCACCTCATTTTTAGTTTCCTAGTGGGAAATCATAGTCAAAGTTAAGGATCTTAACCTTGCTTGTACACCAGGGCATTCTTCTTGGTGATATAGCCATTATGCATTTGCATCCCTGCTCTGTCAATTTCTAGATATGTGAATTTGGATATGATAGTTTTTAGTCTGTTTTTTCATCCACAAAGTAGAACTAATGCCACCAACTTTATAGGAATGTTATAAAAGTAAATCAAATATTACATTTAGTATCTGGTACATAATAACTTCTAAGCAAATGGTAATTATGAATATCATTGGATTATTAGGCTGTAAGTTTCTGGAAGGAAAGAGTCATGTCAAGTTTCTTTCTATTCCCTCCAAACCTAAAAAAGTAGATACTTAATAAAGGTTGGCTGACTGATTGATTGCAATGACATTTGAGTACTTCTCCAGGTAATTAAGAAATGAAATTGAAGTTAATAAACTACCTCAAATGAGTAGATTATATGACTCATTGAGCAGTCATAATCATTGAAGGAGAAAATAGACCCTCTCTACTTCATTCACGTTTAAGAGCAGAGTATGTTGAACCCATTGATTTTCAATGTTCATTAAGATAATTTCATATAAAGTTAGTTTCTCCTACTTCTTATTCTATTTTAAACAACAAAGATAATGCCTTACTAATATATCCGTATTACATACTCCTGCAAGGTCTAGTTGAAGGTGCAATGGTCCCCATTGCTGTGCTGCAATTCACTTTAATTATATTCTTCAAAATGATATTTTTTGGAGAAGTAACAACTCAAATAAGGAAAAGAAGAAATTTCAGCCCAATGCATCATTATTAACTGCGTTGTTCTTTAAATACAATGATATGATTGCCTTGCAATTTCCAGGATATCAATTTTAAGATTTTGTTTCTACATAACCTCCTCTGCCTAATTTTGATAAAATATTGTAGCTAACCTACCAATGCTCTTTCCGATTATTTCTCTTTTAAAATATAGAGGAATAATTTTTGAAAAATTATGGAATGCTCCATAAGTCTTAGTTTCCAAATCCAGTGGACTAAAATAATTATTACAACAAAATTAAGAGAATAATCTAGCAAATGGCCATTTTATGTCAGAAATGAAAAAATTTATGCATTATTCAAAAGCAATTACAAAATAATTTGCCAAAAGTATCAAAATAATTTTTAAAATGAAGCTAATATTTAATGCTGTATTCTAAATGTAAACACCATTATTAAATTATTTTAAGGTTATAATATACAGGTTTATTTGAAATATAGAAAAACATTGTATCATTGTATCTTCTAATTAATACTAGGAATTTTTTTCTTTCATCTGAGAATTTATTACCTTTGAGAAAGGAAGATAAAATCTAGATATAAAATGTATGATCTTTAAAGGAAATAATTGGTAATTAAAAACTAACAAGTTTTTATATGACAATATACTCTTCCATAAATGTGAACATCATGTGACCCAAATGATTTAAGTGAGTAAGATTTTAAAGAAACAAATAAGATACCATTGGGGTATAAGTTAGTGGTTAAAAGCATGGGCACAGAAGTCAGACTTTCCAATCTTAATTCTAATGCCTTTATCAACAAGTTCTGGCACTTTTGGAATTAAAAAAAAAAATCTTCTGTTCCTTAGTTAATTCATTTGTGAAAGTGAAGACAATGACAATAATGTTTTTCTCACTTTGTTGTTATAATCACTAATGGATTGCTATTTGAAAAGAATTTTGACCAATGACAAGAACACAGCAACACACAAGATAAATAGTACTAGTAAATGCTATTATTACCAAACATAATATTCTCCCTGTACTGAAAACAATCACTTTGATTTTATAAGAATGTACTTACATTCCTCATGATATCAGTGGAATACTCCAATTGATAGATAAATAGTCTTAAATCTCAGTAAAATTTCAGAATATTTAACAGTGTGATTAGAAATGTAAAAAGAGTAATTCTGAAGGTGGGCAACTTGGATAATGATTAAAGACACAGTTTTTAGAGTCTGACAGACTGAGTATAGCTGTATTCATTAGCTGGATAGCTTTGGTCAATCTCTACTTAATTTCCATAAGCCTCCATTTCCAAATCCAGAAAATGAGAGTATGAGTAATTATCTCACAGATCTATGATAAAAACTAAATGATTGAAATGTAGGTTTTCAGTTACATAAAAACCAGCAAGTATTTCTATCTTTGTCTATTTGGGCTGCTATAAGACAATATCATATACTGGATGGTTTATAAATAATAGAAATTTACTTCTCACAGTTCTGAAGGCTGGGAAATCCAAAATCAAGGAGCCAGAAGATTTGGTGTGAAGTGAGAGCCTGCTTCCTCAAAGATGGCCTTCTTCTATTGTAACTTCACGTGGAATAAGGGACAAAGGATCTCTTTGAGATCCCTCTGTAATGTCTTTTATAAGTGTACTAATCTCATTCCCTCATGATCTGATCACTTCCCAAATCCCTAGTACCATCACTTTGCAGGATAGATTTTCAACACAAGAATTGGTGCCGGGGGACACAAACATTCAGATTATAGTAACAATTATAATCTACTGCATTTATAATATCAATTCTTGTTGGATTTGGTCTCTGCCCTCAAATATTTTTAATCATATTGTGTCAAGAAAATAATAATTCTAATTGGGCACAGTGATGCACATCTGTAGTCCAAGCTACTCGAGAGGCTGAGGCGAAAGGATCATTTGAGCCCAGGAGTTTGAGATCAGACTGGGCAATATAGCAACACCCTCATTGGAAAAAAAAAAAAAAAAAAAAGATACATTCCCTAAAAACAGCCATGGATGTAAGTAATCTCTGTATAATACTATTAAATAAATCAATGATACAGCTGCAAATGATAGTCAATTAGAAGCATCATTTATTTGGGCCTCAAAGGTTTTGATTTTGTCCATTACTTTCCCTCCAATTTTCCAGGTACTTCTTTAGCCTTCTCTGGGAGAAGGGAAAAGTATTTAAAAACACGTAAGTAAGAGAAAATCGTCTGTAGCCTAGATTAGTTTTTCTAGTCATCCTTCTACTTTATTGAAAGGTAAGTTTCCAACTACAAATAAGACATTTATATTACATAAAGTGTTCATATTAAAAACTAAAAAATCTGTCTTATTGCAGATTTTATAACATACATTGATAGATTTTATAACAAAGAAAAATCTTTGAGAGAGGGTTTGGAAACGTGAACACTCGAATGCAGATGTGTTTCCCAATTCATTTACACTTCCTAAGTCAAATTGCTGCTAGGGCTTATAGATTGCTGAGAAGTATGAGGCTGACTTTGGAAAAGTTCTCCAGATAATACTAATAACTAATATTATACTTTCTTTTCTATAGACTGGTTGAGAGCCCAGAGACCAGTTTTTGAGGGATCCCAGACAAACAGCAGAAAGCAGAACATCCTGGGGAAAAGTCCAATCTTTTCTGTCTTTTGGGATGAGACAATCTCAGGTGGCTGGGGAGAAGCACCTAGCCATGGCGCTGGCAAACTTCCTGTGCATATACTGCCAGTCCACAACAGAGTGATTCAGCTGCCATTGGGACTTGTGCCATTTAGGATCTTCCAACAACCAACTTTCATACCCAGTGAGCTAGTAAAGGAAAACAGCAGTCATTTAAGAACCTCCAGCAAACAGAATGATCAGTCAGTGTCTCAATTAGGCTCCAGTTAGGAGACAGAAGTCATAACAATTATTTCAACAGAGAAAATTCAAGATACAAAATAATTAAGCAAAGTTATTCAGGTAACTGAAAGGTCAGAAAGAGAACTCTGAGTTTTCATGGAGGTAGCAACTCTACAGCGAAGTTAGCCCCCA
This sequence comes from Theropithecus gelada, assembly GCF_003255815.1. Taxonomy (NCBI): domain Eukaryota; kingdom Metazoa; phylum Chordata; class Mammalia; order Primates; family Cercopithecidae; genus Theropithecus; species Theropithecus gelada. Next base: position 121,568,704 of record NC_037672.1, read on the forward strand.
TGGCTAAGGGAACCAGGGAAAGAGTTTAGACATACAGAAACTTGGAGAAGATGTCCCACAGAGCATCAGACCTTTGAGGAAATGGCTCAGCTTGGCTGGTGATGCCATCTCTGAGCTGGAGGAAGAGGTGCCATGGGGGCTGGGACCCAGACTTCTATGGAGGGGATGTCAGCTAGTTGGTGCTGGGATATCTGTGGTATTAGGATAAAGTTGGTCTTTTGAGAGCTGGAAAGACTGCAAACAGGATTTAACCACTGTTATGGGTCCACACATCTGCTACTAACATGAAGAAGCATTGCTAGGGTGATACAGAAAAAAAGAGAGTGTCAGGAAGTAGCAGAAAGCCCATAAGATGAAAACAGAAAATATTAAAATATTAAATAGTAAGTACCTTCTTACTCCTCTTGCCTTGCCTTGCAGTCTCTCTCTCTCTCTCTTTCTGTGTGTGTGTGTGTCGCTGTGTGTGTGTGTGTGTGTGTCTCGTCCCCTATTGACAAAGCGTAAGGAGAAGCAACTGACAACGCTGAAATGAAGTTAGCCGAGTCGCAGTTTCAGCATCACAAATTCTAGTATAGATGGGTACAGTTTGGGAGCTGACATGCAATAACTTAATCGGCTGCCATAGGGAAAAAAAAAAAAAAAGCGAAAATAGAGCAGCTGCGAGAGGCAAGTGGAAGTGGAAAATATAGGAAAAAATAGTGATTCAAAAGCAGGATAAAATAATCATTCTATAGATTTAAAAAAATAATCAAACATGATTTTCTAAACAAACCCGACAAGATGAAAGAATAATTACCACTGAAATCTAAATGAATGGCATGGAAAATCAAGTAACATAAATACCAAAAAGAAAAGGACAAAATGTAAATTGAAGTAATAACCAAAAAAATGTAAGAAATGTGGAACAAAGATCCAACAGAGCTCAAGCGAGTAATAGGAATTGCAGAAGTAAAATGAACAAATGGAGGAATAATTGAGCAAATACAGAATAATATTTATTTGAGCTGAAGACCTCAATCTGTAGTTTCACTGACTTCCAGGATACACTGAGAGTAAAACCTAGGTATAAAAATGCTCAAGCTAAAAGGAGAAATCTTGCAAGTTTCCAAACATACAGAAAAAGTACCATCAAGAGAAAAATAACTGGCCTGGCATCCAAATGCATGTCCAAAACACGACAGCCAGAAGCTAGCAGAGAGTAAAAGTCTGTTAGCTGATTATGGAGAAAAAAAAAAACAAAACTGATTAATAAAAATCAAATTATTGAGGAGTAAATACAAACTCAATTACCATGATAAAGATGGAATGAATGAATACAATTTTCAACACCAAACAAGTAAACAAAATAGAGGGTTGTTGAACATAAAACTATTTTAGCTAATATGGATTTTCACAGACTAGTTGGAATCCCATTTCTCCTGATAAGATAAGCAATAAGAGAAAATTTAAGAAGGAGGAAAAAGTACATCACACTGGAAAGGCTAGTGTGTATATCCTTAGTGTCTTCAATATACTGTCACAACATTTTTAAAGAAAATTCTGGAGTCTAAGTAAATTAATACGTTTATGTGATACAGAAAAAAATCTCTTTTAAGAAGAGCAGGAACACAGAAACTAACAAAAATGGAGGCAAACATATACATATAAAAAGACGTAAAACAGAATACATACAGAGCCCACATTTGCATGTGAAGCTATCTGTAAAGGCCATTTACAGAGAGCACTCTCAAACTTAACACATCAACATTAACCTCTAAATAAGCAAAAATTAATGAGCATAAAATGAAACTTAGCAAGTATGGTTCATTCAAGGTTTTTTAGGGAAAAAAATGGATCAACTGCATCATCTACTAGTTTCACTCAATTTACAAACAAAGTGGAAAGGAGAAATTGTAACTGTCAACCCATCCTAAAAAAATAAATCTCTGGAATAAAAATGTATCATTTTTATATGGAACAATGATCTTGAATCTAGATCAAATGTCTTTCTATCAATGAAAGCATAAATATAGAAAGCATGGGTAACACAGAAAAATTAGCCAAGCCATTTTTAGAAATGTGCCTAGGACTTACATTTCTCCAAATTCAAGACCTCCAGCCCCTGGGCCTTGCAATGAGTTGGTGCTAAATAAATGCTGATGGTAGTAGTGAATACTGTCAGAGGCATGTGAACCAGAGCAACTTTATCTTAAATAGGAGCTGGGAAAAATGAGGCTGAGACCTACTGGGCTGCCTTCCCAGACAGTTAAGGCATTCATTCTAAGTCACAGAAGGAGATAAGAGGTCAACCCAAGATACAGGTCATGAAAACCTTACTGATAAAATAGATTGCAGTAAACAAGCTGGCTAAAACCCACGAAAACCAAGGTGACGAGAGGGACCTCTGCTCATCCTCACTGCTAGTATCCCACCAGCAGAATGACAGTTTACAAATGCCATGACAACATCAGGAAGTTACCCTGTGTGGTCTGAAAAGGGGAGGCATGAATAATCCACCCCTTGTTTAGTATATCATCAAGAAATAATGATAAAAATGGGCAACCAGCAGCCCTTGGGGCTGCTCTGTCTATGGAGTAGACATTCTTTTATTCCTTTACTTTCTTAATAAATTTGCTTTCACTTTACTCTATGGACTCACACTGAATTATTTCTTGTGCAAGATCCACGTAAGGGAAGAGACCACCCCTCATACTGTCTTGTGCCCAATTTCTGCCTCCAAAGAAAGAAGAAGTAAAAACTAAAAGGCAGAAATGAAATCCACAGGCAGACAGCCTGGCACCAGACCCTGGTCCTGGTAGTTAAAGATCGACCCCTGACCTAATTGGTTCTGTTATTTATAGATTACAGACATTGTATAGAAATGCACTGTGAAAATCCCTATCTTGTTTTGTTCTGACCTAATTAACGGTGCGTGCAGCCCCCTGTCACATACCCCCTGCTTGCTCAATCAACCACGACCCTCTCACGTGCATCCCCTTAGAGTTGTGAGCCCTTAAAAGGGACAGGAATTGCTCACTTGGGGATCTCGGCTCTTGAGACAGAAGTCTTGCCAATGCCCCTGGCCGAATAAAACCCTTTCTTCTTGATTTCGGTGTCTGAGGAGTTTTGTCTGCGGCTCGTCCTGCTACATTTCTTTGTTCCCTGAGCAGAAAGTGAGGTGAATGGTGGATGGTCGAGGCAGCTCCTTAGGTGGCTTAAACCTGCCCTGTGGAACATCCCTGCAGGGACTCTGACCAGCCTGAGCAACGAGGATCCTGAGAGCGCTCCCAGGTAGGCATTTGCCCCGGTGGGACACCTCGCCAGAGCAGTGTGTGGCAGGCCCCCATGGAGGATCAACACAATGACTGAACACCGGGAAGGAATCGGCACTTGGAGTCTGGACATCTAAAACTTGGTAAGACTAGTCTTTGAACTTGCCCACTCCATTTGAGTGGAAGCGTGGCTTGATCACCCATGGCGTGCCTTTATCAGCACTTTGGTTTTGGTTTTGGTTTTGATTTGGTTTGAATTGCTTGACAGGACTGGTCTTGGGAACGCCCACTCCATTTAAGTGGAAGCGTGGCCTGATCACCCACGGTGTGCCTATACTGGCACTTTGGTTTTTGTTTTTGACTTGACTTGGATTGCTTGATACTTTGGTTTTGGTTTTGACCTGGCTTGGATTTCTGGATACTCTGATTTTGGTTTTGATTTTGGTTTGGTGTAAACTACAAAAGTGTGTGTGTGCTCTTTTTACCCGGTCTTTGTTTTGTGGTGTGCGTGTGGTGTGAGCATGGTGTTTTGTCTAGAGGAAACATGGGTGAGGCACAAAGTAAGCCCACCCCACTAGGAACTATGTTGAAAATTTTCAATAAAAGGATTTAAGGGAGACTATGGAGTACTATGACACCAGGAAAACTTAAAACTTTGTGTAAGATAGACTGGCCAGCATTAGAGATAGGTTGGCCATTAGAAGGAAGTCTTGACAGGTCCCTTGTTTCAAAGGTATGGCACAAGGTAACCTGTAAGTCAGGGAACCCAGACCAGCTTGTCTTAGATCCTCCACCCCCAACACACAGTGGTTGAGAGAACAGCAGCATAAGCGGCTGGCAGAGGCAAGGAAAGACCAGCAGAGAGAGAGAAAGGAAAGAGACAGCAAGCAAAAGAGGCAAAGAGAGAGAGAGAGGAAGAGACAGACAGAGGGAGTCAAGCACAGAGAGAGAGAGAGAAAGACAGAGGCAGAGAGAGAGAGGAAGAAACAGAGGCAAAAGGAAAGTCAGAGAGAGACAAAGTCAAAGAGAGAAAGAAAGAAAGAGAGAGATATACAAGTAGTTAAGGGTGTACCCTATTCCTTTACAGGCCATCATACCAATTCTAATTTGGACAAAACAAGGTCTTATTAATAGCAAAGGATAATTAAAATCCCAAACTTACAAGGTTTTCAACAAAAGTAAAGTTTGCTAAAAGTTAACAGTGTAACATGTATTATAGTAATTCTATTTTTGTGGCCTTAGACAGTCTAGTCCACAGACATAAAAAAAGGTTTGCTTTGGAAAAGAATAGTTATCATCTTCGGGAAAAAAAAAAAAAAGTGAAAAAAAGGGGGCGGGGTGGAATTTATATGAAAAGAGTGTTATATGGTAAATTCTTGTCCTGAAATAAATTAACTGGTTGTTTAAAGAAAGAAATGTTTGTAATAAGTCAGAAAGTTAAGGCATGTCACAAAAAAATTACCTGTAAAAGTTGTGAAAGAAAAAAAAGGGTTATAAAAAAGTGTGTTAGGCTGGGTGCAGTAGCTCACGCCTGTAATCCCAGCACTTTGGGAGGCCCAGGCGGGTAGATCACGAGGTCAGGAGATCGAGACCATCCTGGCTAACACTGTGAAACCCCGTCTCTACTAAAAATACAAAAAATTAGCCGGGCATGCTGGCGGGCGCCTGTAGTCCCAGCTACTCAGGAGGCTGAGGCAGGAGAATGGCGTAAACCTGGGAGGCGGAGCTTGCAGTTAGCCACGATCACGCCACTGCACTCCAGCCTGGGCAACAGAGGGAGACTCCGTCTCAAAAAAAAAAAAAAAAAAAAAGTGTGTTAAAAAAAGATTGTATGCAAAAAATGTTGTATAATTTAAAAGTAACTAGGCCTCCTGAATGTAAAACTATTGGGGGTGCCGGGCGTGGTAGCTCACGCCTGTAATCCCAGCACTTTGGGAGGCCGAGGCTGGTGGATCGCAAGGTCAGGAGATCGAGACCGTCCTGACTAACACGGTGAGACCCCGTCTCCACTGAAAATACAAAAAATTAGCTGGGTGAGGTGGCAGGCACCTGTAGTTCCAGCTACTTGGGAGGCTGAGGCAGGAGAATGGTGTGAACCCGGGAGGCGGAGCTTGCAGTGAGCCAAGATCGCGCCACTGCACTCCAGCCTGGGCAACAGAGCCAGGCTCCCTCTCAAAAAAAAAAAAAAAAACCATTGGGCGGGGGGGGAAAGTTCATATGCAAGGTGCATAAGAAAAGCAAAATATACCTTTGGTAAAAGGATTATAAGGAGGCATAAGAATGTACATTTTTACCTACATTAAAAAGTTAAAAATTACTCATTTGAAGGTTTAAGCAAGGTTTAAAACATTAATTGTAAAGAACATTCTGTGTGTAAACATATTAGCGAAAGTTAAAGAAGTATCATCTAATTTTTCTGTGAACTGGACATTAAAGTAAAAGCTTAACAGGTTTTTCTTAAAGCACCAACCTGCTCTTTAGCAAAAATTATAAAAGGTTAAAAAGAGTCTATAAAATCTTACCTTATGATCAAACATTAAAAATTAAATAAATATGTTTACAAGGTTTTATTAAAATTAGGTTTAACATTAATAACACACTAATATAAAGATAAAATTTACCTTATCTGGTATAAAAATCATATGAGAAGCATTGTTAAATGTAAAATGGTATTTGGCTTTCTTTAGTTTAAAAACTAATAAAAATAGGTGCTAAAGGAAATTTCTCAGTAAAAAGGCACTAAGGACTGTAAAGTCCACTGCCAAGGTCACCACATTTATAACAAAAGGTCAATTTCTTAAAAATTATATATTTGGTTTATCTTCCACTTTCCTTTCTCACACACACACACAAAACTAAAAGTCTTTTAGCACATGTACCACCCCTAGACTTTCCAGTAAACCAGCAGCAGCCTGAAGATCACGTTCTCATCGAAAGGTGGAAAGAAGAAAAACTCGAGCCAGCCTGGGAAGGACCCTATGTTGTGCTGCTTACCACCAAGTCTGCTGTTTGTACAGCACATAAAGGACGGACTCATCACACCCGAGTCAAGAAAGCGCCACCCCCTCCAGAGTCGTGGGCCATAGTCCCAGGGGAAAACCCTACCCAACTAAAGCTACAAAAAATTTAACTCTTTAAATCTATTCTATTACTCTTTCTTCTTTCCTCGTTCTATTGCTGACCATCTAGTTATTAATATAACCAAGTCAATTTCGCCTCAAACTATTGCATTTAATGCTTGCATTGTTACACCCTGTGAGGACTTGCCAACTCAAAGACAACTTTCTACTTCAGAAGAGTACTTCTGTCCCTCCTGACTCTCCTCAGACGAGGCATTAGTAAACTAGGACCATTTAATCTGGGGAGATTTCAATAAAGTTCCCAGTGCCAAACAGGAGTGTTGCCCCCTGATGTAGAGCTTTCATGCCATAGTTGATCCAACATTCTGTGGACCACCAAAGAACAAGGATGTACTACCCCAACTGGTTTTTGTAATTTCCCTAAAACCACACATTCATTTTACTAGAGGATCATAGAAGTTAAAGACTTAAAACAAACTTCAGCAATTAAGACAGGATACCAAGATGCAAATGCCTGATTTTTTATATTTTTTATTACTCAGGGCAACCATCTTGCCCAGAGACCACATGTTGAAAGGGAGGTTGGTCAGAGGTTGGATTAATGATGATGGGGGGAAGTTTGAGCCTTGGCAGTTTGCAATTGGGTGCTAAGCAGAGTGGCTAATGTCTGTTTTTTCACATGTATTTTATTCTGGCCAGAACGGAAAGATATAATTTTCCTTTGTGTTGTGGCTTGGCCCCCAGAGCTGTGGTGCAAGGAGCCAGGTCACTAGGGCCACTCAGGGAAACGGAACCCAGAAGTCTGGCATGCCAGCAAAGGGTAAGAATTTCTTACCAGTCTTCTGGTCTCTCTGTCTCTCTGTCTCTGTCTCTCTTTGTGTGTGTGTGTGTGTGTGTGTGTGTGTGAACTGGATGAGGTTTCCCTCTGGTCAGTCATGTCCTTGGGAGCTTGACCTTGTAACCATGACCATGCTTTCTCTTTTCACGATGGTGGCCTGGGTTTAGGGTCCAATTCCCTAAGTCCAATTCCTGACTTAGGGAATGAATTAGTCCTTTATCTTCTATCTATGTATTTATATGTATTATGTGTGTGTGATATAAAAGATCTTTGATTAATTGGTTTAATAATAATATATGCTCAAATCAAATATTTTGTCAGAAATGTAAAAAGTGGAATGACTTTTAGTTAGTGTGAGTTAAGTAGTCTTTGGGAAATAAAAACAATTTTAGAGATTATTAGTAAAGTAAAGACATTTGGTCTAAATTAGACAGGTCAAATATTAAGTTTACTATATGCTTTAAGGTCATAAACTGCTTCTTTGACTTTTGAAAATTGTTCAATTTAACTACCTTGGAGACATTAGATTCTAGATAAGGCCTGGGGACATATGGAGTCAGTCACACTCCCTAGCTATGCTGGAGTCAGCCATATCTGCTCTTCTGCCTGGTGTGTCCTAGGCTAGGCTCCACACCTAGTATATGATTAAAATCCCAAATTTACTAAGCTTTTCCCCAAAAGTAAAAGTTGCTAAGAGCTTACATTGTAACATGTATTTGAGACTACTGAAGAAACTGTTGTACGTATAAGGTGTATAAAGAAAGTGAAATGTGTTTTTGGTAAAAGATGATAAGAAGGCATGGGAATATGGATTTCTTGCCTAAGATTTAAGGGTTAAAGGATTGTTTTAAGTTAAATAGAATAAAGCTGAAAGTTTGAATGGTTGTAGGAGGTTTGTGAAAAATTAATTGTAAAAAATAATTCTATGTGTGAACATATTGGCTAAAGGTAAAGCAGTATTATTCAGTTTTTCTGTAAACTGAACATTGGAATAAAAACATTACAGGTTTTTCTTAGAGGAAAAACCTGCTTATGATCTGCTGTTTGACAAAAATTGTAAACAGTTATAAAAGTTTTATGAGAATCTTAATTTATGGTCAAACTAATTAAGATTAAATATGTCTATAAGGTTTCATTAAGAATTGGGTTTGACATCAATGGTACAGTAATATAAAAGTGACATTTGGTTTATTTGGGATATTAAAATCATACAAGAAGCACTGTCAAATATAAAATGATGTTTGGTTTTCTTTGGGCTGTATTTGTATAAATGTGTTATTGGTATATATTCTAAAATTATTGGAAACTCCTATAATTCTGATATGAGTTGGTGTACATTATCACTAATAACTTTAATTGTTACATAAAATCATTGTATGCCACAGAGGTAATCAGATTTCTTTGTCAATTGTGTTTTTGACTTTGGCTGTCCTAAGATGTTTTGTTACCCACAAACAATTGTTACCTTGTTTTAATCCTCTTTAGATTGTGGTTTATAATCAATTATAGAACTCTAACCATTGTTTTTAAATGCAAATTTCTGATAACTTTGGAAATTGTGACATTAGAATAGAGGAAGAAACTTTCAGGACTCTCATGGAGAGCTGAAATGTTCATGAATATCAAATAGGAGTTAACTAAATTAACTGAACCAATAAAAAGTATAAAGTAACCTTTTACACTTTTTGCTGAAAAAGTTGCTGATCCTTTGTTTTGTTTTCCAGAGTCAAGAAAATGTTTCTTTTGAGCTATTTATAGCCTTTAACTATTGAGTAAATTATACTGCTGTGAACAGAATTTGGAGCATATTTGCTTCTCTATACCTGATTTCTCCAGAAATTGGAAAATATTTGTAAGTATTCTTAACTTATGACAATATTGTTATTTGCATAGGGCAATAAGAATCTGTTTTCTTTTGCAACAGGACACAATTAGAGAAATTGGTTATTTAACCAAGGCTTTGACTGGAATGGTGTGCTTTCCTTTAAGGAATCAAAGTTGACTTGTAAAGCCAAAAAATCCTTTTGGGAAACTGGCCTCATACCTTGCCTATGCAGCCCCTGTACAAGGTCCTTGACCTGTGGTAAGTAAAGAATGTCACTTTCTGTCAGATCTAGGAACCCCAAGTTATCTTGGGACCCCAAAAAGAAAGGAATTTATTCAACTCATAGGTATTTGAGGGTACAAACCTATGGCTGGGCTCAGCTTTAAAAAAGTCTTACCTGAGATTCCTTCAATGGAATGGAGTTCCATCAAAGCCAATTTACAAAAAAGCCTATGTGAAAAATAATTATTCTTTCTGCACTTTATACAAATAATCAGGCCAAGTATAATAAAGGAAATTGATCTTACCATGAATTTTCTTTAGTAAAAATGGGAAACTGGAAAGAACTTACATTTTAAAAACTATGGTGCACTTGTTATTAAATTCTTGTCTCATAGTCAGTTTTAAGTTTGTTTCTGCAATTTAGGTTAACCTTGCTTGTTCCTGTGAACCAGCTAGTGATCTCTGGCTACAACTCAGAAGAAACACGAAGGATGGGTAATGTAAAAATCTGAATCAATATTCTAATTCTGGACACATTGAAATCAGCTAGTAACCCCATATTAGCTAAGTTCCAACAGTCCCACAGTTTCCGGAAAATCATCTTATTTAGTTTAGTTGGGATAATTTTATTTATTTTGCTTTACTATTATAGAGTATATTGCTGTTGTATTCTGTGCAGGAACGAGGATAAGCTTACTCAACATTTTCTTAAACTGAACACTTATTAGTCTTCTAGATATCACCTCTTGTTGGAACTCAAGAGTCATGAAGGGCCCTCGCCATACTGATGCTTTCTGACTGAGCTCTTTCTGCCCTGAACACAAGAGACCCTAATAGTTAGGCAGGGATATCATTGTCCCTTTTCAGCCTGAAGAAGTTACAAAAGATGGTTCTTCATCCCTCTGCAACCCTTAGGATTAAGGGTTCCCTTATAAAAGGAAAGGGGGACATGTCAGAGTCATGTGAAACACAGCAACTCCATCTTGAATAGGAGCTGGGTAAAATGAGCCTGAGACTTACTGTGCTGCATTCCCAGACAGTTAAGGCATTCTAAGTTGCACAATGAGATAGGCTATCAGCACAAGATACAGGTAATAAAGACCTCGCTGATAAAATAGATTGCAGTAAAAAAGCTGGCTAAAACCCACCAAAACCATGATAGTGATGAGCATGACCTCTGGTCATTCTCACTGCTACGCTCCCACCAGCACCATGACAGTTTACAAATGCCATGGCAACATCAGGAAGTTACACTATATGGTCTAAAAATGGGAGGCATGAATAATTCCCCACCCTTGTTTAGCCTACCATCAAGAAATAATTATAAAAATAGGCAACCAATATCCCTTGGGTTTGCTCTGTCTGTGGAGTAGACATTCTTTTATTCCTTTACTTTCTTTCTTAATAAACTTGCTTTCACTTTACTCTACGGACTCGCCCTGAATTATTTCTTGTACAAGATTATGGTGTTTGGATTGGGACCCCTTTCCTATAACAATACCTTGCTGATGATGGTAGTGAAATAGCCTTTGCAAAAATTATAATGGTGAGAAAAATATGACAGTGAAAGGGATCTGACATAACCAACTCCCTCTTGCTTCTAACCTCCAAGCTGTTCTTGTTCATTTCTGGAAGTAAGCTAAACTAACTTTGGGAGGAACTTAGTTTATAGTTTAACTTTGAAACAAACATGATGTAACACCCCTCTTCCAAAACAAACCCTTGTTTTCTTGGGCATCAGACTGCTTTCGTAGGACTAACACATTAGCAACAAGATTAGAAATTATGTTTTAGGAGTCATGTAGCTAGAGGCCACAAGATTCTAAACCTTCCCAATTGCTCATAGGAATAATATCGCTATTTTAAAACCTAAGATTGGTGCTTGAAATAGTTTTCAGACCCTATACTTGATGGATCAGCTGGCATCACCCAGCTAGATAAACTGGCTCATTTGGTTTTGTGGTCCTCGTCCAGGCACTGACTCAGTTTTGCAAAAGGACATCTTTGACTCCCTGTGATTTCATCTCCTACCTAACCAATCAGCCCTCCTTACTCGCTGGCCCCCTACCTGCCAAATTATCTTTAAAAAACCCCAGTCTCCAAATTTTCAGGGAGACTGATTCGCTTAGTAGTAAAATTCCCTCTGATTCAGCCAAATTTACTTGAATTAAATTCTTTCTCTGTTATAATACGTTGCCATTGAATATTTATTAAATTATTAAATGAAAGAAATAAGAAATCAAACATCACAATCAATAACTGATTTAATAAAATAAGGATCATTAATGGGATGATTATTATCATTTCATGTTTTTTCTAAAGCCAAAAAAATCAAATTTTTAAAAATTGTTCCTTTTGCAAGTTTTTAGCTTAGTTATCACCCTGCATAACATCTTCAATGTCTTTCTAACTTTATTCACCATTGTTTAGTTTTCTAAACAGGAAATTGAGAGTTGAGTTTCCCTACTGTTTTCAGGCACATAAATACTTGAATTGGAAGCAAGAGATGATTAATTTACTATTGCACATTGCTGAATCTAATATGCCAATGAAAACATTCTCATTTTGTTTTCTGAAAAGTTTTGTATGAGGTTTGTTTGTGTTGTTATATATGGTAAGAGATGCCTTCTTAGTGGGATTACACAATAGAAAATAAAAATTCACCATTTTATGAAGACAAAGTGCAAGAAATCATATTGAATTTAAATTATATGTGGAACATGGAGATAAATAAATGAAAGACTATAGAGAATAAGAGAATAGATGAAAGGTAGCAAAGGGCTCTAGTATGAGAGCCATACTTTCTGACCAGCTGAGCTGTGTGTGCTATTTGTAAGGTACCTAGCATGAAATTGTGAAAAAGAATTCTGCCTTTTCTGTTCTGTCTTCATCTCTTAGTTTCTTTTCCCCATGAAGTGTATGTACATGCATGCTATCTGAAACAGGCCAAAGCAATCAATAAAACTAATATTAATGACTGGATAACCCACCATTATAGTCTGCCACTCATCCATCTTGGCCTTTAGCCTTAACTTTCTCTTTATGGCTGTGGATCAGTAGAGGATTCAGGCACATAGAATATATGTTCATTAGGCTTTTATTTAATTTGTGCACGTAATTCCCTGCATTGTAAGAAAATAAGAACATACAAATAAGCAAAAATAATAACATCAACCATAACTATACTTTGTTAACATTCTATGTTTCTACGCCTATGCACATACATAAATAATGTATGAATAAGTGAACAGATGATAAGTAAATGAAGCAATAAATAAGTAAATTAATAATTAATAGAATAAACTGAGAAAATCCATGTGTGTATGTGTGTTTGTGTATTTAAGACCTATTTTTAAATTCAAAAATAAACTGTAATCATCTCTTAATGCCAGTAAATATAGAAATACATTGTCATTAGGATACACTTTTAATGGTAAAGGAATCACACGTATTTTCCAATCTGCAATCTAGTCATCTGTTGCTAACGACCTGATTTTGATTTGTTGCATAAAAAATACACAATTCTTTGTAGGCCTTTTGCAATATTACATAGAGTAAACTACTCAAAATCCCACATGTTTACACATTTCTCTTCATTGAATTCATAGTCTAAGAGTTAGCAAACTTTTTCTGTAAAGGGTCAGATACCAAATATTTTAGGCTTTGGGGGCTATACAGTCAATGTGAAACTTTTTGACTCTGCTATTGTAGTGCAAAAGCAGCCAAAGACAATACATGAATGAGCATGGCTGTGTTCCAATAAAACTTTACAAAGTTTTAATTGCCCCTTCTAGTAGGGTGATTTGGCCCAGTTTTAGCACCCACTCCCATTTTGCCAATAAATCATGACCTTGAAAGAATTTTACTCGAAATCACAAAGCTAGTTAAAGACACAACAGCTGCTAGGATACGTATCTACTAAAACCTAACTCCAGCATTCCTTTTACATCCTAAAACATCAATTTTTATTTTTGTCCTTCCCCAGTTCCAATTATAACAGTATATCACCCAGAATATCATTGTGTTTACGGCCTTCCACAATCTGACCTTCAGTTGCCTTCTAACTTCATCTCCCACCACAATCTTCTTAACTCTGCCCCAGAAACCCTCATCACTTGGCTCTTCCTCAAAAATCTTCAGGCATGCCTGCCTCAAGGATAGATAAACACATGCCTCTCTCCCTCACTTCTTCAGGTGTTTACTCAAATGTCACATTCTTAGTGAGGTCTTCTCCGGCTGCCATGTCTAAAGTTGTACACGTCTCACACATATAACAACACACACACAGACATGTTGTATCTCCCTTCTTGCTTTATTTTCCCTTTTAGCTATTATATCAGTATTCTTTTTAAATGTGTATTCCTCTCACCAGATTACAAACTCCATGAGTGCAGGGTACAGAGAGTTTCATCTGTATTGTTCACCAGTAATTCCCAGCACTGTGTCTGGCATACACTGATTGTTCAGCAAATATTTTTATAATGAATGAAGGAATATAAACATTTGGTTGATTTACAACTAATCTTGAGTGCTGAACATACTGAAATTAATCTTCAAAGTAATTTTGTGTATTTCCCTTAAGGTCCAAAGAAAGAGTTGGGTTTGGTACAACCATTGTGTGTGTGTGTGTGTGTGTGTGTGTGTGTGTGTGTGATATAGTTGAAAAAATTTTGCCGTCAACCTTAAAAAATACTTGAAATAGGCCGGGTGCTTAAGCCTGTAATCCCAGCACTTTGGGAGGCCGAGGCAGTGGATCACCTGAGGTCAGGAGTTCGAGACCAGTCTGACCAAAACGGCGAAACCCCGTCTCTACTAAAAATACAAAAAAGTTAGATGGCCGTGGTGGTGGGCGCCTATAGTCCCAGCTACTTGGGAGGCTGAGACCGGAGAATCACTTAAACCTGGGAAGTGGAAGTTGCAGTGAGCTGAGATCGCACCACTACACTCCAGCCTGAATGACAGAGCAAGACTCCATCTCAAAAAAAAAAAAAAAAAATCAAAAAAACTTGCAATAGTAAAAAATGATAGAATGGCAAATTCATTCTGAAGCCTCACTAAACTCTAATTATTGAACACAATTCTATAATCCTTAAGAAGACTTACCTGAGAGTAAAAAGCCTTACTCCTTGAATTTTGAAGCCATATTTTCACATGTGAAAACACTACAGATTAATTTGAGAGATATAGGAATTTCAATCTTCAATTTGGAAACTAGTCTTGAAATGTAAATGAAAAGTATTACAATAATATGAACACAATTAGGCCTTCAAGAAGAAGAGGCGTGCTGCAGAAATCACTATGGAATTTTATACCCTGAGTATTTTGAAGGCAATTTCTGGCATCCCTCTTAGATTCTTCCACACACCGTATTTACATTAACTACACTAAGAGACATAATTATAACTCATGGCTAATTTGTTTTTAAAAAGAAGAGAAATAACCCACAATAAGAAGCATGTTAGAAATAACACTGAGAATATAATTTAAGTATTAGACTTAAACCACTTAGTACCAAAATACAGGCTTCTGTGTCTAAGCAGGTTTAAATCTACATCATTATAACATGACTTGATTTGCCCAAACAATAAAAGACTAAACTTCCTCAAGAAGTGACGCTTTAAAAGTGTATCTGTTTTCCTACGTGTGCTTTATTTAAGTAAAATTGTTAACTGCATTTGAATGTTTTCCATTATGTACAATTGCACTTATGAAAAAGATTCATCAATGATTATGCTCATTCTTAAATAAAATAGTCAATAACTTACCCAAATTAAAAGATAAATTTTCAGATATGGAATTAGAATATTTTGGCACTAGGTACGTGGTACAAAATTGCCCAACTCATTGATTTTTTTAAAAAAGTTGTCCAAGATTTTGAAGAGGTTTTAAACAATATCATAATGTGTACAATATAAAAGAAATAATTAACTTTAAACTTATAAAGTAATACAATTTTAAAGCCTTGATTTAAATGTCATTGTGCTATGTTTATGAAGATTAAAATGCCAGGGTATTTTATTTGTGAAAATTTTATATTTTATATTTTCACATTTGATAATATAATATTAATGTTTCTGTTTAGATCTAATATATTATAATCATAACCATGTTTATCTTCAGGATGTTTAGTCATGCAATAAATATAAATATAATACATACCAAAATTTTATATTGTGGGAACATGCTCTAAAATGAACCGATAGTCTTGGCTGCCTAATACGAAAGTTACCATACATCTGACATCTGTGCACTACAGTTATGTCCTTTTCCTAACTGAGCCATTTGAACTACTGGTTGCTGCTTGCTGCTACCAGAAAACTCTGGTATTTATCCCTAAATGGAGGGCCTCTTTTCCTCATTCTCAAAATTTAATTTTGAAAAAAATTGCTCTCCTTAAATATAGCTGCTTCTCAAACTCTGGTGATGTCTGTATGTGCATATTTAATTAACGGAATCCCTGAGAAGTCTGGTTAATGGAAATTATATTTATTATCAGAATGGGTAGATTATACTGTAATTCCAACACTAAGATAGTCTTTAAAAAGCTATGTATAGTGCCACATATATGTAAATGCTATATATAGTGGATATTCAGGGAAAAATGAATATAAATTGTGTGATCAGGTCTGTGCTTCTTTAACCCTTGAAAGTGTGGTGCTTTAAATTTTTGTGATAAAATGACAAATAATTTCATCTTTAAAATGTAAGAAGGATGTAGGTTCATATTCTGGTTTTTTATACCCAATATAAGAAACTCAGGGTAGTAAATGATCAGTGGTGATGAGCATTACATCAATTGAAAGTAGGTACATGTTAAAAATTATTGAAAATACGGAAATAAAATCTAAGGCAAACTTCAAAAAATTCCTTAATAAGCTGTAATGGCTATAAATCCATATGGTTTGAATTCAAAACTATCAGAATAGATTTAAAAGTAAAATAAAGTTCAACTATTTAAAGACCAAAGGGCCCTTATCATTGCCTCAAAAGGGCTAGGTGAGAACACTGTGTAAAAATGAACATTCTTCAAGTTGTATACTAAGGGTGCTGTGTATGGATGTTGAGACTAAAGGGCCAGAAGTGGTGCATCTTGAGACAAGTCCCACCATATCCATCTGCACATCACCCTCTGAATAGTTGAGATGGTGTTTGAAAAATTAATGTAATCTCAAGAAATGAACTTGATTGGTTTAAAGAGAAATGTGTCTCCCACCCACTGCACCTGTCATTGATTCATTTAGGAATGAGCATGTGTCCCAATTCCCAATTATGGCCAAAGAGAGATGAGAAAAAGGTTCTTGCAGACTCCTGGAAACAATTTCCCTAATTCTCAAGAGATGACATTGGGAAGCCACGCACTTCTTCCCACTGAACACCAAGAATGAGTATAATGTTTCTGGCAGCAATAACCATAAGTACACTCAATCTTAGGATAAAGCCAATTCTGCAGGCAAGCAGATCAAAAGACAAAAAGAATCTAGAATCTTTTGATATTTGAACTGAAGAACCAATTAACCCTAAAACCAGGCCTACTTCTGGAGTACCAGTTATGTGTGTCAAGAAATGTCTCCAGTAAAGCCAATTTGATTTGTGTTTTACCTATAGTATCAGGCATTGTCACTAACACAAAACTTGGTAGATATTTGACTCCAGGATAAAACTAAGCATCAGTTTGCCAAAGCTAAAATCCAGGAAAGAGAAAGTCATGGTAATAATTTAGAAGTATCTGTAATCTATAAAATAAAGGATAATGTGAAGACATATTTGCATTCTTCTCTATAGATAGTCCTGAAAAGCTACTTAAAAACCTACAGCTGCCATTCAATCCTTAAGTGATCACCAACTCTGTGATTAATTTCTACCTGGGATTTAGTATGCAGATTCAACCTTTAATTGGGTTGTAGGGATAATTTCATGCTTTAAAGTTTGAACTCTGCTAGAAAACCTCTTTGAAGATCAGCCAAGAAGATTATGATAGTGCAAATAACTTGCAAAACTTACAGCTGTCCTCCTGAAGTTCACACTGAGCAAGCAGTCATTTTCTCAATGTGATAAAAATCAGATTTCATTGAGGATCACCTTCTACAAGTTATTGTATTCTCATTTCTAAAATAAACTAATTTCTGTATTTTTTTCTAATTTTCGCAGCATTGGAAAAAAGTATGCTTTCCTCTTAAGCAAACATGACTCTTACTAAGAATGAAATGCTCTTTTTACTTAGAGTTGGTAGCAACCCAAGGAAGTGGTTTTACACACTCAAGAGTTGCTATTTTGTTTCATCTTATGTAGAAATGGTTGGTTATAATGTATTATGATTTCTATTAAATGCAAAGCTCATAATGTTTTTTTAAGAAGTAGTATATATTTTAAAAACATATTGTTTTCAGGGTGAATAAAATGTATTTTTATAAAGATTGCATTTTTAACTATTTTTATGACTACAAAATAATTTTCAAAAATCATTCAGTTTTGAAAGCCAAGATTGTATGAGTGAAAGAAACTACTGTGTAAATCTAGAGTAATTTAAATATGATTAAAATCAATAGGTCAAAGTAAACTTCCAAACACCTTAAATTATCAAGAGTATTGTCCTTTAACTTGTGTCACATATTAAAAATAAAGTTGAGCCCCTCAATTCATGTTTTAAAATGATTAAAAGACAATAAGTTAAAAATTAGTGATTCTTGTTCTTAATAATACAAATACAAGGATAACAAATGACTGCCTTAAAAATGAATCATTTCTTTTCATAAATAAAAATATCAGATTTTGTACACACATTCAACTTTCAGTGATGGCATATGAACATATTTCTACCTGTAATTTATTTTTAAAAATGATTATTGGAGACCAAATTTACAAAATTTACTGTATGTAGAAAAATAGCAGTCAAAGTATATAATGACATTTGACCCTATTATTTATTTTCTTCTCACAGCTCCAAATATAAGACTTCATTAAATCTCAGCATTTATATATCACTAATATAAATAACTTTGTTCACTATCAGTTACCTGTTCATATTAGAATCTTTTTTTTAAAGGGGGAGAGGCATTACATTTTGTAAAATACCTTAGCATTGTCTCATTTTCATTAAAAAAATATTTTGGAATTCTACCTAATTAGTAATGTCATCTGCAGTTCAAGTAAGCATTGGAAAAATAACCTGGAGAACTATTTTGCATTGTAATGTTTACATCTAATGCTTAGGAACACTGATTGTGTAAATATGAAGAATAAATATTAGCATGAACAATTGTATGTTGCCTCTTTTATTAATCAATTAAAAATATCATTTTGATGTATCAAAATTAATATTAGGAATACAAAATATACAGGTTAAAATACACAAAAAAATTTGAGTATATTATTTATAATCTTGCTGAAATCGATAAGAAAAGAACAGTAATTTGCATAAATATCAGGCTAATGTTATTTATTCACCTTTATGTGCTGTTTGTTGCTCTGCCCATATTGGTCATAAGTTCCATACATCATTGCCCATAGGGAAACCAAAATTCACCTGCATACAGAATGGCTGGAAGTGGTTGTATATTCCCTAGCCAGTTTTTCTGGGTGAAATAAATTACCACATACTGTTATCAAATCTATGATATTTACCTCAATAACACCACACACTAACCAAATAATCGAAGTAGTTTACACACACATTTCCAACATAAGTAAATTTTTAGACATTTGTTAAAACCAAAAATGTATGGGTACTGTAAAAAAAATGAAAATTAAAAACAAAGGAAAACACTGGCCATTTGTGTAGCAATAGATATAAAACGACACTTTCTTAAAAAAAAAAAAAAAATCCCCAATAAGCATATAAAACAGTGCTTAATCTTAATCTGCTAAGAAAAAAATGATCTTCCATACTAGCAAAAATATAAAACTTTATAATGTCCAGTTTTGGTGAGGATGTAGGGAAGTAGCTATTCACTTACACTATTGGTAAAAGTCAAAATTGGTGCCATACATTGGGACAGACTTTTGACTAAATAGCCAATCTTTAATAGTAGTGATTCTTTTACCATGCGTTTCCCCAGGGAAATCTTTGCAAAATTATTCCTAAATACATGTAATAAGCACACTCATTTCAGTGTTGTTTAGCAAAAAGTGGAAAAATTGTTAAAAATTGTTGTTCCTTTTGCTTCTTTCTTCCTTGAGTGTAAAGCTGTATTTTCCTCTTTTCTTTCATTCATTAAATATTTAGTAGAATGTTTACTCTGCGTCAGGTATCTTTTAAATTCCTAAGAAATCATTGCAGTGTTTTATGTACTTGCCTCAGTAAAAAATTTTTTTTATCCTGGCCAACATGGCGAAACCCCAACTCTACTAAAAATACAAAAATTAGCTGGACGTGGTGGCACACGCCTGTAATCCCAGCTACTCGGGAGGCTGAGGCAAGATAATCACTTGAACCCCAGAGGTGGAGGCTGCAGTGAGCTGAGATCATGCCATTGCACTCCAGCCTGGGCGACTGAGGGAGACTCCATCTCAAAAAAAAAAAAAAAAAAAAGAAAACAAAATTTGTTTTAACTTATTTTTATTTTGAAAAGATTACTTTGGCTGCTGTATTATTTAGGGTTCTCTAGAGGCACAGGACTAATGGGATATATGCATATGTGAAAGGGAGTTTATTAAGGATAATTGACTCGCGCAATCATAAAGTAAGGTCCCATGATAGGCCATCTGCAAGCTGAGGAGCAAGGAAGCCAGTGGTGAATCAGTTTGAGTCCCAAAACCTCAAAAGTAAGCAAGTCGACAGTGCAGCCTTCAGTCTGTGATCAAAGGCCCAAAAGCCCCTGACAAACCACTGGTGTAAGTTCAAGAGTCGAAAAGCTAAAGAACTTGGAGTTTGATGCTTAAGGCCAGGAAGCATCCAGAATGAGAGAAAGATGAAAACCAGAAGGCTCAGCCAGTCTCCTCTTCCATCTTCTGCCTTATTCTAACCTCGCTGGCAGCTGATTAGATGGTGTCCAGCCAGATTGAGGGTGGATCTGCCACTACCAGTCCACTGACTCAAATGTTAATCTCCTTTGGCAACACCCTCACAGACACACTCAGGAAAAATACTTTGCATCCTTCAGTCCAATGGAGTTGACACTCAATATTAACCATCACAGCTGTGGTGTGTATGATAGATTTGAAGAAGCTGATAATGGCACGAGGACAGAAAGAAGTGGGAAGGGTAGTTATACAAAATTTAAACACTGGAATCTATGCATATAATAAAAAGGAGAAGGAAGTTCTACACATTCTGATTTGGACAAAGCACCGTACTATATTAATGTTGTGAAAGTAAAAAATAAATACGCAGACATGAATGTAAAAATATATAAACATTTCTTTCCAGGAAGGGTAAAGGAGGAAATAGAAGTAAAGATTAAAGACACTGGGGAAAGCTAGATGTTTATTTTTAATTTTAAATATTTGCTCAGTGCTCTCATTCAGACAGATTTTTAAATTTATTATACAAGTTTCTTGTATAACTTTTACTAAATTTTGCAGAATTAATTAGCTTTGGATTATAGACCATTTTATTTTCTTTGTATATTAGAAAGTAGAAGTATTATATTTACCATTTAAAAGTGTTTTCTCCAACTTATTTTGTTCTTACCATTTGGTTTGAAATATTTTATAATTTTTAAGAATGATTTAACAATATTTATTTAGCCTTCTTTTTCCTTAACTTTTCTTTCCTTAATAAATAGGATTAACAAGTTTAAATAAACAAAAACTAAAAAAAAAAACCTAAAAATCAGACATTTTCATTTCAGTTCCATTAAAAGGTTTGTTGATTTATTAAATCTATGGCATATTTACTTTCAAAATGGGGCATATCCTTTTGCAAGAATTAGATTTTACACGATCCCAATAATCTAACATTTCAGATACATATCTGGAGTTATTTTTGGATGCAAAACCCAGGACAACATAATAACGGTTTTTGGTTATTCTATCTCACTACAATAGAAGGGATTGGAAAAAAACGTATGAATCAAGGTAAATTTCATGTTTTGAGAAAGATAAAATTCTAATGAAAGGAACAAGGATATTGGCAAGAATGCTTTCTGACATATTTTTTAGACTGTTTTAAAATTAACTTCATGCAGTATTTGCCCTTTTCTGACTGGCTTATATCTCTTAACATAATACCTTCAAGATTAATCCATGATGTAGCATGTGTCAAAATTTCTTTCCTACTTAAGGCTGAATAGTATTTCGTTGTATGTATTTATTTCATTTTGATTATCCACTTATCCATTGATGGACACTTGAGTTGCTTCTACTTTTTGGCTATTTTGAATGGTGCTGCTATGAACCTGGGTGTACAAGTATCTGTTTAAGTTCCTGCTTTCATTGCTTTGGGGTATATATTCAGCAGCAAAATTAGTGGATTCTATGACAATTCTATTTTAATTTTTTTGAGGAATCACATGGCTATACAGGTATATTTTGTATTATGTTTATTGTACCACAATAAAGAATGTAATTTCACATTGATGTAAAGATTCTGATTTCACTGAAAGTCCCCGAAACTCTGATTCTGCATCAAGGAATTGCTGCCAATTAAACTAGTCTGTCTGCTGAGAGTAAATTAGTTCTATACTCCCCACACAATCTGCACTGACTCATCTCTGTCCTAACTTGTGCATCTTTCAATTATATAACTTTTACCCCACACTAGCCCTCTCCACATACTCCTTCATTGCACGTAAAGCTGTGCAACCTCATTTTCAGGCCCTTTTTTACATAATGAAGGCTGTGCCACCTCATTTTCAGGCCCTTTGCTACTGATTATTGTGTTTTCCCAGGTTGGAAATAGTTTAGAAGTCAGAAAGTCCAATTTCTGTTTCTGCCATTTACTCAAATTATGACTTTTCACAAATCACTTTACTATTCTGTACCACCATTTGCTTATTTATTCACTCTTTAAAAAATGTATTGTGCATCAAGTATTTTGCCAGGAACTACTCCAGGTGTAAAGAATGTAAAGGTATTGTGACATGCCCTTGCTCCCAGAAGTTTACAGTTAGTGGGGCAAAACTAGCTGCTCAATATCTTTGAGAAAGGGCTTTGAACATTTTAAAGCATTAAATATGTGAGATGTGGTCAATTTCTCACACTGGCTCCTTACTATGCTTAGAACACTCTCGAATTCACATAGCAAATAGGGAAACGAGGTCCTAACCATAAAGTGAAAAAATAGCATTCTTTACTTGTACAGAAAAAAAAGTTATGACTAGCAATTTATATTTTTTAAATACAGAAAAATCTAACCCAAATTAAAAGTAGTTGAAATCTAAATTATTAGTCCCTTTCCAGGAGCCACACAGTTAAATTTACTGATCATTCTAAAGATGGGTAAAAATAAAAGGAAGGGCTGCATAGGTTTCTCTCCCTTTAATTAAAAAGGAAAACAACAAGTAGAAAAAATAATAAGGGAAATAATCCCTGCCTGATTTCAGGCTATTTAACATGCAGTAAAGATTCTACATTTAATCATTTTTGGATATTACCTTTACTGACCTCATACATGCCCAAGCTAAATAAATGGAGATTGTTCAATGACAACAATGCTGAGTATCAGTTACATGGTTAATATCCCACCATCAAAGAGCAATTAGATACCCCCGTTATCTTTGTCTCAAATACTCTATTAAATAATGCAAAATAAGCAAGTCCTGATCTCTATTAAAATATAGTAAAATAATTAAGTAGTTTATCAGGCTTATTGCATTTTCAGCAAATAAAGATTCCTTGCCATTAAGAATCCAAGCTAGGATGAAATTTTGTAATATGAAATAAGCAAATATTGAACCAACTTAAAAGATAATATGAAAAAACCTGTTGGGGAAAACAAACTTTCAGTTGCATCATTCAACAGAGAAATATAGACAGGCATTTGCTACTGGTTTTCAGTTTGAAAACTTTCAAAATTATTTGAAATGATCATTAGCATTTCTCTATTAAAACAATAAAATATGCATTAGTTTTAACTAATGTTACAGTTAACTAATTAAACTAATTCATTGAATAAATGTTTCCCGAACATGCACTATGTACCAGAATGAGTGCCATATAAGCTACTGTGGAAGCACAGGACAACTGCCCAGGGAAGGCTTCCTAGAGAAAGTCTCATATTGAGATTAAAGAAGAAGTTATATTGGCAAAGTGAGAAGAGTGAGAAAATGCTTCAAGCACACAAATAGCAAGTACAAAGGGCAAGAGGTGAGCAATAAGAGACACACCTTAGAATTAAGAGTAACTCAGTATTTGAATACTGAAAAGGCAAGGGGAAAATTATTTGATAGATGAAGGTGAAGAGTTGATAGATGAAGCTGAAGAGTTATTAGAAAGCCGATCAAAAAGAAGCAGGCTTCTTTTGTTTTTTGTTTGTTTGTTTGTTTAGCTAAGTGAGAATATGCAATATTTGTCTTTTTGTGCCTGGCTTATTTCACTTAACACAGTGTCCTCCAGGCTCATTTATGTTGCCACAAATTACAGAATCTCATTATTTTTATGGCTGAACAGTATTCCACTGTGTATATTACCACATTTTCTTTATCCATTCATCTGTTGACATTTAATCTTATTCCATATCTTGGCCATTATAAATACAACTGCAATTAATATGGGGGTTGCAAGTATCTCTTTGATATACTGATTTCATTTCCTTTGAATAAATACCCAGTAGTAAAATTGCTGGATCTAGTTTTAGGTTTTTAAGGAATTTCCATACTGTTTTCATAATGGTTGTATTAATTGACATTCCCATCAACAGTGTATAAGTGTTCCCTTTTGTCTGCATTCTAGCCAGCATTTGTTGTTTTTTGTCTTTTTGATAATAGCCATTCTAACTGGGGTGAGATGGCATCTCAGTGTGGATTTGATTTGCATTTCCCTGATGATTAGTGATGCTCAGCATTTTTTCATATATTTTTTGGCCATTTGTATGTCTTTTTTTTTGAGAAATGTCTATTGAGACCCTTTGACAACTGTTTAATTTGAATTTTCTTTTTCTGTTGAGTTCCCTGTGTATTCTGGATATTAGTACCTTTTTGGAGACATAATTTGCAAGTATTTTCTCCAGTTCTACAGGCTGCATCTTCACTCTATTGATGATTTATTTTGCTGTACAGAAGATTTTTTTGTTAAACATGGTCTCGTTTGTCTGTTTTTTGTTATTACCTGTGCTTTTGAAGTCTTACCCATTAAATCTTTGCCTATGTCCTAAAGCATTTCCCCTCTGTTTTCTTCTAGTAGTTTTATAGTTTGGCATCTTACATTTAAGTCTTTAATCCATTTTTAGTTGTTTTTGTATATGGTGAGAGATGGGGGTCTCATTTTATTCTTCTGCATATGGATATTCAATTTTCCCAACAGCATTTTATTTTATTTTATTTTACTTTAAGTTCTGGGATACATGTGCAGAACATGCATGTTTGTTACATAGGTATACATGTGCCATGGTGGTTTGTTGCACCTATCAACCCGTCATTTAGGTTTTAAGCCCCATATGCATTAGGTATTTGTCCTAATGCTCTCCCTCCCCTTGCCCTTCACTCCCCCACAGGCCCTGGTGTGTGATGTTCCCCTCCCTGTGTCCATGTGTTCTCATTGTTAAACTCCCACTTATGAGTGAGAACTTGCAGCCAACACCATTTATTGAAGAGGGCATCCTTTCCCCAGTGAAGGTTCATTTTGCCACATTTGTCAAAAACTGTTGACTATAAATACATGCACTTATTTTTATGTTCTCTATTTTATTCCATTGTTCTATGTGTCTGTGCTTTTTTTTCCCCCCAATACTATGCTGTTTTAGTTACCATAGCTTTGTAGTATAATTTGAAGTCATGTAGAGTGATAACTTCACCTTTGTCCTTTTTGCTCAGTATTGCTTTGGGTTTGTGTGGTTTCATTGAATTCTAGGAATGTTTTTCTATTTCTATGAATAATATCATTGTTGTGCTGATAGGCATTGTATTTCATATGTAGATTGCTTTGGGTATCATAGTCATTTTAACAAAATTAATTATTTCAATCCATTAGCATAAGATTTTTTTTTCATTTTTTTTATGCGTTCTCTTCAATTTCTTTCACCAGTAGCAGACAGTGTAACCGTGGTCATTAAAGGATGGGACGTATAGGGGGAAGGGGAGGAGAGGGAGTGGTTGGTTTACAGGTACAAAGTTATAGCTAGATGGGAGGAATAAGTTATATTGTTCAGTAACACTATAGAGTAAATATAGTTAACAAAAATTTAATGTATATTTTCAAAAGGTTAGAAGAGAAGACTTTGAACACAAAGAAATAATAAATCTTTGAGGTGATGGACATGCTAATTACCCTTATTTCATCATTAAACATTGTGTCTATGTACTGAAATATCACCTGGTATCGCATAAATATGTGCAATTATTATGTGTCAACTAAAAATAAAAGGGAGAAAGAAAAGAACCTGTAATTAATTAGGGAGCTGTGACTTCTTCATACTGCAAAATAATTTGGGATCTCCCAAAGCATTTTAGATAAGAAAATGACTTAAGTGTTACCAGAATAATAAGATGATATTATTTTTTCCAATCATTTTTGAAATCTACTTGCTAACCTGAAACTAGTCATCTCGAATTGTGATAACATTCCAGTTTTCCATAGAGATGATCATGTCAGAGATATTGTATTAATATAAGGAAACTGAGTGTGTCTTTTTAATAAATTACTTCTTCTACCACACAAAGAGACAGTCAGAAAGAAACTGCAGGAAAGAAGCAGCCAAGAAAAACTGGATTTGCCTATGTAAGAGCTGGTTTAAAAAGCCAAAACAGAATGGAAAAAACATGTTTCCAGTATATGTATCTGGCATGTGGTAGGTGTTTAATGAGTACTTGCTCACTAAAGAGTACATTGGTGCAGGCTGTATAAAGAAGAAATTACATGGTAGACAAGAATGCTGTGTCATATGAGTATGCAAAGACCAGAGAGAAAGAATGGCTTTAAAAAGAGGAGAAAAATAGAGAAAGAGAAAGCAGTACTAAAAGAAAACTGGAGGAAAAGGAAAGATGCTATCAGGATTTATAATTAGGGCAGCAAAGTCTTAGCAAAAGAAGAAAATATTGAGTTGATTTTAGGAGTTACAAACCACCTGAAGCATACATGAGAGGGCATAAAATAAAGGACCAGAACACACAAGTGTCCTTAAAAGCCTTACCAACTGACAAGAAAAATTATAGCAAGGAGGACCCAGTGCTTGAAATGAAGCAAACGTGAATACATAATTAAATTAGTTTAATGTAAATGAATAGAAAGTGTATTTTACAATGTTTCAATGAAGAGATCAAATTTATATAAAATAACTAATCTTAGTTGAAGCTTCAAATTTGGATCCCAGTTCCGTCTTTGTTTCAAGTAGAAATATTTCAATCTGGTTATATTCTATAGGCATATTTATAAGCATCCTAATTCTGCTACCCAAAGAAGTCACAAAGACAACTTGAACAGTTAATTTTGACCCTGAGAATAAGGAACTCCACTACTCTCCTTTTTGTGTGGGCATAATCATTGTGGGTAGGCAAGGCACTAAAGGGAGAGATGAGAGGAGAGAAAGAATCCTTCCTGCAAAAGGGCTATACTTGAGAATCACAAAACATTCACACCCTATTTTATACTGTAGAAACCAATTCTGTATTTAGAATTAATTAACAAAGCTCTAAATGACTTGTCAAATGGATTCTTCTTTTCCAGATATTTTTATACTATGTCCTTTTCAGGGCAATTCAAATATTGATGTTATTATCATGGTTTCTTTTATGATCTTTTATCAACTAACAACAGTCACTATATTACAAATTATGTGTTAATTAACTTTCATTATCTCATTTAATCTTTACAGTCTTCCCATAATGTAAATATTAATATTATTCTTATTTCAGATGAGAAAAAACTCAACTCCATTTCTATTTCTCTTCAACAACTATGCTGTTAAATCCTATGCTCTACTTCCTTTCTTCTATGTACTTAAATTTTATAGAAAGGCACTTAATCTTCTCTATTACAAAAGGAATTTAGCTGTATTTCATTGCTGTAGTCATTGAAGGACAAAGATAGTTGGGGTTGGGGTAGAAGTAAAGATTTATTGAAATCAACTTTGCACCAGACCACACTTGGATGCTTTCCATACAGTATCTCATTGGATGTCCACAACAATCCAAGGAAACTACTGGAACTTGCTACATTTCAGAAATAAGAAAACTTATTTCATGAGTTTGTCACATGCTTAGAACCCATCAGTTACTAAACAGAACTGAAAATTGAGGGAGTATCTAACTTCAGATCTTACTAGTGAAACTACTGGTTTGTGTATTTTCTCCCAAGTTATTTTTGTCATGTACATTTCTGTAGAGTACTAAAATAAAAATGCACTCCTAAATATCGTCACTCCATAACCATTGATTAGATTTGTCTAGTGTTTGTAATACTTTTCCCTAACAACATTAACTGAGTTCTATCCATACCCTGAGGCCTGAGGCCACTCATTCTCCATAGTTATCCGGTGTATTTATTTTTTATCCCACTGTACTAGTCCATTCTCACACTGCTATAAAGAACTAGCTGAGATTGAGTAATTTATGAAAATAAAAGGTTTAATTGACTCTCAATTCTGCAGGCTGTACAGGAAGCATGGCTGAGAAGCCTCAGGAAACTTACAACATGGTGAAAGGAGAAGTAAGCATGCCTTACCATGGTGAAGCAGGAGAGAGAGCAAAGGGAGAATTGCTACACACTTTTAAACAACCAGATATTGTGAGAACTCACTCACTATCGTGAGAGCAGCAAGAGGGAAATCCACCCCCATGATCCAATCACCTCCCACCAGATTCTTCCCTCAACATTGGGAATTACAACTCAACATGAGATTTGTGTGGGGACATAGAACCAAACCATATCATTCCACTCTCCAAATCTCATGTCCTTCTCACATTTCAAAAATGAGCCTGTAGAATCAAAAGCAATTTAGTTACTTCCTAGACACAATGGAAGTACAGAAACTGGACAAATACTCCCAATTCCAAAAGGGAGAAATTGGCCAAAACAAAGTAGATACAAGCCCCATGCAAGTATGAAACTCATCAGGGCAGCTATTAAACCTTAAAGCTCCAAAATGATCTCCTTTGACTCCATGTCTCACATCCAGGCCACACTGATGAAAGGGGTGGGCTACCAAGGCCATGGGCAGCTCCATTCCTGTGGCTCTGCACAGGGTACAGCCCCTATGACTGTTTTCACAGGCTCGTGCTGAGTGCCTATGGCTTTTTCAGGTGCACAGTGCAAGTTGTCACTGGATCTACTATTCTGGTGTCTGGAGAATAGTGGCCCTCTTCTGTCAGCTCCACTAGGCAGTGCCTCAGTGGGGATTCTGTGTGGGGACTCCAATCCCACACTT
The DNA here is from genome assembly GCF_003255815.1 of Theropithecus gelada. Lineage (NCBI taxonomy): Eukaryota > Metazoa > Chordata > Mammalia > Primates > Cercopithecidae > Theropithecus > Theropithecus gelada. The sequence continues at coordinate 121,597,376 of NC_037672.1, forward strand.
CCCCTCCACACTGCTCTAGTAGAGGTTTTCCATGAGGGCTCTGGCTCCGCAGCAGACTTCTGCTTGGACATTTACACATTTCCATACATCCTCTGGAATCTAGGCAGAGGCTCACAAACCTCAACTCTTGCCTTCTGCACACCCACAGGCTCAACACCATGTGGAAGCCAATAAGGCTTGGGGATGCAACCTCTGAAACAATGGCCCAAGTTGTACCTTGGCCCTTTTTAGCCATGGCTGGACCTAAAGAGCTTGAAACACAGGGCACCATGTCCTGAGGCTTCACAGAGCATCAGGACCCTGGGCCTGGCCCACAAAACCATTTTTCTCTCATAGGCCTCCAGACCTGTGATGGGAAGAGCTGCCACGAAGGTCTCTAAAATGCTCTGGAGGTATTTTCCCCATCGTCTTGGTTATTAAAATTCAGCTCTTCTTTACTTATGCAAATTTCTTCCTTGAATTCCTCCCCAGAAAATAGATTTTTCTCTTCCACCACATGGTCGGGCTGCAAATTTTCCAAACTTTTATCCTCTGTTTCTCTTTTAAATATAAGTTCTAGTTTCAGGTCATTTCTTTGTTTATGCAAATGAGCATAGGCTTTTAGAAGCAGCTGGACTATGTCTTGAATGCTTTGATACTTAGAAAATTCTTCTGCCAGATACCCTAAATCATCTCTATTAAGTTCAAAGTTCCACAGATCTCCAGAGCAGGAGCAAAATGCCACCAATCTCTTTGCTAAAGCATAGTAAGAGTGACCTTTACTCCAGTTTCCAATAAGTTCCTCATCTTCATGTGAGACCACCTCAGCCTGGAGTTCACTGTTTATATCACTATTAGTATTTTGGTCAAAATCATTCAACAAGTATTTAGGAAGTTCTAAACTTTCCCTCATCTTACTGTCTTCCTCTGATCCCTCCAAACTATTTCAATCTCTGCCCATTACTCAGTTCCAAAGCTGTTTCTACATTTTCAGATATCTTGATAACAGTGCCTCACCTTTTGGGTAGCAATTATCTGTATTAGTCCTTTCTCACACTGCTATAAAGAACTATCTAAGACTGGGTAATTTATGAAAAAAAAAGAGGTTTAATTGACTCTCAGTTCTACAGGCTGTACAGGAAACATGGCTAGGAGGCCTCAAGAAATGTATAGTAGGTGGCAGGGCCCAAAAGGCTGACTAGAAACAGCAGCATTAGGAGGTTCCCATTGAAAATAATAACAATAATAATAAGCATATGAATCCTTCAGTGGCAACCGAGGTATCCAGGTTGTCTCACCAGAACTGACTGGGAGGCTGGTATGACCCACAGAGAGAAGAAAGAACAATGCGGTGTGATGGCCCACCTGAGAGCCACACGGGGCAGGGAAGCCCCTTCCCCCAAGCCAAGGGAGGCAGTGAGTGAGCGCCGGGGAAACTGCTTTTTCCACCGAGCTGTGCAACCCATGGATCAGAAGATCCCACTAGTGAACCCACACTACTAGGGCCTAGCGTCCCAACCCCGGCCCATGGGAACTCTTAACAACCTCTCAGCTGGAATCTGCTTAAGCCCAACAAACTCCTGGGGGGAGGAGCGACCAGCACCTTGGCTGCAGCTCCCTGCTGTCTAAGCCTTTTGAGCTCCTTGTGGGAGGAACAACAGCCAGCACTGGAACTCACAAGTGTCTAATGTGTTAAGTTCCCGGGGCAGGAAAAGGGCAGCAAACATCTCTATAGCTTCAGGCTGTGCTTTTCCCCTGCTGGAGCCAGGGAGGCTGGATGGCTTGGTTCCAAGACTTGTACCCACAGGCAAACACATTAACTGTGGCAGTCTGTGGCCAGAGTGCCTCTTCAGGTGTTACCCTGACCCATCCTTCCTCACTGGGTGGGGCTTCCCTGCAGGAACTCCAAAAACTCCAGCCAGAGGCTCAGGGACACAACCCAGATCTCCCTGGGCCTGAGCCCCTAGTGGGATGGGCGGCCACAGTCTCTGCAGACCAGCAGATTTAGCCTTTCCTCCTGGTAGTTCTGAGGAATCTGAACAACCCAGATGAGTGGCTTTCCCCACAGTGAGGCACACCCCTGCCACCAAGGGACAAAGTGCTTTGTTAAACGGGTCCTGTTCTTCATGCCACTGAACTGGGTGAGACCCTCCAACATGGGTTGTCAGACACCTTATACAGGGGTGATCCTACAGGCATCAGATTGGTGCCCCTCAAAGTCAGAGGTCCCAGGAGAAGGAGTAGGAACCCATCTTTACTGTTCTCCAGCCTCCTTGAGTGACATCTCCAGATGCAGGAGCAAATAACATGAATAAGGCCTGAAGTGAATCCCCAGCAAACTGCAGCAGCCCTGCAGAAGAGGGACCTGACCATTGAAAGAAAAACAAACAAGCAGAAAGCAACAACAGCATCAACAACAAAAAAAGCCACCACAAAAACTGCATCCAAGGGTCAGCAGCCTCAAAGACTGAAACTAGACAAACTCATGAAGATGAGAAAGAATCAATGAAAAAATGCTGACAGCTCAAAAGGCCAGAGTGCCTCTTCTCCAAATGATCGCAATGTCTCTCCATTAACGGCACAGAACAGGACAGAGGATCAGATGCACGAATCGACAGAAGCAGACTTCAGAATATTGATAATAAAAAACTACACTGAGCTAAAAGAGCATGTTCTAACCCAATGCAAAAAAGCTAAGAACCTTGAAGAACGGTTAGAGGAATAGCTAACTAGAATAACCAGTTTAGGGAGGAACATAAACCACCTGATAAAGCTGAAAAACACAGCATGAGCATTTTGTGAAGCATACACAAGTATCAATAGATGAATTGACCAAGTGGAAGAAAGGATATCAGAGTTTGAAGACAACCTTGCTGAAATAAGGCATGCAGACAAGACTAGAGAAAAAAGAATGAAAAGAAATGAACAAAGCCTCCAAGAAATATGGGACTACATAAAAAGACCAAACCTATGATTGATTGGAGTACCAGAAGGAAGAATGTAAACAAGCTGGAAAACACACTTCAGGATATTATCTAGGAGAACTTCTGCAACCTAGCAAGACAAGCCAACGTACATATTCAGGAAATACAGAGAACATCATTAAGATATTCCATGAGAAGATCAACCCCAAGACACATAATCATCAGATTCTCCAAAGTTGAAATGAAGGAAAAAAATTTAGGAGCAGCCGGAGACCAAGTCTAGGTCACCTACAAAGGGAAGCCTATCAGACTAATAGTGGACTTCTCAGCAGAAATTCTGCAAGCCAGAAGAGATTGAGGGCTAATATTTAACATTCTTAAAGAAAAGAATTTCAACCCAGAATTTCATATCCAGCCAAACTAAGCTTCGTAAGCAAATGAGAAATAAAATCCTTTCCAGACAAGCAAATGCTGAGGGATTTTGTTACCATTAGGTCTAACCTGCAAGAGCTCCTGAGAGAGCACTAAATAGGGTGGGCGGGGTGGGGGGGTGAGGGCGAGGCGGGGAGCCATTACCAGCCACTGCAAAAACCCAGAAGAATATAAAGACCAATGACACTGTGAAGAAACTGCATCAACCAGTGTGTAAAATAACCAAATAGAAGCATGATGACAGCGTCAAATTCACACATGACATTACTAACTTTAAATGTAAATGGGTTAAATGTTCCAATTAAAAGACACAGACTGGTGAATTGAACACAGTCAAGACACATTGGTGTGCTGTATTCAGGAGACCCATCTCATGTGCAAAGACACACATAGGCTCAAAATAAAGAAATGGAGGAAAAATTACTATGCAAATGGAAAGCAAAAAAAAAAAAAAAAAGCAAGGGTTGCAATCTTAGTTTCTGGCAAAACAGACTTTAAACCAACAAAGATAAAAAAATACAAAGAAGGGCATTACATAATTGTAAAGGGAACAATTCAACAAGAGGAGCAAACTATTCTAAATATATATGCACCCAATACAGGAGCACCCAGACTCATAACACAAGTTCTTAGTTACTTACAAAGAGACTTAGACTCCCGTACAACAATAGTGGGGGACTTCAACACCCTAATGTCAGTATTAGACAAATCAATGAGACAGAGAAATAACAAGGATATTCAGAACTTGAACTCAGCTTTTGATCAAGTGGACCTAGTAGATGTCTACAGAATACTCTTCCTCAAATCAACAGAATATACATTCTTCTCAGTGCCACGTGGCACTTATTCTAAAATTGATCACATAATTGGACATAAAACACTCCTTAGCAAATGCAAAAGAACAGAAATAATAACAAACAGTCTCTCAGACCACAGTGCAATCAAATTAGAACTCAAGATCAAGAAACTCACTCAAAACCATACAATTATATGGAATGGAACAACCTGCTCCTGAATGACTCCTGGGTAAATAATGAAATTAAGGCAGAAATCAAGAAGTTCTTTGAAACCAATGAGAACAAAGGGACAATATACTGGAATCTCTGGGACACAGCTAAAACAATGTTAAGAGGGATATTTATAGCACTAAATGCCTACAACAGAAAGTTTGAAAGATCTTAAATGAACACCCTAACATCACAATTAAAAGAGTGAGAGAGGCAAGAGCAAACTAATCCAAATGCTAGCAGACGACAAGAAATAATTAAGAACAGAGAAGAACTGAAGGAGATAGAGACATGAAACACTCTCCAAAATATCAATGAATTCAGGGGCTGTTTTTTTGAAAAAATTAACAAACTAGATAGACTGCTAGCCAGACTAATAAAGAAGAAAAGAAAGAAGAATCAAATAGACACAATAAAAAATCATAAAGGAGATATTACCACTGATCTCATAGAAATACAAACTACCATCAGAGGATACTGTAAATGCCTCTACACAAATAAACTAGAAAATCTAGAAGAAATGGATACATTCCTGGACACATATACCCTCCCAAGACTAAACCAGGAAGAAGTCGAATCCGAGAATAGACCAATAATAAGTTCTGAAATTGAGACAGTGATTAATAGCCTACCAACCAAAAAAAGCCCAGGAACAGACAAATTCACAGCTGGATTCTAACAGAAATACAAAGAGGAGCTGGTACTATATTCTTTCTAAAACTATTCCAAACAATTGAGAAGCAAGGACTTTTCCATAGCTCACTTTGTGAAGCTGGCATCATCCTGATGCCAAAACCGGGAAGAGACACAACAAAAAAAAGAAAACTTCAGGTCACTGTCCCTGATGAACATTGATGCGAAAATTCTCAATAAAATACTGGCAAACTGAATCCAGCAAAACATCAAAAAGCTTATCCACCACGATCAAGTCGGCTTCATCCCTGGGATGCAAGGCTGGTTCAACATATGCCAATCAATAAATGTAATCCATCACATAAACAGAAGCAAAGACAAACACCACATGATGATCTCAAGAGATGCAGAAAAGTCCTTTGATAAAATTAAACGTCCCTTCATGTTAAAAGCTCTCAATGAACTAGGCATTAATGGAATATATCTCAAAATATTAAGAGTTTTTTATGACAAACCCACAGCCAATATCATATTGAATGGGCAAAAGCTGGAAGCATTCCCTTTAAAAACTGGTACAAGACAAGAATGCCCTCTCTCACCACTCTTATTCAATATAGTATTGGAAGTTCTGGCCAGGGCAATCAGGCAAGAGAAAAAAAAAAATAAAGGGTATTAAAATAGGAAGAGAGGAAATAAAATTGTCTCTGTTTGCAGACAACATGATTTTATATTTAGAAAACCCCATCCATCATCTCAGCCCAAAAACTCTTTAATCTGATAAACAACTTCAGCAAAGTGTCAGAGTACAAAATTGATGTACAAAAATCTCAAGCATTCCTATACATCAGCAATAGACAAATGAAAGTCAAATCATAAATGAACTCTCATTCACAATAGCCACAAAGAGAATAAAATACCTAGTAATACAGCTAACAAGGCATGGGAGGGACCTCTTCAAGGAGAACTACAAACCACTGCCCAAGGAAATGAGAGAGGACATAAACAAATGCAAAAACATTCCATCCTCATGGGTGGGAAGAATCAATATCATGAAAATGGCCATACTGCCTTAAAGTAATTTATAGACTCTATGCTATTCCCATCAAGCTACCATTGGCAGTCTTCACAGAATTAGAATAAAAATCTATTTTAGTTTTCATGAGGAATCAAAGAAGACCCTGTACAGCCAAGATAATCCTAAGCAAAAAGAACAAAGTTGGAAGCATCATGCTACCTGATGTCAAACTGTACTACAAGTCTACAGTAACCAACACAGCATGGTACTGGTACCAAAAGAGACATATAGACCAATGGAGCAGAACAGAGATCTCAGAAATAAGGCCAGTTGCAGTGGCTCACACCTGTAATCCCAGTAGTTTGGGGGACTGAGGTGGGTGGATCACCTGAGGTTAGGAGTTCGAGACCAGCCTGGCCAACATGGAGAAACCCTGTCTCTAATAAAAATACAAAATTATCCAGGCAAGGTGGTGCATGCCTATAATCCCACGTACTCGGGAGGCTGAGGCAGGAGAATCACTTGAACTTGGGAGGTGGAGGCTGTGGTGAGCCAAGATCATGCCATTGCACTCCAGCTTGGGCAACAAAGTGAGAATCTCTATCAAAAAAAAAAAAAAAGACATCACACATCTACAACAATCTTATCTTCAACAAACTCGACAAAAACAAGCAATGGAAAAAGAGTCTCCTATTCACAAATGGTGCTGGGAGAAACTGGCTAGACATATGCAGAAAACAGGAACTGGACCCCTTCCTTACACCTTATACAAAAATTAACTCAAGATGGAATAAAGACTTAAATGTAAACCCCCAAACCATAAAAACCCTAGAAGAAAATCTAGGCAATACCATTCAGGACATATGTATGGGCAAAGACTTCATGACAAAAACGCCAAAAGCAATTGCAACAAAAGCTGAAATTGACAAATAGGATCTAATTAAGCTAAAGAGTGTCTGCACAGCAAAAGAACACATCATCAGAGTAAAAAGGCAACCTACAGAATGGGAGAAAATTTTTGCAATCTACCCATCTGACAAAGGTCCAATATGGAGAATTTACAAGGAACTTAAACAAATTTACAAGAAAAAAAAATAAAAAAGTTGGCAAAGGATATAGATACTTCTCAAAGGAAGACATTTATGTGACCAACAAACATGAAAAAAAGCTCTACATCACTGATCATCAGAGAATGCAAATCAAAACCACAATGAGATACCATCTCACATCCGTCAGAATGGTGATTATTAAAAAGTCAGGAAACGATAGATGCTGACAAGGTTGTGGAGAAATAGGAACCCTTTTACACTGTTGGTGGGAATGTAAATTAGTTCAACCATTGTGAAGACAGTATGGCAATTCCTCAAGGATCTCGAACCAGAAATACCATTTGACCCAGCAATCCCATTACTGAGTATCTATCCAGTAATATACATACCCAAAGGAATATAAACAATTCTACTATAAAGACACATGCACACAAATGTTTATTGCAGCACTATTTACAATAACAAAGATATGGAACCAACCCAAATGCCCATCAATGATAGACTGGATAAAGAAAAAATGGCATATATACACCACAGAATACTATGCAGCCGTAAAAAGGAATGAGATCACATCCTTTGTAGGGACTTAGATGAAGCTGGAAGCCATCATCTTCAGCAAACTAACACAGGAACAGAAAACCAAGCACTGCATGTTCTTACTCATAAATGGGAGTTGGACAGTGAGAACACATGGGTGCAGAGAGGGGGAAAAACACACACCAGGGCCTGTTGGGGGTGAGGGGTGCATGGAGAGAACTTAGAGGACATGTCAATAGATGTAGCAAACAACCATGGCACACGTGTACCTATGTAACAAACCTGCACGTTCTGCACATGTATCCCCTCCTTTTTTTTTGGAAGAGTTTAAAAAAATAAAAAAAGAAACTTACAATCTTGGCAGAAGGCAAAGGAGAAACAAGCATGTCTCACCATGGTGAAGTGGAGAGAGAGAGAACAGGGAAGTGCTATACACTTTTAAACAATCAGATATTGTGAGAACTCACTCACTATCATGAGAACAGCAAGGGAGAAATCTGCCTCCATGATTCAATCACCTCACACCAGGTCTCTACTTCAACAGTGGGGATTAAATTCAACATGAGAATTGGATGGGGACACAGAGTCAAACCATATCACCCATCTTGATTCAAAAATGACTGATACTTGTGCCATAACATTTGTGGGCACTTTGACACCACCACAACAAAGGCTAAGACCATACCTCTCAGAATCCCCTGCGCAGTAAATGAGAAGAACATGTAGGGGAGTTCAAAGAGGAAATGAAGTAGAGATCAAGGTCTTATGGGGTCAAACAAGAAGGCTTTATTAGAGGCAACAGCTTTGCAGATCTCTCCACAACGTCCTGCTTCACTCTTACAGACTTTGAAGACCGTGTCAAAAGCTCCACGAGCAGCCACGGCTGGTTTCGCACACTTACTTGTGATCTCCAATGTCTTTACCATCACCCCTCACCAATGTTTCACACTGAGACATTTACTGTCAACATTGGCAGCAGCTCCTATTTCCTGCCTTGGGGCTGTAGAATTTCAAACAAGGTTTCTCTGCCTCAGCTTCATTGACACTTTGGACCACATAATTTGTTGTTGGTGGAAGGGAAAAGCTGTGCTGTGCATTGTGGAATGTTTGGTAGCATCCTGGGGTATTAACCATACTTCCAATTGCTGTAAATTAATGCTTTTATGCCTACAAAATGGCCACTAGCTATTCCCAAGTAAACCCTGGCTCATCTAAAAACATCTGGAGATTTCAGTCAGTCCTAAACTATAGGCTCTGACAGTCACAGTGAACCTGAATTTAGCAGGAGAGCCACCTTCAAACATAGTTAGCCAACCCTAAGCCTGCTGCCCTGCCTCACCTGCTCCTTCTCCTGGAAATCACAACAGAGAAGCCTCCCATGCTTCCTCTCAGTGGCTCTGCATTGCATGCTATGCTCTCCTCAAGGAACTGCTAAGTATAACAAATCTGTAAAACTCCTCCTGGTTCCTCTTTCTTCTTCTTTTTTTTTTTTTTTTTTTTTGAGACGGAGTCTCTCTCTGTCGCCCAGGCTGGGGTGCAGTGGCCGAATCTCAGCTCACTGCAAGCTCCGCCTCCCGGGTTTACGCCATTCTCCTGCCTCAGCCTCCCGAGTGGCTGGGACTACAGGCGCCTGCCACCTCGCCCGGCTAGTTTTTTTGTATTTTTTAGTAGAGACGGGGTTTCACTGTATCAGCCAGGATGGTCTCGATCTTCTGACCTCGTGATCTGCCCGTCTCGGCCTCCCAAAGTGCTGGGATTACAGGCTTGAGCCACCGCGCCCGGCCGAGTTCCTCTTTCTTAACCTGTCTCTGGCCTCACCAAACCTCACCCAAAGTAATATGGCTAAAGCATCTGGCCTCACCCATTGGAAACCAGTAGCAAACTTCTCCACCCCAGTCATGATAATCAAAACTGTGTCCTGACCTTGCTGAATGTTCCATAGGGGACAAAATTGTCCCATGTGGGAACTTCTGGTCTAAAATATTCACTGTCAACTCCTAACCTTCAATAACTATTTTCCTAACATCCTTACCCTTGTCCCTCCAACAGTAGTTATAAGCACTTAATTCTGAATTAAATTTTTCATTTCTGGCTTATACAGAATAGCTTTTAGTTTACTAGCCTAACCTGACTGAGAGTGTTACATAAATAATACATTGTTTTTTGCACATGAGTAATCCAAAATGTATTTAATTTGGTCACATAAAATACTTAGTTGAAAAAGTTAAGTATTCACATGGTTTATAACATGATATAACCTGCTTATTTTCCACAATTTTTCAATATAATAGCATCCTGATTGTTAAGAGAATATTAGTTTAATATTTAGAGATATCCATATTCTTCAATCTATTGCATTTTGAAGAAAAATATGACCTATTTTGCAAGGTTATTTCTGGAGAGATAGCTACTGTCTTACATTTTTAGAATATGTTTATGCAAGAGTTAGATTATAATTTACCAAAATGTTAAGTATAAAAAGGCCAACTAAAAATAAACGTATTTGATGTGGTTGTGGTAGAGATTATTTTGTACTATGGATACATATGCAGGACACATGAGAGAGAAACTGGTATTTTCCCTTAATTGTCAATGGCCTAACTGAACTAGAGCCGAGAAGAAGTAAACAAAAAACTAAGGCTTTGATGCTTTCGAAACTGGATTAGTTCTATTTGACATTAGATCTTATTGACAAAACAAACAAACAAGCAAAAAGAGTCTCTTCTTTTTATTTGTTTATTATAATTTCACCTTCAATGCAGCTTGATTAATCTTCCCTCAGATAATTGTTTTTAAATTTGACCTATTTATAGAACTGTGAGGCTTTATGGGCTTTGAAATTCTCCAATGAAGGGTATTATAGAGGCGCCAGGTAACTAGAGATACAATATAAATCTTGACTGAATGTTTCGAAGTACAGAATTTCATGCCTTTCTTCTCCCATCTGTGCTCTAATCCTGCCTTTGAGAAAGAAAGCATCAGGGGCACTTCACAGTGTGGTGCATAAAACATAAATAAAACTTTTTTAAAAAGTCTCTTCTTCAGTAAGTCAGTACCCACTGAAGTCATGCCAACCTGTGAATTACAGTTTGCTGAAGCTTTATAATGAGGATAAAATTGCAGGATACTATATCCCATGTGAAATGAAGAAATGTTTTTCCTTTTATATCATGTAAAACAGAACAAATACTCTGACCTAAAGCAATCCATTTTCTGAAATAGTGTATGTTTCTCAGCCTGAAAGAGCTTCCATTCATATTCATGAGTCTGTTGTACATGTCTTATAATACTCATACCATGGACCAGCAGTGCCAACTGCTGTTCTTGGGTTTGCTCCAGCTGACCCCAGAGTGTATGCATTTTAAGCTTAACACAGAGAAACAGCTGTGGCATGTTGAAATCTACATATATATTTTGACCCTGCATCCTACTAATATGTTAGCTGCTAAAAGCATGTTGTAGTTCTTACAGACTCTGCTTGTATGAATGAAATAGAAACACCATAAGATGAAATCTCTACTAATAGTATCATAAACAGTTTCTTGACCCTTAATAAATGAAATTGTAAAAACATCAATTAGCTCTAGTCTAAAGATTATCCTCTATTCTTTGTATTTTTGGAAAATATGCTTTATGATATATCCTCTATAAATCATTTCTTCCTGCTCTGTCAATGAGGCTTTCTCTTTTCTGTGTTTTTATTCATTCAACAAATATTTACTACATTTCTGCTGTTAACTAGCTCGGTTCCTGGGTGATATGGTTTGGCTTTGTGTCCCCACCCAAATCTCAACTTGAATTGTAATAATCCCCACATGTTGTGGGAGGGACCTGGGGAAGGTCATTGAATCATGTGGGTGGATTCCCCCATGCTGTTCTCATGAGAGTGAGTTCTCATGAGAGACGATGGTTTTATAAGCATCTGGCATTTCCCCTGCTGGCACTTATTCTCTGCTGCCGACCTGAGTAGAGGTGCCTTCTACCACGATTGTAAGTTTCCTGAGGCCTCCACAGCAATGCTGAACTGTGGGTTTATAAATTATCCAGTCTGAGGTATTTCTTTATAGCAGTGTGAGAACAGACTAATACAGTAAATTGATACTACTGCAGAGAATGTGGTATTGCTATAAACATACTCAAAAATGTAGAAGCAACTTTGGAACCGAGTAACAGAAAGAGGTTTGAACACTTTGGAGGGCTCAGAAGAAGACAGGAAAATGTGGGACAGTTTGGAACTTCCTATAGACTTGGAAGACTCAGAAGACAGGAAGACATGGTAAAGTTTGGAACTCCCTAGAGACTTGTTGAACGCATTTGACCAAAATGCTGACAGTGATATGGACAATGAAGTCCAGGCTGAGACAATCTCAGGTGGAGATGAGAAAATTCTTTGGAACTAGAGCAAAGGTGACTCTTGCTATGCTTTAGCAAAGAGATTGGCACAATTTTGCTCCTGGCCTAGAGATCTGTGGAACTTTGAACCTGAGAGATATGATTTAGGGTATCTGGCAGAAGAAAATTCTAAGTGGCAAAGCATTCAAGAGGAAGCAAAGTATAAAAGTTTAGAAAATTTTCAAGCTGATGATGCAATAGAAAAGAAAACCCCATTTTCTGGGGAAAAATCCAAGCCCCTGCAGAAATTTGCATAAGTAATGAGGAACAGAATGTTAATCACCAAGACAATGGGGAAAGTGTCTCCAGGGAGCATCAGAGACATTCACAACAGCCCATCCCAACACCAACCAGAAAATCTAGAAGGGAAAAATGGTTTCCTAGGCTAGGCCCAGGGCCCTGCTGATCTGTGCAGCCTCAGAACCGAGTTTCCTGAGTCCCAGCTGCTTCAGCTACAACAGTGGCTAAAAGAGGTCAAGGTACAGCTTGGGCCATTTGCATGTGGGTTAAGTTTGTGGGTGCACAGAAAACAAGAATTGGGGTTTGGGAACCTTTGCCTAGATTTTAGAGGATGTATGTAACTGCCTGGGTATCCAGGCAGAAGTTTGCTGCAGGGTCAGAGCCCTCCTGGAGAACCTCTGCTAGGATAGTGGAGAAGGGAAATGTCGGCTTGGAGCCCCCACAGAGAGTTCCCACTGGGGTACTGCCTAGTGGAACTGTGAGAAGAGGGCCACTGTCCTCCAGACCCCAGAATGGTAGATCCATTGACAGTTTGCACCATGCACCTGGAAAAGCCAAAGCCATTCAATACCAGCCCATGAAAGCAGCCAGGAGGGGGGCTGTACCCTGGAAAACCACAGTGGCAAATTTGCCCAAGGCCATGGGAACTCACCTCTTGCATGACCTAGATATGAGACATGGAGCCAAAGGAAATCATTTTGGAAATCTAGGTTTAATGACTGCCCTATTGGATTTCGGACTTGCATGGGGCTTATAGCCCCTTTGTTTTGACCAATTTCTCCCATTTTGAATGGGTGTATTTAACCAATGCCTGTACCTCCATTGTATCCAGGAAGTAACTAACTTGCTTTTGATTTTACAGGCTCATAGATGGAAGGCACTTGCCTTGTCTCAGATGAGGCTTTGGACTTGGACTTTTGGGTTAATGCTGGAAAGAGTTAAGACTTTAGAGAACTGCTAGAAGGGCATCATTGTGTTTTGAAATGTGAGGACATGAGATTTGGGAGGGCCAGGGGAGGAATGATTTGGTTTGTCTCTGTGTCCCCACCCAAATCTTACCTTGAATTGTAATCCTCACGTGTCATGAGAGGGACCTGGTGGGAGGTAATTGGATCATGGGGGTAGATTCCCCCATGTTGTTCTCATGATAGTGAGCTCTCATGAGATATGATGGTTTTATAAGCATCTGACATTTCCCCTGCTGGCACTCACTCTCTCTCTTGCTTCCCTGTGAAAAGGTGCCTTCTGCGAAGTTTCTTGATGCCTCCCCAGTGATGTGGAACTGTGAGTCAGTTCAACCTCTGTCCTTTATAAATTTCTCAGTCTCAGGTTTTTTTCATAGCAGTATGAGAATGGACTAATACAGTAGGTTTAGTAAGAAAAAAAAAGAGAAGACATAGTCCCTACCATTTTATTTACACACTAGTGTAGTTCCTAAAGAGTTGGCAGGATAATATTTTGTTATATCAATGACAGTATTTTCCCCCTTCATCTATATATTTTCCATAATCCAGACATTATCTATTACCTTAATGAAATGATGTTACAGCAGAATCAGAGAAAATGATTTAAATGTCAAATATGTAGTCTTTGAGAAGAGTTAGGACATAGATAACTTCAAAGACGTGAGAGAATTTCCCATTTCTCCCAAGTTAGATCAAGTTTCCTGGGAGGAAGCTAGGAGCAGGTAGAGACTATGAATCTCTGAGAAAAGAGGGCCTCACCCATGATGGTGAGGGCCTCACCTCTCACTTTTTTCTTTAGAAAAAAAAGGTGAGAAAAAGAGCCCCAATTGTTCTGACTTAAATAGAGCCCAGTGAGGAGCAGGAGTCAGGTTAACTTCACACACTGTGGTAGATAACGTGATGGACCCAGTGGAGTATAGAATGATCTACCAGGACAGTTTCCCCAGTTTCCCTCACCCTAATAATACACAAAGAACAACTAAAAAAAGGTACAAATAATATTCTCAACTAATGATAAATAAACATTCATCAATTAGCCCAAGAGAAAGAAGGAAAGAGGGGAAAGAAGTAAAGAACGAATGGAACAAATAGAAAACATCTAGCAAGTAGGCGGGGTTTAACCAAAACATATTTATGACCATATTAAACGTTAGTGATCTAAAGACATAAATTAAAAGAGACATATTGTTAGATTGGATTTTTAAAAGCAAGACCTTAATATAGGCCTTTTACAGTTTACCCAAGTCAAATATAAAATAAAAAGAAGTTAAAATTATAGAAAAAGATACACTAAAAGAAAACTGAAGCAGAAACAATAATATTAAAATAACCTTCTCAACAAGGTAAGTCACTAGGTATAAAGAAGAATATTAGATAATGAAAAAGCAGTCAATTATCTAAACATATAAACATGCTAAATGTTCATGCACTCCACTACAGAGTTTCCAAAAACATAAAGCAACAATTTAAAGAATTAAAAGGAGAAATTGGCATTGCCACAGTTCTAATTGGACTTTCTGCACTTTTTTCTCAGAATCAGTAGAATAGCCAAATACAAATTCTGCTGCAATGTATATCACCTCAACAACACTATCACCAACAGAGAAATAGCTGACAATTATAGAACACTCCACCCAGTATTATCAGAGTGAAAATTTGTTTAAAATGAACATGTAAATTAATATTCAGGAAGAGAGACTACATACTCTAACCTAATTAAAAGCAAACAAAGTATATTTTGAAATGAAACTCAATTAAACAAGAAATCAGATAACTGAAAATTTCCAAATATTTGGAAATAAAATAGCACATTTGAATGAGGACTACCCTGATGCCAAAACCAGGCACAGACATTGCAAGAAAAGAAAACTGCAGGCAATTATCCCTCAGGGGTATTAATGCAAAATTTTTCAAAAACTGCTAGCAAACAAATTCAGTAATATATTTTAAAAAATAATATATCATGTCCAAATGGGGATTATTTTAGGAACTCGGAGCTTACCATTCTAAAATCAGTTGATATAATTCACCATATAGATACTAATTAAGACAAAATATACCTAATTCTCGATTCAGAAATTGTCTCTTACAAAATTCAACATCCCTTAATGATAAGTCCACTCAGAAAATGTGTGTGTTTATACAGAAATATATATTGTTATAGTTTGGATGTTTGTCCTTTCCAAACCTCATGTTGAAACTGATTGTCAATATTGGAGTTGGGAGGTGGGGCCTAGTAGGAGGTAATTGGGCCATGGGGACGATTTTCTTATGAATTACTAGGTGCCATTCCTGCAGTAGAGAGTTCTCACTCTATTCTCTCAAGAGCTGGTTGTTAAAAGGAGCCTGGCACCTCCCCAGTCTCTCTTGTTTTCTCTTTCACTAAGTGATATCAGGACACACATCTCCCCTTCACTTTCCACCAGGACTGCACCAGAGGCCAAATAGATGCTAGAGCTATGTTTCTTGTACAACCTGCAGAAAAGTGAGGCAAATAAACCTATTTTCTTTCTAAATTATGCAGTCTCAGATATTCTTTTATAGTGACACAAATGGATTTAGATATATGTTTGTCTGTGTGGAGATATATATGTATATAATTATATTATACAGAATTATCAAAACTTAAAACAATAAATAGCAAGAGATTTGAATAGGTACTTCCTCAAAGAAGATATATGAATTTTTTAAAGTGTATTAGTTTTTAGGACAATACCAAAAAAAAAGAAGTTTAAACCACTAAGAAATACTATTATGCACCTATGAGAATTACTAAAGTTTAAAAAAGAAAGTGTCAATATCAACTGCTCACTAGCATATAAAGCAACTGGAACTCTCATATATTGCTGAGATTATTGCAAAATGGCCTAGCTACTGTGGAAAACAGTTAGACAATTTCTTATAAAGTTAAACATACACTAATTAAGTAACTCAGTAATCTTATTCTTAAGTGTTTTCCCTGTAAATTGAAATCCTATGCCCCACACCAAAGTTTATACTTGGATATTTGTAGCAGTTTTATTCCTAGTATCTCAAAATTTAAAACAACTCAAATGTGTCTCAACTGGAAAATAAAGAACCTGTGGTGTCTATATAGCTGAGTACTAGTTAACAATAAAAAAAGAAGAACCACTGGTATACTCGGCAATATGGAAAAATAACTATGCATTTTGCTAAGTGGAAAATGTCCAGAAGCAAGAGGCAACATACTATATGATTCCATACTATATGACAGTCTGAAAAAGGTGACGCTATAAGGGCAGAAATTATACAGTTGTTGCCAGGGACTGTGGGGATTGGAGGGAGCAGGACGTGCATAGTTTGACCAAAAATAAATAAGAGAATTGGGGGTGATGGT
This sequence comes from Theropithecus gelada, assembly GCF_003255815.1. Classification (NCBI taxonomy): domain Eukaryota; kingdom Metazoa; phylum Chordata; class Mammalia; order Primates; family Cercopithecidae; genus Theropithecus; species Theropithecus gelada. The sequence continues at coordinate 121,613,907 of NC_037672.1, forward strand.
ACTTTTCTAAGTATCTTCATTGTGGTGGTGGTGGTTACACAAATGTATATATTTGCCAAACTTTCAGGAAGTGTACGCTAAAAAAGAACTTTACAGTGTTTAAATTACATCTTAATTTTTAAAATTAAAACTAAACTATTGAAACATAAAACATATAAGAAGGGGAGCCAAATTAGTCTTGTCCCTGAAGAAGTGTCCCAGTGCATAGATACTTTGCTCACTTGGTTTTTCTGCTGTTTACTAATCATTAAGCTTCTGGACAGTATTTTGCTTCATTGGTTTCCATACCCCAGCATCCACTATGATGTCTGGCAAAAAGAAAGTTCTTAATAAAAGTTTGTCATGTGTACTAGTTAAGTGAATTATTTGAGAGTTTTAAAGCTTAGCCAATAGATCTGATTGAAGGATTCTACATAATAAATATCAGAAAAAAGTCAATATGACACAGAACTTTTAGAAAAACACCTGACATGTGGACGAGAGAGGAGCTAAATTGAAGAGTCCCAAATGGCCCTTGATAAGAGGTTTATTACTTGCCTAGAGCATCTATTTTAAGAAAATTCTGGATCTGTCACACAGGATTGATGTGATTAACAGTAAGAAAATTTAAATGGCAGCAACGCAAGTTTGGATCTGGGAGAAATGAAATTGTATATCTTAACATAAATTATCCAGGTCCTAGGGGGTCCAAAAGAGTCTATCTTGTAGCTAGAAAGGAAATAATCACTCAAACACATTAAGGAGAAGCAGTTCTCCTGGGAAGGTGATAAGAAAGAGCTGAGAAAGCTCAAGCCGACCTGAAGCTTGATGACGGGATCGTGAAAGGATTTTTATTTGAACCAGCTTAACGGCAGTGGAGTCCTGTGAGATTCTCACTGCACCAGCTGTTCTCTTTCTTCATGATGTGTTTGATGTACGGGGTTGTGCCTGGAGCCGAGAGCTTCAAGAACATGTGCAGTTTTCCAGCTTCATTTGCTGACAGAAATGAGAGAGCTGGGAGTCAATTGAGTCAGTGTGAAGCACATTAGTAAGTGTCTCTCTGGAACCACAGATTGGGGGTTGGGAGGGGGATTCTGCTTGGTAGACATGTAATAAATTATTTGTTGAAAAAATAAATGGATGAATGAGCGAATCAACATGTGAATGAATAAATGAACAGGGCTTAATTTGTGTCATTGGGTGCTGAAAAAGTAGAAGCTAGGAGATTAATGGTAAAGATGATTAACTTCTATGGAGTAGCGTTTCAGAATTCAAACCTGCTCTTCACTAATCCCCATCATTTACACGTGGATTTGCTGTGGGCATGATTCATTAGCTTCTCCTGTTTTTAGTTTCCAAAATTCTAGGTAGTTCTGTCCCTTAGGAACTCTTCTCTGATACTCTCCTTCTCCGTATTTCTCTTTGTCATTCTCTCCCGTAAATATATTCTCCTCAAACAACGTTTCAGTAAGAAGACTCATACTTTTATGAGCCCATAGGCTGGTCTTGCATTTTATTTTTATAAACCAGGGAAAAGAAAAAAATAAAAACCTTACTTTTGGGGGGATTAACTAGAGATTATATCCACTGTTTGCATGTAACACTTTCATTCTTACAGCTTTAAAATAGAAAGCAAAATGTCTCCTTTGTACTAATTCACCAACTTAGAGTTTCCACTTCATTTATCAAGAAGACAATTTTGGATTATAACAGAACAGATGTATTTGGAAATACTGACCAAAAGGCGTTTCATATACCTCCTTATCAGAGTTTTGCCTTTATTACTTTAGCATTAAAACACAAATCATGAACTGAAATAAAGGCAATGTCTGCTTGAAACAAGCAATAGAAATACATGCCAGGCTACATGAACTCCCTTTGAAATCAGCTAAAACTACATTAGGTTAGAATTTCCCAAAATAGTGTTTGTAGTATCCATTATCGAAAAATAAGAGGTTAGAAATGTGATGACTACGATAGTAGTGAATTGGAGAATTTTAATTTTGTGATTTTCTAGTTGTACTAATTTCATAAAGATGGTGCAGAGAGAATCCCGTAATACAATTTAAGAAATTTGGTAGTATCTCATTCACTTAATGATGCATCATAGAAGACTCACAATCCTTCTGTTCAATTTCCTTCCACTGGAAAGCAAATGATGATAAGCTTTGTAAAATACTTACTTCACAGAACTATCAAAAAGATTTAATGAAAAATGAACAAAAAATGAACTTATTGAAGGGTCATACAGAAAAGGGAATTGTTATGCATACTATTTAGGAGACTTGGTGTTCAAATACCTTAAGTTTTGATTAGATGCTAGTCAATTGACACAGTTGACATTTTTAAATATGGGTTACATTATATTGGCATTTTTAACTTTAAACTTTTTGTATATTTTTTATGTTCAGGTTTTCATAACAACTAATGGAAGTAAATAGTAGGCCTTTTTTTAAAAAAACAGTGAGGTTCACAGACTAAAAAGTGTTAAATCGAGTTTAGCCAAAAGCTGTTTCCTTACATATTTTAAGTTTGGCCTAAAGGTTTCTCTGTACATTCTGAACTATAACAAGCGGAAGTGCAAACAGACCATAGCCTACACTTGTGCCAATCACTGAGTTTTGGTCAATCAAATGTAGCCAATTGTTTGGACCATGTTCAAATAAGGCAAATGCTGACCTGTAACCAATACAGCTGTTTCTGTACCTCACTTCCGTTTTCTGTATGTTACTTTACTTTTCCTGTCTGTAAATCTTCTTCTACCACGTGGCTGTGCTGGCATTGCAGAGCCTACTCTGGCTCAGGAGGCTACCAGGTTTGAGAATCGTTCATTGCTCAATTAACCTCCCTTAAATTTAATTTGGCTGAAGTTTTTCTTTTAATAAAGATTGCTCATTTCACACAACCTGCGCATGGTAGGTAGAGGGTGGAATGTGCATTCAGGTAATTTTTACCATAGGCCCTACTATCCTAACCAATTGAAACTGTTTCCTCCAAGTGTATCCACCTTGGAAAATAGTGAATCGATAGATTTATCAGTATAATCCGAGTTTTAACATTTGTGGGCTTTCATGTGGTATTTTTGTTCCCAAGAAGTGGCATGGTGATTAGTGCTTAGAGTGGAGCAGTAGTTCACTTTACAAATAATGCATGTAAGACTATCCTTAGATCCATTTTTTTTTCTAGCAACAGCATGCTTTTATGGTTAGAGTTGTATTGATTAAGAATGAAATGTGGAAGATTTCCATTGTTTCTGAGCTTGTACAGTGCAGGAAATTATATTCTTTTTTATAAGGTTTTCCCTCACTTGACTTTTGACCTATTTTTTCTGAAAACCTGGGAATTTTCAAGAAACAGCTTATCACTACTCACCTCCAATAGTGTAAAAGCCAGGCCAACTATTTCTTTACAAATGTCACCTATAAACTTGTGAAGAATTTTACTTAATAGGGTTTTGAAAATTTGGGGTATTCCATTTCCCTAAGAGAGGAAGCATTTCTGAATCTAAGACTAATTTAAAAAACTGAAACTTCTGTGATTTCTAAAGAGTGATACAGATGGCTTCCTGTTAAGTCTTATTCAAAAAATGGCTGAGTGTAGTTTACACTATTTTTAACTCACACATTAGGCAAAAGCTAAGACTTATTAGTCTTAGCTTCTTATTTTGCTAAATATGGAAAGCACAATGGAGAAAATATTCAGAGAAAATGTAACATTACTGTCAGGTTCCTTGTCAGTGAAAGACTTTTACTGTGTTCATAATGCTGAGGACCCCAATTTTGTCACTTCTTCTAGCCTTCCTATACAGCCCCCACATTTTCAGGTCTGGTTATTATGACAATGATCACTTCTTCTTTCTAACATTGCGACATTTTGATAGTTTTTTTTTTTTTTTTTTTCATAGTGTCTTTTCATGCCTAGAAAAAATTAGGCATGCTTTAGCATTAGAATGGAGTTTACATTTAAAAATGGGTCCTCTAAAAACTTAGTGATACAGTATGTCCAAAAGGCATAAAAAGCAACAGAAAGAGCTCCCAATAGCCAAAGTTGAAATAGTTTAAGCAACAAAATGAAGAAGTAGTATTGGATGATAATGCAAGGTATAAAACAAATATCTATTTGTTCACACTGCTATAAACAAATGATTGAATAAATTAATAAGTGAGGTGAAAAGAGGCAAATCTCCTGTGCAAAATTCCAAATAAACTATCTAGATACTTCACCTTTAAGGAGGGAAGGCAAAACTTCCACTTTCTAAACATAGTCTGCATGTAGTGACTTTCATTGAAAGAGAAGACTGAGGGGTGTGGGGTAGGAATAGACTAACCTTACAATCCACAAGCTTGATAAACACTACTTAAGCCAAAAGTAGTGATTAAGATTAATATTGGCCAGGCGCGGTGGCTCAAGCCTGTAATCCCAGCACTTTGGAAGGCCGAGACGGGCGGATCACGAGGTCAGGAGATCGAGACCATCCTGGCTAACACGGTGAAACCCCGTCTCTACTAAAAAATACAAAAAACTAGCCGGGCGAGGTGGCGGGCGCCTGTAGTCCCAGCTACTCGGGAGGCTGAGGCAGGAGAATGGCGTAAACCCGGGAGGTGGAGCTTGCAGTGAGCTGAGATCCGGCCACTGCACTCCAGCCTGGGTGACAGAGCGACACTCCATCTCAAAAAAAAAAAAAAAAAAAAGAGAGAGAGATTAATATTAACAGCCATAAATGTGTTGATAGTATGTACCCTTGATTTGAAATGATGAAAATGGCAGTTTATGTCTGTGATCTTGCTTCCAAAATCCATAATCCCAGTATCACCCTGGGAAAAACACTGGGCAAATTCCAATAGAAGAGAATCCTAAAATATACCTGACCAGTATTCCTGCAAACTATTAAGGTCATTAAATAAAAGAAAAATCTAAGAAATGTTACAGTCAAAACACATCTTAAGGAGATATGATAACTAAATATAATGTGGTTTCCTAGATGGGATCCTCCAACAGAAAAAGACATTAGGTCAATACTAAGGAAATCAAAATAGAGTACAAAATTTAGTTAACAATGATGTATCAATATCTGTTAATTAATTGTAACAAATGTATCAAACTAATGTGAAAGTTTAATAATAGATGGAGCTGTGTATATTGGAACTTTCATACTATTTTCCCAATTGTTATTGAAATCTATAACAGTTATAAAAATAAAATCTAATAATTAAAAAAAATGGGTCACCCAACTGTGTTTAGCAGAGTGAAACCAACAAAATAACCTCTGGGGAAGGTTGAGGTCAGAGTACTCCATGGTGAAGTAAAACTGTAATTAGATGACAAACTACTTGAAAATCATATTGTCTCCTAGTTACAGAATGACTTTTAAAAAATCTTTTTGAATGTATGTTTTATTTGTTACAAGATCATAACATAATGACATTAAAGGTCATTTTAAATGGAATAGATTAAATATCCCTCCTTAATACTTTTCCTGATATTGCTTTTCCCTGTTTGCTTCAGTCTGCTTACATGCATATATTCACAAGGTTGTCTTACGTTTGAAAATGTTTGGCTAGTTCATTTACATTATGCATTTCTATGTTGCTATTTGTCCCTTATAATTATAAATTGACTTGATAAAATCATTCTGGTTCACATAAAAAGCAAATTGTTTTTGAAAACTTAATAGAAATAAAATGAACTGAAAGTATTATTCACAAGTGATTTTTCTTTTATATGACTTTTGAGAATAAGGATGACTTGAGTTCCTAGAATTTTTTTTGTTTTATTTTTCACTTGAGTTAAACTACATTATTGTATAAAGAAATAAGAGTTAAAACAAATTCAGAAACACTAATAGTTTTATTTTATTCATTATATACATGGAAATATTTTTAGTGAACAAATGAAATGAATAAAACAGATAAAATATTAAACCAAGTCAAAAATACATCCTCAAATCTCTGCCTTTTTTAATCATTGGAAATCTATTAATATTTTCTGATTTCAAAGATGCAGCCTTGTGTACATATTTTAGTTGTGATTTCATGTTATATTTCAATTATTAATCTGTTTCCATTGGTTTTATTATTCTATTTATATACCAAAAATCAAAACATCTTTATCAAGATGTATGATGTATGTTTATTTCAATATACAAACCAAATTGTCTTGCAGATCTTCATTGCAAGGCATAGTTTAAAATGTGGCTTTCATCTACAATGATCTGATCTTTGACAAACCTGACAAAAGCAAGCAATTGGGAAAGGATACCCTATTTAACAAATGGTGCTGGGAGAACTGGCTATCCATGTGCAGAAAATTGAAACTAGACCCCTTCCTCACACCTTATATAAAAATTAACTCAAGATGGATTAAAGACTTAAATGTAAAACCTAAAATTATAAAAACCCTAGAAGAAAATCTAGGCAATATCATTCAGGACATAGGCATGTGCAAAGATTTTATGATGAAATTGCCAAAAGTAATTGCAACACAAGCAAAAATTGACAAATGGGATCTAATTAAACTGAAGAGCTTCTGTACCGCAAAAGAAACTATCATCAGAGCAGATCAGACAACCTACAGAATAGGAGAGAATTTTTGCAATTTATCCATCTGAAAAAGATCTAATATCCAGAATCTATAAGTGACTTATGCAAATTTACAAGAAAAAAACAAAGAAAAACCATTAATAAGCAGGCAAAGGACATAAACAGACACTTCGCTAAAAAAGACATACATGCAGCCAGCAAACATGAAAAAAAGCTCAACATGACTGCTCATTAGAGAAATGCAAATTAAAACCACAGTGAGATACCATCTCATGCCAGTCAGAATGGCGATTATTAAAATGTCGAGAAACAACAGATACTGGCAAGGTTGCAGAGAAATGGGAATGCTTTTACACTATTGATGTGAATGTAAATTAATTCAACCATTGTGAAAGGCAGTATGGGAATTCCTCAAAGATTTATAACCAGAAATGCTATTTGACCCAGCAATCCCATTACTAGGTGTATACCCAAAGGAATATTCTATTATTCATTCTATTATAAAGATACATGCACATGTATGTTCATTGCAGCACTATTCACAATAGCAAGACATAGAATCAACCCAAATGCCCATCAATGATAGACTGGATAAAGAAAATGTGGTACATATACACCATGGAATACTATGCAGCCATAAAAAGAAATGAGATCATGTCCTTTGCAGGGACATGTATGAAGCTGGAAGCCATTATCTTCACCAAAGTAACACAGGAACAGAAAACCAAACACCACATGTTCTCGCTTATAAGTGGGAGCTGAACAACGAGAATGCATGGACACAGGGAGAGGAATAACACACACTGGGGCCTGTCAGGGGAGGGTAGGGGGCGGTGAGAGCATTAGGGAAAAGAGCTAATGCATGCTGGGCTTAATACCTAGGTGATGGGTTGATAGGTGCAGTAAAACACCATGACACGTTTACCTGTGTAACCTACCTGCACATCCTGCACCTGTACCCCAGAACTTAAAACAAATTTAATTTTTTTTTAAATGTGGCTTTTAAATCATCGAATAGTGAATACTTTTAGAATATAAAAAGAAGAATGTGTGACTCTTAAAACTTTCATAATGTATTGTTAAAGCAAACCAAATATGGCCTGAGAAGGATTCCGTACTTCTATATTTGAGTCCTTGTGGATGGACTGTAACCTAGCTTAGTAGTCAGACAAAACTGAAAACCTAACTTAGTAGTATGCACCTGTAACAATAGCCAAGTGTTGGCCAATCCCAGTGGCCCTACTTCAGCCACTCATATAGACTAATGAATGTTCAAAGTGTGTTCAAATAAGGCAAACACTGAATTGTAACCAGTCTCACTGCTTCTGTACCTCACTTCCGATTCCTGTACATCACTTTACCTTCTTTGTCTATAAATTTATTCTGACCAGGAGGCACTCCTGGAGTCTCTGTGAATCTGTTATGATTCTGGGGGCTGACCTATTTTTAAATCATTCGTTGCTCAATTAAACTCCTTTAAATTTAATTTGGCTGAAGTTTTTATTTTATCAATATCATAAAATGCTATGCTGCTATTAGACAAAGATATTTTCATATAATCCTGTAATTTTGCAGAATTCACACATAAAAAAATCATTGTAATATTGTGCATCAGACTCTCTGATAAGAGTTTTTAAAAAGTTATATTATCCTTTGAAACCATACAACAATAACCTCAGTACTATATTGATAACATCATTTTACAAATGATAAAACTTATGCAAAGAGGGGCTAAGTATTTTGCCCAGGTAGTAATTACAAGAGAAGTGATTTTATAACAGATTATGGAACTTCAGAGCTTACAATTAACCACTTCATCAAATTCAAAATTTTGAGGCCGGGCGCAGTGGCTCAAGCCTGTAATCCCAGCACTTTGGAAGGCCGAGATGGGCGGATCACGAGGTCAGGAGATCGAGACCATGCTGGCTAACACGGTGAAACCCCGTCTCTACTAAAAATTACAAAAAACTAGCCGGGCGAGGTGGCGGGTGCCTGTAGTCCCAGCTACTCGGGAGGCTGAGGCAGGAGAATGGCGTGAACCCGGGAGGCGGAGCTTGCAGTGAGCCGAGATCCGGCCACTGCACTCCAGCCTGGGTGACAGAGCAAGACTCCGTCTCAAAAAAAAAAAAAAAAATTTTAATAAAATGGATAATTCTTTTAAATAAAAAAACTTATAAAGAGGTCCTCGACATGTCTGAACCTTCAGAATTACACAGATCACAGCCAAAGAGTTTTTGTCTTTTCGATTACTAATAAAAGGGGGGTTAGTAATGCAATGCTAAATAAGGTCTCTGTGCTATTCAATCTTATAGCACATAATGTTTTCCCTAATCACACTTTTCACATTTTAAAATTCTATTTTTATTGTTTACGTTCTAGTCTCCCCTGCTGCTCTGAAAGTACCATGAAGAGAGAGACCATGTTTTGCTCACTGTTGTGTTCTTAGAATCTAGCAAAGTGCCTGGCCAGAATGAGCCATCTTATTTGTTAGGATACCTTCTTCTCCTGATGCCACACTAGCCTACTAACAATTCTTAGATGATGTGGACATGTAATTATTTTATGTAGTAGGAAAGTTGGAGTTATACAGGTTTGGAAGAGGGTTCAGTTGCGCAGAGATGCTAGGGACACTGACTGAGCATCTTGGTGTGCGCTATTTAGCCATTGCTGCATTAAAAAGAACTCAAGATGTAGTGGCTCAATATCAGGTTGCTGCAAAAGTAATTGCGGTTTTTGCCATTACTTTTAGTTGCAAAACCACAATTACTTTTGCACCAACCTGATACTATAAGCATGTGTTATATATGAGTTTGTGGATCAGCCGAGTAGTTCTTCTGCTCTTCTCAGCTGGGTTCAATCTTGAAGCTGCAGTCAGCTGGTGGATTGGCTAGGGGTGAACTGGTCCAGGATGAACTCTGCTGAGGAGACTTGTTGCAAGCTCTTTTCTCTGTAACCTGTGATCTCTCATCCTCCCGCAAGCCAGCTTGGACTTTTTCACATGGTGGTGGCAGAGATACGGAAGAGAAAAAAAGAAACACACATGCTTCCTAATACCTACACTTAGAATTGGTCTGTTATCACTTCTTTCATATTCTATAAATCAAAGCAAGTCATAAGAAATAAGTCTTATTTACACTCATTATATTCAGAGATATTCTAGTGTGAAAGAAAAATACATCTTGGAGCCCCCAGATCACTAAACTAAAGGGAAAAGTCAAGTCAGGGACTGCTTAGGTGAAACCTGCCTCCCATTCTGTTCAACGTCATTCCTCTGTTCACTGAAATAAATGTATATCTGATTGCCTCCTTTGGAAAAGCTAATCAGAAATGCAAAATAATGCAACCATTTGTCTTTTATCTACCTATGACCTGGAAGCCCCATCCCCACTTTGGGTTGTCCCGACTTTCTGACCAAACCAATGTTCATCTTGCATATGTTGATTAATGTCTCATGTCTCCTTAAAATGTATAAAACCAAGCTGTGCTCTGACCACCTTGGGCACATGATGTCAGGACCTTCTGAGACTGTGTCATGGGCTGGTGTCCTAATTTTGGCAAGATAAACTTCCTAAATTGACTGAGATTTGTCTCAGATTTTTGGCGTTTATACTAGGTAAATGGCAACTTCCCATGATGGTTTAGTTTCACTACCTGACTCTGCAGTCTTCACTAGGTGTCTCTGAATATAAGTATTCTCATTTGTATTTCCACTCTCTTCATAAAGAGATATAATAGCTATGATCATATATCACAAAAAGAACAATGTTTCTGAATGATTTGGGAAAAATGCAAGTGTATTCTAATTTGAAATACAAGAAGAGACTGATTAATGATATCTCAGAGAATAAAACACTGGGGAATAATCATGGGATCTTGGCTTGGGAAGAAGCATGAGAGATAAGATAGCCTCATCTATCCCTATTTCTATGTCATCTTTTGACAATAGCTATTTGAGACAGCCTATGCTTCATATTTCTCAGGTTAGTAACTATAAACACATTGCTTCCTAGGTAACCCACCCCTTTCTTTAATCATCCTAGCTGTAAAAACTACACCAGCATCAATATTCTTTGATCTTATTTCACTAATTCTCTGACCCTCTCTTTTCTGTCTAAATTCCTATTTTTGACTTCACCCTCTAAAGCTTGTCCCCATAATACATTACTTCAGTCATATGTTTGTGAACATTAAATTTCTTTCCCCCTTGTCTTTCTTCCACATTTCCTGTGCAAACCTTCAGCTTCAATCAATCCTAACATCTTGTGGGATTCTTTAAATTGAGCTATATACAATGTAATGCAGCCTGGAGACAGTTTGTTACTATAGAACTACAGCAGAACTTCTTGAGCATGGCAAAGATGAAGTAAGCTCTTAAGAAAGTTAATGAGATCATTTTTATAAAGACAAAGCAAAAACTTTTGGTTTTATTATATTATATATCATATGATATAGTTGGATGTTCACATATTTGTACAATTTACATTTTGATCAAAATTTTTAAAAAGAAGAGGGATTGTGTTGCGTTGATTAAGTTAGAGTTGTTTAGGATTTGTAGCTGCACTGGTACAAACAGGTTTTTGCAACCAGTAGGTAGAATACACATTGTTCAGACAGTCAGGCTACTGCTGAGCAAGTGACTTGAGCTAGAAGACTTACTTTTCTTTTCTTTTTTTTTTTTAAAGTGATAACAGTTATTTAAATGGAGGAAGGGGGTGAAAAGGATGTCTCAATTCCAAAACTTTTTACTTATTTTCATATTTTCTGCCACACATCTCAACACCTTCAATTTTATACCAAGGCTGATGAGAGATGTAAAGAATAAAGCCAATACTTGATTTCAACCTCAGCTGGGCTTTACAACCCTGTTCCAGTAACCTCCTAAACACTCCTGGATGGAAGTTCTATTGTTCACTGAAGTTATTCCCAAATTTAAAGTCTTTACTCAAGCTCCCTACCAAATTTTTTCTTAATCATTAAACAGAGAAAACTGCAGTTTGTTCTTCCTTGAGAAAATTGATGCAATTGATGCTAAGGTATAAAGTCCTTGTCCCTTATCTAAAAACAATATTTTAATCCATACAATTCTTAACCTAGTTACCCCAATCTCAAAGAAAGAAAGATAATGTCATCCATTGATAGTTACTGGGATCCCTCCTAGTTTCTACCTCAGAGACCTGACAAGTACCTCCTCTCCCTCTAGGATCTCAACCTCTCCCATTAAGAGAATTTCTTTCTTCCACACATATAAATGCAATCTGATAGTTCCTATCTTAAGAAACATTTTATACTTGGTGTCTCCAATTTAATCATGGGATGGTTATTCTTTTACCCCCACCATTCCACTGAAATGGCCTTGATCAAGTTCACAAATGACATCTTAAGAGTTAAATCCAAAGCATTGTTCATATTTATCTCTAAGTAACATTTGGCAGTATTGACCAGTCTTTTCTTGAAACTAATGCCACTCTATGATTGGGGGTGCTGGTAGTCTCTTTACTCATCCAGCAAATATTTATTAAGCACTTATTTTTAACAAAACACTGTTCTCGGCAGCTGGGATATATCATTAAACAGATCAGTCAAATATTGCTCCCCATGTGGAGATTATATTCTGTTGAGGAAAGACAGAAACAACCAATATGCATAATATATAGCTAACTTTCTCATATCTTAGAAATTGATAAGCTTTATCACCGAAAGAAAAATGAGAGCAGAGGAAGGGGGTCAGATGTATGAAGGATGAGATTAGTTGCAGCATCAAATTTAGTGGCCAGCTTAGGCCTTATTGAAAAGTGAGATGCTAACAAAGATTGAAGGATATGAGAGAAGTATCCAAGAAGAAATGCAGAAACACAAGCATTCCAGTCAAATGGAAAAATTAGACGATGACTCTGTGTGTTAGAAATAACAAAGACCCAGTGTAGGAGAGAAGAGGAGTAAGTAGCAAGAAGAGTAGGAATAGAAAAAGTCAGAGGGTGAATGGGGGTCAAAGGATGAAAAGCTTTTTAGGCCATTGCAGAGACCTTGACTTTTCCTCTAAATGAGCAGAAGAGTGACACGATTTGACCCTGGCTGCACAAGTTGCACTTTGGATCATGAGAATAGATTGTAATTGGTAAGGTCTGTTTTAGTAATCTGGTGAGAGATGATGGTGGCTTGTACTAGAGTAGAGTTAATAGCAACAAAGATGGTGGTAAGTGGCAAGATTCTGGCACAGAAGTCAAAGCCAATAGAATTTCTTATATTTAGAATGCAAGAGAAATTAAGAGATGAAGGATGACCGAAGAGGCATTGGACTAGTGACATGAAGAATTGAGTGGCCATCAAATGAGATGGCAAAAGCTCCAGACAGAACAGATTTGAATGAGAAGATCAGGAATTCCCCCCAGACTTGTAAAGTTGACATTTGGATATGTCAAATAAGCAACTGGATATATGAGTTTGAAATACAAAATAGCAGTCTGAACCTGAGATGTGTATTCTGCAGTCATTAACTTATAGATGGCATTAAAAGTCATTATCAAAGGAATAATGTAGATAGAGAAGAAAGGAGGACCAAGGATGGAGCCTTAGCACGATGCAACATCACACATTAGGTACAAGAGGAGTCAACAGAGGAGACCGAGGACAGGCAGCCAGTGAGGTAGAAGGTAAACAAAGGGCGTGTGGAGTCACAGAAGCCAAGGGAACTAAGTGTGAAAAGGAGGGGTGAATTTGAGTCCTTGATTTGGTCACTGCCAGTCAATCCCATCTACTATGTGGCTTGATTGAGTTGACAACTTTAGTAATTAAGTCACATCTCTGGCTCTTACTGCTCTTGGGGTCAGCTAAAGCATTCAGGTTTTGCTTTTTAATTTTTTTTAATGTAAACAACTCTATAGTCCACTTTCCTTCATTCAATTCTAAGTTTTTATTAAATTTAAAGATAGAACTTATACAAATTTTATATGTAATTTCTTCGAGTTTTTTTTTTTTTTTACAATTTCAACTTTCCAAAATCAGTGTCTTATAATTGATGTGTATAATGTAATAATGCTTTCAATTTTCCAGCAAACACTATTTTCAAATCGATGGTGAACCTTAAACTAAGGTTAAAGCATAGGTTAAAATTAAGGTTAGGCTAACGAATTAATGGCATACTTGAAGCAAAAAAATCTTGAGGATTATCTCTGGGGCAATTATAGTAGCTAGTATTTGTCAATCCTTAGACACCATACTCAGTGTTTATTAGATGTATTAGCTCATCTAATTCTAAACAAAACTTTATGAAGTAGATCATGTGATTACTCCAATTTTACATATGAGAAACTGAAGCTTAGAAAAGTTAAGTTGTATACCCAAGATTATCCAATTAATAAGTATGAAAGCCTATAATTGAGCCAGGTCCTCCTAATGAGTCTATGTTCTTAGCCTTCATGCTATCTAAACCATTTAAGTGACTAAAATCATTACAGAGACATTTGTAATTATAAAGAATTAGAAAAACTTAATGCATACTTTCTGCTATCAAATTTCCAGTTGATTGTGAATATATCTTAACACTATATTACCAATTTCCCTTAAAACTTCCTGGAACTGAACAGAAAGCATCTTGTTGTTCCCCTTTGCCCTTCAACATGCTTTCACCTATCTTCTTCAGTTGAATACTAATTATAAAATGTAGGATTTAATTGATGTATTTGTAATAAGCTGATTTTGTATATACCTACATACATATGTAGGAGACATATGCATATATATACATCCATTGGGAGAGAGAACTTTCATATTCTAATTTTTCCCAATGGTTTTTGGAGGCTAATTCCCATGTCAGCACAGCCTACATTTATTATGCACCTGTATGCTTCAATAATTTCTACTTAACTGCAATAATTAATATAATTCTGAGGCATAATGTAAGTCAAATCCTTTCCTTTAGGTGTAACGCATTTCCTATTTAGTGCAGTGAATTTCGTTATAATCATAAACAGTTATTTTGACTTTTTATTACTACTGCACTCTATGCTGCAATTGGTTTGGTCCCTTAGTTGAAGCTGATAGTTTGTGATTGTGGGGTACACACTAGACAGAATAATAATGTTTTCTCAGAATACTTGGCTAATACAGTTTTAGACAGTCAATCCAAAAGCAATTATAGTATAACTCAAATTCTAATTTAAAAGCAGAAAATGTCCTATGTTTACATTTTTATTACCTTGAATTTGCCTTGTAATTATAGTTACCAGTTGTAATACTTACAGTAATTTAAAAGTAATGTGGCTTTTATGCCCTCTAGCTCAAATCCTCTACATCATTTAATGGAAATATTGCAAGCTGAGACATACAGAGAGAAATTAGGATATTTATAGTGAAGTTTTTCTCTTCATCTTGATTTTTAATTATGGTATTATAAATGGCATTTGGGAATAACCTCAAACAGTTGCTAAGGATAAGGATGCAAAACTTACTGGTTATTTAACTACATCAAGTCCTTTCATCTGGAAATACAGATGAAAACTGTAGGGATAGATTATTCAACAGTAAATCCCTCCAGATTTATTTATAAATAGTCCAGTAACAGCCACCAAAACTTGTTTCACTTTTTTCCTTCAACATTTGATTAAATTATTTTCAAATATTAGAATATTTTTACATAAACTATTGTTAAGTTGATATCTTTATATCCTAAGGAAGCTACATATAAGTGAGCTATGTTGAGATTTTACTGAGTAGATCAAAGTCAATTTAAAATTTACAAAGAGTAATCTTAGGACCTATCCCTGGCAGATTTTATTTATCAAAGTAGCCTATTTATTTCAACCTGTATCAAGTTAAATTAAATTCAAGTTGAGAGGACAGAAATCTCTAATTAGCAGTGGCTTAAATAAGATAAATGTTAATTTCTGGATATGAGCAGTCCTGGCCCATAAGGACCTAAGACACTTTATATTTTCCTGTTCTTCCTATTTTCAATGCATGGCTTCTCTATTATGGTCCAAAACAGCTGTTCAAGCACAGCAATCTCTCTCATTTTGGTGGACAGGATATAAGAAGAGACAAAGAAAGGCATGCCTCTTTCATTCAAGGGCACTTCCCAGAAGTTGCATATAGCCTTTGTTTCCCTTCTATTACCGAAAAATTAAGTCACATGTTGATATTTAAGTACAGATGAGGGTGAAAAATGTATTACTTGTCTCAGGCAACCATGTAGTCAGCTAAAAATCAAGTTCACTGTAATCATGTAAGAAGAGAATAAGTATTAGTGACAGCCAGCAATATCAGCCATATTACTTTTTGTTTAAATCTGTTGCTTATCTATGGTAAACTCTTCCTCCTCCGTCTCAATGGTAATTCATTTATTCAGAAGTAAATGTTAATCGCTTAACATTTATCCTTTCTAAAATAGGTCCAGTTGATGAAATGGTGATAATTTTTTCCCTTACAGTAGCTATATTGAGTTTATCTATAAACAGTGCTGTCACATAACTGCAATGTTATGAATGAAGAGCATGAAAGTGTGTCCCTGAGTAACGATCATTTGTCTAGGTAAATGAGTGTGCACATGCTTCCACCATGTTCCGTTGATGATTTCCTTGTGATTAGTTACATATCTGCTTAAATAACCAGTGATCTTACATCTTGTTATACATTCTATCAAATTGTATAATAGGGAATCAAAATTCAGAAATAAAAAATTTTCAAAGCTTCCTAAAGAATTGTTCGTACGATTACCTAACACTTGGGAAATTCACTCTTTCTCTTATTGAAGTTAAGTAAAATATAGAGATGCATCTCTAGATTTAAAATGTTTACCTTATCCTCCAGAATTTATATGAGTATGTAGTTGAAATGCTTACTAAATTGAGAGATGTATATAATAATGGCTGACAGTTTTATTGTTCCCTCTATGGTAGGTACTATATTTCAGTTGATCCCTACAAACATTCTGTAAGAGAAATACTAGTATTTTTTATTAAATATATGAAAACTGAAACTCAGCTAAGTTAACTGGGTTACCCAAAGTTATACAACCGGCAAGTGGTAGACCCCTACTTGATTAGACCCCAAGGACCATGGATTTAACCAGAGTCCAGAGTGCTTTTTATGAAAGGTAGTAGTTCTCCCTGAAACTAGAGACTGAGAAAGAAAGCAGAAGCAAGTTTCAAAACATGTTCCATAAACTGTAGAGTACTGTGTTAAAAACTTGGGTTTAGCCCTGGCTCCACCAGTAACAAAGTATTCTCTTAGATCACTTAGGGTTCCAGTTCTAATAAAGTAAGATGACAGTATTACATAATTTCAATTAGATACTCTTGAATATTCCCTGGACCGATAATTATTTACAAATTATACTTTTTAAGTTATGTGTAGTAAATGCTTAGATGACTTACATTGATTTTAAAAATCTATTTTTTACATAATCACAAATTCAATGAGTCAATTATATAATCTGCTTGTTCAAAATTAGCGAACCTTCAGAATTCATCAATATTCGGGTGTGTCCAGAACACAGGAAGTGATAGCCCCACTGAGTTGTTAATGGCTCAGACAGCATTTGCAGTGTTCATTCAATTCTGGACCTAGACAAACAGGTAACACACAAATGTGTTAAGTTGGAATTTCAGGATTCAGATCAGGACATGGGATTCAGGTGGGACTGGTCAAGAACTGGAAAGGTGTCAGGTAAAGTGGAAACTGCAGATCGAAGAACAAATCCATAAAAGGTTGTATCCAAGAATACAAAGGCTTTACAAACCCAAAGTCAGCCTTCTGTGTCTCCCCACCGGAGCTACACCTGGGGCAGGAAAGTGGGCACAAATACAAGACTCAGTCATTCAAAATGAAAAGGAAGAAGGAAGTTAGGAAGAGAGGTAAGGAGAAGAGGAGAAAGAGAAATAAATGGGAAGCTAAACTGAACAATAAAGAAGAAATTGCCTGGGGAATAAATTAATTGTATGAAAAAAAAAGTAATGGGTTTGGCAGATAGCTTTGAAACTATAGTACACTTTGGCTATGGAAAGAATATTTGCAAGTGGAACACCTTGTCTGCAGAGTAATACTGAGTGAAGGCAGATCCTCTGAGGGAGAAAAACATTTGTAAATGTCAATACAGATTATTCTAAATCTTTCCATGACATATAGGTTATAGACATGTTTTGCTAATAGCCGGGAAAAAACAATATTCTATGTGCAAGAGATAGAAAAAGATACAAGGTTGCCCACTCTTATTTAAATATATTTCCAGGACTCCACTGGAATAAGAGATGTAAGATTTCCTGAATTTCTCTCCCTGCCTTTTGAGAAAACAACAGTGATACAAGTCATGCTAACTTGAGTGGTCTGACCGGTGCAACCACTTGGCATTTGTTAGCACTTGCAAAAGAGTGGGTAGTGTCGCAGCATAGTTACCCCAAGGTTGAGCCTAAATGATATGATGTTCTCTGGAAAGAATTCAGCAGGAACTCCAAAACAGTATTGCCCCTCCCTGTGTCAAAAATAAACCTTGCAAGGCCCTCTACCCCTCCACTGACTGTGCCTTCTCCAGCTCTCCAATCACATCACTCCTCTCTCTCCCACCTCTCTTTTCCTGAAAGCAAATCTGCTTAAATTCCCACACACTCAATCTTTTTTGAAGACTTCTGTCTGGAAAACTTTCTCTTGTCTTTCTCAACCCATATCATTCCCCTTTTAAAAGTTCATTCAAGACATATTTTCTCTAAAAGAGTTGTCTCACTGGTTCCATAGGACCATGATCACTTATGATGTGTGCACTGCTGCAGTACACTGAATAAAGGTATATTGTCATTTCATATATGCTGTAGTGTATTGTTCTTATCTCTATGCTATTTTCGCAGGCATTATTTCTGAAAGAGGAGTAACTATGATCTCTTTTTGATCACTTATTTTTCTTTACTTATCTCAACACACATATACACACACACATCTACTTAGGTTAGTAATTTTACTCAGGGAGAATGACTAAATATATATACTAGATTATCACTATTTCTCAAATTATCTTCCATAACTTAGATTACATTCACCTCCATATAGAATTACTCTACTATCAGAAGACATGGAAGGATATTTTTCTGATGGCACAGCTCCTCAGGAAAAAAAAAAAAAAAATCATATTGGAAAAATAAGGGCTACTGCTTTGCTTAATTCTTAGGAAGCTGGATTTCTTGTATAAAACAGTAAGAAGATCATACACCTCACAGAGACAGCAAAAGAAGTATTTCTATCTTCTCTCCGAAATTCCTGATGAGAACTCTCTCCAGCTGATCATGTCATCTCAATCTATTAATGGATGAGAGATGCTAACCATTATAGGCACATACTGTGATTAATATCACATAAAGTGGGTAAATAGGCAAGTTTCCTCTAAACTTACAGTCAAAAATGAAAAAAATAAAGATTCATCTAAGGAGCATATCTAAGCCCTAGGCACTTTGAAATGGTTAGATTCTTCAATAGCTGTCAAAATCATTTTACCACCTTTCTTTTCAAAGTAATAAAACAGGGTCTAAAACAGGTTGAGAAAATGTCCACATTCATACAGATGATAAGTATAGGGTTCAGATTGAAACCTGATCTTTTAACTCCAAGCCCAGTCTCTCCACAACAGTCACAACTACCTCAAAATAAAACAAATACATATATTTAATTGGACAGCTTAGACAAACTATATGCTTTAGATTTTGTTGATTTAACAAAGATATGGTAAAATGATTAGATAAGAGTCCTATATAGGTAGGCTGACATAAAAAAATAAAAAAGTGCAGAAACATAAAGGACGCCAATATAAAAAAACTCAAAAGAATGTGAGAAAGACCTAAACATGAAAAAGAAATTTAAATGGTGCTTCACATCAGTCTATTATATGGTTTGGCTGTGTCACTACCCAAATATCAACTCGATTGTAATTCTCATAATCCCCATGTGTCATGGGAGGGACCCAGTGGGAGGTAATTGAATCATGGGGGTGGCTACCCTCATGCCATTTTTATGATAGTGAGTGAGTTCTCATGAGATCTCATGGTTTTATAAGGGACTTTTCCCCCTTTACTCGGCACTTCTCCTTCCTGCTGCCATATGAAGAAGGATATGATTTGTCCCCCTTCTGCCATGATTGTAAGTTTCCTGAGGCTTCCACAACCCTGTAGAACTGTGAGTCAGTTAAACCTGTTTCCTTTAAAAATTGCCCAGTCTCTGGCAGTTCTTAATAGCAGCGTGAGAACAGACTAATGCAGTCTAATAGGTGAAGCTATTTGACTCTTTCAACAAATAAGAAGGAAAAAGAATTAAAAATAATAATGCTTCTTTCCAACCATACTCCACCCATTGCTGCCAGACACCCATTTCAGTTATATCACCCTTGATCCACACTGCTTCAGTTTGAGGCCCTTGAAGACTGATGGCTGATGAAGTACCTTTTGGCAAATTTACATTCTTTGTGTTCCCTGAAGAGATGGCAGAGAGGATCCCTAGCATGATCCCAGATTTCTCACTTTCTCTGGAGCCTTCACAAGTTATGCCTCATGTTTCTCTTATTTTTACTGCACATAAGCCCCTTCCTTGCAGGATGAGCCTCATAAGCCCACCGCCAAAAAACACTTCTTAGGAATCTTAAGAAAATTAATGTAAGTTGGCTTTGAAGTATTTTCATTCATCTTCTTCATTTTTTCCAGATTCCAAAGGTACATATTATTCCACCTTAGATATTGCCATCATCTCTAATTGCTCCACTCCCCAAATCCCTCATTCAAACAACCCAATCCCAATTCACATCATCGTCTTCTACTTGCTTGTTCAACCATGTCTACTATGAGCATGAATGTAAATTGAGTCCTCCAGCTTTTTGATCTCAACAATCAAATCTTCCATTTCTTGAATCCTACCTCCCTTACCAGGCTTAGCTCTCTGCAATCCCAGCCACAGCCATCCCCCAAACATTTTCTGTGTGTATTCTAATATATTCAACCTTGGCTTAATATATTCTTTCTTCCTAAAATGTCATCCACTCCACCATTTTTATCTGTTGAAGTCTAATCTACCTTTTCAACTCTATATCTTGATTTTACACAATGCTTTTTATAAAAAAAGTCTTTTCTTCTTATTAGTCTTTCCTTTCCTTGAACTCTAACATCACTTAATTTGAATTTCTTGCTTACCATATTCTATCTTAAATATAATTGCTCTGTTTTGATGAAATGGTTTGTGAGCTCTTGCAGAACGTGGGAAGAATGTTTCTTCTATGTCTTCAACATAGCTAGCTCAGGGTTTTGAAAGTAGCAGTTGCTCAATAAATTGCAATTAAATTATTTTAAGTTTTTTATTGATAATGCAGAAATCCTTGTCTTATTTATATAAATGACAAATGCAAGGTCATTTAGAACAAAGTTATTTTGTTTATACTTCTCTGTGACCTACCTAAAAGCTGTGTGAATCATCTGTTTCTAACAGACAGGAGATAGCTGTATTGTTTAACATTATTTTAGTAGCTCACAGCATAAGCTATGTTTAAAATTCTGTTAGTTTCCCATCCTCTCTCAGTTAGTATCACCATTGGTACATCATCGTGTAGTGGGCACCATGAAAACAACAGATTTATTTCCTAGTATGTTTATAACATAAATGAGGGTATATTAAACGAGTCAATAAAATACCTGGTCTGAGAAGTCACTATATCATAAAGATAAATATTATAGACATCACTGAAATCACAACCTCTTACATGAAGTAATAATTTTTGTAATATATGTATGTATATTTACTACTGATGTATGTATGTATATTATCTAGTGATGTATATCAGTAGAGAGATACCACTGAATGTGACCCAAGGAAATTTCTGGGAACATTCCTTCATTTTCTCATCTAATTTGTTCATTTTCTTTTAGTTATCCTTCCTTCTATTTATTTTCTTATTCTTGCACCCCTTATTTCTTTTCCATCCTAAAGCTTGGATTGAGCAGGAATACATATGGACAACTTCAATTTCCCCTCAGCGTGTTTGGAGAGAGATGTCACTGGCTCCAGTTTAGAAGGTGCCATTGTCAGAATCATCATTCATTCTTCTTGGTAACTTCCTGTGAGTTTTCAATAAGTTGTCTCAGCTATTAAAGTTTAAATTTAATCAATCAAAAAGTTCAATAAATGGATTGTTCTAGATTACTTCAGCATTCTGATTAACTGCAAATAAAAGAATTCTTGGCATTCTCTATATGTTTCTATTTTTATAATGAAGAATGCATTGGCCTACTTTGTTGCCTTAGAAAGTAGAATATATTGAAAATAACAGATTCTTTTTTAATGAAGATTAAACATAGCCTACGATCAACAATTAGAGGATACATATAATCGTCATATAATAAAGAGAATAGTGGAATGGAAACACCGTTTTTGAGGCCTGTTTTGTTTTATTTTTTTCCTATTGAATAGGTACTGACACCAAACTGTGTTTCTAGAAATTTTGGTGGAATTTTGTAAAATAAAATTTTGACATAAGCCTATTTTTTTGTGTGCTACTTCATTTTTTTCAGCTTTTTGAGGAAAAACATAGTTAATTCAATGTTCCAGTCATATGGATTAAATTTAATCAGAATTTTGCCATGCTGAAACAAAAACTCTTGAAACGGTACACATAAACTCAGTCAACGTCTTTCTTTTGAGGCCACAGACTTTAAAGTCAGTGGTTAAATAACCAATCCACACACAAAAAAATGACAATTTTCTTTGGCCAACATTATTTTAATTATAAGTTCCAGTTTCTTCAGCATTTTGTTTGCTGATACATGACTAGCTTACACAGCACCTTGGTTTGCTGATCCAAGTAATGTATTGGTTTTTCTTCTTTCCTATAATTAAATTCAAGTAAATGTTTTCCCCAATGTACAACTCATAATTAGTAGTTAACTGCATGAATTTTTTCATTAGCCTTGTATCTATATTTTTAAAATTTTAATATAAAAAGTTGGGTTAGCATACCCATTTTGTAAAAGTCTAATTTATCAGATGATACTTAATATAAACTCAAATATTTTTATAAGTAGTTATGTATATCTTTCTCTTTGTCCCTATAAAATAATGTCAGTTTTAGGAACAGGAATTCCAATCCTAGTATTATTTTACATAAATACAACTTACATTTTCCAATTTTTTTTGCCTCTATTTGCCAAATGTAGACACATTTCTATTTATTTATACAAACACTGATTACAGCCTTGAGTTTCTCTTTTCTTGATCCCACTGTGTATTTTTTTGGTGTAAATATCCTTTACTAAGGAGAAATACTTCCCGCCACCGCCTTTGCAAGTAAAACAAATCACTTGTCACAAAATGATGAAAAAATATAGTTTAAGTTTTTGTTAGCATATGTGATAAAATGTCTTAAGTCCGCAATGGCTGAGGCCAATGAGAGAGAATGATGACTTTCTGAATAAAATATATTTTCTCATTTGCTGCTGATTCAGATTGATTACTCATTACCATCATTGAAAGACAGAAAATACATAAACAGAGGCTTATATATATACATAAAATCAATCATCTGATATGCTGAATAATTAATCATCTGATATGCTAGTTATCAATACAAATTAATGCACCTCACCTCTAGAGTTACTGTTAAAAAGTTTGGAAAATGGTTGAAATTAGTGCCAATTTTGTAACCTTGTTATTCTCCTTATCCCCCAGAACTACACCTGTCATATGTAATTATGAAGCACAGTTACTTGAACCACATCATATGAAAAAGTGCATTAGAAACCACACTGCTATATTGAAATCCGCTCTTCTAGTGAAAAATGGTCAACTAACAGCAATTTCCTATGACCCAACCTAGTATTTTCCCCTCTTGTCATATTAACATAAAGCTGGCTTTTCCATGGGTTGCAGAATTCAGTGTTGTGGTGAAATAATATTTTGAAGTTTAGCTAACTTGTCATTTTCTATATTTTATGTTACCCTGTGACCCTTTGACATTAGGGCAATGTCTGAGCACGTTTCTGCCACTATAACAGAATACCACAGACTGGGTAATTTATAAAGAAAATAAATGTATTTTTCACAGTTCTGGAGGCTTGGAAGTCCAAGAGCATGGGTCTGACATCTGGCATGATACAAGGGCAGATGGCAAAAGCCAGTACATGAGACAGGGAGAGGAAATCAGGCTGAACTTACCCTTTTATCAAGAGTCCACTCCCCTGATTATTAACCATTTCCCACAATAATAGCATTAATATATTCACAAAGGCAGAGCCCTCATTATCTAATCACCTCTTAAAGGTTCCACCTCTAACACTGTTACAATGGCAATTAAATCTCAATATGTACTTTGGTGGGGACATTTAAACCATAGCATTATGCCCCTGACTCCCTCAAATTTATGCCTTCTCATTTACAAAATACTTTTTATCTATATCAATAGCTCCCAAAATCTTAACTAATTTAAGAATCAACTCTAAAGTCCAAATTCTTATGTAATTCAAATATGGATGAGACTCAAGGCACAATTCATCTTGAGGCAAATTCCTCCAGCTGTGAGCCTGTGAAATTAAAACAAGTAATTTACCTCCAAAATACAATGGTGGAACAGGTATAGGAAAGACATTCTCATTTAAAAATGGAAAAACTGATAAGAATACAGGGGTAACTGGTCCCAAGAAAGTCCCAAACCCAACAGGAAAAACAACATTAGGTATTAAAGCTGAGGAATAATCTTTTTGACTCCATCTCCCACATCCTGTTCACACTGGGGCTAGGGTTGGGTCCCCAAGGTCTCAGGCAGTCCTACCCCTATGGCTTTGCTGGGCTTAGCCCACCCAGCACCTCTCCTCGGCTGGAGTCCCCTGCCTGCAGCTTCTCCAGACTAGCATTGTATGCTGGTATCTTCTATAGTTCTGGGTTCTTACGGGCAGCCCAATTTCCATTGCCCTAGTGGTAGCTCTCTGCAGTGGCTCTTTCCCTATGGCAAGTTTCTGCTCAGATCCCCAGGCAATTCTTAACATTCTTTGAAATCTAGATGGAGATAGCCATGTCCCCACAGCTCATGCATTCTGTATGCCTGCAGAATTAGCACCACATAGATGCTGGCAAGGCTTGTCACTTATACCTTCCAGAGCAGTGGATCAAGTCACACCTGAGTCCACTCGAGCCACAGATGGCATAGAGAAAAGACACTGAGTGGAAACGTGGGGAACAGTGACCTAAGGCAGCACTGGGAAGTGAGCCTGTGGAGGGTGCCCTGGCCCATCTCCCAGAATAATTCTGCCTTCCTAGTGCTCTGAGACTGTGATGGGAGGGGCAGTCTTGAAGACCTCTGAAATGCCTTTAGGGTATTTCTCTCATTGTTCTGATGAGTAGGATCTGGCTGTCTTCTATCCATATTAATATCTTTAGGAATGGGGCACTTTGCTGAACCCTTGATATTTTCTCCCTAATATACCTTTTTACTGCTTATGTGGCCAGGCTGTGAATTTTCCAAATCTGTTTATTCTACTTCCCTTTTAATGATAACTTCTTCCTTTAAGTCATTTCTTTTATCTCCATCTCACTGAATACAATTGAAAGTATCCCGAAATCAGCCTGAATGCTTTGTTGCTTAGGTATTACTTCTGCCCTATATGTAATTCTTTGCCCTTGAGTTCTGTATTCCTTAAAGCCCTCAGGCATGGAAGCAGTTCCACTAAGGTCTTTACCACTTTATAACGAGAATGACCTTTACTCTAGTTTCCAAAACCTTGTTCCCCATTTCTGTCTAAGACTTCATCAGCATGAATCTTTTCTGTTTGTGTTTCTATTAACATTCTGGTCACAATCATTTAAGCAATCTCTAAGAAGATTCAGATTTTTCATAGCACTCTCTTCTGAGCCCTCACCAGAATCACCCTTAATGTTCCATTCACAGCAATATGGCTTTTTTTTTTTTAAACTGCTCCTCTAAATTCTTCCAGCTTCTAGTCATTACCCAGTTCCAAAGCCATTCCACATTTTTAGATATTTGTTATAGAAACAAATATCTCCCAATATCAATTGTCTATCTTAGTTTGTTTTCTGCTGCTGTATCAGAATACTACAGACTTGATAATTTACAAAGGAAAGAAATTATCTCTCACAGTTGTTGAGGCTGAGAAGACCAAGAGCATTATACCAGCATCTGACAAGGACCATCACATGGGGGAAGGGTGGAAAGCAGAAACAAACATATGAGAGAGAAGAGGAAATCAGGCCATAATCATCTTTTTATTAGGAGCTCACTTCCATGATAACTAACCTACTTCTATAATAAGGACATTAATCTATACATGAAGGTGGAACTCTTATAATCTAATCACCTTGTAAATGTCCCACCACTCAACACTGTTACTATAGCAATTAAATTTCAATACAAATTTTGGACGGAACATTCAAACCATTGCAGGCAGCTAAATCTTTCAGCATCCATTGACTCCTAGAAAAAAAAACGTACTCACAGAAAAAGAAAACAGTCTTTTGAGGATCAAAAGTCTCTATTTCTTTTTAGGAAAATGTAGCCCACAAAGAAACTCAAGGCACAGATATTTTATGACTCAAGTGAAATTTTCCTGTTTCTGTCCCCTCCTGCCTTCTCTTCTCTTATCCCAAGACAAAAAGCAACCCCAAAAGTTAGGAGAAGAAGACAGCGGGAAGACAATCTATGAGTAAATAGATATTGTAAGCTGTTGAGAAGGGGCATCCACACTGCTGAGAAAAGTCTTGAGGGAGGATGACAGAAGGACTCTCGATCTGTTGTGGAAAACAAGAGTAGAGAAAACACTTGCCTCATTCTTCCTAATAGAGATGAAGAAAGGGAAAGTTCCTCAGGGTAGCAATGGCTTCAAAATAGAACTTTCTTATACCAGGAATAGATAATTCCCCCTTTCCTGAGTAAATAGGAAGAGGTAAAGAGCTGAGCTATATGAAGCGTGCTGTGGTTTGGATGTTTGCCCCTATGAAATTTCATGCTAAAATTTATTCTCCAGTATGGCACTGTTGGGATCAGAGGCCTAGTGGGAAGTGTATGGGTCATGAGGGTGAAATCTTCCTGAATAGATTAGTGTCTTCCCTTGGGGTCAAGTGAATTCTCACTCTATCAGTTCCCATAAAAGCTGGTTGTTAAAAAAGAGCCTGACACCTCCCCACTTTCTCTCTTGCTTCCTCTCTTGCCTCCTCTCTTGCCATGGGATCTCTACTTATGGTGACTCTCCTTTGCTTTCCACCATGAGAGGATGCAGTTGAGGCCCTCACCAGAAAGTGAGCAGATGCCACCTCCATGCTTCTTGTACAGCCTGTAGAATCATAAGTGGAATAAACCTCTGTTCTTTATAAATTACTCAGCATCAAGTATCCTTTTATAACAACACAAAATAGACTAAAACAAGACCCCATTGGGTTTCTGTAGTTTCAGGATGGACAAGAATAATAAAGTGATACCTGTGCATGGAAGAAGGGCCCAGGCATTAACTGGGTCATAACATGACCCATGGAGCCTTGTAGTCAAGATTTTAAAATGTCACAACAGCTATCAGCATAGGTCAACACACAAATGCCAGAAAAGGCTGTAACACAGAAGGCTGCTGCAGGAGATGCAGAGTGGCCACCCAAGACAGAAGCCATTCTTAACTACTTGGCACTCTGTAAGCTCCTTGAAACACAGAGACAATCCCAGAGAAAGGGGAGTGAGTATTTTTGGAGTGGGTAGAGGAACAGTCACCAAGTGAAATTAGAGTTAATGTTAGAAATACCAGTTGGAGAAAATAAAGAAAAATCTATTTTTTGGACCTATGAGTTTTGAGGCTAAACTGGAAAAGTTATGACAAAAATAAAAACTATATGCAGCAGAAGTACGTTTCAAACCGAGAGAGGATTAAATCATTTAGCCATCCCTTTCCAAACCCTGCATTAAAAACAATAAGCCATTCTAGCTCTCTCTTTGAGTAAAAAAATTTATTTCACAGCCCATCTTCCAGTCTTAGCCACATTAGAAGCTAGTGAAATAGGTTCTGTGTTTGGCTTTTGATAAGCACACTTCATCCCTCACTACTTTGGTAAGTACCATAAAGTACTGTCACTCAAGATTCCTGATTTTTACCCTCCTTTTCTACTCTTATTTTCTGACTTTTCTCAAAGTATTTTGATTAGCCTGTATGTAACTCATTCTTGACTCTGTTTGTCCTGATTTCCTCTTGTGTTATAACCAATAGATAAAATTCATTTCCCCTCACATTTTCACCAGAGCTCCTCTCAGACTTTCATCAACCCCTTTTCCCCCAAACAACATGCTCATGTATGCTAGCACTGAATATCATATTTACCTGTTAACAGTTTTACTTTAAATATATATCATATTATATTTCCTAAACAATACTTTCCATTCTACTCACTTCTTTGTAATGCAACTTTTCCACATACTTATCAAGTGGTAGAGTGTATGTCTGTGCACTCCCTAAATCCTGAACTTATTTTAACTAATCACAGAAGTGAGAGAACTCCAGTTCTGGGGTCAGTCCTTTACTGACATGGTAACTTCTGATTTTTGCTCTTTAGAAGCTAACTCCCACAAGAAGTGAGACTGTCATTCTGCAATAGGCCTAGCTACGTGGGCAAGCCATGGAGGACAAAACATCACGAAGGGTAACCAAGAGGCTAAGGAGGACTGAGGCTCCAGACACATGAGCAAAATACTTATCTTGAGTATCTTCCTATCAAATCGTTAAGATGGTATGAGAGGTCCAAAGAGAGAACCGCCCCATTGAGTCCAGGCAAACTGTAGAACCATAAGAGATGATATGTGATTGTTTTGTAGTCATGTATTTTTACTTAATTACAGAATACAATATATGTGTGTGTATATCACATCAAATTATAAACTGTAAATCATATTGCCTTATATAGCAAATGGTACATATAACAATATGTGTAATGGTGTTGTGGGTATGCTAGATGCTCAATAAATATATGTCTGATGAATTTTATTTATATTTTATAGATATCAATTAAATGAGAGATGTTTTCCAAATATGAAGCATATTATTTGTCCTTCAAGGGCTAAATCTCTTTGCACTATAGCAAAGCTATTCAAAACTTTCCTCATTTATGAACTTTCTACTATGTTTCTAGTTAGTGGGGTGCCTAAATGAACTGACCAAGATATTCATTTGGCAGTTTTAATCAATTGTGGTGAATTAGTAAGTAAGCCTTTAAATCACCGTGGTTCTGCCACAATGTGAAGACTCAATCTTTGTAATTTCTCAGAATATTGTAACCAACTTTTATCGAACATGTCTACTTTGATGACATTTTAAAAATAAAACTATTAATTGTGCATAGAGAACATCAGATCTTCCTCAGTTCTGAGGAGTCAGATGGTGGGGATGGAGAATGAAGCATTGGTTACAATAAGCCAGTTACCAGGAATTGAAATAGTTAACACAAAAGTATTTATCTTTCGGTTCTTCCTCTGTGACTAGACTCTTGTGTCCTTTACTACACCTTGCTCTTTATTTCTCATCCTGCTATCATAGATAATAACTCATGGCAGAATTGAACCCATGATGACCAGTGAAGAGCTTGAGTTCCATTGTTCCTTTTATCTTCTCCATATACCTAGCAAGACACTTCAGAGGTAAAGAAAATAGAACTGGATTCATGAGAATCAATTTAAAGAGAGGAAAAAAAAAAAAAAAGATTGTCGACAGTTTTTAACAAGAAATCCATAAACATCCAAGTAAGTGACATTTCTGTCACCAACACACTTGAATCTGAAAATTCAATTATTGTTTGATTCTATGGTTTTATATTTAATAAAAAGACGACTCCGATCTTAACTTCATCTCTAATCTCTTTAGAGATTATATGCCCACACGTTTTGTTTTTATCATATTTCTTCATACTGCTTCACTTCATATAAGCCCACTTTTATTAAAGATGTTCAAATACAATCATGAGAGGTTTTGATTTTCAGAAACCAAATACAAAAATTCAGTTTAACCAAGTGTGATAAAGTGTTATTTCTGTTTGGAACTTTTTAACAGCCTGCCTTTTACAGTAATATACCATAAAAGAAACAATTTCTTCCATTGCATTGAAAGTGCTGATTCTGTATAGTAGATCACTACCTTAGAGCTAATGTTTTTTTTTTTTTTTTAATCCTAAATTAATTTCTTTTAAACATTCTGAAATAGCTTCTTTTTCTTCTAAGGAGAGACACAAAAGGGTTTTGTTTCTTTTGTTATTGTATTGTTTTATTGTATTAACTAAGTGTCCTAGGAGGAGCATTAATAGCAGGTGTTGGCTCTACTAAATGCTTAAAAGAACTGGAATTCAAAAAAGTTAAAGGACTTCTTTGATATGTTGTCACAGAATAAAAATTAGAGACATGAAGCCAGCTCCTGGTTGTTCTGTACCACACCTAGTATTAAACTTCACCTCTCTAGAAGGATTAGTAGTTGACCACCTCTTAAGATACTAATATTCTGCCATACTATGTCAAGAATTCTATCAGAATGTCTTAACTTACCAACCTATAAAATGACACCTACTTAGGTGACACCTCTCATGCCTTAATATAGAGAAATTTGTGCCTTGTTATACATTAAAGTTTTTGAAAACCCAGTTTTTGAAAACCCAGAATCTTTTGCAGTCTGTATTTGTGGCAAGGGCTATATTGCCTGGTTGTACTAGAAACACATGAAAATCAAGAAAATACTCAAAATGGTAAGCAGATAATAATTTTTCTCACATAAAACTTATTTTTGCATGTCTTCATAGGTATATAATTGTTTGTGCATATACTTATTTTTATCAGGTGTTGCCTAGCAGCAAATAAACCCTTGCATATCTAAATCAGAGCACAGAAATAACTGAGCAAGCCTGGGGGATAGTGAAATTTCATTTTCAACATAATTAGCTCTGTAATTGTAAGGCCCAGCTTAGTAGATGTGTTTGGAAATGTAATTAATTATGATTGATTTAAACACTGTTTAAAATGCATATTTTTATGTTCTAAAAGCTGAATTAGGTAGGGAAAAATTCAATTTTGAAATTAGTA
Organism: Theropithecus gelada; assembly: GCF_003255815.1. NCBI lineage: Eukaryota > Metazoa > Chordata > Mammalia > Primates > Cercopithecidae > Theropithecus > Theropithecus gelada. The sequence goes on from NC_037672.1 coordinate 121,644,474, forward strand.
GTGTTTATAAACACTATTGAGTTTTTTTAAAAGTTAATGTAGTAAAGTTAGCTGCAACTGCCTAAGTGTAATTTTTAGATGAAAACATTATACAACATAAATTAGTATAAATTACAAGAAATTTAAAAATCTGTTTTATGTCAAATCAACTAATAATAGAACTGTTACTACTTAAATAATCAAAACATTTTTAGAACAACACATCCTAATAATATTTATAATCCGAGGAATATGAAAAAACTATAAATCTATCCCTAGAGCTATCTTTTTAAATTATTTTTTATGGTAGTTAAAAACACACAACATAAAATTTACCATATTAACAATGTCTAAATACACATTCCAGTAGTGTTAAGTATATGCACAGTGTTGTGCAACTAATCTCAAGAATCTTTTCATCTTGTAGAACCTAAACTTTGTACCTACTAAACAAAAACTCCCCATTCTTTCTCCCAATCCCTGTCAAACACCAATTCTACTTTCCGTTTCTATGAATCTAACTATTCTAGGTACCTCATATAAATGAAATTGTAAAGTTTTTGTCTTTTTGTGACTAGTTTATTTCACTTAGCATATTGCCCTCGAGGTTCATCCATGTTGTAGCATGTATCAGAATTTTCTTCCTTTTTAAGTCTGAATATGTCTTGTATGTATCCACCACATTTTGTTTATCCATTCATCCATCAATAGGCACTTGGTTGATTCCACTTTTAGCTATTGTAAATATTCCTGATATGAATTTGGGTGCGCAAATTATCTATTTGAGATCCTACTTTCAATTCTTTTGGATATATACCCAGAAGTAAAATTACTAGTCATATGGTAATTTTAGTTTTAATCTTCCGAGAAACTGACATACTGTTTTCCATAGCAGCTGTACCATCTTACATTCCTACCAAAAATGCACAAGAGTTCCAATTTCTCCATATCCTTGCCAACATTTATTTTCCGTTTTTATTTTTTTTGCTGGTAGCCATTCTAATGGGTGTGAGGTGACACTTCATTGTGGTTTTGATTTGCATTTCCCTAATGATTAGCAATGTTGAGCATCTTTTAATATATTTTTTGACCGGTTGTATATAATCTTTGGAGAACTGTCTACTCAGATTCTTTGTCTAGAGACAGATATTTTGACAAAAGGAATGCTAAAAAGGAATCCTAAATTAATTTCTTTTAAAAATCCTGAAATAACTTATTTTTCTTCTAAGGAGATACACAGAGGGTTTTGTTCATTTTGTTGTGATATTGTTTTATTGTATTACCTAAGTGTACTAAGGAGAGCATAAAGAGCAGGTGTTGGCTCCACTAAATGCTTGAAAGACTGGAGTTCAAAAAAATTAAAAGACTTCTTTGATATATTGTCACAGAATAAAAATTAGAGATATGAAGACAGAATCATAATTAGAGACAAAATATCTGTCTCTAGACAAAGGACCTGAATAGACATTTAGTTCTAAATATATTCACTGATTTTTCTAAACAAAAGACAGAAGAAATTCTTAAAAAAAAAAAAAGTCAGGATTTCTAAAGTTCCATATCAGAATAGAATTTGCAAAATAGTATTCAACAATTTTTGTTTTGCTTTGCCTTTTGTTTGTCTTGAAGCCTAACAGGTTAAAAAGAGAAAAGAAAAAGAATCGTGCATTTTTCTTTCAATTACATTTTGCTGAAAGTAAAGCGTGTCCTAGAGTTGAGGAAATGAGGGAATTCTGATTTCCTCAGCTGGGAATGACTTACAGAGGTGAGTAGGCAGAAGTAGTGATACCACAGTCCGGGATACTTTTGAAACTTGGCAGAGGGCCCCACTAACCCTGAGGCTGTGGTTCTTTGAAGACCAGCAGAAGTTGCAGGAAGTCATGAGTCATCACAGTCTCAAGGCTTGAATGGCTCATTGGCCTTAATTCTTTCTGCAGAGTAATCTCCATGTTGCTCTTTATCTCATCAGCCTGCTAATTTCCTAGGCTTTTGTCGCAGTCACTTGAACAAGATACTGCCTGATCCTTCTCCATTTACCAGAAAAATTAGTCCCAATCCTCCTCCCACATTCTAATCCCTGTATTCCTCTGCCCTCAGTTTCTCTTACCAAGATATCTCAATTTAAGCACAAGTAATCATTTATCTCTTCCATTCTAAGGTGTATTGACTTCCTCCAGTTTTGTTTTACCCTTTCCCTGGGAACTGCACCCCTTTTGCATTACGATGCTGTTCTCTTCCTCTTCGACCTTGAAGTTCTAATGGGAGCTGACTATGATAATAGTTTACCTGCCTTAATAGAGTTGACTTATTCAAGGGTGGGCCAATCTAAATTCTCCCCTGTGACGAGTGAAAAGACTGAAAATCCCTCTGTAGTGGTAATAGTGTGAGACTTGAAGACCCTAACCTATGAAAGAAACTGATCTTCAATTAAACAATAACCTTACGTCTAGAGAGAACAGAAGAGAGACAGTCAGGAGAATGTCCAGTTCCTGGCTTCAGTTGCCCCTCGGGCTATGCTGCTTTCTGTGGTTCCAGGTTTAGGCAATCCAGCCTTTCCATAAAGCCCCCTCTCTCGGGAATAAGTTGAATGGATTTCTGTCATCTGGAAACCAAAGACTCATGACTAATATATTTATTTCCCTCTGCCATTGAAAAACCCTCCTTTTATGCGATCTTAGATCTGACCTGGTGAGGCCTTTGCTTCTCTTTGGCTGGTTAGCATGACCTTTTGATGAGGCTTTACTAAAATCATCTGAAGCAAACTCTTTACTGTTGTCCTACAGAAATGCTTCATAGGAAGCAGAGTTTCAAAGTTATTTCAAGATTGAATAACATTTTTTTCCAGAGATATTTTTAACTAAACTGGACCTGTATCATCCAGCTTTAAAGGTTTAATACCTATATGTACTAACATCTTCTGATGAAGGATCTACCATATCAACCTGCTCTGTCAGTCAAAAAGCAAGTTTATTTTAGATTCTATGTAAATGGGCCTGTCTCTCCTCTTCTTCCAGGCCTTGAAGAGTTGATTTTGAATTTACACTCTCCATCAAAAAGAACTTATATTCAGATTACCTTGGGGCATTAAGGATAAAGATAAGATAGCAGTCTTAATGTGGTGCTTTCAGCACTGTAGGATTGCAGTGGGTTTGGGCACAAGAGCCATTTTGGCTTCATTATTTATTTTAGGGTGAACACATATCTATGAGTGGTAGAACAGAGTACAGCAGAGTTCTGTAAACAAGTAATATATAAAAGTAAATTAGAATATGGAGTTTATAATAAATCTACAATCAGGTACTTTCAGGAGCTTATTTTACAGACCATAACCTGACTGCCTAGCCCATGACCTGATTCTGATGTAAGGAGATACTCAAATATTCCGTGAGAAATACAGCTCTGTACATGTTAGAAAACCCTTTGTGTTCTTTGCTCCCATTAAGAATAATCCAAAACAGACCAAGAAAAAAACCAGGGTAACACCTCTAGTCATGAACTAATCATTACTTTACACCTCAGTATGTTCATACCTGCTTCAGGCAAATCTCCATGAGAATTCTAAATGTTTTGATTGCTCAAAAACCACTGGCAAAAGCAAGGGGGTCTCTTGAGCAGCCATAGCAGGCCCTCCCAAGTGTGAATTACCAAAACCTGCTTATTTGCCAGCAGCTGCAATCTTCTGATCTCCAAAGCTACATTTGCTTGGAACTCAGCCTTTGTTTAGATCAATTAAATTGCCCTAGGCAAAATGCATGTTTCTCTCTTTACTGTACTTTTCTCTCTTACTTCTCTGCAATGTATTTAAAGTAAATACATAAAAGAAACTTATGGATGTGAAAAGGCATATTTGGGGGATTAGAAACAAGGCTTTATGGTTCTAGAAATTAAACTTTCCTGCCACTCTTCTATTCATGAATGGGAAATGATACTGGAAACTTCTTTTGGGAGAATACATGTTCTCGAAACTTGTGTCAGTTATCAATGAAAACTCCCACAGTAAAGGAGATGCATGGCTATTTTGGAAAAAAAAAAGAGTAGGTTTAAAGATCTTGGCTGTTACTATTTCAACTTATTTTCTTCAGGGAACATTGGCCTTTTTCAGGCACATTAAAATTAGAGTTTTGAAAATGTTTGTAGTGCATTCTGTCGTGTGAAGAGTAGGCTTGGACCTCAAGTTTAACCTGGAAGAAAAGATAGAGGTGACAGGTAAACTGTAGGAATCCAAATGATTGACTATAGTTCTCCAAGAGGCCAATAAAATACTGAATTGTAGAACAAAAATAGGACTCTGGAAACACAAAGCCATATTGCCATAGTCCAGGGACATAGGGAGGCTAATCTGACCAAATACAGATTAGCAAATACCGTCATTAATCAATTATATTCACTTTTAACATTTGAATATGATTTTTAAGTTTTCTCTCCTCATTGTAGCCTTCTTGTTTTCTTCTTTGTAAATGTTTGAGATTTCATGTCTCCCGGGTATTGAGAAGATGCTGGAATGTATGACTATTCAAATTTACTTTTGAACATTTTTATTTTATTAAAATCTAGAAATAATTTTCAATCAAGTCTCCAGTATTAACAATCACCAGTATTTAAAATCTAGATATAGCATCTCTCATTTTATGCTTGGGAAGATATTTTCATATAATCATATAAACAGCTGGAAGAATAGGAATTATTATTTCTCCTTTACAGGTGAATAGAACAGTAGCCCAGGAAGAAATGTAGAAGAAAGAACAGCAAAGTGTAGATTACGTTCTAGGTCTCCTGGGTGCTAATTCAGTGATCTTTCTAACACATCACATGCTATTTTTTTAAAAATGTCTCCAAAGTTTATTACAAAGGAATGGCCCCTATAGAAATCTATGAAATTAGATTTTTCTTTGCTTTGCTCTTATACATGTACTGCAAAAATTAACAATGATGCAAAGATAATTTGCCAGGAATAAACCACACATGTAGGTGTGAGAGATTTTCCAGCTTAACATTTGAATCATTAGTGAATGGAATTTAAGTTTCATACTAACAGAAAACACAGCACCATTAATCCTCAAGATTCACTGAAAGACAGCTAACTAAACCTTATTTATCTTTGCTAATTGATGGATCCTGTGAAAAGGTATGAACACAGATTATTGTTGTGGTTTTAATGAATGAAAACACCTTCTGCTGTGGATTGGTTTGGTAGTCAGTTTTGTGTTTAGATTGTTTTTCTTCTGTAAGGATATTGAATTTGTATCAAAGCCTTACTCCAAAATCTGTTTATATATAATAGCTTATCATATTTTCATCTTATATCTTTCCTAATATTCTGATATGGTTTGGATTTTTGTCCTTGCCCAAATCTCTTGTTGAATTGTAATCTGCAGTGTTGGAGAAGGAGCCTGGTGGGAGGTGATTAGATTGTGGGGGTGTATTTCCCTCTTGCTGTTCTCCTGATAGCGAGTGAGTTCTCATGAGATCTGGTTGTCTAAAAATGTGTAGTACCGTGTGAAGACAGCCTGCTTCCCCTTTGCCTTCCGTCACATAATTGTAAGTTTCCTGAGGACCACCCCCAAGCTATGCTTCCTGCACAGCCTGCCAAATGATGAGCCAATTAAACCTCTTTTCTTTATAAATTACCCAGACTCAGGGATTTCTTTATAGCAGTGTGAGAACAGACTAATAAATTTTCAAAGATAACCAAATTCCTGTGGCAACTCTTCCACTCCCCACACATTCAAAACCATGTCAACAACATGCCAGAATCTCATTTTCTGAAACTGTTGAAAAATCCTCCTGGAGGTTTCTCGGACTATTGAAGCTCTCTGCTTAAAAAGCTCAGAAAACAAGAAGAATCTCAGGTGACCCTGATCATCTGGTCTTTTTTTTTTTTTTTTTTTTTCCTACATCCACTGATGTATCTTCAGGTTTGATAACTTTTCCCTATCTTGTAATTAAAAGGCAACAATTAATACATAAGAATTAAGAGGTCATTTCATTCTGAATCCTCCCTATGGGTAGACCCTTTTCATCAAAATCACACATATTTTAATTTTTTTAATTTTCTGAGGATTGTCACCCTTAAATTCTTCCTATCGCAAATCATTCATTGTTACTAAACAATTATAAATTTAAGTTGTGCCTATTCTTTTTTATATGTAAGGTACAAAACAACTGTGTAACATTTTCCTTATTGATTGTATGAATTCACAGGCAATATTGTCACCCTTTATATTTTATTATTTTGTTCTCTACATTTTGCAATCTCAGTTTACTGGACTCATCCATAGATACCTAAATTGTCACCTGATTCTTCAGCTTTTCCTTCAACTTAGCATTAAAAAATGACAAATAAAAAAATCTTGGCTCTGTCTTTTTACTTTGTTGACAATAAGTTATTTAACCTCTCTAAAACTATTTTCTTAATTCATAAAATATAGGTAATAAAACTTATTTTATAAAATGTACATTTTAAATGCAAAATAATTTTATAAAATGGTCTTTACACAATGTCTGGAATCTAAACTTCTGGTAAACTGCATCCTCTTCACAGATCCCTAGGCTGAGGAGGATGAGGGCAGAGAGGAGGATCTGTAATTTGCAAGATATTTCTCCTTAAAAAAGAAAAGACAAAATAACAAAATACCTAAATTACCCTTTACCAAAATTCATGGATTCCCCAGGAAAGGCATTTCTTATACTCTGGTCAGTTCACAGTGCTGCCTGTCTTTTGACCATCCACTATGGCTGGGTTTGCAGGGGCCGGCTCTGTTTCTGGCTTTGCCTGTTGGCTTCATCCTAAATAGGCTATTTCTTTACAAACACATCCCTTGATTGCTTTACGCCCATGTGTTCTGCCTGCTGTTCTCATTTCCCCAACTCCTGAGCTGATGTTACTATTCTTCAAATTGAGGGCACCCTGAGGATGGAAACCTGCAGGGCAGCAGAATGAATTTAATCCCATTGTTAGGTTCCATTCTAAACTACTCAGCAGGCAAAGAGCAACTCCTCACAGAATGTGTTGCTCCTGAGAGTGGAAGGGTAATGAACTGTAAAACCAGATGGCTCAGTCTCCCAAAGCTATTACAGGGTTAACTTTCCTCTTGCCTGGGATCCGCAAGGGTACCAACTCCTGCTGATTGTTTCTCCAAATCCCCAGGATAACTAACTCTGTTTCCTTTTTGGGGAAAAAATATTAAAATTTGTCAAGATGATCAAGAAACAGTGAAATTCTTAATTTCTTGTTGTAGAAAACTGACAGACACTATTTAATTTTTCTCCCAGTAATTCTAAGAGTTGATATTTTAATCTGGGAAGGTAGACGAAAGTTTTTGCCTGTGTATTAAAGAGAATATACCCAGTTAAAATGGATTTTATTCAAGAGAGAAGTAGAAAAGAATGCTGGCAAGGATGTGGAGAAAAAGGAACTCTCATTCACCGTTGATGGGAATGTAAATTAGTACAATCATTATGGAGAACAGTATGAACATTCCTCAAACTAAAAATAGAACTACCATATGATCCAGCAATCTCATTGCTATGTATATACCCAAAAGAAAGGAAATCAGTATATCAGCACTCCCATGTTGTTGCAGCACTTTCACAATAGCCAACATTTGGAAGCAACCTAAGTGTCCACCTACAGATGAATAGATACAGAAAACGTGGTACATACACACAATGGAGTACTATTCAGCCATAAAAAAGCATGAGATCCTGTCATTTGCAACAGCATGGATGGAACTGGAGATCATTATACTAAGCGAAATAAGCCAGGCACAGAAAGACAAACTTTGCATGTGCTAACTCATTTTGGGGAGCTAAAAATTAAAACAATTGAACTCATGCAGATAGACAGTAGAAGAACGGTTATCAAAGCCTGGGAAGGATAGTGAGCGAGGAAGAGAATGAGGATGGTTAATGGGAACAAAAAGTATAATTAGAATGAATAAGATCTATTATTTGATAGCACAACAGTGACTACTGTCAACAATAATTTATTGTACATTTTATAATAACTAAGACTATTAAAAAGTAGAATGTTCGTAACACAAAGGATCAATGCTTGAGTTGATGGGTTTGGTTACATTTTCAACAACACGCTCTGTAAGAAGCTCCATACCAATGTTTCTCTCTTTCTTATGACCTTTCCACCTATAACTTGATTGAAATAATTCACCGTCAGTGCAGGCATATGTCCCACATAAAGGCTAATAGGAACTGCATATGCATGCACATCAAGGAAGGGCTTTTCCCATTAAAACAAAACAAAAACACTAAAGCTTTGGTCCTTTTTTTTTCTATGCATTCTGTTTTTAAAAAAATACTGTTTAGAGACAACTACAGGGGCCATTTGTGATGTTATTGGTCAACATGGTCCTAAGGACATATTTTTTTTCTCAGAACTTGGTGAAAAGTGCTTTCATCTAATAAAAGCAAGAGATGATGAAGAGAAAACTGGCTTTGTTCATTTTGTCAATATGCAATTTTTGTTGTCCTTTGGTTCTTTTTCATATTGTAATGCTGTGATGAATCAAACACAGCTACAAATCTTGCAATATGATTTCTATTATAGATTGTCCTCAAGGATAACTATTTCACTTATAACATAAAATTTCAGGGTAATTTTTCAGAAATGTACTTGGGGAACCAAATGCTAGCCCTTTGAAGAAGTGTGTAAATGGGTTTCATTTTTTAATCTTGACTTTCAGCTACAAGTTTCTGACAAAGACTCTCTCTTTGACCAAACTGTAGTCAGGCTCCTCTGAGCCCTCTTCTCAACTAGGCTTCAACCCCAGGTTTCCCTGTCCTATCCTTCAGGTTCCAGTTATAGCAAGAATCCTGCTAAGTTAGTTTGGAGAGAATCTCTCCACCCTTCATATTTGATCACTCTTAGTATCTATTAATAATCAGATTCCTCATGCCCTACCCTCAATACCTGATCATTCTGGCCTACCTTCAGCAAGAGTCCTGTTATGTCAGTTTCACCAGAACCCCTGCTACCCTTGATGTCTCCTTTTAGCAGTTTTTAATCTATCAACCTGATTCTCCAACCTGCTCTTTTGTTATAAATCTCCTACTAGTTTTTGCTGTATTCAAAATTGAGCCTGATTTCTTTCCTGTATTTTGATAGCTTTTATACCTATTGCAATGGTTCTGTAATAAAGTCTTCCTTACCACCTTGTCAGAACTGTCAGAACAAGCTGTTTTGTTTGTTTGCTTGTTTTTGTTTTTGACAGTTCACTAGTTTTACTAAGTCTCAGTATTTGCATGAATGGGAATTCTCAAATAAATCACAGATACCTACTGGATGAGCTAACTTGTAGCTTCATTTTTCTAAGGAGAACATTTCAGAGTCTTTACTAATCTTTGAAGAGAAAGTTTATTGCAGATGCTAATCTGACTTTTAATCTGCTTTTCTCTTTTTCTTATTTATCTCTGCCTCACCTCTATTACTAACATGATATTCTTCAGGAATAAATGTTCTACTTCTAGCCTCTAAATCAAAGCATGCAGTTTCACACAATAAAATCAGTTCTGACTAGTCAGGGAAAAAGATAAGGATGTCTGGGCCGGGCGCGGTGGCTCAAGCCTGTAATCCCAGCACTTTGGGAGGCCGAGACGGGCGGATCACAAGGTCAGGAGATCGAGACCATCCTGGCTAACACGGTGAAACCCCGTCTCTACTAAAAAATACAAAAAACTAGCCGAGCGAGGTGGCGGGCGTCTGTAGTCCCAGCTACTCGGGAGGCTGAGGCAGGAGAATGGCGTGAACCCGGGAGGCGGAGCTTGCAGTGAGCTGAGATCCGGCCACTGCACTCCACCCTGGGTGACAGAGCGAGACTTTGTCTCAAAAAAAAGAATTAAAAAAAAAAAAAAAAAAAAAGATAAAGATGTCTGCCTCAAAAGTCTATTTAGAGTTTTGATGAAATAAACTTTTTCCAAAAAATCCATAAGCCACCAATTAGTATGTTATGAAGGAATATGCTATGCATTAAAACTATTTACCTAATTTGAACATATAGATGGCCAGTTATAGTCTTATCACAATATCAGAAAAAGCAGAATTTTCATGAGTAAAGAGTTAAATCAGAACTACTCTTAATAATAATAATCAACTCCTCAAATAACTATAAAAGTTATTAATGAATAAATAAGAGACACATTTGATTCAAGTCAGTTAATTTGAAATAGTTTGCCTAATTTAGCAAGCCGTGTGGAAATCAGAGAGAAAAATAAAAGGGCAACTAATATTTACTTAATTCTTCAACAGGTGTTTCATAATGTTAACTCCTTTAATCTTCACAACCTTGTAGTGAGTGTATTATCTTAATTTTAAATAAAGGAAACAAGATGTGAGAGGTTACGTAATTCGCCTAAGGTCAAAGTGCTAGGAAATGGTAAATACCAGATTTGAAATTAAGCCTGACTAAAAAAGTTCACGAAGGCTTTGCTAAGTCCTGCAGTTCAGGCAGGAAATAAGTTTTGCATCCTTAGCTAGTTCATGGGATTGCAACCATGGCATTCTAAGGTGACGCTGTAATGAGTCATCATGGCATGATTCCAGCCAATGTACAAATTGGCACATGGGACCTACTTGCATTCAGAAAAAAAATGACTAAAAGGGCCCCTAACAAATAAATAATATTTCAAAATTTGAGCTGGAAACAAAGTTCAAAAAAATAAATTTGTCAGTTTCATTGACTTATTTTAAATTGAGAATACATTCACTTGGTAAATAAATAGAGGGCATCCAGTGAAAAGTCTACCTCCATCTTTGCCCTGTGAGCCGAGAGTTTCTATTCTCCTCTTTCCATTTGTGAATCATGTGATTAGCTTTATATGTGCCCTTCCAGTGATTGTTCTGTGAAGACATTTTGTCACCTTTCTAACGAAAAAGGAAGCATAAGATACATACTGTTCTCTGTTCTGCAGCAAGTTTTTTTTTTTTTTCTCACATAACAGAATATCTTGGAGAGTTTTACTAATCTTTACTAAAGATTGGTACATAGATAGCTACCTCATTCTTTTTTTTTTTTTTTTTTTTTTACAGTTGCAGAGTGTTTCATTAAATAGACAATAATTTATTTAATCAGTCTCCTACTAATGGGCATCATTTTCAAATTTCTTGCCATTATCATTTTCATTTTTGTGCTATACTTTCATCCTTGTTGGCCAATTATCTTTTAATTATTCAAATAATGCTTCAAAGAATAAAGTTGTATATACATAATTTCAAACAGGTATAGTCATATCTGTGGGTAAACTACCAAAATGGGATTGCTGGGTCAAAGAGTAAATGAACTGACAATTTTCTTTTCTTTTTTTTTTTTTTTTTAATTTATTATTATACTTTAAGTTGTAGGGTACATGTGCATAACGTGCGGGTTTGTTACATATGTATACTTGTGCCATGTTGGTGTGCTGCACCCATCAACTCGTCAGCACCCATCAACTCGTCATTTACATCAGGTATAACTCCCAATGCAATCCCTCCCCCCTCCCCCCTCCCCATGATAGGCCCCGGTGTGTGATGTTCCCCTTCCTGAGTCCAAGTGATCTCATTGTTCAGTTCCCACCTATGAGTGAGAACATGCGGTGTTTGGTTTTCTGTTCTTGTGACAGTTTGCTAAGAATGATGGTTTCCAGCTGCATCCGTGTCCCTACAAAGGACACAAACTCATCCTTTTTTATGGCTGCATAGTATTCCATGGTGTATATGTGCCACATTTTCTTAATCCAATCTGTCACTGATGGACATTTGGGTTGATTCCAAGTCTTTGCTATTGTGAATAGTGCTGCAATAAACATACGTGTGCATATGTCTTTATAGCAGCATAATTTATAATCCTTTGGGTATATACCCAGTAATGGGATGGCTGGGTCATATGGTACATCTAGTTCTAGATCCTTGAGGAATCGCCATACTGTTTTCCATAATGGTTGAACTAATTTACAATCCCACCAACAGTGTAAAAGTGTTCCTATTTCTCCACATCCTCTCCAGCACCTGTTGTTTCCTGACTTTTTAATGATTGCCATTCTAACTGGTGTGAGATGGTATCTCATTGTGGTTTTGATTTGCATTTCTCTGATGGCCAGTGATGATGAGCATTTTTTCATGTGGAACTGAGAATTTTCTAATATCATAAGTAAATCACTTTTCATGGGGATTGTGGCAGTTTCTACTCCTATCTGCAATGTGTGAGCACACCTATTTCTCATAGACTTTATTTAAAAGAGAGATTTTTTTAAAAATCAAGTTTTGAGATTTTTGCCATTCTAATAGATTAAAAATGCTATTTTAGTATATTTATTACACTACATGTTGTACTCGGTTTTCATTTGTGTATGTAAGAATGATTGAAAATATATATTATATACTTTACTGCTTTATTGAAACCTCTCATTACTTATCGAGTAGTTTTTCAGGTGATTCACTTGGGCTCTTCTTACTATACAATGACATTGTCTGCACACCGTAATAACTTAAACTTCTTCATTGCAAACTCTGCTAGTTTTTTGTTGTTGTTGTTTCTAACTATATCGACTACTAATTCAGAATATATATAATAAAATTTCATGTAACTGTAAAAAATAAAAGAAAAAGAGTACGTATAAAAACTTGTGCAACACAAGTCTATGATTTTGTTATAGTATTGCTCCAATGTCAATTTCCAAGTTTTAGTAAATGTACTGCAGTAACTTAACATGTTATCATTGGAAGAATCCGGTAAAGAATATACACAGGAACTCTGAACCATTTACACAAGTAAAATAAAAGGTTTCCTTGCATTTGATAGACTTTTTGCTCTAATTCTTATACTTATTTCTTTATAGAAACTTAGACTTTTTAGATATTTAGATATAATTATAGATGGTAATAGTAGAAAACCCAATAATAGTGTTTAGTCTACACACATTCAAGTTTATAACATGTCTTACGTGTTGTGGTTGTATTTCATACAGCATGGTGATCTTTCTCCACTTGAAAAATTAGATGAAAAATCACTCACAACTGGGAAATATGCTGCTGTTTCCTGTGCTGATCCCTGATGGGAAAACAGAAGCTCCTCTGTTCTCTGTGTGACAGGTTGAAGAAGGAAATATGATCCAGTCTCCTCTGAAATAATGCATCTTCACTGTGGATTATAGTGGAAGAAATAATGTTAGCAAAATCAATGTGAAAGTAGAAACATAAAATCTTAGGGGTTGAGGTGGGGATGGAAAATCATTCAACATGGATTAAGAAGATCTGTCATATGAATGAGACTAAGTTTTCTGAGTCATTCTCTTGAAGGAGGAAGTTGAACTAGATGACCCAATGCAGTACTTCGTAAGCATCGCTGATTTTCAGAAATGCTGGGAAGCTGCTAAGGTGATTCAGATGACAAGCCAGGTGTGAAACCCCACTGATTCAAGATAAATTTTATGTCTAAATTATTATTTTAAATAGGACCAGAACATCATCCATTGCAGAAATAACTGTTATTCCCAACAGATAACCAATTGACTTAAAAAGTGAGAACTCTTAAAACAACCCAAATATGTATTTCGGACCTTAGAAGAATAGTTATTCTTGTTTAAAAATTACTTTTCACCCATTGGAAATTTTGGATAACCTTCAAGTCTTCATTATTAAGCACTCCATTGATAATGTATTTGACTTAAATACATGCTAAATAACAGCTATAAGTGAAATGAGCCAAACGTTTCTTTCATATGTTATGAGCTACTGTAATTATTTAACATTTGAATAGGATCACCATAAAAAAGGGGGAAATACTTCAGAAAAAGGCGGTATCTGACTTTAGAATTGATCATACAATTCTTAATAGTTGATGTTTTATTTTAATTATCTCTAGCTCTTCATTGCTTAAATTTCAAAAATGACTTAGCAAGTTTTCTTTCTCTTAAAAAATATTTTCACAATTGCTTAGGTAAAATCTTTTGCCTACATGGGGTTAACTGCTGTAAGTCCCAACTCTCACTTCAACCACTATAACTTCGTGCTTTACCTTCAGACTTTTTATCTTTAATACCAATATTTACCCATAACAGATTGATGTATTTTTAAAATAGAAACCAAGAACTGCTCCTTCAACTCTTCCTAAAAGGCACCTTTTATGAGAAATAGGTGTAGGCGGGCAAATAAGGGACATTGCCCATACTTGCCTATCTTCCCTCATTAAGGTTCTAGGGTGTCACTCTTGGTTCAGGTCCCACATTTGCACTCTCATCACTGCCCTGTGGGGAGGGCTGAGACCAACAATGACAAAATTTGGCTTCTATTCTCCAAGGAAGTACCTGTGAGCACAGGCGGAGAATTTATCTATATCATACATAGTAAGTCTTGATGGGGAAAATATTTTAAAGCCTGATGACCAGTCTTCTTCCCTCTTAGAAGTCTATGAAAGGCCCTGCTGCTATGCTAGTAATAAACACCAAAGAAGAGCTCCTTGAAGGTGGTGTCATAGATAAATGTTCTCTCACTAAGGCAATGTCAGAGGTTAAGTCCTTCATAACTAAGGCAATGGAGTGACGTTGAACTCTTGGTTGAATCCCATATTGAGCTCTGCCTGATCTCTACACGCTCCCACACCTTCTTCACAAATAAATGCATATAATTTTTCAAGTTCCACCCAATAGATGGAGGCACAAAATGTACATGCTGTTCTTGATGTTATAAGCCAGCCTGATCCACACCAGCAACAAATAACAATCAGGGTTTTAGGATAATTCCATTGCTGGTACCAGTACCTTCACCTGGCTTTCTCTGAATCTACAAAACCAAAATTTCTTAGCTCTGTGACCCTAATATTATCTTCATCTTCTAGTTCTTTTGACCTTTAGTTCTAATGTTTTGGACGTTGGCTTTCTCTTCCATTTTTGACTTAAATCAGACATTCATCTGTTAGTATTCCTTTGCTCATCTGAAACCACACTCTTACTTTGTTGGGAGACAGTTCTCCAGGGGTCTCATGTTTCTGCCCATCCTGTGAAACCTTCCATTCTCTACTACATTTTCAAAGATAATTGTGTAAGAAGGAAACAACAGACATTGGGGTCTACTTGAGGGTGGAGGATAGGAGAAGGGAGAGGAGCAGAAAAGATAACTATTGGGTACTTGGTCTAATACCTGGGTGATGAAATAATCTGTACAACAACCCCCCATGGCATGTGTTTACCTATGTACAAATCATCATATGGACCACCAACCCTAAAAGTAAAAAAAATTAGTAAATATAAAAATATAGTCTGGGAGTGGTGGCTCATGCCTATAATCCTAGGACTTTGGGAGGCCAAGGTGGTCAGATCACAAGGTCAGGAGATCGAGACCATCCTGGCTAACACGGTGAAACCCTGTCTCTACTAAAAATGCCAAGGAAAAAAAATTAGCCAGGCGTGGTGGCAGGCACCTATAGTCTCAGCTACTCAGGAGGCTGAGGTAGGAGAATGGCGTGAACCCGGGAGGCGGAGCTTGCAGTGAGCCGAGATTGCTCCCCTGCACTCCAGCCTGGCCGACAGAGCGAGACTACATCTCAAAAAATATATATATATATATAACATATATAATAAATAAAAATTAATATAAAATATAAACATATAATACTTAAAACCCCAAAGATATTGTGTAGTAAATAGACTTGCAGGTATAATACCTACTTCCAGTTCAGAGGACGATTTCTTTATTGTCTAAGTTAATAAAGACAATAGCTCTCTCCAGGGCAAAATTTGAGCAAGTCTGTTAGCAGTACCTTTATAAGATTGAGGATTTCTTAGTCTCTGGGTTCCTCAGCACAACCTCTGTGGATGCAGCATTCTCCTGTGCCTGCCTCTAAGTCATTCGAGTGGGGCTTGGTGTGAAACAAAAACCAATGCAAAGATGGAGCTCATGCTGCCTGCTGTGTTATGAGTAATAAAGTCCTTTTTCTCTAACTCAAAAGTCTTATGTCTTCTGCTGGCATCTATGAGATGGTAGCTGGCTAACTTGTGAGCTTCTAAGTAGAATAAAATCCCACGCCATGTGCAGCACTTGACATGCCTCAGTTCATAGAACTAGTATAGCTGGCATTGTTTCTTTGGGGTTTTCCTAGAATTTATTTCCCTTTCCTGATGGTACTCTGTTTCCCTCTTGAGAATTACATGTTCCCCATTGGATACTATCTTCAGGAATGTAATTAGGTGTTCTGTCCTCTCCTAGTTATGACATGGAGGCATGATGCAGGTTGAACTCATTGGAACTTAAACAAAGACAATGAAAACAATTGACATTGATTCATCCCCAGCAGTGACTCCCTAAACAAACATTATCTGCTATTTCTGTACATCCTTTTCCTAGAATCTATAGATAACTTGAACTCTGCCTATGTCCAGGTCAGTTTCCTCACATTTTCCATGAATTGTGTGAGATTCAAATATCCCCAAAATACATTTCTTTTGGTTGAAGTTGGCTTTTGTTTCTTTCCACCAAAGAACTCTAACATAGTCAGCCAGCATTCTGGGCAGTCTGCATCTCACTCCTGGCTAACATGGTGAAACCCGCAAGGTCACATGTGTTTTTGTGTTGTGGCCACCTGCCTTTTCATAAAGCATGGTTCAAATGCCTCTGATTATTATTATCACACCAGTAGCATGTATGGTGAATGCTCAGAGGAAGAGTTGTGATATGGAGTGCAGCTGACAGCCCACACTTGTTCTTTTTGCATACCTGAAACCTTCTTTTTCTCTATGCTTGTTGGATAATTAGAGGACAAATGGGTAGGTCTTTTTTGACTTCAGTGACAGTTACTAAATTCTTCTTAAAAGAATCAACTGAATTCAACTTAATTATCTCCAATAGAAAGAGGTCATGGCAGAGTATCAGCTAAAAGCAATTAAGCAGTCAACCCACAAATGTTCAAATGAATAAGTGATGAATAATTGGTTGGTTTCCTATTATATTCAATACAAATTGAGTGAGTAGAACAGATGGGAAAGCAGGGATAAGAAAATGTATACTATTTTGTACTAAGAGTTGGGATCCTGTTTGAGAATGATTAAGCCAAGAGTATGTTTTAACAAGTGGCCTAAAATAGCAGGATTTAAATGTTTCTCACTACCACACAGCTGTTTTTGAATGAGAAGAAAGTGGAATTCAAAGATTAGTAATTGAACACATACTATGTACAAGACAATCCAAAAGATACCAAGATAAGTAAGACTTATTTTCTATCTAAATGATGATTACAGTGGGAGAAAAATGAGACAATCTGTTTAGCATAAAACAGAAAAAAAATCATGAAATATAAAAATAAATTACGACAGTCATTAAAAATAAATAATCTATGTCTGGAAGATGAGAACCAAGGTCAAAGTGGGCAGAGAAATATAGCCGTGAAAGAGCATAGAGACTTCCAGCATTAGCAAACACTTCGATGGGGATATGAGCGGAGGGTTTGGTTCCTGTCCAGTGGTAGTGAAGTGACAGAGAAAAATGGAGGAAGAAGCAACTAACTGGGAAGTTAGGTGAAAGATAGCCTGTAAAAAACTTTGTGTGCCAAGCATGAACTGGCATTCTGTCAGAAGTGAGAGATCCTACAAGTTTAGAGGTAGGATTATGCTGTAATAGAGTGATGTTTTGAAAAGATAACTGGTGGCCACATGAAGGAAAAACTGCAGAGCAGACGCACTGGACTGGAGAGCACAGAAGAGGCTGTGACATGGTCAGAGCTCTGCTAGAAGATAGTTAGGTGCCATCAGCTTGTAGAGTTGGAGAAGTCCGAGCACTAGAGAGGAGTATGGGTTAAGGGGGAGTCCCAGGAGACCAGGAGAGGCTCTAAACAAGGATGGGGGAAATGGGCGGAAGTACAGAACAGAAAGGTGAGAAATGGGGTACGGATAGAACCCATAGGCTCCTAGGCTCCAAACAACCGGTACAGCATATTACTGTAAAGAATACCATAGGCAATTGTGAAAGAATGGCAAGTATTTGTGTATCTAACATAGAAAATGTACAGTAAAAAATACAGTGTAAAAGATCATAAAGCAGATCCCTGATCCCTCTATAGGTCGTGAATACACTTTGCAGCAGTGGAAGTTGTTCTGGGTGAGTCAGTGAGTGAGTGGTGAGTGAACGGCAAGGCCTAGGACATTACTGTATACAACTGTAGACTTTGTAAACACTGTTCACTGAGCCTACACTCAATTTATTTTAAAAATTGGTCTTTCTTCAATCATAAATTAACATTACCATACTGTAATTTTTTAAAGTTTATTTTTAAATTTTTAAGGATTTTGACTCTTTTGTAATAACACAGCTTAAAACACAAATGTAGAGCTGTAAAAATATTTTCTTTATATCCTTATGCTGTAAGCTATTTTTCTATTTTTAATTTTTTTAAACTTATTAGACTTTGTTTGTTACAAACTAAGTCACAAACACATATAACTAACCTTGGCCTACACTGGATGAGGATCACCAATATCATTACCTTCCACCCCAACATCTTGCCCCACTGTAAGGTCTGTCATTGCCTATGATAATGATGCCTTCTAGAACACCTCCTTTAAGATCTGCCTGAGGCCGTTTTACAGCTAACATTTTAAAAAGTTAAGTGTAAGGTATACACTAGAAAATAATGATAAAAGTACAGTGTAGTAAATAACCAGAAATATAGTCATTTGCTATCAAATATTATTCACTGTACATAATTGTATGTATTTACTTTTATATGACTGGCAGTGCAGTAGGTTTATTTACCACAAAACATCACACAAACATGTGAGCAAATGCTTTGCTCTTGATGTTACAATGTCACTAGGTGACAGAAAATTTTCAGCTCCATTAAATGATTTGGGACCACCATCGTATATGCAATCCGTAGTTGACTGAAGCATCATGATGCGGAGCGTGACTGTACCTAGATGTGAGAGGTGAAGAGAAGCAAAGCAATTCTGGAATGCATTCCTTACCTAGTTTTGAACAGCAAAAATTTGAAAAAGAATGTGGAGACAGGTAGTTTTGTCAAAAATTTTTTGAAAGAAACACTAGTTTTTGTAAAGTTAAATAGTTAATATTTTTCCTGAAGGACCTCTCAGAGCCTTTAATATGACAACATGCATTATAATTTTCTAAGAGAGAGGAATAGCTTGCAGCAATTACTAAGCCTAGTGTAACATAAACATTTATTTTAGATTTATTAACACAATTTGGAAACAAAGTTCAGTAAACGTTACTTTGGAGTTTTAAGCCTAAGTGCCTGGGAGAGTAAAGTGTACAGTGGAAGCTCTTTTATTGACTCAACTAGGATGTATATGTGGTTTTCTAATCAAAATGTTTGGTTGGTTAATTACTTAAAATTTTAGTCACAAAGCAAAAATGTGCATCTCTTCACCAATTTCATGAGGAAGAACAAAGCTTTTCTACCAAGAAGAGTTCCCAGATGGAGTTCCTTGTCCTCTTTCATGAATATGCCTCCCTCATACAGCATCATCTACAATATTCCATTTCAGTTTCTTTAAAGTAGAATGAAACACTCTGTTAATTCTCAGAGGAGTCCAGGAGATAACTCACTGTTGGATGGGGAAATTGATGGTTTTCAATTTGGATATACTGAATTTTAGAGTTTTCAGAATATGCTTGTAGAGATTTTTAGCTAGTATTTGGAAATGCATAAATTACCTTTCCCTATAAGAATTAATGACAATTATAATACTTACTTTAACTGTATGTATGTATGTGTATAAGAGTGTCCGTTTTTTCTTTATCTCTCTACAGAAGTACATTAATAAAGTTATTACTCATCAAATCTAATAAAATTGCATGGTTTAATTTATTGTAACCCCTATCATCGCAATAAACATTACTTTCTTCAGACATGAAGTTTACATTTAGACAACAAATTACACAGATGTGTTGGTTCTTGTATCCAAGAATCACAGGGAAACCCGAACAAGTACTGCACTAATGACAACACATACTTCTTGTTGAAAACCACAGTTATGAGGAGTTAGATGTGTAGATGTGTCCATAATATTCACAGATTTTAAAATTTTGACAGTGAGCAGTGGCTCAAATCTATAATCCCAGCATTTTGTGAGGCTGAAGCAGGAGAATCACTTGAGGCTAGGTTTTTCAAGGCCAGACTGGCCAACATAGCGGATCCCATCTCTACTAAAAATAAAATAAAAAGAAATTAGCCAGGCATGATTGAATGTGCGTTAGTTCCAGCTACTCAGGAGGCTGAGGTGGGAGGATCACTTGAGACTAGGAGTTTGAGTTTATAGTGAGCTATGATCACACCAGTGCACTCCAGCCTGGGCAACACAGAGAGAACTTATCTCTAAAAAAATAAATAGGAAAAAAAGAGAGAACATTTTATTTATTAACACGCTTCCCTTGGATTATTTTTTAAAATATTAAGGTAGGTCACAGGCAGACACAATAAGAATTACAACATGGAAGTAAGTGGCATAGCATGAAATTCTTAATAACAGGGGAGACCCCTAAGTGTGGAGGTGGTTTTGCCCCAGACTAATGTAAGGAAAGAGCTCTGAGCTCTTTTAGTGATGCAACGCCCTGCTCCCTGTGTGCCCCACAAACCACCGTGTACATGCCTCTTATGAAGAGAAGGATATGCTGGGGTGCTGTGTCCCATTCATGTCCTTGATCTTGGGTACATTCATGTGCTACTTATCAGTTGATTTAATAACAAAGCTAAGTGAAAGTAATGCTTGTCACTCTTTTGGTCACAATTAGCCTTTGTGACCTAGTCTAGTTCAATAGCTTAGGACTTGTAGCATTTCATCTATTTGCACATTACTTTAACTATTTTGCGTAAGCTCACAAATTATCCTTCAAGTTTTTTTTTTTCCTAAAAAGATAGATATTACTGTTTTACACATGGTACATTGTTAAAGAGCACATTTAAATATAGGCATTTTTATAGTGGTTACAACAATTAGGTTCGTAGTGGTGAGTAAAGATAACTGAATGGGATCTTTAGGAAATTTTTAATTAGGTTGCAGCAAACAAGTTATTAAGGAATTAATTATTAAGAATTTTAACCTAATACAACAAGAAAGCCTAACACAATATTCCATTTGTCAAAATAGCGTATTCACCAAACATAAAGCATTTTTGTAGTTAGTAGAATCTTTGGTCTGGAGAATTCTTTGACTTAGTATTTGGGAATTTTATGATACATAAGGACAGAGCTACTTTTCTTTTATAGCAAGATAGTATAACATAGGGATTTGTGACACAGGTTCTAAAGCTAGACTGCTGGTTCAATCTTGGCTTTTGGGCTCATCCACTATGTGCACTTGGGCAAATCACTTAAACCTCAGTACAGACATGGGGTGTCTCATCTGTAAAATGATGAGGATAATAATGTTTACCCTACGGGGCTACTATGAAGCTTAAATGAGTAGATAAACTTTCAGGCCAAGTTACAAGTAAAACAAAAATTATAATTTTAATATGTAAAACATACGAAATTCTCCCAGAAGCAGAAACACAGGCAATTAAATCCTTTTCTGCTCATTAGAAGTAGTTTATAAGCAGGAGAAAACAGAATCAGGAAAGCAGAAATTCAAGAGAGTGTAATCCCCATCTGGGGGTGAGGAGTATGGCCAGGCAGTGACATCCCAGCTGTCAGTTAACAAGGCCTCATACAGATGGACAACCCTGTGAATCAGTGAGACAGAAGCAATCAGGCAAGTAGGTATCAAGGAAGATTAGACATTTAGATAAGTAATAGATTCAAAATCAGATGAAAATTATGATGCTCTTGGTGAAAAAAAATAATTGTAAGATTCATGGGACTCCAAGAGTCATATCAGAGTAACCAGGAGAAAAGGTGAAAGAAAAAAGTTCATAAGGTAAATTATTGTCATGCAAGATGCAGTGTGAATCTTCTTTCTCAGGGAGATTTTTTCCTAACCACCAATCTAAAGCAGTAAGATATCATGACAGGTCAGGTTATCAAATTAGACACATAAATCAGAGATCTTACCCAGTATCAAGTTAAAAAAATCCCAAAGATGAAAATAATCAAGAAGGATCAGGAAGCAGCAAGCAAGGAGAGGATCTTAAAACAACTCCTCAGGCCCTTTCTTTCTGCATTGTGCACATTCTGGTCCAGGATAATAGGTGAGTTTTTTAAGTGAGGGGTATGATCATCTAAGTTGCAAGAGAGCTTTATTGTATACTAACACAAACTTAGTACTTATGTGACATTTTCCAGGGAGCTATGCACCTTAAATCCATTAATATCAAGTTTGCTTACCTCAAGAAATCCTTGCTCAGGGACATCCTGCTGAAAGTATTCTACAGAAGACTCTCTAGCTAGAAAATACTACTGGTTTATTTACCTGGTGGTCTATCATTAGCATATGTTCAAGATTAGACTGATTCCCTGTGCCTTCTTTCTTTCCTGGGATGATTCTGCTGCCTAACTCCTCCCTTTCCAAGAAGTTACCATGTGATATAGTTTGGCTCTGTGTCCCCACCCAAATCTCATCTCAAATTGTAATCCCTATATGTCAAGGGAGGGACATAGTAGGAAATGTTTGAATCATGCGCGTGGTTTCTTCCATGCTGTTCTCATGATAGTAAGTTCTCATGAGATCTGATGGTTTTATAAGCTTTCCCCTTCGCTGTCTTCTGTTCTCTCCTACTGCCATGAAAAGAAGGTCCTTGCTTCCCTTTCGCTTTCCACCATGATTGTAAGTTTCCTGAGGTTTCCCCAGCCATATGGAACTATGAGTCAATTAAACCTCTTTCCTTTATAAATTGCCCAGTCTCAGGTAGTTCTTTATAGCAATGTGAAAATGGATGAATACACCATGTTTTGGTTTTCTACTCGGCCCATTGCATTTGTGTATTTGTTCATTTTCTATCCCTAATCCCTGCCTACTATTACCACTAAAAGGTAAGCTCCATATGGGTAGGACATTATTTATATTATGAATTGCTGTCTTCTCAGCCCATAGCGAAAAATAGCGGCTCAATAATTACTTATCGTCTTCATAGAACAGTGGTTAGTTTTTAAGGATGAATTGGATTTTGACATATTAAGAAGATGAAGATGGCATTCTAAGTCACAACAAACTGTGTAGAAAAGTTTGAAAGAATAAAAGCATTTGAGTGGGCTCCATCTGCTGAAATAGCTAAAATTTTATTTTTTGTTAATCATGGCCTTTTGAGATTTGAAGACCCATCCAAAATAACTATGAGTACCAATTTTGTTCTTCTCTACCACAATAACTATCTTTTAAAATGTTGTTATTAAACTGAACTTTTGACTACACAGTCTTAAGTCCATTTAAGATACGTAACACATTCTTAATTATAACAGTTTTAAAAACTTAATGGAGTTATATATTATGCATACAAAGACTTTCTATATAGATTATTATGTCATATGTTTATTTAACACACTATTATTTAACAGATGAAAGACCAAATGCCAATTACTATATGGAAGGTGAAGTTGAATGGATATTGCCTCCCAGATACAAGATTAAAGCTAGACTAATTTTGAAATAAAAAATGTGTTTACTCCATCCAAATTGTCTCTAAATTAAACTATACAACACCATCTTGAAAGGCAATAGAGTATAGAATTTAAGAGTATACGTTCTGGTGCTCCTTTTGGCAGTAGATATGCTAAAAGAGTGCAGGTTCTAGAATCAGACTGATTCAATTCAATCTCCACTTCACCATTTGCCTTTTAAACGTGAATTAGTTCACTCAACTCTCTATGCCCATTCAAAATTCATTCATTATTAAAAATTCTTCACAAATTAGAAATAGAAATACACTGTACATAATTAAGGGTATCTATAAAAGACCTACAACTAATATTATAGTTAATGGTGAAAGACTATTTTTCCAACAAAAATATCCATTCCCAAAACATATTCACCATTTCACTCAGGGCTCTAGACAATGTAGTAAGGCTATGAAAAGGAGTAAAAGGCATGTAGATTGGAAAAGAAAACATACAACTGCTTTAATTCACTGATGATATAATCACCTATGCAAAAAATCTCTAAGAAATTACTGAATATCTACTTGAAATATTAAGTGTATTTAACATGGTCAAAATACACATATACACAAATTTTATTTCTGTATAATAGCAACAAAAATTGGAAAATAAAATTAAATATACCATTTGCAAAAGCATCAGATAAAAACTTGAAATACTTAGGGATAAATTTAACAAATATGTTCAAGAACTGTACACTAAAAACTATAAAACATTGCTGAAAGAAATAGAGATACATTGTTTTCATGGTTCAGACTTCTTAAGAAGTCGAGTCTCCCCAGTTTATCTGTAGATTCAGTGAAATCTCAATCAAGATCCAAGGAGGCTATTTTTTTGCGGATATTAACAAAGTGCCTTGACAATTTACAAAGAAATGTAATGAATAGGAAAACCAAAACTGCTTTGAAAAAAAGTTGAAGGCTGATCTACTTGATATAAAAACTTACTGTAAATATAATCGAGGTAGTGTGGTATTGACATAGGGTAGACAGATAGATTAATGAAACAGAATATTGTCAATAAACAGATTTACATGTATGCGTTCAACTGATTTCCAACAAAAATGCCAAAGTAATTCAATGGAAAAGCACAGTCTTTTTATCAAATGATCATTATATCTAAAATGTATAAAGAATTTGTTTTATTTACTAATAAAATAGAATTTTGACCTAATTGAAAAATGGACAAAATGTTCAAACAGACTCTTTATCAACTGTACAGATGGCAAGTAGGTATGTGAAAAGAGGCTCAGCATCATTACAAAGTAGGAAGAAAAACAATTAAAAATCACAATATGATTCAACTACATATTCACTAGAATGGTTAAAGTCGAAAAAAGACTGAGAAGGAACTTTTGAACCAAACAAAGTGGTGTAGACTCATTTCTCCAGCCTCCTCTCCACTAAAAATGACTGTAAACTATGCACATTGGGTAAGATGCAGTCAAAGTAAAACTTTGAAATATGGTAAGAGGAAGGCAAACTAGTTTTGCAGTCTATGACTACAGAAACAACACAGGAGCAGGAAGTCTTATGACCCCCACCCAACTGGTAGAGGTGACCCAGGTTTCGCTTTTATCAACCCCAACCTAGTAAGAGACAGCAGATGGGCACCACCAGCAAGGGAGATTCATCACCAGTTCCACTAACAAGAAGCAATTTGAGGAAGAGCTCTCCAAACACAAAGCAAAGCAAGCAGAAGGAAGAAAATAATGAAAATAATAAATAGTAAATATAAAAACAGAAATCAATAAAGTTGAAAATAACAAATGAGGAAGTCAATAAAATAATGCTGAATCAGATAATCTGAAGAGTCCTATTATAATCATTAAAATTTTGAATTCACGATTAAAAACCTCCTAAAGAAAAAATTGTCAAGCCCATATGGTTTAGCCGAAGAATGCTATCAATCATTCAGAGAAGAGTTAACATCAATTTTGTATGATCTCTTGCAGAAAATATGAGTGGAGGGAACACAGCTCAACTCATTTCATAAGGACATTAGTACCTTGATACCAAAACCAAAGACAGTACAAATAAAGAAAACTACATAACAATATATCTCACGAACTTACATGAAATTCCTTAACAAAAGTTTAGCAAACCAAGTCTAACAATGTATTGAAAAATGTACATCATGACAAGGTGGGATTCATTCCAGATATACAAAGCACTGGACAAAACCCAACACCCATTAATAATAAAAACTCGTCAGTAAATTAGAAGGAAAGGGATATTACCTCAACCTGATAAAGAACATCGACAGAAAATCTACCATGAACATCATACTTAATGGTGAAAGAGACTAAATATTTTTCCCTTAAAATTGAGAATTTTTAGACAAGAATATCCATTTTCCTTGCTCTTATTTAATGTGGCACTGGAACAATTAGCCACTGCAATGAGGTAAGAAAAAAAGATAAAAGGCATACAGAGAGAAAATGAATAAACAATATGACTCCTATTTTCAGATGGAATGATTGTCTACACAGAAAATCCCCCAAAATCTGCACACACAAAAAATATGGAAACATTTAATTTTTAAAATTAAAACAAAAATACTAAAAATGACTACGTGAAAATTTAAAACAAACTTAAAATTGCTACAACAAAAGTTAAATGTTTAGATATACATATAACATTACAGGATCCATATATAAAAAATTACAAAATGGTGATAAAAGGAATCAAAGACCTAAATAAATGGAGATACATATTATATTCCTGGGTTGAGAACATCAACAAAATCTTTACTATGTTAGTTCTCTTTAAATTGATCTACATGTTTATGCAATTTCTATCAAAATCTCAGAAAAGTTTTGAACAAACTTAGAAAAGCCTATTTTGAAGGCACATGACCTAGAATAGCTGAAACAATCTTGGAAACAAAATGGAAAGCTTCACCCTGTTCCATATTAAAGCGTACTGCATAGCTACTCTATCAAGACAGGGTGGTACTGATAGAGGGATAGACACACAGATCAATGGAACAAAATAGAGAACTCAGAAATAGACCCACAAAAATACACTCAACTGATTTTTGGCAAAGGTGCAAAAACAAATTAGTGAGGGAAGGACTGACTTTTCACCAAATGGGGCTAGAGCAATTGGACACCCATTGTATTTCATATTTTAGCAAAAATATGAACTCAACCTAAACCTCATACCTTATAGAAAAAGTAATTCAGAATAGATCATGGACTTAAATGTAAGGTATAAAAACTGTAAAATATTTGGAAAAAAAGGGTAAAAATCGTTGGAGTTCTAGGCTAGGTAAAGAGTTCTTATATATGACGCAAAAAACATAAGCCATTATAGAAAAATTGATAAATTGAACCACATCTTTTTGCTCTGTGAAAGACTAGGTGAAGAAAAATAAAAAGACGTGAGACAAAATAAAAAGACAAAACTGAGAAAATATTTGCAAACTATGCATCTGATGAACAACTAGTATCTATACTATATAAAGAACTTTCAAAACTTTACAGTATAAACAAACCAAAAAAACAACCCAATTGCAAAGTGAAAAAGATACAAACATTTCACTGAGGAGGATACATAGATGGCAAATAGACCCAGGAAGAAATGTTCAACACCATTAATCATTAGAAAAATACAAATTAAAACTATAACAGGATATCACTATACACTTACGAGAATGGCAGAAATAGAAAATAATGACAGCACTAAATGCTGGCAAGGATATGAAGAAATTGGAGCACTTACACACTGCCAGTGAAAATATAAAGTGATACAGTCACTCGTGAAAAGTTCATTTCTTATTTTCTTTCTTTTTCTTTTCTTTTTTTTTTTTTTTTTTGAGACAGAGTCTTCTTCTGTCACCCAGGCTGGAGTGCAATGGTGCAATCTCGGCTCACTGCAACCTCTGCCTCCCGGGTTCAAGCATTTGTCCTGCCTCAGCCTCCTGAGTAGCTGGGATTACAGGCATGGGCCACCAAGCCCGGCTAATTTTTGTATTTATATTTTCACCATGTTGGCCAGGCTGGTGTCAAACTCCTGACCTCAAGTCATCTACCCGCCTTGGCCTCCCAAAGTGTTGGGATTACAGGTGTGAGCCACCGTGCCCGGCCACATTTCTTGTTTTCTTAAATAGTCAGTATCCTGTTCCATTATTTCTTATAGTTGCATGTGAATCTACAATCATCTAAATTAAAATTTCAACTAAAAAGACTGACAATACCAAGTTTGTATGAAAATGTGGAGAAACAAAAAAATCTCATCCATTCCTGATGAGAATGCAAAAGGGTACACCCATTTTTGAAAAGGTTTTGTTAGTTTCTTATAAATTTTAACTATACACCTAGCAACCCAGGAATCCCACTCGTAAGTATTACTCAAGACAAATGAAATCACATATTGATAAAAAATATCTAAACACAAACGCTTACAGAGGAATCTTTCATACTAGCCAACAACTAGAAACAACTCAACCTTGTGAATAGACAAACAAATTGTGGCATAAGCCTACAGTGGAATACAGAATACTACTCAGGATTAAAAAGCTATGCTACTCATACATGCTAAAACATGGATGCATTCCAAAAGCATTATGCTAAGTAAAATAAGTCAGGCACAATCGACTATTTATTATATCATTTCACTTAGATGACATCTCTAAAAAGCTAAAACTATTAAGAAATGAAACCAATGGTTGCCAAAGGTTGGGGGTAAGAGGAGAAAATTGATTCCAAAGGTGCACAAAAAACCTTTTTGAGGTGATGGAAATATTCTCTATCTCAGCTGTGGTGATGATTACATTGTACAACTTGTCAAAACTTATTAAATTATACTTTCAAGGGATGAATTTTTGTGTATGCAAGTTATATCTTGGTTAAAAAAATAAAATTTTCAAGACTTTTGAATAAACTTGATCAATATTTAAATAAACTATATTTCTATATATCAGCAATGAATAGGAAATTAAATAAAATACTATTTACAACAGCATCAGTAAGCAACAAATTCGCTAGGAATGCAGCTAATAGAAACACATATCTCTACAACAGAAAACTATTAGGGTGGCACAAAAAGTAACTGCGTTTTTTTATTACTTTTAATGGCAAGAACTGTAATTACTTTCACACCAACCTAATAAGAAATATTATTTAAGGTAAAGAGGATCTAAATCAGTGAAGGATATAAAAGCTTCATTGATTGGAAGAGTAAAGATATTAATATAAACAAATCAATTCACCCAACACCATATTTATCTGTAGATTCAGTGCAATGCTAATTAAAATTTCAGGTTAAAAAAATAATTGAGAAGCCTATTATAAAGTTTTATGGAAAGCAGAAGGCCAAAAGAAAAAAAAAAGCCAAGGCAATCTTGAGGGAAAACGTGGGAGAATTTATACTATCGGATATTAAACTTATTATAAAGCTACAGTGATTAAGTGGATATAATATTGGCTCAAGGATGGACAAAAAGATCAACTTATAAAGAGTACCTGATTTATAACAAAGCTACCACTAAAATGCAGTGACAGAAAACTATTCAATAAGTAATGCTGGATTAATTTGATAATTAAGAAAAGTAAAAGCTATTTGAAGAGAACATAAAAGAATATCATCATGACCTTGCGATAGGCAATTTTTATACAATAGGACACAAAAGCATAACTACTAAAAATATCAGATTAAATAAGAATCTTTGTTTATAAAAATGTCATTATGAGAATGAAACGGCAAAGCACAGAATCTAAGAAGATATTTGCATTGCATATGCTATAAAAAAGACTCAAATCCAAAATATAAAAGAATTTCTACAAGCCAAGAAACTCAAGGGGAAAAAAATGTGCAAATTTCTCAACAAGATAGGATATCCAAATGGACAAAAATCGTATGTAAAAGTGGCTGATTCATTAGTCATCTGGGAAATGCAAACTAAAACCTCAATGTAATGCTAGTACAGAACCAAACAGAATTAAGAAAAGTAAAAGAAGAAAATGAAATATCAAATGTTGGTAAAGATGTAGAGCGTAAAAGATAGAGAGTAAAAATTAATAAAACCATTTGAGGAGACTGCTGGGCACTAGCTATTAAAGCTCATCATACACATACCCTAAAATCCAGTAATTTCATTCATATTATTAAAAAGAAATGTATGCACATGGATACCAAATATATGTACAAGACTATTATTACCTGCAGTATTCTTAAGACTCCCAAACTGGAAAGAATCCAAATGTCCATTAGTAGTAAAATATATTTTAAAAAGTATGGTATATTCACACAATGGAATACTGTGCAACAATTCAAAAAGGACAAACAAAACTGTGTAAATGAATTTCACAAACATAATGTTAAGGGAAAGAAACCAGCACAAAAAGGACATATTGTTTGATTCAATTTATGTAAAGTTAAAAACAAAACAAAACAAAACCAGTTAATACTAATGGTAATGAAAGTCAGAAGAGTGGTTTTCTTTCTTGGGGGTAATGTCTGGAAGTGGCAAGGTAGGTCTCTCAGATTATAGTTATAGCCAACAACTTGATCCAGGTGATAAATAGGTTTGTTCAATTTGTAAAAGTTTATAGCATAGCAACTTAGGATTTGTATGTTTTTCCTAAATATCTATGTTAGAATTCAATGTAAGTTTACAAATGAAATGGGAGTAACAGACCATTTAATTGATGCCATTAAAATGTGGCATCAATTCTATCAGGATATATACCATTATCAGTGTTCACACATCCAGACCAATAATAAGTAAAAAATATACACATACAGGGGTCTTCTAAACTTTACAAATATATTCTTCTAAGAATCCAGCCCTCAAAACTTAGCTAACTTTTGCCAGTGTGGTAATAATAGTGTGAATTTAAGAGTGGAAATGTAAACATGCAGTAAATTTCAAATAATTTTATTTTAAAATTGGATAATTACAATTTTACTATAACAGCAAGACTGGCAAGCAGAGGCTATCTCTAGGAATTAAGATTAGCTCAAATATTTGCACAATAAATGATTTTTTCCCAGAAATTCCACAACATAATCCTCAGGGTGTATCTCACCACTATTACATTCAGCCCTTCCTATCTGCGGATTCCGCATCTACAGATTCTCCCAATTGTGGATGGAAAATACAATATTGGAGAGATGCAGAATATGCAAATACAGGAGGCCAACTGTGAGACTTGAGCATACACAGATTTTAGTATCCACCTGGGTTCCTGGAACCAATCCACCCAGGATACGGTGGGATGATTGTAGTTGGAATCCTTCCAACTGCTACAGCAAAGAAGTGAAAACATTAGTCATCACCAAGTTCTCATAGTGTATTTCCTTGGACCATTAGCTAGAAAACTCCATGTAAGTTTATTTAGCTACCGGTCTGTTTTTAAATTCTTCTATGTATACCATATATTTGTGTTTAAACACATTTTGTCATATTATTTTTTAGAATAAGATTTATATTAATTCAACAAACATAAAAAAACTGCAGAACACTACAATATTCATGAAATTATTGAACAGAAGATACCTTGTTGGCCTTTTTAGAAACCTCTCTTGGAGTAATAGGATAGTCATTCATCAGTAAACATGGAGAGATTGTTTCCAGGATTCCTGTTGGATACCAAAATCCTCAGACACTCCTGTCCCTTATATGAAATGGCACAGTGTTTATATATAATCTACGCATATGCTCCTGTATGCTTTAGATCACCTCTAGATTACTTATAATACCTAACACAATGCCTACACATCACTTCATTCAGGTGGACTCAAGGTAGTATTTAGCACACAGCAAATTTGCTTTTCAGAACTTTAGAATTTTTTTTTTTTTCCGAATATTTTATCTGAGATTGGTTGCATCCAGGGATGTGGAACCCACAAATTTAAAAAGCCATTTGTGTGTGTGTATACATACAGTGTGTGTATGCTGTGTTCTGGTAGGGGAAAGAGGTCATGAAGAAGTGACTCAAGTTTACTGAGTGAAGAAACACACAAATTTTATTTAGAAAATGAATGTCCATGTTTGCAACAAACTCCCAAAATATCCACCATAAGATGGCCATAATATTCTGATGATCAAGGAGCACACACGTACAAAATTTATTGGATTACTGCAATTCTCAGAGGCACAAAACCTGACATGGTGTGATGTAGTATATAATCAGTCGTAGGGGGCGGGGGGAAAGAACATTAAGTCCTTAAGAAGGCTTAGGAAGACAAACACTAGATCTTTTTGTTTTTCTACCTTCCTTTGGACAGTGTTACATTTCACTTTCTTCTTTGCAAAATGGTTCCAAATTCATTTGCTCAGGATGTATTTAAGATAATAACTTAAAACAATAGTTGTTTATACTCTATGCATATCATGCATGTTCTACTGGTTCAAGGACAAAATTAAAACAAGATTTTCTCTGTAAAGCAAATATATTTATTATGCACTTTCATATACATAGGGATTTTTTTGAGTAATATCATACAAGGGATAAAATAAAACTTTTACAATGTGAAATTCAATGTACACTTTAGGCTATTTACATACCCCAAACCAAAGGAAAAATAAAAAGAAAGCATTTGTTTGCAACTACATTTGCTGAGAAGTGTAAATGGAGGACATTAAGCAAAACAAATATTTGCATAGCCAAAACAATATTGAGAAAAGTATTTACTTCTTTTTTTTAAGTATCAAACTATTTTTTGGTGAGAATTCCAGTGAGGGTGAGGGTGAAGACAAAGAACAAAAAATATTCGCTGTACTTCGCAGTACGCACTGATTTCAGGTCATTTTTCCTTCCAAAACCTTTCTTAGAAACATTCAGATTTTTATTTCATTACTGTATTTTTATCACTTTCCTTATTATAAACTCATGATATTTAGGGAATAGACACAGACGGAATGTTATAAAAATGTTATAACCACATGCCATCATAGTTGTGTAGTGGCAACAGCTGATTTATAAAATTTAAAGATTCTAATTTCAAAAATATCTATTAAGGAGTTTTATATTTGGAGGACAATTTTTACTTTTTAATAGAGCAGAAGCCATTTTCATTTATAGTATTAAATCCCCCACAGAAACAAATAAGCAAAGCAGGGCATCTCCAGCACCCATCCTATCATCCTTATCCTAACTCAAAGTCATTTATGTTCTATACTCAAACATAATTTATATAAAAACATCCCGAGGAATACTTTTGAAAATCATATTTTTCCAATAGGTTCTCTTCCTACCAACTGCTTCAAGTGTATATAGTATGGATATGAAAACATTTAGCTCTTTGAAAAACATAAATCCCTTATGCAATGTCATATCTTTGCCCTTTGGACACAAGGTGCAATTTTGTAAAAACAATAAAATTAAATAAATACAATTTCAATAATTCAAAGTTAATAGAAAAACTGGCAGCTTTCAGGGTTCTCTTTCTAAAGAAAAATACATGTAATAGAAATTAGAGCTTCATCCTCTACAGTAATGTAAATGTACTGTATTTATGAGTAAAGTTGGTTCTAATAATAGTATGTGTTCATATTTATTAATAGACTCATTAACACTTTTAAGGCTACTTTGCAAGAGTCCTATTAAGTGTATTTAATAAATGTCCCATAGGGACAAGAATTCAATACTTGAAACATTCACATTTGAGTTATTAATATTGCCGTGTCACCTTAATATCAATTGAACTTATCATCTTATCTCGTAGTCCTCACTATGACTCATAGACAGACAAAATGAGTTTTGCTGACTTTAAAAAATAAAAGCAAGAAAAGCCTTACAATAAGATTCAAGTGAAACATTTATCATAACACATTTCTATTTCCACGAACAATGTATCACATGTGTCCTTCATATATGAAGATGACATTACTGACCTTTGTTACTAGGACATATTCTAAAGATTTTGTTCTAGAAGTAGCAATGGTTTTGTGCTGAATCTCCACATTCTCTTTCCTCATTCCTCCTTATCAACAGTACATGAAAAGAACAGAATTTCTGGGTTCTATAAGATTAACAGGCCCATTCTAAGATCAAATTCACAACCTTGGCTTCTGAACTGTTATGACTACTTTTCCAGACATATAAACGACCCATCTAAGCTATAGCTCCACTGATTTAAGAGTAAGGAGACTAAGGCTGTGGGTCACATGCTCATTTGAACCTATTTTACCTTGCTTGTCATGAATTTCTCTCTTAACCCTGGCATCCAGCCCTCCTGCATGCAAATGTACAAAGAAGAAAACAGGAAAGAGTATGAGGATAGAAAAGTGCAAATCCATCACTATTAAGTCACAATAAAAAGTACACGTGCTATGATTGACAGGTGAGCGGTGTCATCTGTGAAGGACAGCACATTTTATATTCATCAAGAATACTCATTCATCCAACCAAACCATTAAAATTAATCCAATTGATTTTGAGTGGGGCTATTTTGGTCATGCAGCAATTTACAAAATAGAAACAGCTGAGACAGAAGCCAGCAAAATTAATTTATTTAGCCAGGAGGAAGAGGTCAGTTTAGTCAAT
The DNA here is from genome assembly GCF_003255815.1 of Theropithecus gelada. NCBI lineage: Eukaryota > Metazoa > Chordata > Mammalia > Primates > Cercopithecidae > Theropithecus > Theropithecus gelada. Next base: position 121,678,470 of record NC_037672.1, read on the forward strand.
GAATTATTCAGGGATCAAAAATCTACCCTTAGATAGACAGGTGCATTTCTCTCTGCACACACATGCGACTGAGGCATGGCTTTGTCCCTGAGAATTTTCATGCCTCAGGAATGATAGTCTGTCTTCTTAGAGGTGGAATGACAAAGTGAATGGAAGGTGAAATTGTATCCCAGTGGATGAAATCGGACTTTGTTCTGCCTACAGACTGGTTGGTTGTTTGTTCTGACATGTTTAGCGACAGATGAGAAGAATTCTACTGGGAAAATCCAGATTTAAACTACTTAAAGCAGCTCCCTAAACTACTACAAAGTATTTTTTTAATCTGCCAAGAAATCATTTTTTCTTTTCAATGTGATATTTATATAGAAACTGATTTTTATCCAATGCTGAAGGTGTAGTGAACATAGAACAGTTGCAAGATTTGTTTTATTGAGTAACATTTTTAAAGATACAAGAAACAGGCCATACACTACAATGCAATGTGACTAAAACAGTATGTTTAAGTTTCTTTTGCCACAAAAACAAAAAAAAAAAGAAAAATAAATACAAGGAACACTGCCTTTTCATATATATTTGATCATGGCACATGCACATTTTTAAATCAAATCTTAACTTAAAATACTCAATTTTTCTTTTCTGCTTTTATCAGGGAACTGCAGTATGTATCTGCATTTTAAAAAAGTGCTTATTCCTGTGTAGTGAATACAAAGCACACAAAATGAAATTTTTTAAGCACAGAGGGTTACATTGAGAAGGCAGCCTTACTATTTAGGCACATTACAGTAATTAAGGTAACTGTACTGCAGAGATCACATTCTTCATTTTTTTTTTTTTCCCAGCAAAACAACAGGCATGTTTTCATCCAGTAGCTGAAGAACCACTCCATCACAATGTCTTCTGTTTCACAGAATAGGAAACTAATGTAAAAGTTAAAAAAAAATAATTAATTTCTACATTGTATTATAGAGCTACATATCATTTTAAAACTTTATATAATACATTTACCTCTACTTATCTTTATCTATATATTTACCATGCAAAGCGCATAGTAGACTTAACTATTATTTAACTTATAAGGCACTTTTTAAATTCCACAAAATGTTTACCTTAATTCAGGTGTTTCATTTTTAATATGTATTTATACTTTGCCTTTACAACAGATATCATGAAAGTTGAAACGATGTACCATCAGAACTAATTATTTTAAAAACAAATTGCATTTGGGGACTGAATTAACTACTTTATTCAAATTATTTTTGAATGATATTTGACTCATCACCCCTAGATTCACACTGAAGGCTGTTTATTATTAGAAGATATGGGGAATTTATCTTTAATAGTATTTCACCTATTATATTCCTAAAATATATTTACAAAGACAGAAGCAGCAAAAAGGAAAGACTATAATTTTGTTAAGAGGAAGAAAAGTCATTAAGCAAAGTGGGATAAATATAGCTGCAGTGTAAGCTAGGAAAGATCCCTAATAAAATCTTCAGATTTATCTCCAACATAGGAAATGTGCTTCTGAAAAAGCATCTAAAATATAAAACTTTCATATCTATTTTCCTACTAACGTCCCCTGTATTATTAACGAAGCATCCTTTGTCATGGGGAGGAAAAAAAAATATTTTTATTTAATAAATATGACTATTTTATCTAGGTATAAAGTTCCTTAAATACCAATATTGCAAAAACATCCATTTACCATTCTTCACATCTATGCCTTAGGTGTGAAAACATTACTTGGAAGATTATCAAGAGATCATAAAAAATACCTTCTACTAAGTTTTTTACTTCTTTCTGGGTGAAAAGGAATGAAATTAATATTTACTATCTACTAAGTGCTACAGACATTGTTGTACTCAAACCAGAAAGATGAGTGTGAAACAGCCCCTCCCTCTGCCACCATCAAAATTCTTTTAAAAGGAGGAAATAACTGAATAGGAAAGACTTCTTAATCTGGGATCTATAAGTAGTATATTCATTCGTTTGTTCACTTATTCAACAAATTTTTACTGGGAAACTACCATAGGTCCAAGTACTATTCCAAGTACATGAAATACGGTAGTGAACAGATAAAAATCCCTAAACTCACACAGGTTGTATTTTTAGTACAGAGGAGAAAAATAAATATAATAAACAAAACATCTCAAGTATTTTAAATAGTAAGTGCTTTGGATAACATAATGCAGGAAAGGGGGAAAGGACTGCTACAGGCAGGAGAATTCCAATGTAAAGGGGTGATGAGGAAGGTCTGGCCCAGATGACATCCAAGTAGAGATTAACTGAGGGAATTGGCCTTGTGATCGGGGAAAAGAGCATTCCAAGTAGAGGGAACTATACTTTTTTTACTCTTTATGTTGACAAAATATTACCTTCTATAATGGTGTTTCCTTTTTATAGTTGAAGCTAGGGTCAGAACCTTCAATCTGAATCTTCAGAGCTTGTTTAAGGCTTAATTCTGTCTCTGAGGAAGGGTATCCCTCCAACACTTCCTGATGCCCTCTATCTTGCATTGTTCGTGGGACTGAAACCCTACCAAGAAAAACCTGGTTGCTCTGAAGATGGTAATTTGGATTTGTCATTATTCCATTTCTCTTCTTCTGTTCCCCACTTTGTTGGTGAATAAGAAACTGCTGTTGAGATCGACCAATTTCCTGCTGAGCTGACGGTATCGTAATTTTGCACTGAGATTCTGCTGGCATTTGTTTAGGTGGTGCAGCAGTCCCGGGTTTGGCTATAGGTCCTCTTTTATCAAACTGAGTCATTTCATATTCTAAAACCTTTGGCTGTGAAGAATTACTTTGTTTCGCTTTTTTCCCAGCTGATCCAGACTTGGCAGAATTTTCTGATTTCCCCCCTTTATTTGCTTTAGTTGACTTCAAACTGGGCTTTACTTGACTCCACTCAAATTCACTACTTGGTGAATTATGACTCTGTCCTAAGGACTGTGTTGTGGAAGATGGGGAAACAATTGACTGTCGACTTCTACTTCGTGGCAATGAATGCTGCTGAATTTGCTCTGTAAATGACAAGTTGTGAAAGCTATCAATTGGCACTGTTTGAGCTGTTGCTGTAGATGAAGTAGTTCTCAAAGATGAATTTTTTGAGCTTTTTAGGGAATTATTTGACAGTGATGACTTCTGCCGGTCAACTGTAGAATCTGGAGATTCTGAAGGAGAACTAAATGCATGAGCTGGCCCATTAGGTAAACCACGTAACGAAGGCTGCATATCCCCTCCACCAGTACTACCAGAGCTATTTGATTTAATTGTTAATGACTGCATTTTTGAAGACACTGACTGCAGAGGTTTTTGCTCCATTGTGTGAACAGGTGATGGGGAACAGCCATTCAAACTAGATGCACCGTATTTTTCTAATAATTTAATTATTTGAGAATGTCCATTTTTGGCTGCAACACGCATAGCAGTGCGTCCAAATTGATCAGCATGGTTTGGATCAGCACCATGCTCTAATAAGACCTGCACAACATCAATGTGCCCTTCCTGGGCTGCAATACAGAGTGCAGTTGCACCTTGGTTACATGTATGGTCAACTATAGCACCATGCTCAATTAGAAGCTGAACCACTTTTACATGGCCCTGCCAGGCTGCAGACTGCAAAGCAGAGCGCTTTTCATTGTCTGCAGCATTGACATCAGCATGGTATGCTATCAGAACCTGCACCATTTCCATATGGCCTTGCCAGCAAGAGACATGAAGTGCTGTCCTTCCTTCAGCATCACTTGCTTCTACGTTTGCACCATTTTCTAAAAAATATTCGGCCATTGTAAGTTGATTTTCTAAAGCCAAGATATAAAGTGTGGGCCTACCATCGGCATCTTTGCAGTTAACATCAGCTCCATGGCTAAAAAGCAATTCAACAATGTCCCTGTGCCCTTCTAATGCAGCAACTCGCAGTGCGTTTCTTCCATCATAACCTCTTTGATCAATGTTAGATTTGTTTTCCAATAATACTTGAACACAATCATAATGACCCTCTTGTGAAGCTAATATGAAAGGGATTCGTCCATCATTGTCAATCTCATTTGTTCTAGCACCTTGTTCAATAAGTGCTTCACATATTAATCTGTGCCCTTCGAAAGCTGCCATGTGCAAAGGTGTCCATCCAGCATCATCTCTGTGATTTTCATCTAACCCTCTATCCAGTAGAGTACGTACCACCTCAACATTTCCTTGTGCTGAAGCTATACTGAGGACTGTCCTACCTTCACTATCAATACTATCCACAGCTGCACCCCAAAACAAAAGTGTATTTACAACTGATGCATGACCCATAGAAGCTGCTGCTAAGAGGGGTGTACGACCATTGTTATCTGTGTGATCTACATCTGCTCCCCCTTCTAGAAGTAAGTCAACCACATCAACATGTCCTTCATAGGCAGCTACCAGCAGTGGAGTCATGCCATCTTTATCACAATGATCTACTTCAGCACCTCGATCGATTAAAAGGCTAACAACTGATGCGTGTCCTTTACTTGCAGGCACACAAAGTGCAGCTACAGAGAGTGCAGTCCTGCCATCAACGTCCTCATGATTTACTTCTGCTCCATGGTCCAGGAGGTGTTCCACAATCTCCCTGTGTCCCATGTATGCTGCTGCTATCAAAGCAGTTCTACCTTCATTATCAGCTTTGTTCACTTCAGCACCATGTTGTAGCAAATTCAGTACAATATCCTCATGTCCTCCCCATGCTGCTGCTCTCAAAGCTGTTCGGCTATCAGCATCTGCACAATCCACTTTTACGCCAGCATAAAGTAGTGCAGAAACTACCTCAGTATGGCCACCCCAAGCAGCAGATCTTAATGCTGTCCAACCATCTTGATCAGTATGATTAATATTTGCTCCACACCCAATCAAACAATTAACCACCTTAGTATGTCCTTGTCTAGCCGCTAGGGTGAGTGGTGTATGTCCATGAGCATCTTCTATCTCTAAATTTGCTCCCCTAGAGACAAGTAAATTGACTACATCAAGACTGCCACTATATGCGGCATTAGCCAATAATGTTCTCCCATTTGAATCACACTGATTTACTGAAGCTCCATTATCTAATAATGTCCGAATGGAATCCTCTCTTTCTAAGGCTTGTCGAACTATGCATGATGTGCGATCATCTTCACTGTTGACATGAGCCCCAGCTTTAACCAACAGCTGCAGTACTTCTTGTTCCTTGGGTATTAAAGTAGAAAGGGAATCTCTAACAGGTGTACCATTCCATATCATCCACAGAGCTAACTCTGCTGTCTCTAATTGTAAGTTTGAGTTAATTAAGTGCAAGGCAAATTCTTGTGCTTCCAGTGGTGTTAAATTCTTGGCTTGACAGGTATAACTCATGGCCAACATTCTGTGTCCTTCTGCTGCATTACATAAATACTTCTGAGTACAGTGTTTCACATCCAGAAGCCACTCTGCAAAACTATAGTGAAACAGTATTTTTGTATTTCCTAGTCCATCAACAAGAAGTTTGGAGAGGACATCTAACTTGCGTTGAAAATCTTCCAAAGTTAACGACATGTTTTTGGTCCATACTGCATGATATAATTCCGTTATGGTCAAAGGTCGGCAGGCTGCAAGAATCACATTCAAAATAGGCTGAACCTTTGCAAATTGTTTTCTTACAAAAAGTCTTTGGCATAGCCAGAGATATAAGCCATTTAGAGTTCCTGGGATGTCACGAATTTCTCTTAACATAATAAAATTTTCTACAACTCCATCTAAAACTCGTTCTAGGTAAAGAAAGCATCCGCTGCTTTTAATGTGCAGTTGATTTAACATCTCTGCAGTTTCTTTTGTTAGGTGTTGTCGCAAAGCTTCTTCTTGATCTAAACGATGAAGAATGTACTGCTGAACATCCTTGACAATATATGCCTTCCGAAGGTCATCTAAACTTATTTTTCGAAAACCTAAAGAAGAGATAAAAAAGTAGATGTCGTCAGTTGAAAAGGATTATAGAAGTTACCATATCTTCAAAGATAATGTCTTCAACATATAATAAACTAACAAACAAATAAATCAATTAATAAATTAATACTAATAAGCAGATCAATTAATACCTATTAGTCTGTAAACAGTTTTCTTTTCTTTCTGTAAAAGCACACCGATGGCAGAAAAATTTCATTTTCCTACCTACAAATCAAACTACTTATTCCTTTAGTAGCTTGGTGCCTCTCTCAACTCCATTGTAATAGATACTAATTAAGACGCAGACAGTCTTACATAACCATAAAAGTACCCAGTTAACATTATCTGAACTCCCAAGTGATTAGGAAAAAAAGTTGCAGGGGATATAACAAGTAAGGTTTCTTTTTATGAAATCTTTTCCATATAAATAATTTATATTTTCACCTATACACTTGAATGTACACTAGTCTTAATTATGTAACTGAGTATTTACATACAATTAGAATATCTAGTCATTGCCTTTAAACTACATTACTGTACATTTTATCAAATTAAAATAACTAAATCTCAGACCATCAATAAATAGCTTGAACCAATTAAGATCCAACCTTTTGGCCAAATTATGGTAAAAAAACTTCAGCACTGTAAAATAAATAATAAAACTTAAACCAACCTAAAAATATGCTAGCTATAGCTATTTTAAACTCATTTTAAATTCTTTAAAGGAAGCCATAATTTCACTGTCTAAAGGGAGATGACATTATGATGTACAGATATGAATTTATTAGATAATTGTGTATTCATCTTACAGAACAAAAAACTGCTGAGTGAATGAACTTACCAAGTCTCTAACATGACCAGATTTGCATTTTGAAGGAATATTCTAACATCTAAAGAAGAACTGGAGCAAGTCAAAACTAAAGGAAAAACCTTTTTTAAAGAGGCGGTGATAAACTCTAGATGAAAATCACTATGAGCCTGAACACCCATGGTGGTGGCAGCAGTTGTAGCAGCAGCAGCAAAAATAACATGATGGACTTGGGAATTTTTAATCAGAGCTAGATTCTATAGTATTTGGTGAATGTGGAGAATTAAAGAGAGAAGGAGGAGTTGAAGCTGACATTAACTTGCGGTTCTGCCAACAGGAGTGAAAAAGAGACCACTGAAGGACAAATAATAGGTCTGGAGAAAAAGTTGATGAATTCAATTTTGTAATACTAAGCTTTAAGTATGTAGATAAAATGGACAGTTATTGAAAAAAACAACCTACCAAGAATGAAATATGAATAACAAAGTTGTCCTAATACAGCCTTTTGTATATAGATTTATATAGCCCTAAATCTATATAAAAATAGAATCTAATTTTACATATATATGTATACATGCACAATTGATTATTAAATCCTTAACAGAAATAATTTCAGAAGATAAATTTCAATTATGAAAAAGTCACTCCTCACCAAAGAAGGGTTTAAAAACATACCTAGAAATTTACAGCAATCTACATTTACCAATGACGTGAGATGATTTGCCTCCAAATCTTTTTCTGTGTGTCCATTTGTTTTTGGCTTTATCAATTCACTTAAAAATTTAAGTTAGATAAGGGAAATACCTAGTACATTGCTAATAAAATAAGTTACTTAAGAAATAATATTATCTTACATTATATAGTGTTTTAAAGTTTCTGAAGTTATGTAATACTTTATATTACATTACTTATTTACATGAAAGATCATATAAAACATTATGAATAAATATCTAAAATTTAAATCTAATTAACTAAGATGTCATGATTGGAACTTGAGATTATTAAGACGGAAACTCCACAGTAACAGGAATGGTTCTACAGAAAAGAATAAAAGAGAGCAACCTTTACTGAGAGTCAACTATTTCTAACGCAGCACTTTAAGCACTCATTATATAAACTTGTCTGTTAAGCCTGTGAGATAAGTATTTCTATTTAAAAAAATGAGGAACCTAAAGCTCAGAAAGGCTAAATAAATTGCTCACAGTAACACAGCTAGAAAGTGATAAATCAGAATTTTGATTGTTTTGTTTGACTTCAAGTTTGCTCTTTTCATTAAGATAGGAACAAGAATAGAAAGCTGTGAAAGAAAACTCAAGTGTTTGATAGGGGAATAAAGAGGTGGGACTAGGGACACAGGATTAATTCTATAAGAAAGTATAGAATTTCATAAAGAAAACTTACAAAGAATTTATAATTTAGAGAATAAATCTCCCCCAATCTAAATACTTAATAATATGAAATTTAGACAGAAGAAATTATTATGTTCATTATCAATAATAGTTATCTGTTCATTAAAACAGGATTAAGAATATCTATTAATCAACAACTTAAATATCTTGAATTAAGGTACTGAAAATAATTACTTTTTAAAATTATAACTTCTGACTAATACACATGTAATCCTCCTATTATGAACATACACAATAGATTGCCATCAAAGCACTTTTAAACATAAGATAGGGTTGAAAAATAATCAAACCTTCTAGGGGAATAAAAACATGACTTACTGAAATGATGGACCACCTACCTCCCTATTGCTTTTCTATTCTTACTTGAATAGAAGTATTTTTCTATTTCATTCTTACTTGAACTTTTCTATTCTTACTTGAAACATTTCTATTATTTTCTATTCTTGCTTCAATTATTTGTCAGGGTATGGCATCACGTAGTACTGGTGAAAACAGAGTGAAAATGAAGATCTGTGCCAATATTTATAAATTGATGCTTACTGAAATTACTTATCATCATGAAGAACCTGTGAGGATAAGCAATATGAAAATAAAACCTAACAAGAAATTTAAGCAAATGCCAGCATATTAATATACAAATAAAATATGTAGGCATTAAATAGTCATTAAAAAGACAATATGGTGACACTGAAAGGTCTGTCAATGTTAAATTTAAAAAGCAGAAAATCAAATTGATATATAGCATGATCTCAACTAGGAAGGGAAACATATACAGAATTTAATACAATGTGTTAAGAATGCTTAATTATTATTTTACCTCTGGTGTAATATTTGTGTATGTTCTCATTTAAAATATGTTCTAAATAGAGCCTGTATTACTTTTATAATCAGATAAAATAAATACATAAATAATCTTTAAAAAATATTGGAAGGTTAATTTTTTGTGCACAAAATGTTTTGAAATAGGCTGTTATTTAAGTCCCATAACAAGGCCTAACAACTATCAGCCTATGATGATACCCTAGTTGTAGTCAAAATTCTGCTTAGTGCCAAAGTGATTTTCACTAGATTAATCTGAAGCCATTAATGAAAATGCTAATGATCAGTATGGTGAATACATCAGAAACGTTGTAAAAACTCTCTTTCCAAAGGCTTAATCCTCAGATATGAGTAGATGAAGCCAATTTAGACATAGTAAAGATCTTATGGCTATGATGATAATTTCGAATGCATACAGCTTGAAACTCATACATTTCAACTTAAAGCATAAGCAAAAACCAGAAAGATATGTGTAGGACACATAGAAGGAAAACTGGAAAATCTAAGGAGAAACTTGAATAAATGCACAGATATGCTATGTTTATGAGTAGAAAGAAAGCATATTTTAAACAAATTATTTCTTATTTAAATTGCAATTTTATCAAAATCTTAATTTTTTTGGCTTATATTACTGACAGTTATAATTTAAAATATGATATTATTACAACCTAGAGGAATACAAGTAAAAATATATAATTTAAAATAATAATATTGGTGGCAAAGAGGGCTGGGAAGTAATTGTACAAGAAAATTACAAACATTAAGCCAGTATTTTATTTGCAAAATGATGCTGACAGATACTTTAGAAGAGCAGATGAATAGTTTAGAAATACAGTAATAGCACACAGACATATCTATATCTACACACACCCAAACTTAATGTATGATGAAAAAAATATCACCAAGTAATTGTAAAGGAAGTCAATAAATTGCTGAGAAAATTTATGGTTTTACAAATTATTTAAGTTAGAGCTTTATTTCATACCTTTTAGTAAAAAATATTCTATACGGGCAAAATCATTAAAGGTAAAGTAAGAATACAGAGTAGTAAAGGACAATACATTAGTTTACGTATAATATACTTCAAAATAATCATTACAATTTTAAAAAGCTGAAGAAAACAGTTGCAAAGAATTGAAAAAATATCAAATAAAAGCCCTGAAAATCAGTAAGAAAATAACTTTGACTTCCCAATAAAAACATAAAGGTCAGATAGTAGAACTTCATGGAAAAAAGGCAAATTGATGAAACAGGCATAAGGGAGAAAGGGTTCAACAGTAAACAAGAAGTACAAATAAAAATGATAGCGTATTTTCCACATATCACATTGACAAATTTAAAAAAGACATAATTCAATACTGGCGCAAGTAAAAAGAAACCACTCAACATTTTCAGGCAGGAATATGATGATATATATCCTTTTGGAAGGCAATTTGACAATATGTATTAATACCTTTAGCAATATCCTTATATTTTTACCTCAAAATTCCGCATCTACCATGAACAGAGAGGTGGTCATGTTTATATACAGCCCAACATTTTAAATAATGAATGTCTCAAAAAAAAAGAAAATTAACTGGAGTTCAAAATATACATACTCTATAATCCAACAATTACAAGTCTATATTTATAACATAAACTTTCAGTACACGTGGACAAGAATACATGAACAAATATGTTCATGAAGCATTTTTGAAACAGCAAAAAACTGAAAATGATGTAAATGTCCATGAAAAGGATAATGGAAAAATAATAGAAGGTTTATTGATGGGAAGGAGTACTATCTACCAATTAAAACCAATGAAACGCATTTATAATGAATATGGCTCAAAAATAATGTTTGCTAAAAAAAAGAGAAATAATAATAGCAACGATATATTTCTGAAGCACTTACTATGTATTAGGCATTGTTGTAAGTGCTTCATATGTAATTTGTCATTTAACCTTACAAAAATCCTATAAGAAAAGTAATATTAAAATCCTCATTTTATAGATAACGAAACAGAGGCACAGAGAATATAAATTGTGTAAAGTCACATGGCTAGTGAGTGGTAAAAGCTAAGGTGGTGTATGCAGTGTTTCATTTATGTAAACTATAAACATACATAATATAAAATATGAGCTGAAAGCATATAAAATAAGTTAATAATACTGGTTTTCTCTAATGAGGAAAAGAAAGGAATGGTGACACAGGCCAAAAGGGGCTTCTACTTTACCCACGCCTGACATACTAAGTGCTATATAAGTGTTAGCTATTGTCATTTAAATTACTAAACTTTTACCAACTACATTTTTATCAATAACAACAAAAAAGAATGCCATATGTGGAAACCAAAAGTGCTGCCATTAGTAGCAAAGGAATTGAAGAGGGACAACCTGAAAGAAGGAATAAAGCAGATTATAGAAAATTATTTTAACAAACTAGTAAGATTTCAACATACTGTAAAATGTATAGAACTACTCAAAAGTTATATGACCAATTAACCATTAACTTAATTAATGTCTCTCCAATTACACTATATATCCTGTGACAGGTCCTTGTTTTACACTCCTTTTTTTTCCCCACAAGACAAAGAGGAGTGTGTTACATAATCTAATAGGAGTAACCACAACTTTATTATGGTAGTAAATAAAGAAAAGTAAGAAAAATTAAGAGAAAATAAAAAAATAAAAAAAGAAACTCTGATAGTGTACTTTTATGTATTATATAGACTGTAATCTGAAACATCAGAAAAAGGTTTAAACTGATCATGATACAACAGCATAATAAACAGAGCCCCAAGATGTATAGCAGCAAATAATGGCATGAGATACTCCTAACCTTTACTAAAGAACTTAGGAAAAGAATCTTGAAAAAAAGGTAATGTTTAAATGATCTTAAAAACACGCTAAGGCTTTTTTATATAAATTTCAAAAGGCACAGTAGAGAATAGCTGATAGAAGGAGCAAATGCAACATGCAGATTTTCAACTGCATTCCTTTCCCTCTAAGAAACTAGTGCATTAATGAAAAGCATTTGAGGATGGCAGTATGCTTACCAGTAAACATTTTAGTAACAGCCTTACTCTGCTTTCGGGCAGAACAGAGAAGCAATAGCCATGGTGGAAAGAACTCATGGTGACCAGCTAAAAGTTCTGCAACAGTCCCAGATAAGCTGGTAGACGTTTGTTCACCTTCAGTAATGTTACACCCTTCATCAACAGAATCAACAAGCAGGTATAGGCTTTGCTGGGGAGGCTTCATTCCCAGTAGAGGGAGTAGAACACATCTGTAAAACACATACACATGAGCATTTTGAATGTTACGTGGCTATAAGATTTATTATTCAACCATTAGAGTATTAATTATAAATTCTTTAAGAATAAAATAAGGTATTAGAAAAAAAATATTATACAAGTTTCAATTCCTTACTTTAAGTACAATACTGGTCCCAAACAGTTTGTATTTCCAATTACAGCATTTTGAACAATAAAGAGTGTGTGTGGGTGCATGTGTGTAATTCAGCATAATTAACAAAGGCATTCAGAACTGAAGAAAACTATATTTCAAAATTCCCTTTTTGATTCTTTTCAGTCAGTGATAAAAAGTGTGATTTCCTTATGACAAAGCTAAAATGTGTTGCAGAGTGGAAAACAAAACAAACTCTGGGGATCACCTTAATAAAAAGAAAAATATCAAGAGTTCTGTAGAATTTAGAAGTATTTTATCACCATTTTTCTCACAAAATTACTGCAATTTATACAAGGTCGTCTTTCACAAATTTTATTGTAAAAGACTACAAAGATCAACTATATTCTAGATCCCATTTGACGTATTTTCAAATTGCAAAGTAAATAACAAAGTATTATGCTTTACTCCATTAATTAATGCATTTCCTATGCGTGTAACTTATATTGTAGTTGAACATAACGTTTTCATAAATACAACAATGCTCATTCATTTTCAACAAATATTTACTTGATGTGTGCTGTGGGGTCAACAAGGTGCTGAGCAGATACAACAGTGAAGAGGAAATAATCCATCCAGTTATGCACACCAGAAACTTACAAATAATGTTTTCTAAAACTGTTTTCTTAGTCTTTCAATGTAATAGCCACCAATATCTAATTTATCACCATCTAAGAATCAATATTTCTTTTAAAAAAAATCTCAAATATCCAGTATCATCATCACTGTAGGCCAAACTACCTCAATTCTTCATCTCTTTTACCTGGGCTACCCTAACAATCTACATGCCTCCAACAGCTCCCCTCTTGTGAGTTTCTACTGCAGCCAGGGTCACTTCAAATGTTATTCCAGCCAGACTAGCCTTCTTTCAATGACTTCATGAGACACGATCACACGTGGGCCTTTTCATTTGCAGTTTCCTCTGCCTGACATGCACTTCCTGTCTCTCTTCATATAGTTTATCTTCAATTTTGAGAGTAACCTTCTCAAGGTCAAATCCCTATTACATGCTTTCATAATGTCAAATACAGTTCTTTTCCACTCCACTATCAAATTTTCAATTTTATATTTAATTATTTAATGTCTTTTTTAAATTTCTCTTTAGCTGTAAGCATCAAGAGAAGAGAGACTAAATTGGTTTTGCTCATCAGTGTAGCCCCACAACCTAGCATAGTGCCCACAGTAGAACCTACAGACTTGACATTGTTGCAAGCTAGAATGGAAAATCAATGAACTGCAATGCAGTGGTCTCAGTGCTAAGAGAAAAAGCAGCAAAACTGCTAACAAGATAAGAAGAAATGACTAACTGAAGTGCATTAGGTAGGGAAGGAAGAGAATGTCAGAATAATATTCATATATTAGGTGCTCAAGATGAACTAAGTTTTGAGGAACCAATCACACTGATACAGGAGGGTAAAGGGAAGGTGGGGTAATCCTGGCAAGGAACGTGCTGAGTTTGGGAAAACTTACTCTATTGTATCTTACACATATATTTTGTCCATTATGAGCACAAAGATGGCTGATGAAAAATCAGTAACCTAGTCATATAGTACAATACATATAGAACACAATATACTAGAATAATGTACATAATAAGTACCACTTCAGATATAGCACACAGGAAGCCATCTTAAGTTACTTTTGATAGGGAAAGTGTGGAGGACAGGTCGGGGAAATTCGGAATTGAGGTTACTAAGGTAATGAGCCAGGAGTTGTTTAGTCAGGAGAAACAGCTGGAGGACACAGGAAAGAAAATCTAGTTGAGGCAACAGCACATGCAAAGGCTTAAAGAAGAGAAAAACCAGTGAAGTATGGAAGAAAGAATTATGAGAATCATGAAAATGAGTAATGCTGGGTATTATAAATTGTGGGCTTTGCCCTAAGGGTATTAAGGAGCCACTGAAATATTTTAAGCAGAAAATTGGTAAGTTTATATTGGAGTTTAGAAAGACAACTCTGGTGTATGTGAAGGAAAATTTGATGTAGGTAAGTCCAGAAGGAAAGAGTGACATATGAGGCCAATGCTTAGAACTTAGAAAAAAAAATCTCCATCCAGAACTACCACTATCACCAACGCCATCACTGCCAACTTAAATTCAGTGCTCTATATGCTTTAAGTACTTCACACATCCATTAACTCATCTGATTCTCACATTAATTATTTAAGGTAGGTACTATTATAATACTCATTTCCAGGAGAGGTAATCAAGCCACAAGAGGATCAGTCACTTGTTACTTTATAAGTGATAAGAAAGGGATTCAAGTCCAAGGTCTGGTTTCAAAACCTATGACCATCCATCCTGGTTTGCCTGGGACATTCCCAGTTTCAAGCACTATCTCAGGACCCAGCCCTGCCTCTTCCCAGTCTTCTCCTCTAGTCCTGGGCACATCATAGTGGGGGTCACCCTAGTCTCCACTCTTACCCACCATGGTCCACTGACTAGCCATAACCAACGGTGAGAAAGTAAATTATACATTAGTAGCAGTGGGGATAGCAAAAAGTAGACAGATTTGAAAGAAATTTGGTGAGTAATATTAGTAGGATTTAGTGATTATCTCCTTTCTTTCGCCTATTCCAGGATATCTGCTCTTCTTTACCTAGTTTCTTATAGTGGAAATTGAAGTCATTTTTCATACTTTCTTTCTCCTCTAATATAATCCTTTAATGCTGTTAATTTCCCTCTAAGCATTTTCAGTATCATCCACTTAAAAATAATTTCCCTTTGATTTCTTCTTTAAAACATCCATTATTTAGAAGTAAGCTATATAGCTTTCAAATAATTGAGAATGTCCCAGTTATTTTTATCTGTATTATCACAGTTTAATACAATTGTATCAGATAACATGTTTCGTATAACTTCCATAGCTTCAAATTTATTGTGACTTATTTTATGGCCCACAGTATATCTATCCTAGCAAATGCTGTGTATGCACTTAAAAAGAATGTATACACTGTTGTTGCTGGGCAGACTGTTCTGCAATTGACAATAAGGTTCATTTGGTAACAGTATTGTCCAAGTGTCCTATGTACTTATTGAGTTTTGGTTTATTTACTCTATCAATTGTTAAAAAGAGAGAGTTAAAATATTTGAATATAAGTGTCTACTTCTTAAAATAGTTAGTTTTGCTTCCTATATTTTGAAGTTCTGTTATAAGGTGTACAAATGTTATGATTGTTATATCCTCTTAAGAAACTGGCCTCTGTATCATTAGGAAATGACTCTCTTTATACCTGGTAATATTCTTTTCTCCAAAATCTACTTTGATATTAACGTAGGCACACCACCTTCTTTTAATTAGGGTTAGCATGGTATATACTTTTCTATTCTTTTATATTTAAGCTATTTGCCTCTTTATATGTGAAGTGTAATTGTTATAGGCAACATATAATTAAATCTTGTATTTTTACCCAAATTCTATCATTTAATTAAGATATTTATCATTTACACTTAATGTAGTTGCTGATAGAGTACAGTTTAAATTTATCATGTTTTTGCCCACATTATTTTGTAATGTACATGTATGTCAGTAGGATATATTACTAGGAATAGAATTGTCAGATTAAGAGGCACCTTCATGTATATTTTGATAGATACTGCCAAAGTGATGCTCCCCTTATAAATTATACACACACACACACACACACACATATATACACACATACGTAATGTGTATACTCATATATGTAATGTGTGTGTACATATTTATCATGCACATATATGTAATGTATATATTTATACACACATAGGCAACAGCTGTGTAACACTAGGTATTTTCCTAGCCCCTCCATAATAGTGATTAATGTTATTTACTTTTTCTACAGCTAGGTGAAAAATGGCATCCTCATTATAGTGAAAAAAACTATATTATATATATTATTATATACTACATATTATAATATATAATGGTTGTACATATTTTGGGGGCACATGTGATATTCTGATACTTACATGCAATGTGTAATGATCAAATCAGGGTAATCGTGGTACCTATTACCTCAAACATTTATATTTTCTGTGTATTAAGAACATTACAATTCTTCTTTTCTAGCTATTTTGAAATGTAATAAATTATTAACTTTCTCTATTGTATTATTGAATATTAGAACATATCCCTTCTATTTATGTACCCCTTTATGTTTTAAATTTATAATTCCTTACCATAAGGGCAATCATATTCACATGTGCCTAGGAATCATATTTCTTTTTCTTTAAATTGTGTTTTCATACACTTTACCCATTTCCTCAAAGACTGCTAATTTTTCTCTTATTGGCACTCTTTAAGTGTTAAGAAATTGAGATAGTGCCACTCCACTCCAGCCTGGGTGACAGAGTGAGATTCCGTCTCAAAAAAAAAGAAAAAAAGAAATTGTTTGTTATATGTAACACAATTTTTTTCCACCATTTGTCATTTTTCTTTTGACTTTTTGAAAGGTTTTTCTTGGACATGTACAATTTCTTTTTTCTTTTTTTTTACTTTTATAAAGATAACACATCAGTCTTTACTGTTTTCCATTTATAGCTTCTAAGTTTTATGTCACATTTCTGAGGGGATTCCCCAGTTCAGTGATAATAAGAAAAGATTTTTGCTATGTTCCATCTCATTCTGTTGTTTCACCAACTCTTTTCCGAGCACTTACATCTCTGCTTCATGCAACTGTTTAACTCACGCAATCACTCATTGTTTTCATTTAAGGCAATATATTTGGTCACAGATTCCATTTGTTCGATGGAAACATTTTTTTATGGTGTTTCTTGTGCCCTGTTTTTCACATTCCTTCCCCATTTGTTCTTGAGATGTATTTTATGTATCCTGTGATAGCTCTTTTTGAGTACATTCTTTCTGGATCAGCAATTACAAGTTGAGTGTATACAGTGTCCAGGCTGGCAAGAAGTCTCCTTACGCATCAGAGTTATAGGTATAAACAATTTATTTGAGCTTGGACTTCTCCCCAGTCAATTAAGATCAAAAGCTGTAGGGACGTACACAACCCGTAGAGTTTACTACACTCAATACCTTTTACTACACCAAATACTACACGTAATACCTTCCTCTTGCACATACATGGTTCATCTGTGTGACTCCTTCTGCCCTGCCCTCTTCATTCTTTCTATATGCTTATCTGGGTCCAGGAAACTTCTAGCATAAGTCTATAACTTATCTCCCTGGGATCAAATGAGAGCTTTTGTCCTCTTGATATTCATCAGAATATGCACTTATTTCAACGAATAATGGTCTGCCAGCTTTGCATCTCAATTTGATATTCACTCTCACATTATATTGAGGTTTGGGATTATAGGTCTCTCATAGTTTCAAAACACACAGAGCTTTTCATTCACTTTCTTGCCTTGAAGCTATTTCCCAGTACTATTTAAAATGGTCTTCATCATGTTAAAAGCAGATAGGATTCATTCCTAAGTCCTCCTTTTTGTTTTAGCACATTGTCTTCCTTTCTGTTTTAACACCAAGCTTTTTTTTTTCCATTCAGCACCTATTTCTAACACTGAGATTTTTTCTCTCTGTCAAGAAAGCTCCCTCCCCCAGGCAGTATTTCTTATTTCAGCAGAAGTTTCATTCCTGAAATAAGCCTTCTCTGACCACCATATCTAAAGCAGCCCTCATCACCATTACTGTTCCTGCAATTGTTTCTTTGTAGCATTTATCACATTCTTAGATTAACTTGTTGGGTTACTTCTGTACTGCTTTTGTTATAAGGCTGAGAGTGAAGCTCCTGCACACCTCCACATCTCCTTGCCCTATTATGTAGGCTCCAGGAGGGCAGGAATTATGCCTATCTTGTGCACTGTTAAGTTTCCCAGCACTCAAAACCACTCTTAGCACATGATAAACACTCAATAAATTTGCTTCACGAATGAATGATACTTGATGGAAAAAGTTTTGTTACTTTAAAACAAAGGATTAAAAATTTAATAAACTCAGAATTCCCATATTAAGTTCCCTTTCAATAATTTCAAAAGCACCTATTTGGGGATATCTAGATCAAGTGACACATAGATTTACATTTTTCTGTTAGGTAACATTTTATCACTTGTAAAATGAAAATCCCACCAAAGTATGTATACACAAAACAAAAATTTAGACAGTCTAAAACAGACTTTTCTGTATTTGTGAATAATTACATACATATATATTATTATTCCAAAAGAGATAATGTAATGACAGTTGGTTATCACAATCATACAAAGATAACACCATCTTTAAAAGCAACGGTATGATACAGGGTTTGATTTTGCATGTGTACCTTAACTAAATGTTTTACATTTCTTACCTTCATTAATATTGAGCCAATATTTATTACATTCTTAATTTTTTGTTAATTCAATTTAAAATCCTTGAGTTAGTTTTGCCCCCATTTTCAATTGCCTTGAAAATGAGGAATGACAAGATCATCCTTCTGTAGCTAGCCGTTTATTGATTTACTCAATTTTTTTTTTAAATGACAGATAAAATTATATGTATTTACCATGTATAACATGATGTTTTGAAGTAGATATACGTTGAGGAAGGCCTAATTCTAACTAACATATATAGTACTTCACATAGTTATAGTTTTTGGGGTGAGACTCTTGATTTCCTGGCAGAAAGGCTGCCGAAATTCTGAAATGAAAGACATCCATTGTTCTTTTCCTTTGATACAATGAATTTACTTACTGCCTTTTTCTTAGGAGATTAATGACCTTTTAAAGCTCCTATAAATAAATTATAAGCAACATACTATTAGATAGATAGATGAACAGATTGAACATGTAAAAAGTGTCTTCAGACTTAAAATTGTTTCTGTGAAACATCAGGTTTCAGCTCACTTTCTTCCTCACTTATTCAGACATAAAGTAACAGGAAGAGTGTCCCTCCTAGCCTTTTAACAAAACACCTCAGACAAGCTGGAAGGAGAAAAATTGTGAATTACAGACAGACTGTGGAGCCCCTGGGGCCACTGATAAACAGCGTTCACACTCTCTTGCTGCCTTTTCTCTACTGACCCCTTAGGGCTTTAAAAAATACAGCAATCACCCTGGCTGGGAAATGTATGGAATAAAGCCCCACCCCCAGTCTAGGCTCTTCTCCCATATGACCCCTATGGAAAAGCCTTAAGGAGGAGTGGGTGGGGAAGAATAGAATAAGCATTACTTGTCCTTGAGGAACAAGTGAAACCCACTGCAGCCTACAGCAAGGGGATGGGCAGGATCAGAAGACCTCACCCCAGATCAAGGGGTATAACATAATCTTTATCAGAAAAACAGAAAATGTCCCCATTCTCTGCCCTCACTGCTGAGAGAGTTGCAGAAGAGAAGAATTTGAGAGCTGAAGGTAGAGTAGATATTGAAAAAATCCACCCGGAAAATCAGCCCCTGCTCTAAATACAACATATTATTAGAAGATTTGAGGTGAGAGGTACACTGAGGGTACCCACAGCAACAACAAATATCAAATTTCGTGACTCCTGACTAGCTTAACTCACCTCTCCTCCACATTAAAGCCTCCTGCAGAAAACAAAAAGTAGGCCCATTTCCAGGTAAAGACTATTTACAACTATTTTCCAGTTGTTTGACATACGGTATGGGGCTTCAAAAATTAATTATAAAATACTAAAATAATGAAAATACTTCTGAAAGAGAAAAACAAAGTTGAAGGACTCACACTACCCAATTTTAAGATTTACTATTAAAGCTAGTGCAATCAAGGCAGTCTGTTAAGTATTTGTTAAAGACAAATACATAAAAATTCTGGAAACAGCAACATAAATAAAGGAACATGATTTTTCACAAAGTTGAAGAGGTAATTCAATTGAGAAAGGCAGGTTTTTTTCTTTTTTTTTTTTTGCTGAACAAACAATGACAAGCTGGATGCCCAAATGCAAAAAAGACGAACTTCACTACATATCTCTCACGCCATCACACAAAAATTTACTCAACACAGATCATAAACTTAAGTGTAAAACATAAAACTATAAAACTTTTAGGAGAAAATCTTTGTAATATTGAGTTAGGTAAAGAGTTTTTAGACACTTCACCAAAAGCGGGATCCATAAAGGAAAAACAAATTGAAAACTTGACTTTATCAAAATTAGCTACAGCTGTTAGACACTGTTAAGATAATGAACAGAAAAGCTGAAGACTGGCAGAAAATATTTGTAAAGCAAATTTCTGACTAAGGCTCATATTCAGAATACATAAATAACTCTCAAAACACTAAGAAAACAAAAATTGTTTTTAAATGGGCAGAAGATTAAAATAGACAATTTAGAGAGGAAGACAGGGGTGTCAAATAAACACAAAAACATGCTCAGCATCATCAGTCATTAGAGAAGTTCAAATTAAAACCACAGTGTGATACCATTAGACACCTATTAGAATTGTGCAAATAAGTAAAACCCCGGACAACATCAAGTGCTGGTGCAGAGCAATGACAGCCATTGCCAACGGTACAACCACTTTGGAAAAGTCTGGCAGGTTTCCCAAAAAGTTAAAGCTACACCTACTGCATGACCCAGCAATCCTACTTCTAAGTATTTATCAAAATGAACTGAAAATATATGGCCACATGAAAATCTGTACATAAATGACATAAATGTTTACAGCAGCTTTATTTATAATCCCCCAATTAGAAACAGCATACAGGATCTTCTACTGGCGAAGGGATAAACTAAGTGTGGCATATTCATACAACAGAGTATCACTCAGTCATAAGAGAAAAAACAAAAAAGAAAAAAAAAAACTACGGTTGATTCACACAACAGCATGGGTGAATCCTAAATGAATTTTCTAAGTTGAAGAACCCAGTTCCAAAAGGATGCACATACTATTGCATTTATATGACACATGGAAAAAGTAAAACTATTATAGAAATAAAATTTACGTCAGTGTTTGCCATAGGTTGGAGTGGGGGAAGGAGTTTACTGAAAAGTTCAGCAAGTAGGAATTGTTGGGGTGATGGAACTGCTCTGTATCACAACTAGGTGGATCCATGACTCCATGCATCTATCAAAATTATAAAACTGTACTCTACAAACAGTAAATTTTACTTATGAAAACTGAAAATAACGCAAAAGTATTACTTGTTAATGTTTCGCTGAAACACAAAAGACACAGCTTGGTACTACCAGGGAGTCAGGATATTCAGAACTCAGACGACTATGTCCTTCATATGTGTAATATGGAGTAAGTCATTGTCAATGAGTTGCCCTCTTTCCAGTTGGTACTCCGAAGTTCTTCTGAACAGACCAATGCTCTTAGATCAGATCATTAACACTGAAGTCAGTGAAGCCCATCTAGACCTACCAGGATGCTGAATCAAACTATAGGATTCTGTTTTCCAGGATCTGATCAACAACTGGTGCCTTATCAATTTCTCTAACCTCATCAGCCCTGCGCTTGGTTCTTTAAACAGATCCTCCCTTTGGCCTTAGAACCTTCACACATGCTGGTCCCTTACCTATTATAATTTCCACTCCACCTTACTTCAAGGTTTTTATTATTCTTTAGAGATCAGCTCAAATATCACTCATTCAGAAAGGTCTTTCCTGACATTTCTCACCCGACAACCCAAACTAGGTAAAGTTCTCTATGTATACACTCTTACAACATCCATGAAAGCCCTTATAACAAGTGTAATTAATCAAGTAACTAAAGAATTGGCAGTTTAGCATCCACTTTCAAAAACTTTGGAAGAGAAGGAACCACCTACATATTATTCACCACTGCATTTCCAGCAGCTAGCACAGAACTTCACACAAAGTGGATGATTTATAAATATTTATGGAATGAATGAATGAATGGGTTTATTTCATTATTGATATACAGAACAGTGCTTATTCATTCCAGTGTCATGCCTTTAAGATTAAACAAAAACAACAGTCCACTGTTGGCTTGCATTCAGCTCCTAGGTGCTTGTGATGGTTCATTTTATAATGAGTAAGTGTCAACTTGACTGGGCCACACGGTGCCCAGACATTTGGTCATATATTAATCCAGGTATGTCTGTGAGGGTGTTTCTGCATGAAATTGACATTTGAATGGGTAGACTGAGTAAAGCAGATTGTCCTTCCTAATGTGGGTGGTGGCCTTCATCCAATCAAGGATTGAATACAACAAAAGGCTAACCCTTCCACCTGACTCCACGAGGTGGGACATCAGTCCTTTTCTGCCTTTGGTCCTGAAAAATCAGCTCTTCTTGGGTCTTGAGACTGCTGGCTTTCACAATGGAATTTACACCATTAGCTCTCCTGATTCTCAGGCCTCCGGACTCCACTGAAATGAAACTAGTGGCTCTCCTGGGTTTGCAGCTTGTTGACTACAGGTCTTAGGATTTCTTAGCCCCAAAATTGTGAAAGTCAATTCCTTACAATAAATCTCCTTAAATACATATATGGCTCTGTTTCTCTGGAGAATCATAATACAGGGCTTACTGCAAAAATTTCCCTTCATATAGGTTACTTTCTTAAATTTATTCTTACATAATTTGTGTTTTTTAAAATGTGTATTCTGTATCTTACACTTATACCTACAAAACATTTATATCTTCCCATCTATTTTTGCAGTATTAGTCTATTCTTACCATACTCCAAAGTACTAAAAAAAAGTCTCCTACAAACAGTGCAATATGGATGAAAAATGTACTTTTATCTGGGAAAAACTGTGTGCCTCTAGTGAAAGGTCCTAAAATTAGGGCAGAAGAGAAAATTAATGCAACAGCAATCCCAAATTACTGATCACTGATTTCTACTTGAAAGCAGTACACAAGTTGAGCATTCCTGTTCCAAAAATCTGAAATACAAATCCAAAATGCTCCAAAGTCTTAAACTTTTTGAGCACTGACATGGTAACACAAGTGGAAAATTCCACACCTGACGTCATGGGACAAGCCGAAGTCAAAATGCAGGCATACCACACACAGTTTATTTGTGTTCCCAAGGGAAAAATAAAAAAAATTACCTTCAGGCTATATGTATAAAGGGTAGATGACACATAAATGAATTTCATGTTTAGACTTAGGTCCCATCCCCAAGATTTCTCATTATGTATATGATAATATTCCAAAATCAAACAAAACATATATCCAAAATCTGAAACATTCTGATGCCATATATTTTGGATAAGGTATACTCAACTTGTATTAATTAAAGTTGCTTTGCATTCGGAAATGGATAATGAACCAAAACTCTCAAGTACTAAACAGTCAGTATATAGACACTGAAATACATGTTTGCAAAGTGACTTAACTGGTAAATATTTTAAAGCAATTTGGCTTTCTGGAGGGAGGTAATGGTTGGGGGGATATAATGCATTTGTCTTTTAAATTAAATATATGTGTAATGTATGTTGATTAATTTTCTTCTTCAGGAAGTCAAGATAAATATAAAAATGGAAAATAAACACAATCATCCTGCTATGTTTAAATTGAGCCCCTCCCAAAATTCACGTTAAAATCCTAACCACCAATGTGATGGTATAAGAGGCAGGGCCTGTAGGAGGCAATTAAGTCATGAGGGCAGAAACTTCATGTATGGTATTAATGTTCTAAAAGAGACCCCAGAGGGCTAGCTCATCCCTTTTATACCATGTGATGGCACAACACTGCAAGAAGGAGCCATCTATGAACAAAGAAACAGGACCTGACCAGACTTCAAATCTGCCCATATCTTCAGCTTGGACTTTCCAGCATCCAGAACCTAAAGAAATAAACACTGTTGCTTATAAGCTGCCTAGACTATTGCATTTTGTTTTAGCAGCCTGTATGGACTAAGACACAAACTGACATTTATGCCTAGAATATGTAGAAGCACGATCTTTATGAATTTACCCATTTATTCCTCACCCAAATCCTGTAAATTAGATACTAGTATCACTTCCATTTCACAGATGAAGAAACAAAGGTTTTGAGGGTAAGTAGCTTGCTAAGTGAGATAAGTAGTAAATGGCAGAAGAAGAAATAGAATTCTCTTCATTTCAAAGTTCCTCTTAATTATTGTGTTAAATTGCTTCTGCAAATATCAAAGAGTATAAGATAAGAGCGTGGTCCAATATTAAACAAGGAAGTTCTTAAAACCTGGCTAAACCAGGAAAGTGATGCTAATTTTTTAGCAATTAAATTAGCTGAAAATATTTTTGCGGAAGAAATAATATTGTAATGTTTAAGGTCTTCTAACTGAATATGCTACTTTTCAAATTTCACTTTCCTGAGGGTATTAAACATTCCTGTTTGTTTGCTACAAATTCTTTACTAAAAATCACTTATCTCAATACTGAAATTCCAGAAAAATCAATAGATGGCAGGTGTTTGAAATAATTTTGCTGAAATTATTATATAATTAGTATCAAGGCTCTAATTACCTACAGCTCCTGAATTCACTAAATCTGAATCTGTAATTACTTGTGATATATCAGAATACTTTTTCTGTAAATCTGAAGACTGCTCTGATAAGTTTCATTTTATTCAGTTATCCCTTATACTATGCTAAATGCAGAATCATGATTTTTAACCAAAAATATCCTCCAATTTAATGGTTTTCAATTGTAAATATCCATATTTTTTTCTACATTTTTTACCAGTTACCTTGATATTTATGGGATTTAAAAAATTAAATTATATACAACATTAGCAGTTTATCCATTCTGAATTCTGAAGCCTGAAATCTCATTACTACCTAGAAGGTAAACTCTAAATGCACGTTTTGATGCTAAATTTAAATAAATAGTAATGAGATTTGTCTTGATGTTAAATTTCATCTAGAAACTAAACTTTCTAAAATAGTTGGGGAGTATATGCTGACACATCTGCCTATCACTTTGTTAACCAAATGATTAAATTCTTGCAAAAAGCCAGGTATTAAAAATATGTTTTTATATAAGATGAGAAGTAGAAAAAGTAAAGCACTAACAATTCTTACTCAATATATCTTGTCTTATTTTGGGAAAACAAACCTAGACCTTCTTTTCTTAGGAGCAAAATTACCCAACCAATAAAGTAAAGCAAGTGGAACAGGAAAAAAAAAAAAAAAATCAGGCAATACAATTAATACTTTCAATCGGGGAACAAATATTATCTACGCATTTACCAGGATAAAAAACTAGTAAGTAAAATTGATAATTAAAATTAGTCCAGGAGTTTGGCCCAAATGTAGAACACAATTTGTCTCTGAATTTTGGACTAAGGCATAGTAATTTCATGCTTTTATGAACTGTCTCCCCTTTGTTAAAACACAGCAGGAAAATATGGAATTGAAAATAAAAAGAAAAATATAGCCAGTCAAGAATAAGATAAACATTTCAAAGTATCAGAAATGAAAAAGAAGCATAACAAGACAAAATCTCTAGCTTGCCAAGAAAGTATGCAAGGCAACCTAGAGATTTGCTGATGGAAGTAAAGGGAATACAAGTTCTCCCACTTCTAGCAACAGGACTCAGGCTCAGTTTGGAACTAGGAGCTGGAGCTAGGGCATGTCCTATTAATAATGACAGAAAGATGAAACAAAAAGCACTGCTGACTACCACCCAGGGCTATGGCTTTTAAGAAGCAGCAGGGAGCACATAAAGTTAGTCTCAATGGAGACAGGAACTGAACCTAAAAAGATCATGGGTCAGTGACTGAATTTACAAAATCATTAGTATCGGCTTGGAGTAAGAACTTCATATCTCAATTTTTAGCCCTCATTCAGGATCATACCGGGGATGGGGAATGGTGGAGGCAATCAATAACAATTAGACAGAGCAGGAAGAGCAAAGAGGTAGAAATGGTAATAGAGAGGAAATCCAAAAGAGAGTGAAAAAAATTACAAAACTTATAATGCCCAGAAAGAGAGCAACAAAATCAACGATCAGAATATGAATTCATATCCAAATTAATTTATAAAACTCCTAAAGATTTAAAAGAAAATGTATTTGTAATAAGTATAAAATTAATTTTTTTAAAAAAATTATTTTACAAAGGTACAAATCCAATAAAATTGGAAAGAGCCAGGGAAATCTTGTTTATAGGAACTTCTACTGCCAGACAAAATGTAGTAGGTGGCAGCAGCCCAAAACTTCCATTGCAAGAACTAGAAAAAAAATGAATAAATTACAAAATTTATATTTTTCAAGATATGAGAGGGCTTGTTGAAGCAAGAAGATAAGATGAATTAGAATTTCAGAAGATAGGAGCTCTTCCAAAGTGAGCAAAAGAATGACCTGCTAATTTATTCTCAGGGGTTATTTGCTAATTTGGGAGGCCTATACTGATTTTAGTTACAGACTAAGAATCAGATTTGGCTCACCCTGAGGGACTCTACAGGAGAACCAAACCAGCAAAGCTTTCAAGAAGTCAGTTAAATTCCTTTTATAGTGCAAACGTATGGTGTCCTGAACACTAGACTGAACTTCTTCAATGCACGTTTACTTAAATTCTGGGCTATGCTTAAAAAGTTGGGCAACTTGGCCAACTGCATCTAAAACCCAATATGAAATCTCTCGTAGTATCTTGGAAACAAAATTCTGCTAAAGGGAAGGTGCTTACTTTAAGCACGTAACTCAGGAGATTTGCAAGAATTTGAAGGTATAAGGGGCAGGAAGCAAAAGAGCTAAACATAATTTCTTATGTTGCGGGGAAGAACTGAATTACCAAGGGTCTTTCAGAGCTGAAAAGGTTCTTCTGACTCTCCAACCAAAAGCTTAAGTGAACCACATAAAAATAATAGAAATAAACCAAGGATCTTAGTAACATTATAAAAAAGTACCAGCCCAGCTTAATGCCTGACTGCATCAGCCCCTCACCCTATCTGCCCAAGGTTTTCTTGTTGTTGTTCCTTTGTTTTAATTAGCCTTTTCTGATAAAAGACATCACCTGGAAATCTACAATCATTTAACACACTATCAGACATAAAATAAAAAGTTATTAAACAGAAAAAAGTCAGGATTATAGATTGATAATCTAGAGAAAAAAAGGTAATAGATGCAGAGGAATAATCCAAATACTTTAGTTAGTATAAACTAAAATAACCATGAATAATATGTTCAAGAAAGTTGAGTAGATGGATCAAAATAGATAACTGAAAGAATTATAATTTAAAAATGTAACCTATAAAAATAATGAAATAAAATTCCATTCTAGAACTAAAAAATATATAATATTTGACATTAGGAACCCTGAATGTATTCAACACCACTCTCATTACAACAGAAGACAGGATTAGAAATGCAAAACAAGTTGATAGAAAATACCCAAACTGAAGCACAGATAAAAGAAAGAGAAAACAGAAAAATGAAAAAGATGTGTGGAACACAGTTAAAAGGTACAACATATATGCAACTGTGGTCCCCAAAGAAAAAGAATGAATAAACTAGAGACACTATACGATCTGAAGAATTAATAGATTAAGGCTTTTCCAAACTTATGAAAAGCATCAATCCACAGATTTAAGAAATTCAATAAATATAAAATAGAAAAAACATGAAGAAACCACATTTTGGCATCTCATGCCAGAAATCCAAAGACCGAAATCCTTAAAAGGAGCCAGAGAAAAAAGGCATTATCTCCAAAGGAGAAAAAATAACACTTTAAGAAACTTTTCAACAGAAACTAAAATTAAAAAGATTTGCAAAACATGAAAAACAATGCCATTCTTTTAAGTTTTTTTTGTCTTGGAGAATATAGTTATCCTTTTATTTAAATGTTATTTATATTAACATGTAATGACTATTAAATATATGAATGTATTTAAATTTTATCAGTTTAAATTTCAAATATAGCAAATACATATTGATAGACATAACTGGCATAAAAGTTATTTGAGGATCTCAATACTTTTTCACACCCCACATCCAATATGTCATATCAATCTTGAAACATAAATTAGGGTACACTTTTCACTTGCACTGATACTTCACCAAATCAAATCCAAGCACCACTGTCTCTCCCTTCAATTACTGCACTGGTGCTTACTGGTTTCCTCAGAAGGATAACATAGCTATTTACTAAAAACGAAAAGACTAAGGGAGCAGTAAGATGTGGGATGGAAGTCAGAAGTCTAATTTTGAACATGTTCAACATTAGAAATCTAAGCAAAGAAGTTGAGTAAGCAGTTAGATTTATAGGTCTAGATTCAGAGAAGAGGTCATGGCTGCATAAATAAAATTGGGTCCACTGAGAGACAGTTGATAATTAAGGCCATCAATGAGCTTTATGTAAGAAGCAAATGTAAACAAAGAAAAGCCAAGATTTTAACCCTGATGTATTTCAAAATCAAAGGTTGGTGCTATGGTTGAGTGTCCCTGCCAAAACTCATGTTGGAAGCTAAATTCTCAGTATAGCAATGTTGGGAGGTGGTTGCTTTAAGAGGTGAATAGGTTATTAAGGTAGATTAATACGTTTCTCTTTAGATTCGATCTCCAGGGAATTGATTAGTTCCCAAGAAAGCAGGTAAGTTATAAAGTGAGGTTGCCTCTAGTGTGAGTTCTCTTTGCATGCACCTGCTTCCCCTTCCACTTCTCTGCCATGCTGTCATATAGCACAAGGCCCTCATCAGAAGCCAGGCAGATACCAGCACCATGCTCCTGGATTTTCCAGCAACCAGAGTTATGAGCCAAACAAACCTCTTTTCTTTAAAAATTACCCAGCCTTAGGTATTCTGTTATAGAAACACTAAATAGACTAATACGGTCGGTAACATATGAAGAAAAAGTTGCTGGTATAAGAGGAAAGAACCAAGTGAGAAAGTGAAGAAAGTGTTGCTAGAAGTGGGGTGTGGTGGGGGGTGGGTAGCAGGAGATAAGTTATGTAAGATATTTCTGCTGCATTGAGTATTGAGCATTGGATTTAGCAACATGGAGGTCTTGGAATACTTACAGAGTGGAAAATAAAGCTTGATTATACTCTAATGGGATCATGAATGTATGAAAGAAACAATAGTAAATATAGACAGAATTTTTTGAAGCATTTGCTATAAAAGGGAACAGTGAAGTTGAGTAGTAGTTGAACAATGATATAGGTTGGGGGAGTGTTTTAAAAAGGCTACTAGTACAGGATATTTGAATAATGATGGGAAAAGGTAAAGTGCTTAAATATGTCATTGAGTAAGTGAGATGGGATGGGATCTGGTAAATAAGTGAATGGAAAAGGAGCATGGATGGTTTAACCATAGTTAGAGTGTAGATCCATACTCTACAACCATAATTAATGTAAGGCAGACTATGTAGATATAAATGCAGGAGGGTTAGTACAGTAGATGTTCCAGTAAATGTGTAGATGTTCTCTTCTAAATATATATATGTGTGTGTGTATATATGCTATTTACTTTTATTTACTTTATTATATGTATATATATATGCTATTTTATTTTATTTACTTTTTATTATATAGGAAGATAAGTTGACAGCTAAGAGTAAGGGTTGGGAGGTGGGCAGGGAAATAGAGGTTGAGAAGACAGAAGTGTGAAATGGTGAAGTAGGTGAGCAAGGGAATGGAAAGTGTTTCTCAGAGTGTGGTATGGGGACCCTAGAAGACTCTGAGAACTTTCCAAGGGGTCTGTGAGGTCAAAATTATTTTCAAAGAAATATTAATATCATATTTGCTTGTTTCACTCTCATTTTCTTCTGAAGGTATGGTGGAGCTTCCAGGGACTATATCATGTAAGGTATTGTAAGAGACTCAATGTCCAAACAGTCCAACTGGGATTTTTGTTAGGACTGTATTGAATCCATAGGTTATTTTGTGGGAATTAGCCTGTTTACAATATTGAATCCTCTAATCCATAAAAATGATATACTCCTCCATTTACTTTTCTTCGGTTTTCTTAATGTTTTCGTTTCCAGTGTACAGACTGAACACATCTGTGATTAATCACCAAGCATTTGACTTGTTTTGTGTTATTGTAAAGGAAAATTGTCTGTAAATGTATTAAAGAAGTTTGAAAACTGTTGCTATAGAATAAAAAATGTACAAAACTAGAGTTTGTAACAAGTATGTGTGTATACCTATATATCTCCCCTTATGGTCAAACTACATAGATTTTATAAAAAGTAAATTCATAAGAAAGGTCATCTATGGGGTGTGTGTGAGTAGAGTAGATCTGAATTAGAAAGGATACCCAGGGACTTTAAGTGTGGATTATTTGTTCTTTAAAACAAGACAGAAAACTCAGATTAGAAGCAGATATGACAAAAAAAAAAAAAAAAAAAAAAAAGAAAAAAAAAAAGAGTAGGTATGTATGTTTGCTTTCCTGTTTACTTTCTTGTATCACTGAAATGCTTTAGGGGATGAAAACAATCTATCATTTCCCCAACAAATTGCTTATAAGGATTTCTTCTCCTCTGGGGCCATTAATTTTTCCCTTTCAATTCCTGTGACTTTCATTGTTTGTGATCTGTGTCCCTCTAAGCAGCAACTGAACCAACATATCAATTGAGATTGAATTCAAGTTTTTTCTCCTTTCCAAATAAATATTAATTTTAAGTGATAGTCTCAGAAAGAATGACATCTATTCCACAGATGAAACTATGGATTTATGGAAGAGAGGCAAAAGGTGACCTCATACGACTCTCATCAAATAACATAAATCTAATGCTATTCAAAAGATTTTCCACTTGATAAAAATTAATTTCAACATAAATTTCAAAAGATACAAATACAATAACCAAAATAGGGTTTAAAATAAATCCTTTTCATCTATAACTATATAATCTACATGTATAAATTGTTCCACAAAAAACAACCATGGACTACTTAAAAACTGAACATGGCTAAAGCAGTAACAATTATCAGTGTGAACAAAATTATAATGTTTTAAATTAAAATATAAAGTTATTCATTAATTCAAGAAATAATTACTAAGTTCCAACTGTATTATAAGCCCTGGATACAAAGAGGACAAGAAAAGCAAAAACTCTGTTGATGCCAATAGATGGGCAGAAAGTCAAAAGAAACAAATGCACAAAAGAGTTCCAGATCATGACAGATACTGAAAATTAAGAACAAAGACAGCTAAATGGGGTGATGTGATTTAAGACAATGACCGGCTAGGGGACTTCTAAAGACTCAGTGATTAAGGAAAGCTCTCTGAGGAGACAACGTTAAAGATGGTACCTAAATGACAACAGGGCAAATAGCCATATAAAAATGTGCTGGCTGGAACATGGCCTATTTCAGAACATAATAAGGGCAATGTCAATGAAGAGCAATGTGCAAGAATAAAGCAGTACAGGTTAAAGTCAAAGGCTAGGCAAGGGTAGACCATGTACATACAGCTTAGGATTTATTCTAAACATACTAAGAAGCCAGTGTCAGGTTTTAAGCAGGGAAGTAACAAGATCTGATAACTTTGCTTTGTGAAAATAAGAGAAACAACAATAATAACAAGATGAGCAGTTAGGAGTTTAGTGCAGTAATACACCAGGCAACAGAAAATGGGAGTAGTAGTGTTGGAGATAGAGAGAAGTGGAGGTATTTGTTTTATCTTGGAGACAGAACCAAAGTATTTAGTGGATTGAATGTAGATGATGAATGAAATCGAGGAATCAATGGTGACTCCTATATTTACGATAAAAATTAATGACTTCCCATTTTAAATATTTAACTTTTGTATCGTTAGCTATTTTCACAATAGTGGTATATCATAAACACCCCAAAACTCTGTGGCTTAAAGTAACAATCATTTTAGCTTTCTTCTGCATCTCTGCTCTTCGTGATTTACTCTAGGGTTGGAGACAAGTTGCAGGCTGGGTCCCATCTGCTCCAAAGCTCTCTCCTGTTCCTTGGATCAGCAGCCTAGAACGATCTTGTCCTTCTCACTGTGGTGGCAGAAGCACGAGAAGACAAGCTCAACTTTAAGCTTCTGTTTGGGTCATGTCTGTTAATCCACTGGCCAAAGCAAACCTTAACGGCTAAGCCAGAAGGAAAAGATAGAGAAATACACCTTTTTTTTTGTTTGTTTTTTGAGACGGAGTGTTGCTCTTGTTGCCCATGCTGGAGTGCAGTGGTGTGATTTCAGCTCACTGCAACCTCCGCTTCCCGGTTTAAGTGATTCTCCTGCTTCAGCCTCCCGAGTAGGTGGGATGACAGGCATGCACCACCATGCCCAGCTAATTTTGTACTGTTAGTAGAGACGGGGTTTCTCCATGTTGGTCAGGCTGGTCTCGAACTCCCGACCTCAGGCGATCTGCCCACCTTGGCCTCCCAAAGTGCTGGGATTATAGGCGTGAGCCACCGCGCCCCACCAAGAAGTACACTTTTCCTCTAGTGAAAGGACTTGCAATCTCTTATGGCAAAGACCGCTAGTAGATGGAGGTACAAAGAATAGAGACAAAAATAGAGACAAATGAGAGAACTGTAAAAGGCTACTAGTTTCTGGAAAGTTCCAAATTATTCTTCAAGATAACCATGAGGAATATGTAATTCTTCTTAATACTTAGCTCTAGTAAGCAATTACATAAACATTTTCAAATTCTACTTCATCATTAAAGACTACACTTAGCTAAACACGTGTATAGTAGAAAGAAAATGGCATTAGAAATATTTCTGAGATTAGGTTAGCATAATAGATATGGGTTTGAAATTTAAAACAATGAAAATTATACGGTCAAAGACACTACTAAAACAACTAGAGGGTAAAGACAGGCAACCAATTGGAATACACTTCAAAGTGATTTGTTCATTTGTTTGTTTATAGAGATGGGGTCTCACTGTGTTGCCAGGCTGGTCTCGAACTCCTAGGTTCAAGCGATCCTTCCACCTCAGTCTCCCACATGTGTGAGCAACCACACCCAGCCAAAGAGATTTTTAAAAACAAAAAATAAATATTTAGTTACCTTATTTCATAAAAATCAAACTATTTTACTTCACAAAATTGAAAAAGGCAAAATTGCTAAAAACAAAGTAGAGACCTAAAAGCAAACTGCAAAAAAATCAAATTCTCAACATATATCAAACAAAAGCTTCATATCTCTACTGTTCATATAAAGGTTTTACTAAATGCTAAGAAAAATAAGAATGTTCTCACTTGTCCATGCTCCCTAGATGCTTTAATACGTCTCATAGACTTAAAAATAATTCTTGAAAGAATGAAAGAGCATAATGTGCTCTGTTGAGGTTATAGAAATACACGTTAGATGAGGCATAACCAAATCATTAAAAGTTTCCAAAGCTAACCAGAGAAATGTGAATTTGATACGTGGGTTATCACAGGCTCAGAAAAATATCCTAAAGAAAACACTGTTTTAGTATGGCTAATTAGGCAACTGTGAGAAAAATGAATGAAGTAAGTAGATCAACCGGAATGGGTGAATAAAAATTGTAGATTAGGATAAATGAATTCAAGGACTATCCCAAGAAAAACATTAAATATTTTAGAGTAGAATATTATGACAGAAGACAGTCAAAGAAAACTCCAGAATCCAGCCTAGGACAGTGCTTCTCAAAGCACTCTAATGCACACAGGATTCACTTAGGGATCTCATTAAAAGGCAGATTCTGATTCCCTAGACCTGAGAGTCTGCATTGCTAACAACCTCCCAAGTGATGCTAATACTGATGATCCTAAGATCACATTGTTTAGTAGAAAACTGCCTAGGAAATAAGAATAATTATAGAACTTAGGTAAGGCGTCAGTTTTCCCGTATTTCTAGATAATAATCAAGCTTCCTATTATATGCTCTCTTATCCTGTTTCTTCCTTCTTAGCACTTATCAAAGGTGTGTTCATAACATGTATTCTTGTGACTATTTGTTCAATATATTTTACCTCACTTAACTTAGTGTTCTGCTTGGCTCAACACTTTAGCCCTAACACTTAGTACATATCTAACACACAGTTGATACTGAATACCTGATAAGAAATAAATAAATCATCAATGAATAGAAATGCTTCAAGAGAAGCTAGTTTAAACATAGGTTAGTGAGGGACTACCAAGTGAAAGGATACATATTGATCAGAATGATAAGCAATTGTGATTGCTATCTTATTAGCAATCAAATCTGCATCAACAGCTTTATCTATGCATTGGTAGCCATGTAAGTAAATAAAATAACTGAAGGCATATGTGTAAAGAGAGAAGATCTAAGCTTGTGGGGCGAGAATGCAGAGGAAGGTCCACCAAAGAATGGAGTGAGTGGGAGATTCTGAAAGAAAAAAGTGCAAATAATGAAAACAATACCTAAAACACATCATTTAAAGGACAAAGGCAAATTGAGCAATAAGTTCACAGGCAATCATGCATAAACATCTTTTTGTAAATGTGTAGAGATGAAAGTTAGATTTCAGTAAGCTAGGAAGAAACTGATGGGGAAGAGGAAGGGAAACTGATAGGGAAGAGGAAGCAGCACTTACAGATACAAACTCTAGAGAGTATGAGAGCAAATTCTGGAAGTGATAAAAAATATAGCATTTTTTTTGGAGGAATAGAAAACATATTTGTCTTTGAAAATGACTATAGGAGCCAGGCTGGCACATGTAAATACATGAACTGGTCCTGGTATAGAATAATATAGCATGGTGGAGACTGAACCAAATTAGAGCATGCAGAGCTCATAAAAGACAGCAGTTGACTTAAGTCTGTAAGATTACTGCCTCAAAGGAATGAGAACCCAGTATTGTCCAAATTTCCAGGTTTTTTTTTTTAAGAAAAAGCAAAAATCTGGATATGTATACGAAATTTGCTGCATTAGAAAAAAAGCAAAACAAAACAAAACAAAACAAAATACTCAACTTGTAGAGCACCACTTCACTCTCTCTGGTCTAAAAGGAATCTGAGTTATCAAACAATAAATTAGATTGCAGAACAGAACGAAGAATGTGGCTGACTTCAAAGTTCTAAGTATGCAAACAGGAGCAATATGTTATGCCATTAGAGCAGAAGTGATTAGAGGTTGAGGACTGGTTCAGCAAATGATAAAGAGTACCAGGAACCAAAGGAAGCAGCACTTAGATTGAAATATAAAAGGAACAGACAAGCTAGAGTAAAAAGAAAAGATTTTCAGAAGGAAAAGTGAGAAGATTTGAATTAAAGGAAGTTTGTATCTTGAAGTAGAAAGGATATAGTTAAAAGTTGGAAACAATAGACCATTCAGTGAAACGTGATGATCTTTAGATTAAAAGACAAACATGTAAAGTTTTGATAATGAAATTATATTGATTAACTTATTTTATTTAAAATTTGAATAGTAATGGCACTTTAGAAGGATCTTTTAATTTGACAATACTTAAGAAAAGATAATGACAGTTATCTTAAATAGCACTAGTTATACAAGATTGATTACGAATGTAATATATTTTGCCTTAAAAACATACAAGTGAGGGTAAGAAGGAGGTGCACATTCCAGCCCCCTTCTGTTCTTGGCCCCTTTGTTGAGTGTGCCAAAAATACTTGGAGCCAGTTGAGACAGGAGATAGCTATCTGGCCACTTAAAACTATCTGGACTAATGACATATTAATATATGCTAAAGTACAGACAGTAGGTTAATAAATTAATAATCACTATACCAGTCTGGTCTGCATTTAAAACTGACCTAAATCATGTAGCATTTCAATTTCCTTTCTTATTTAAGAGCTTCAGCCTTCTTTCAATTAGGTTCACACATATTCTAGATAAGCAAGTAGCATTATGCATTCATTCAAAAGACAGTCATTTAACAATTATTATATGCAAAGTGCTATATACAAAGCACCTTGGGAAATATAAAAAATTCATCAGTCATGAATAATGTCATGAAGAAGTATATGTCTAATAGGGAAGATAACAAAAGATATATGCATAAATAACTACAACACGGCCGGGCGCAGTGGCTCACGCCTGTAATCCCAGCACTCTGGGAGGCCGAGGCAGGAGAATCACGAGGTCAGGAGATCGAGATCCTGGATAACACGGTGAAATAAATCCCATCTCTACTAAAAACACAAAAAATTGGCCGGGCATGGTGGTGGGCACCTATAGTTCCAGCTACTCGGGAGGTTGAGTCAGGAGAATGGCATGAACTCGAGAGGCGGAGCTTGCAGTGAGCCAAAATCGCACCACTGCACTTCAGCCTGGGCGACAGAGTGAGACTCTGTCTCAAAAACAAAAACAAAAAAACTGCAACACAAGCTACAAACCTAAACAGATATAAGTGAAGATCCATAAATGCTCCCGGAGGAGGTAAGATTAGAAAGAATATTCAAACATTCAAAGATTCCCATTTGACACACAAAACAAATGTCAGTATTTGGTCTCCTAGTTTGAATTCTTTTTCTAACAAGGCATACTGCCTTTCACCATTAGCACAAGTTTTCTATTAAACTCTCAAAACAGAGTTACTCATCTTTAATTCTTTATAGAAATTTTACTCCATTTACACTGAACCCATGGTATCCCTGAAGATGTTTAATTTTTCCTGTTAACATTACACAGAACAAAATATTTTTACCCAACACAGTAAAACTGACATCACGTATCTGGTCCTGCAGACTGTTAACAAGAAATAAAAGTGAGGTAATGACATACACTAAGAACAAAAATTTGTATTTCCCTGCACCACATCCTTTCAAATCTCCAAAATGACTTTTCTGTTCAAAGTCCAGAAAGGTGTTTCTGGTTGAACAAAATAGCTATCTTCTAAACCAGTCACAAAACCTAATGCTACTACCCTCCACTCCTCACTAACTTAGATGCTTGAGCTTTTTGTCAAAAATAATTGGAATGTTTTACAATTATAGGGCTACTAGGAGTCCACCTCTAACACTAACTCTAGAAAAGACACCGTCAATGCAAAATATACAAAGTTTTGCACTAAAGGCCTAAAGGGGGAGGCAGAATTACAGAAATCAGCCTTTGGTTCTCAAAATAAGTAATAAGTAAAAATATAAACATCAACTTAGTTTCAGCAATGAGGAAATAAAATATTGTAAACAAATTAACAATAGTATTGTACTTTAGCCAGATACGAAAAATAAAAATGAAAAAAAGATATCAATGTGTCTTCACATCATTCCCTTTAGCAGATCACCAAATTCTATTAATGTTTAAATGTTCATGTGTTTCATGAACCCTATAACAAGTATTTACTCTGATGGTTATTTCTCTTTATATGAATAAGATAAATATTAATGTTAGAATTTGAGTTCCATGAAGGCAGAATTCTGTTTGTTCTATTGCCTGATTTATCTCCAGCTGAATTCTATCTAACACACAGAAGGTTCTTAATAAATAACGCAGATGAACTATGCTTAAAACACATAACACTCTCATTATTTGTCGTACAAATTGATGAATGCCAGAAGAAATTTTGTGACAACTAAATCTAAGAAACTATAGAATATACTATACCATGTCAGAAGGGAAGAAAGCGGCAATGCTTCACTAAGATGAAGTTCCTTTCACTCTTCCTTAATTATCATGAACTAGTGATTAACAAATTACCATTTAGCCATACAATTTCATGTATTATGTATTCCATCTACTATCATTAGGCATAAAAAAAAATTAAAAGAAAGCTAGGAAGTAAACTGAAGAAAAGTGGATTTAAAAAGCATCAAGTAAATAACATCTCTGCAATTTCCCCAGCTTTGTGAATCTGTGAATAACAGATTTTTCATTATCAACTTTCTATAACTATTAAATAGTTCCACACATGAATACAGATGCTCCTTAACCTATGATGGGATTACACCCTGATAAACCCATTGTATGTTGAAAATATCTTGAGTCAAAAATGCATGTAATAACTCTCAACCCACCAAACATCATAGCTTAGCCAACCCTACCTTAAGCATGCTCAGAATACTTACATTAGTCTACACTTGAGCAAAATAATCTAACACAGTTTATTTTATAATGAAGCGCTGAATATATCATGTAATTTATTGAATACTATATTGAAAGTAAAAAACAGAACAGTTGTATGGGTACTCTAAGGTTTCCACCAAATACATATTGCTTTCTCACCATCCTAAAGTCAAAGAATCTTAAGTTGAACTATCATAAATTGGGAAAAGTCTGTATATTAAATCATCAATATTAGTAGAAATTTAAAGGTTAAAAGTAATAATACAAAAACTGGTTTTGGATTTAGTTTTTGTCAAAAGCGAAAAATAAATATTTTCCTGTTATTTGCTTACATTTATCAGTTTTAATGCTGACTTTGATGGCTAACAACAAAAGATAATAGATTTGTCTTGAGTTTTATTAGACTAAATTTACACATTAAAGAGTCTACAAGAATATCATCTCTCTCAAAGATACATCCCTTTGGCTGACTTTAATAAATCCCTCCCATATTTGAATTCTGTAGCATCCCTAACTCTCATTCTAGAATACCACTCCCTCTATCACTATATGAGTAATCCGAAAACCCACACTCAAACCACACTGTGACACAACTCCTGTTCTCCAGCTTTGCCACACATAACCTTCTAAACCCCTCCTCTTCCCATCAAGTCCTCCAAAGAATTTCTAAGATTACTAACACACATACATACATACATACACACACACACACATATTTAAAATCTCAGCCCTGCCATTTACTAGTCTGTAACCTTGAACAATTTACTTAGCCTCTCTGTACCTGTTTCCTTGTCTATAAAATGGGAATAGTAACTACCTCACAGGATTATTATGAGGATTAAATGATCTAATATTTGTAAAGCACTTAGAATAATGACCGACACATACTGTTTACTGTAATTACTATTAAATATTTTCAATATTACTTCCAAAATTTATAGATTTCACCCCATTAGATTTGAGGATATCATAAAAACAAACATCACTCTTTTTAGTGATTCAAATCTCTCCTAGAAACACACTCACGCAGAAGTGAGCCCCCCCCCCACACACACACAAACCTCCAGTGCACAGTATACCAGAATCTGGAGAACAAACTTTTGCCCACTAAGAATGTTATTGTAGAGAAAAAGCTTATGGCAAAATGGGTAATTCAAGCCGAAGTGAGGCACAAACTAACAATTTGCCTGCTACTTTTACAATGAGCAGAGGCATGATAAGCAAAAAAAAAAAAAAAAAAAAAAAACAAACAAAAAAAACAACAACAACAAAAAAATGTTTTCAAGGAATTAGGTTTTCTTGAATAGATTTGAATCTGAAACCACTCTGGAAAGCAACTTGCTCACTTCCTGGACCAATCCATTTACTATGGAAAAAAAGCTTAGCTGAAGTTAGGAAAAAACCACTGTCTTTGTACCACTCACTAAAAGTAAAAGTAGTAAGATGATCCCAAATTTTCCCTATTTTATAAATTCACATATTTCAAAATATCACTCAGCTTTTCAATTATTTAATAGGAGAATAAATCCCAAAACTCATCAGCAAATTTTCTTCAGATTCTCAGTGGCCAATAATCTCCTTTAAAGAAACCCTTTCTTATTTAAAGAAATACTACTACTATAAGGGAAAAAAAAAAAAGGTACTAGATGCTATACTGATAACTACTCTAAGTTCAGTTCACCCTCTGAAAAGGTAACCTATTTTCAGACAGCTAAATGTGCTTCTCTACCACAAGAAGAAATTTCCCTTACCATTTATAGGCAATATAAATAACATTCTGTTATTAAGCAAAATTCAGATACACTTTTAATCCATATGCTGTGCAATACCAAAACCCAGATTTTACTTTCTTTGATATTCAAAGTAAACAGGTATATTCATAACTTCAGATTAAGGCCAAATGTACAGCACTAGTAAAAGTAACCCACAAAGTTAAAAAAAAAAAACAAAAAAAAACTACAACTAAAAATTAATTTAATTTCAGCATAGACATCTGAACACCATGACAGTTTTATTGTTACCTTTTAAATGCTTCGGCTGGGTTTCTCTCGCACTCCCCAGGTTGTAAAAGGCTTTGGACTGCTGGATCCCTTAGCTTGTCCTCATATCCTTGGAGTAGTCCACTGCGGCAGATCTGGGCTACTAGACCTCTAATAAACCCTCCAACACACAAAGTATCAGAGTCCTGGGCTTTGCAGAAATGAAAGGCCAAAGCTTGGCGATGTAAACCTCTCTGCAAACTTGTAGGTGAACTTGGCCATAAGAGTTCAGTACATAGGGCCGTCTTGCCACTGCCAGGCCCTCCTACCAACAATACACCCCAGGCAGCTCCCTTTCCAGAGACACCACTAGCATTATTCCCAGAATTCATTACAAGTGATGGTGCATTGACAGTACTATTGCAGCAGTTACTTTTTTCCTGGAGGCAATGCTGAAGCTTGTGGAAAACCCACTCCCTACAGTAAAACTGCTTCCCTTGCAGTAAACTGGTTTGAGCCATTTTGCAGACTTTCTCTTCCCAAGGATTAGTCATAATAGGTTTTTTATCTTCATTTGCTAGAGTCTGGAAACATCAACACAGGTCTTTCCATCCATTATGACATAACGTGCATACTAAGTTGACTTGGAATGACAGAGTAACTAGTTACAGTAAAATTCAACAGCCACAGAGTTCATCTGTCAACAGAACGTGCATGACTTTTTTTGGTTCCTTATTCTTGATCAGCAGTCTATGCATTAGTTGAACTGAGGGAGAAATGCCTGATTCCACAGCTCAGCATCACTTTTCCTATATCTTAATGAATCACATAACTCCATGGTTACAACTGGAGTTTATGTGATTGTGGATGTTTCAAGAACAGAGATGAGACAATACATCTGGAAAACTAAAGAAAAAACCCAATCTTTCGATTTGTACAAAATACTTCTCCAGATTCCAAGTGTTAATTCTGCATCTGACAATTAGATTCAGAAAAGAGGTCCATTGCATTAAATGGCATCAGAGAGATTACATTTACACGGTATGAGGTACAGTATGTAAGTAGCTCTGTA
This sequence comes from Theropithecus gelada, assembly GCF_003255815.1. Taxonomy (NCBI): domain Eukaryota; kingdom Metazoa; phylum Chordata; class Mammalia; order Primates; family Cercopithecidae; genus Theropithecus; species Theropithecus gelada. The sequence goes on from NC_037672.1 coordinate 121,719,670, forward strand.
TTTCTCGTTGAAGGATGATCACTCAGAGTATTAGATCTTGCCAGTTTCAGGCATCTGGGCAACTGCCAGGGAACTGTTTCAGATTATAGTTTCTTATGTGGCAGAAATGACAGACCACTGTTAACACTTTCTTAATTCAAAGCATTCATAAAATGCATTTTTCAAGACAGCAGATTCTTAATGAACCTGTTCACAGGTTTCTTGGTTTTAAGATGTCCGGGTAATCAACAATTTCCACAAGCAACTAAAATAAAACAAACAAAAATACCTCAGTGCAAAATATCATATGTTAAAAACGTATTAAGGTCAATAAATGTTGCAGTGTACCAGTTAACGTAATCTGAAAAATCCACTGCTTCACCTTTGGCACTTTCAAAAAGTTGGACAAAAACCCCTGAAATAATCACATTCTCCTTTCTGCATTTTTCTTCCTTGTTGTTATGCTTCCCAAACAGCCACATTTTAATCAAGTTACCCAAGATTTTTGCAACTTCACTATAGCAAGGGAGGGGGGGAGATACTTTATGCACATACAGTAACACCCTTAACTCCAGCCAAAACGCTCATTCACAGTAGACTGGTAGAACAGCGCCAGCTAAGGAAGCTCTGTTAACTTACACAGTCCAGTCAGTCAAGGACTGTCTACTCCTCCAGCCACACTTCTTTGTTGATAGTTTGCAAAAATCTAGGGGAGGATTACCAGGGTTGCAGCTGGATGGGAAACGGCTTTAAAAAAAAAAAAGAAAAGAAAACAAAAAACGATGGAGGATGATTGTTCCTATACGAATGATAAATCAAACACAAGTAAAATGTGAATCCTTCCTTCCTCTAGAGGCCAAGGATGGAGGTCAGAGATAAAATCTACCACTCTGGCCGGATAAAAGGCTGCTAGGGAGAAATTCCTTCCAAGACAGAAAAAGGATAAAGAGTAGAGTGCTTCGGTGCTAGTGGGTGTCTGCCCACAGATCCGGCCTCCAGTTTCATCTGACAGACAAAAGGAACTCCGGGATTCCCAGCGCCGGGCACTACCTTGGGTTTGAACCGCCCAGAAGAGCCACAGGGGGGCCACCTCGGAAAGGCCACGAGCGAAGGTGCAGCCTCCACACCGAGGTCTGCCCTTCCAGAGGCTGGGAGCGCCTTTGCACCCCGCCCCGCACCGAGACTGGGGTGTGTCTTTTGAAGGGGGAGGGGGTGACCAAGGTCCTTGCTAATCCCAGACGAGGGGTCGCCTCCCGGTCGGCTTCCGCCTCTGCACTCCCGCCCCATGCCCCACTCCCGCTCCCGCTCCCACCCGGCCGACGGCGGAGCGAGGGAAGGGGGCAAATCTGGGTCTCGAGGCTGGACAGGGTGGGCGGTTGGGTCAGGTTCAACCCCGGCCTCAGCCTCCCAGCTTCCAACCCGAGGGAGGGGCCTCGCTTCCACCGCCGCCGCCGCCCCCCGGTTACCTCGGCCCCAGCCGCCGCCGTAGCTGCCGCCGTGGCCGCCGCCGCCGCCGCTGCTGCGGACTCTGTCTCAGACACTTGCTTCGCTGAGAAGTCGCAGCCAGCAGCGCTCCCGGGACTCCAACTGCAGCCGCCTCCTCCGCGGAGCCCGGGGCACGCTCCCAGCTCCGGATCCTCCTCTTGGCTCCCAGCGGCTGCCAGTTCCAGCTTTCCCAGCGGAATCGGTCGTGCTCGTCCCAGCCCCCACCGGCCAACCGCCGCCGCCGCCGCCGTCAGGGCAGTGACTGTCTCAAGCAGCCCCCGGCCTGCCGGCTCCGCCCCGCCCCGCTCCGCGGCCCCGCCCGACCGGCCCAGGCCCCGCCCAAGCCTCCGCCCCCGCCCCCGCCCCGTCGCTCGGCCTTTCTTTGCTCGCCGGCTCCGCCTCCGCGCCCTTCCCCTCCCCCCACCGCTCCCTCCCGCTGCAGCCCGTGCCTGGGCGTGTGCGGCCGCCAGGGACCCGCTGCCTGCGCGGCGGGGAGCCCTCTCGGGGCGGCGTGGGGGCCCCGCCTTTCTCAGGGGAGGCGGAGAACGGGGCGGGGGCTGCGTTCTCACGTCCCCGAGCTCACGCGAGTCGTTGCCCCCACCCTCCCCGTCACCACTGGGCCCTGATCCTTCCTTTGTCTTCCAGGCTGGAGGGACTCTCCGGCTGTTGGGGCCGTATCTGCTCCTGGGAGGGGCAGTTGGGTAGGGGGAGATTGCCTCTTCCCTCTCTCTGCTCAACCCTCTTGCCTCTCCCTGCTCAACCCTCTGGTCTTTCCCTTAACCCCCTTGCTTCCAAAGCCACTTCAGGCCCCGTTCTACCCCTCAGTCGTCCGGTCTCCTTTCAGTCCATTAAATTCCAGGGATGCTTTTACTTTGGCTGGGACGAAGGGAAGGAAGGAAAGGACTGGGAAGAATGTTGCAAAAATAGAAATAGTGGGGGTTTAGGATGGCGTTCCTAACAGCCTCATGAAAAGGACGTGGCCTCCATCAGAGGGAGGTTGACAGCAGGCTTGACTGGGTCTCAGGCCCCTGCTCCTCAGGGCCACCTGATCACCCGCAGCGTCCACTAAAGGGGGAAAGGTCCATGGTTCTGTGGCGTCAGGAAATGCCCTAGAGGGCCTGCTCACAGGGGCCTGTTGGACTAAGCATGTCAGTTGTTTGCACTCACTGGACCTGAGTTGCTTAGATTCCAAATTCCTGCCAGGAAAATAAGTATACCGTCAACTGATGGAATAGGAAATGTAGCATCTTTCTATTCTAATTTTTTATGCTAAAATCCAGAGTGCTCTATCTCCCATTCCTCATTAACTTGAATGTGTTTATTTGCCAAAATATTAAGCCAGTCTCCCATCTGGTTTTAGGAATTTCATAGTATAGCTATCACATTTAGAAAAATGGGTAAACAAATAGATCGTATTTGTGCTTACTCTTTCATATTGTTTATTCGTGCCAATTGAGGTTTACTGATCTTAATATTTAATTTTAATACATGTACCCTGAATTTGGGGCTTCTTTCCTAAACCACAAGCAGAAGAGGCAGAGTATAAATTCTCCAGAATTAGGGAGATGAAAATTGATTTTTAAAAAGCTACAATTTTGACTTATTTTTACTTAAGCGGTTTTAATTCCCACTTAGCTTGTTTGCCACGCAGCTTTATTGTCATTGAATAGGTTGACTCCTTCAGTTTCATGGTTGTAAAATTTTATATTTAGAGGAAAATTTAAATGAGAAATATGTACATCATGTTATCGTTTCTATTAAGCCGTTTGCTAACGTGATATTTAAAATAATTTCTGCCCAATAGAGAAGTTACCGAAACTTTTTGTTTAGTGGGCCTCATTTATGATAACTAAGCACTGTCATGGAATGCTGTTTTAAATAACATCAGCTGTAACTAAGCTGTAATTAGTCTTCAGACCTATTTAGTTAGAATTTTATGTTTTTTGCTTTAAAATTTATTTCACATTTTATTATTGCTTTTTGCTTTCTTTAATAGAAAACCCTTAACAGTGACATATACACACACACATATATAATTTTATGAAGCTTTTTAAAATTTATTTATTTATTTTTTTTTTTTGGAGACGGAGTCTCGCTCTGTGGCCCAGGCTGGAGTGCAGTGGCCGGATCTCGGCTCACGGCAAGCTCCGCCTCCCGGGTTTACGCCATTCTCCTGCCTCAGCCTACCGAGTAGCTGGGACCAAAGGCGCCCGCCACCTCGCCCGGCTAGTTTTTTGTATTTTTTTTTAGTAGAGACGGGGTTTCACTGTGTTAGCCAGGATGGTCTCGATCTCCTGACCTCGTGATCCGCCCGTCTCGGCCTCTCAAAGTGATGGGATTACAGGCTTGAGCCACCGCGCCCGGCCGAAACTTCTTTTTATCAATTGCCTAAATGTTAAACGTGTCATAAGCAGAATACTTACTCTTGGTACATATTTACATACTTTAATCAGTTTCTTAGTTGTATTTTCTCCAATACCATATACTCACATTTTTCCAAAGAATGCAATTTTGTTCAATGTGGCCTTTCTTATTTTTAATTTGTTCATAAAATTTCCTGAAATCACAGTTTCACATGAATTTGAAATTACTGACAGCTTTAACGAATGCTTCTCTGAAGACTATAATGTTTTAAATGGAAAATTAAGTGGTGAGATACATATTAAGCTCAAAACACACTGCTAAATAAAATCTATTCTCATTCTAATTTTTCTGTACTGAAATGTACAAATTTTTCAGTCCAAATCTTTTCCTAGCTGTTGTCTTTTTTTAAAGCTCACTTAGTTATATTGTGCTACAAGTATTTTTACAAAACAAAGCTCATCATATAAGTCTTGAAAATGTATGTTTATTTTGATGGTTTCAATCAAGTTTAAATACTACAAAATTATGTCATCTCAATTTTAATCCATTTAGATACAAAATATAGTTTCATCCAGTTAGAAGCAACAGCTCCGTCCAAAGATTCCACAAGTTGAGATTTTCCAAATCACAATTATAAATTTCAAAAATTAAGTCTTTTATAATGTCTGTGTTCTCATCATACAGTACATTCAGTTCCTTGTTTGGTAGAGGTAAATTTCAGTTTCTTTATATTTGCAAGCTCTGTAATAATTATAACAATACCTAAAAGCTGCAAAAGTTGAATACTGTGATCTTAGAGTTCCAATGATTTTACATGAAAGGCTATGAAAATTTAGAGGACTCATTTTAGTCCTCTAAATTAACTTGTGTAAGTCACTCAGGTTTATTTACAAAGTGATGTTTTATCCTTGGCAGTCTTTCAAGTTATGCCACATATTGAAATTTAAAATTTAAAGAACTCTGTGCATTGTATAAAAAGCGTTCAGCCTACTTGCTATACACTCTACTACAGGATAAGTCAGTCTCCACTTCACATATTTCGGATATACCTCACATGTAATTTTCTCCATTTACTACTGATTCTCAAAAGTGGCATTCTGGTGGCTTCTTGCATGTGGAAGGCAGCTGCAGCAAGCCCGGGCACACTGAACTGCTATACCACGTGTCTGGCAGGATCAGCAGCCTTAAGAGTTTCTCTGATTACTACCAAGCCCAGGATTTGGTATATATTATATGAATGTGTATGTGTATGTGTGTGTGTGTGTGTGTGTATATGTGTATGTTTATGTATCAACCACCCATATCAAGCTATATTTTATTTTTTCAGCTAGCACACTGCACACTGTCCTTCAACGGATAGTTACTTTGAATCTGGAAAAGAGTTATTACTGGCAGCCTTTCAGATTTCCCCACAAATTTAAAGAACTCCGTTTATTTCATCTCATATACTATTTAACGAGACCATGGCAGAAGCTGAAAATTAAACAAGGTCCACCAAACCATACCAGATTATTGTAATGCTACTATTAATAACAGTGTTATGTTTACATAAATTCACATTTTGTTAGTTATGTTCATTGGACTTGATGGAGACCTAGACTATAGAAAAACTTTGATTGACATGGGAGGCATAATGATAGGAACGTCCAACTGTGGCTACCCTCTTAAATACTCTTTTAAAAGAATGCTTATTTAAGCCTTACATTTTAAAAGTAATTGTTGCCAGCTGTGTTCATTCCTGTCCTTGAAAACAAGCCTGAAAATAGATGTTGCTCATAAAACGTGTAAGATATAGGTCTTTCCTTCAAAGAATTAAACAAATCCCCAAATAAGATTTATTTTGCAGAATTACCAGTGAAGAGAAATAAAGACTCATTGGCTGTGGTTACTAGGTGACTAGTTACGACGATTCACCTTTACCCTTCACTTTTTTCAATGTACCTAGATAAAGCAAAAACTCTTAGTAGACCCCAAAATTACACCAACAGTACACATGACAGCATGGATCTGAAATTCATATTCTCATTCACCCCAAATATGCAGCAAGAAATTTAAAGAAGCAAATTAGGGTTCTCTAACATGCTCCTCTGTTGGATTCTCAGAACTGCTTTTTCCTACCTTTTCTTCTATGGGTCCATATGTAGTTTAAATGACCTCCTTATGCCAACCACAAAGTCACCTTTTCTTCAAATCTCACCCTTTTATCAAATCTCAGATCCCAATAAATACCCTCCATGACATGTTCTTTGAACTATATTTTAAATATCCAAGAACAGCTGAAAGTGGCTTAGTAGTAAGTTATATCCCTGAGGCCTGTGTCAGTCATATGGTCACGTGCAATAATAGCAATAATTACATGTAATTACATTAATTTGAAAATAATTCAATGTCATATGTGAAGGTAAACTTTCAATTATGTCCACTGTGCGTCCTTTGACTAGATTTTGGTGAATCATTAGATAAATTAATCACTTGCTTTGCTGCAAATAATTTATTCATTTGACAGATTCCCAAGTAAAAGAGAGCTACTATTTCACTTACTGTCCTGAGACTCTCTGTTTTGTAGAAACACATATTATTTTTTCTTTGTCCAGGTCTCTTATTACTTGATAAACTTGCATGCCTTGGCATTGGTAACCTCGGGAAGGTAGATTGTATTAGTTTGGAAGTTTAATATTATGTACTAGAAAGCATAAAAATAAATTAAACAAAGAGTCTGTGGGAGTAACACATCTATAAGACATTTTTCTAAGGCCACAGAGGCTCTTGTAAATATCACTTCCCGTCCTACATACATTTCCAGGGAACTGTACTGATGATGTGGGCAGGGACAGCATCTACATACATTTTCAGGGAACTGTACTGATGATGTGGGCAGGGACAGCATGTACCACAGCTGATCCAAGAAGCCTAAGTCTTGGTGGTTACTTCTCAGAAAGTTTTGCTTTGTTTTTTTTCTAAGTTAGGTGGTAAATGGCCACCAAGAGGTAATTCATAATATCCTGACTAGTCAATCTTACCTAGGTGCCTATATTTCTTATTAGTGCTCTCCAGTCAGCTTAATATATGATCATTCCTTTGGAATGTTAAATTTTTATTTTCATTTAATACTGATTAAACCCCTTCTGTTTTTGAAAATTATTCTGTCAGAAAAATGTAACTGGATTCACAAATCTAGACTAAATTGATTGAGGAACACTGTATGCCCAGTGGTTTTTATTTTGTTTTGAGACAGGCTCTTGCTCTGTCACCCACGCTGGAGTCTAGTGGGGCAATCTTGATTTACTGCTACCTCCCACCTCAGCCTCCAGAGTAGCTGGGACTATAGGCATGTGCCACCATGCTTGCTGATCTTCGTATTTTTAGTAGAAACTGGGTTTTGCCATGTTGCCCAGGCTGGTCTTGAACTCCTGGACTCAAGGGATCCACCTCCTCAGTCTCCCAAAGTGCTGAGATTATAGGCATGAGCCAGTGCACCAGGCCCCAAGTGTTTTAACTATGAAACACAGGGCCCTGTCAGAGATTATTGCTGTTTTACAAACATACTGAAAATACCAACCTACAGTTATTTTCTATGTAAATGTGTGGATTTCCACACTGTTGAAAAAGGAAGCCATGATTTTATGCCTTTTTTCCAACTCACTGTGGTAGCCAGACTCCAAAGGTATCCCCAGTGAGCCATGCCTCCTGGAATTCATGTCCTTAAGCTGTCACTTCATTTTGTATCTGGTCTTGCATTAACCATTGGAATGTGGCAGAAGTAACAGTGTGCCAGTTCCAAGTCTAATTTTGAAGAGGACTGGTAGCTTCTGCATCCTACTTTGGCATGCTCACTTGTAGGAACCACCATTAAAGAAACTTGGCTACCCTGCTGAAGAGGCCATGCAGAGGGGCCTCACAAGGAAGCCACGAGGAGAGGCCCTGAGATCACATGGAGAGATGGAGAGGCCCAGCCCAGCATCCCAGTGGGCAGGGTGATAGGGGGAACTTTTCTGATGACTCTAGCCCCAGCCAACATCTAGCCAACTTCTGCAAATGATATAGCTCTGGAGAAATGAAACAATATGCCCTTGTTTATACCATTCTGGTTTTATTTGATACATATATTATCCATTTGCAAAATAATTAGAGAAATGAGATAAAGGTTAAATGAATTTTTGAAGTCCTATAGACTGAATGAGAATGCATGCTTATTTCCAAATGTCTTTTCTCTCTATTACATACTCCTTATCTCATTAGAAACCTTTCATCAACAAGGAAGCCTCTGATTCTAGCCTATTAGACAGCCACTTGTTACTTCCAAACATGCAAAAGCATCTGGCTCCGGCATAATGCTTCATATTACCAGAGTCAGAAGCTCCCCTCTCAATTCACCTGCAAAGTTTTATATAAAAATGGAATGGTGGCCAGGCGCAGTGGCTCACGTCTGTAATCCCAGCACTTTGAGAGGCCGAGGCGGGCTGATCACAAGGTAAGGAGATCGAGACTATCCTGGCTAACACGGTGAAACCCTGTCTCTACTAAAAATACAAAAAAAAATTAGCCGGGCATGGTGGCGGGCTCCTGTTGTCCCAGCTACTCGGGAGGCTGAGGCAGGAGAACAGCGTGAACCCGGGAGGCAGAGCTTGCAGTGAGTGGAGGTCGTGCCACTGCACTCCAGCCTGGGTGACAGAGCGAGACTCCGTCTCAAAAAAAAAAAGAAAAAAAAAATGGAATTTCCATTGCTGGGGAAGGGGGGAAGGGAGGAAGGGAGGGGAGGGTAAAGCAATCTAAATCGGAAGCACATTGTCTCAGTAATGCTATGTAAGTTCTGAATACCTAGAGTTTGTAACTGATTCAAAATTTAAAAAGGAGGAAAATCATTGTTTTTCCAACATTTACCTTAAGGAAAAGCTTTTGTTTAATTTCTTTTTTTTTTCATGGAGGATTCTATATTTGCTCATTATTGTCTATATATTTATATTCTATATTTGGATATTATTAAGAAAATTGTACCCAGCTAAAATGTAAATAATTCAGGTGAACAAATGCATTAATATTTTGCTAAAGAGTCCATGTTTAGTGCTACAGTATTTAAACATGGAGATAAACTGGTTTAATATAACTCAGAGATCATAATTTGATGTGAGAGTCCCACCAAATTTATTGTTACAATCTCAAAAAGCTAATAAGAAAAGTAAATCATTTGCAGCCAAATCAGGTGGATTAAGACCCCAAGGATGTGGGAAGCAAAGAAATCAACCTCACACTTAGAGACATACACTTTAAAAGAGAGAGGGAGGCCGGGCGCGGTGGCTCAAGCCTGTAATCCCAGCACTTTGGGAGGCCGAGACGGGCGGATCACGAGGTCAAGAGATCGAGACCATCCTGGCTAACACGGTGAAACCCCGTCTCTACTAAAAAAATACAAAAACTAGCCGGGCGAGGTGGCGGGCGCCTGTAGTCCCAGCTACTCGGGAGGCTGAGGCAGGAGAATGGCGTGAACCCAGGAGGCGGAGCTTGCAGTGAGCTGAGATCCGGCCACTGCACTCCAGCCTGGGCGACAGAGCGAGACTCCGTCTCAAAAAAAAAAAAAAAAAAAAAAAAAAGAGAGAGGGAATCTTTTTTTCTAAGAGACCTCATGGAAGAAAGAAAAGGGTATATGGTCTGGAGTTGTTTGAGAGAGAGAATACATCTGAGAAACAGCTTCTCTGTAAGGTGGAACCATCATTTGAGCATTAAAGATTTTATGGTTTATGACAGTGTAATCTTGGTCAGAGCCACCACATACAGCTAGCTGCACAGGCTGTGTGCTGCACAACTTCAGGTGACACCATTCAAATGGACTGTGATGTGGTTCACATGGACTAGAGTACATCAAGGTTGTGAATGCAGTTAAAGAGCATGTTTGAGTATTTGTAAAAAAGCCAAATTTCATGAGTTGATACACAAAAATTTATTTCTCTTCTCTAATAAAAAGCCCATAGCTTATATGGTAGCTGTACAATGCCATCAGGAACTGCCTTTCTTTCTCTTCTACCCTCTTGAATAACTTTCATCCTCATTTTCACTTCACCCTTTGGGAAGATAACCAACTTCTTCCATGTTGCCTGGGGTTTTCTCTATTTTAAAATGAAAAGTCACATGTCTAGGAAAACTCCACAGTCCCTGATTTTACCAGGAGGGTTGGTCACCCCACAAGGTCTCAAACTGTCATTCTACCTCCATCTCCTTTTATCCGTTAGAAACAGAAGATGAGGGAAGAAGTAGTGAATAAGTGGTAACTGGCACCTATATCAGGAAAATAAACTTTTTCAATAATTGTCAGCACATTTGTACTTACGTTTAATTTACCAGAACTACACAAGGTAGGTAGGGAAGTAGATTATATTAGCTAGACACATTGCTGCTCTAAAAAAAAAAAAATCAGAATTCTATTAATATTAGAAAGAATTAGATAAATTATATTAGGAAGAAATTAGAAGTGCCTGCATAACTTTGAGGCTTTCTGTAATATTCTCAGCATCTCTGGAACACAGTGCAAACAATGAAGGCAAATTGGGGCTGGGGATTGTCAAAAAAAGAATACCAGAAGGCTAAGGAAACATTACTTAGGGGTATGCATATAATTATTGAAATGATTCATTATCGCTACATACTGGCAAGAAATCAGATAAAGCCAGGAATAGTGTTACCTATTGAGAAAATGATAGAAAGGATAAGAATTTAGAAGAAAATATCAAGGTTTATTTTAGATCCTGGGGAAAATACCCGTATGAGAAAGTGATTTCTTTCATTTCATTGCAAACAGATTGTTTGCCTTCAACTTAATATTTATCAAGTAGTTCTCTTTTGTTCATTGTAACATACTAAACTTTAAGGAGGAAACTTTATTTAAAATTTTATTAAAATGATATTTCTATTACACTGATAACAAATCAACAAATAAATTAACAATGAAAAGGAAAATCAAATAGAAAAAGAGGTAGTGATTTGATAACTGAAAGATTTTTTAAAATTTATTTCAATGAATATGTGTGTGGAAAGTTTAGCTAAGCATTTTAATGTCCCATGACAGTTTGAATAGATTATGGATCAAAAAGGAAAGCCGTTCATCTGCAAGTCATAAGTGACAACTGAATTGAAAACATCACCTTGTACTTAAATTAGACCGCATTTGAATCAGTCTTATATGCATTTATTCTGAGTGGGAATAAATAGTGCGGTAAGAATCCCTGTGAAAGACATAATGTTTATATGTGAATGTTCCAATTTCTCCTAGTTATAGTTAATGGGATTAAAATACAGTTTAATCCAATCCAGCAATATTTAAATAAATATGCTTTAGATAATTAGTAAAATATAGTAGGTCTGGAATTATTCAAATTTTTCTTTGTGTCTATAAATAAATGAGAATGAAGTGACAGACTTGATAGACTAAGATTGTGAACATGCTGATAGTAGGAATTTTCAAATGTCATGGTGAAATATAAAACAACCTTTTGGAAAGAAATAACAAATTTGATTTTAAGGTGTGGACCTCATTTTGATTAAATACTCTTAAGTATTAATTATTATTATTATTATTTTGAGATGGAGTCTCACTCTGTCACCCAGACTGGAGTGCAGTCGTGTGATCTTGGCTCACTGCAACTTCCACCTCCTTGGTTCAAGCAATTCTTCCGCCTCAGCCTGCTGAGTAGCTGGGATTACGGGCACACACCATCATGCCTGGCTAAATTTTTCTGTATTTTTAGTAGAGAGGGGGTTTCACTATGTTGGCCAGGCCGCTCTCAAATTCCTAATGTCAGGTGATCTGCCCACCTCAGCCTCCCAAAATGCTGGGATTACAGGCGTGAGCCACCACACCCAGCCTAAATATTAATTATTTCTTTCATCATTATTATACTAAGGATATGATACAGGGTAAATAAAAAAAGATGGAGAGTAGATGATATAGATACATCATAATTATTTTTGAGTCAGGACATGGTGAACATAAACAGATTAATTTCTCAGAGAAAGAATCCTCCCTTATGATAACATTTAAAAGTGTAAATTGGAGATTCTATATATTTATATTAAGATGGTTGATATATTTGGGATATTTATCCCACCCAAATCTCATATAATACCCAGTATTGGAGGTGGGGCCTGTTGGGAGGTCATGGGGGTGAATTCCTCATGACTTGTTTGTGCCTCCTGGCTTGCTTGTGCTATTTTTGCTACAGTGAGTGAGTTCTCATGAGATGTGGTTGTTTAAAAGTATATGGCACCTCCCCCAACCCTCTCTCTTCCTCTTGCTCTTGTCATGTGACCTTCCTGCTCCTGCTTTGCTCCCTGCTATAACAATTCCTTGAGGTCTCTCTAGAAGCTGAGCAGGTGCCAGCCCCATACTTATACAACTTGCATAACCATGAGTCAGTTAAACCTCTTTTCTTTATAAGTTACTCAGTCTCAGGTATTCCTTTAAAGCAACACAAGAATGACCTGACACAATGGTCAAGAAATTCCATTGATGGAGTCAAGCCTGTAAGCTTGTGTACTGATAAAATGATCCTGGAAATTTTGACTTCTTCGAAGGAAAACCAAGTCTATATATCATTTTTGTATAATATAAATGAATTTAAAACATTTTAATTATAACATTATTGTAAAACAATTTTTCGGAGGATGAATATTATCTCCTTTTGACTCATGGAGTGGAAGAAAAATGTCATTAAAGTGTTGATTAAAAAATGTCTCCTCCTTAACACTTTTGTCAAAAAGACCCAGCAGTAAAAGGGAAAGTTTTTGGAGGAGAATTTGCTTTTTGCCCCAAGTCAGCTTTTTATGGGGTAATCGATTTTTTATATCTATTGCAACATCGTATACTATAACCTAAAGCTTAGCGGCTTGAAACAACACTGATTTATAATTTCTCACATGTCTGTAGGTTGACTGGGTGTTTCTTCTGCTAATCTCACCTGGGCTTTATGCAGGTGCAGCCAACTGGTATCACTCACATGTTTGGGTCATCAACTAGAATGACTGAAAGAATGGAGTGACTGATTGCACTTTCTACCTATGGCTTCTTCTCAACACGATGCTTTCGGAGTTCCCTGAGAGTTTAGGAAGGATGCATACATCCTCTTGAGACCTAGATTCTGGAACTCAGTGTTACTTCTGCTAGAGAAACTCACAAGGACAGCCTAGATTTAAGAGGTGAGGGAATAGATTTCACCTCTTTATGGGATAAAGTACAAAACATTATGATCATACTTGTAAAGTACCACAAATGGAAACCCTTAATAATGTAATAAACAATATAAAATCTTCACCAGAAAAAGCAAAAAACACACAAACACAAATTCTATGTTAATGTTAAAGGAATGGTGTCCTTCTATGTTGTAGGACCCCAGATCTTAAAACTTTGATTTAACCAGCTGAAATAACTCAGAAACAGAAAATCAAGTGCAGCATGTTGTCACTTATAAGTGGGAGCTAAATAATGGTTATGCATGAACAGAGAGAAGGAAATAATAGACACTGGAGATTCCAAAAGGGAAAAGCATCAGAGACGGATGACGTCTGAAAAATTACCTACTAAGTATAATGTTCACTATTCCAGCGATGGGTACACTAGAAGCCCAGTGCCACCACTACACAATATATCCATGTAACAAAAACTGCAGGTGTAACCCCTTGAATCTATAAAAAAATTTTTAAAAAATCCTGCTGGTCGGTGTTCAGAAGGAAATGAGGAATATATTATTGGAAACTGGAGGAAGGGAGATCCTTGCTGTATGGTAGCAGAAAGCTTAGAAAAAAATTGCTAAATGTAGAAAGCAGACCTTGTAAATAATGAACTTGGATATTGGGTTGAGGAGATTTCTAAGCAAAGTGTTGAAGGTGAAGCCTGGGTTCTTTTTTCTGCTTATAGTAAAATGTGAGAAGGCAGATAAACTGAGGAAAGTACTGTTCAATTAAAAGGAACCATACTTGATGATTTGGGAAATTCTCAGCCTATATGGATGGCAAAATGTGCAAAAATTAAGAGATTACTTCTGAATGTATACCACAGAGAGAAACTCAGGATGTGACTGTACAACTTTTTGCTGCAACCTCAGAAAAAACAAAAAAGCAGAGTGTTAAATACAAGAGATTAAAGATATTTATCATAACTCTTCTCAATCAAACCAGAGAGCCTCGAGGAAGCTTATTGACATCGTCCCTCAGCCATGTCAGCAGAAGCCAAAAATAGAGAAGGAATTATTTCAGAAAAATCTGTGGATTATTTTTGTCTAATGGAATGAACTGTGAAATACACAAAAAGCCTACAAGGTAATTGGGAATAATTCATGAGAAGAACTGACAGCTGAGAGTGAAAGGGACAGAGACAATATGAAGAAGAAGGAGACTCTCTTAACCCTGAATTTATCCAGGCAGGAAGCAGGGACTATTAAAACTACTCATCAACAAACACATGCTACCTTTTATGAAAAAGAAAGGATGTCTCAAAGCCAAGATCCAGAGGATACAGTGGAAAGCTACAGAGGATGTTCCCAGGCCTTGAAACCTAATGGAGTTTTCCCAGCTGGATTTAAAACTGCTTCCATTTTCCTCATTTTGGGACCAGAATGTTTTTAACTGTGTTTTCTATTGCCATGTAACACATGATCAAAAATGCAGTGGCTGAGCAGAGGTATCTGAGACAGGCTCCAGTGTTCTCTTGTACCCAGTATGGTATGAGTGAAAATCAAGTGTTTGTTATATGCTTTGGAAGATCTCACACATACCTGAGATCTAGTCGTCTAGATTATGGTTTAAGTAGGACTAAGGAAGGAAAAGCAGCAACTTACATGGACTAATAACCAGAGAACCAATGAGAATATGGACATTTTTAGCAGAAACCAGTATGACTATATGATGACAACCATTAATCAGTTCATCCTCTTTCCATTTCCTGCTGTTTCTTAACTATGTTTGAGCACAGAGGAATCCCTTGGAACATAGATCTAATTTCAAGAATCACTGGGAAGATAGACTCTGAGTTGGCCAAGGAAACCGGGCATTGACTGAGGAAACCCAAATTTTTTTCTGAGATTATCCTAAATTGACTGAAATTCTGAGATTAAGTTTCTAATATTCAGCAAAAGGGGAGCCAAAATAGAAATACTTTGAATTACAGAAAAAGCAAAATCATGTTTCATGTACATTGAGTTGAAGACTAATTTTTTTTACATGTTGAACTTCCAATGTGGGTCTTATAACACTTTATTTACTTTATTTGCTGGCAGTTCCATCTTCTTCACATAGATTGTAAACATTTGAAAGGCAGTAAATTGGTCTTACTTGTTTTGGTATTACCAATGACTGCATGCTACTTGTTCACAAAGGTGCCCAAGTACATGTTGAATAATAAATACTTACCATCTTTGATCATTGTTTCTTTGATACAACATCCTTGTGATTCTTTATGAATAAAAAAGCTATTTCTGAGTAGTCACTGTAATGATTTAAAAATATAAACTTTTTCTCATTTAAAATTAATTTATTTATTCTTTTTTGACTGTATTGGTAGTACAAAGAAAAGTAGGAAAAAGTAATTATATGTTTAAATGACACAGAAATTGGATTCTAATCTTCAGTATCCATATATACATATTAAAACTAAACAGTTAGTCAGGCTCTTTTTATGAGTGCACTATTAGCCTTTGAGAGTTTAGATGTAAACTAACATTAGCTAAATGAAAAATAAAACAGATAATGATAAACATATTTAGATCATTTCATGCAATAAGAATGAGTCAACAGAAAGGTCCAAAGGATCTTGTTCTAATTCCATTATGTATACCTTAATATTTTTATAAGGTATATTTAAAAATTCAAATGCCAAACAGTATAAGATAAGAAAGAGCAATTATATATAGGTGCTTGATTATAAAATTGCCCTAAAACAATTCCTTTGTCATTTATGTAGATTTAGGGGCAAAAGATATTAGTTATAATTGACAGGTATTTAATAATATGTGTGCTTGCATGTGTGCGCCTACTTGTACCCATATATATCCACATAAATATTAAATCTCTTAAACTTTAAATTGAGAAATATGAATTTATAAAACCTGAAATCAACCAGTATCCAACAACATACCTGTAATTGTCTACCTCAATATTATTAAACTTTGTGAGAGAATACAACATGAATTAAAAACACACTCCCTGACTTGAAGTATGTATACTGGAATTGGAAAACGAAAACAATACTGATAAAATAACTGAAGAATATTTATAGAACATGCCATAAAGTGAAGTCAATCTCTACATTTTAGACTCTGTTCTGTGATTTGCAAGTTAACATCAAGCCAAATATGTTACACCTGTTGCATTCAATTTAACTTTATAAGTTCAACATGATCATAGTAGATATTATACTAACAAGAAACAGCTGGCTATATATTTTTTAAATATTTAAAATACAATAATGAGGAACTATTTTACTTTAACACTAAGTGGTATATTTTCTATTATAAGACCTCCTGCTTAGATGGCTTCTTTTAACTGGACAAAGAGTGGGCAGCTGACTCAAGTCAGAGGATTTATTGATTGATCAGGCAGTCTATAGGGTGAATAGGCCTGAAAAGTTCTGCAAAAACTGAGATGAATTGGATCAATAACATTGTACACTATGGAGTAGATATTAGTATCCACAGAGAAAATTAGGCAGGTAACAGAAGGAGCTAGAAATGAAAGGATGCAGATACCATAAATTCCAGGATCGTGATGGCTTATGCTAAAGAAGAAGTTATGAGAACACAGAAATTATCAATAAGCAGGATAGCTAAGGTAATAAAAAAGAAGAAAATTGTAAAATCAGTTTGTAAGAGAAACAAAAAAATAAAGACTCCAAAAAGGAGGCACAGGAATGAAACTAGTGGGACCATGTTCGTTGAAGAATCATGAATTTTTACTTCTGATGTTCCTAGTGCTGCCTTGAATCTAGTTCCAATCCCCACATGTCCTGATTCTACTCTGGATCTTACTCAGCTATTTCTGTATGTCTCATCTCTCTCACTGAGCCTTATGTTAAATCTCTGCTACCTGAGCTTGTTTAAATGACTTTGTTCCTTGAAACCAAAAGAGCCTGATCAAACATTATATTTTAGGTGCTTGGGAAACAAAGAATCTCTGTACCTAAAGAGTTTAGTCACCTGAAATAGGGAAAATATTATAAATAGATGATTCAGAATATATATCATAAAGACTGAATCATTATTCCCACAATGGATATAATTTTTTTTCTGATTTTCATAATCCTACAAACATATAAATTTAGGCCTAAACTCTTTTTTGACTTTTGTTTCTTGTTTGCAAAAGGTTGTTGTACAACACCACTTGGGTGACCAGTGAAATTCATCCATGGCTTATCTCACTATTTTCAACAAAAATACTTTCTCTCCTCCTAATTTTAGTTAATGTCACTAGGATACATTCAGTAATATTGATTTGACACCATTGTGTCTTTTTAAATTTCATTTCTGTCAATTCTAACAATCTAACAAGACCCATAAATTGGTCTTCCTCTTTCCTCTTTCCTATACTAGCTAGAGTCCCTTAAATGGTCTCTTTGTAAATCAGCTTCAAAATTAATATTAGTAAGAACAGCTCTGATAGGTCATTCATCCCCCTCTTCTCAGAAACTCTCAGTAGATTCTCACTGCTACCAAGCCGAATCCTGATTCTCTGACCTCTTTCAAGATCAAGTTTGGTTTCCAATACTAATACTCATCATTACTCTAAATATAATTTCCACTTTGGTCAAACTGGGTAACCACTAGATGTTTCTATGTGGTTCGCCTTCCCTGTATGTGCCCGTTCTCTTCCCTCTTTTAGCATGTCCTTCCCAATTTTTTTTAACCTATCAAAATTCTGTTTCTTCTTTCTATCTTTCAGGTATAATTTAAATCCCATTTAAAAAAAAACGTGTATTTCCTTAAACTTGTCACCAAATAAATTCTTTCTTACCTGAATTCTCATAGCAATTGGTTTGGACATCTCTAATGATAAATACTGATTATTTGTGGAGCTTATTTCCACTCTCATACTCAAACTTTTTAAAAGCAGGGACCATACATATTCATTATTGTATTATCCCCCCCTATCCATTACTCTGCTTTGGCATTGCTATTACTCAGGAACTCTTGTTGAATAAATAAATGTACTATGACTAACACAGGGAACCACAGAACTACTTTTATAAAAAGCAACCTCATTTAATATAGCCACAACATGATATTTTCATTTTAATTCAAATGAACATATCTTTCCATCCCACACAAATCTGTTCCTCCTCCTGGTTCCCTCTTACTGTTTGGCTACATTATCTACTTGGTTGCCCAAGTCAAAAACCTAGGATTCACTACACACATCATTTTTTCTTTTTCTCTTGATAATAAACTATATTTTTTCCTACTAAATATATTTTATATCTCTCCTTACTTCACTTTTTCATCATCACTGTTTAGTTAGGATTTTCATTATCTCTCTTTTCTGGTACTCCTGCTCCAGTTTCCACCATCTTCTACACTATTGCAGAGCAATCTACCTTCCATGCTACTGCAAAAATGATCTTTTGAATACAGAAAAGTATGAACATCATTCTTCTTTGTTAAAATTTTTTTCTCATTGACTGCCTTTAATCTGTGTTAGAGCTAATATCTTGTATATGGCCTTTTGTGATGTGTCACCTAACTACCAGTCCAAGTTATCTCTTGATCTTTTTCCCATATGCACTATGTGCGTAATAAATTACTTGTGCACATTATACTTTCATACTTTGGAAAGCATTCTGTGTAGGTACAAGGCTTATTTTCTTTAAACACTTTACCCTCAGAATTTGGTGGAGTGCATTTCACCATCATTTAAAAGGCACATGGTAAATTCTTTTGAAACAATTAATAAATTAATAAATAAATAAATATAAATTATAGGAAAGGGAATTCCTATATTTCTTAAACCTTAAATCATTCTATGTTTTATTGTCAGTAATTATCAATCTTTTAAGGAGTAAAAGAGACATTAAGAATTATCTTTGTTCATTGCAAATGAATGGCCGTAAATAAAACTTAGGACTTGAGGCAGCAATAACATGGCCAGAATTTTTATTTTCTTTAGTATTAAAAAGTAAAATGAGTAACCAACACTATAAATAGAATGCTAGATTATGCTTAAATTTACTATTTCACAAAATTTGAAAACACATACAACATTCTGTATTTTAGAAATGTGACAACGTAAAACATGTTTATGGCATTTTTCAATGATGAGGATAATTGAACTGGCTTTTTCAGAAATTATTATTATCACTACTTTGGTCATCCTAATGCCCTTAAAACCTATATTATGTTAAAGAGAAAGGATGAAGAATTGTCTCTGCTTGGGATGATACACAGATTCTTATGTCTTTGGCAAAAAATATATCACAATAATAAGAAATATTATACTTCAATAAAAAGTGAATATATTTTATACCAAACAGTTGGCATAAAATTGGGCAATATTCTGTCTGTGGCTCTCACCTTATAGATGAGAAACAATAAAGTAATTTTAGAGGATTAAAAAGCTCCATAAATCTTACTATTCTCAAGTTATCAGCTTTATTTCTCTATTATAGGTGAATTGAACTTCATTTTACATTCTATTTCATAGATGTCAGGGTTTTAAATATAATTAATATAAATTAACTTTTAAAGATATGTTAAAGTATTAATTATCCAGAGTTAAGACAGGTTATTTGGTATCGCAGTATTTATCCTACACCAAAATTTTATGTCACGATCACTACAATATAAAATGAACAATAGAATTTTTAATGAAAAAAAGTACCTTGGATCTTAATATGTGAAAAGAAAGGCTGCACTATAGTACACTATAAAATATTCACTTTATCCTGAAATTATCATAAAATAATATGCTCAATTGATTCAGATGTTTGTTTTGTAGCTTTACAAATCAAATTTCATCATTTATTAACATGGAAATCTAATTATTGGGCTTTTACTGCTAAATATTATTATAGATCCTAAAAGTACATTATTCTATTCAATTCTCATAACTCTCTAAAGTAGATACTATTTTAAGTATTTTACAAAAGAGAAAACTGAGACATGGATTGATTAAGAGACTTTCCCATAGCCATGCAAGGTGGTAGTAGATTTAAAACCAAACTTTCTGAGTCCAGGCTAGGTGTTTTATTGCTTAGTTATACTAGCCTATATATGATTTTTGTTTATATCAACATTGGAAGGTGCTCAAGAGGATATGTATATAATAACCTGGTAGTGATTGTGTAGAGAGGAGTATACATTAGCTTGGACGTAGGAATAAATAAAGTTTAAGAGTGATACTATCTTTGTCAGTCCATGAGGCTATCTCTACTTTCATTGTCACCATCTTCTCTCAACTGGACAACTACTCTAACTGCTTACCTGCTCTCCCTTATTTCACCTTGTACTTCTTCCACTCTATTCTCTGCGCCTAGTTAGAGAGATTTTCCCAAATCTGTGTAACTTTTCCATTTAAAAATCTGAAATGGGCAATAATACTTAGAATGCTTTACATTCCCAGCATAGGCTAGCTCCTGTCTGTCATTCCATCCTCCCCTTGCACTACTGTCATTCCTTGAGCAATACTTGCAAGGCTATAGCCATAGGCCATGTAAGTAGCCAAAGAGTAACCCCTGAGGTTCCATTAATGCCATCTACAAAGGAGTTGTTCATGGTGCACCATGTTCCCTTCTGTCAAAGGACCTATTCAAAACTTCTTTTCTTTGCATGGATGACTTTCTCCTGCACTCCTGCTCATCCCTCATATCTCAGTTATTTGGTCAAACTTCTCTGAGGTAGAAGTTTAGAACATGTTCCTTTCCTCTAGTATGTAATTATAGAATCAGTAATTTAATTTTATATATATATATATATATATATATATTTTTTTTTTAGATGGAGTCTCACTCTGTCACCCAGGCTGGAGTGCAATGGTGATCTTGGCTCACTGCAACCTCAGCCTTCAGGGTTGAAGTGATTCTCCTGCCTCAGCCTCCCTGGTAGCTAGGATTACAGGCATGTGCCACCACACCTGGCTAATTTTTTGTATTTTTAGTACAGATGGGGTTTCACCATGTTGGCCAGGATGGTCTCGATTTCCTGACCTCAGGTGATCCACCCACCTTGGCCTCCCAAAGTTCTGGGTTTACAGGCATGAGCCTCCGCACCCCACCTTAATTAAGTGATTAACGTAATTCTGTGTTGGACTCTTGAAAACATGTTGCCATTTGCCATCATTTTATCCACTATACCTAGGAGTACAGCACATAGTAGGTGCTCAATAAATGTCTTGACTAAATGAAGGTATTACATGAGCTTCTGTTCCTTCCTCTATGAGTTATAGAGAACATATCAAAGTATCATTTGAAGAAGACTGTAACACAAAATGTAGTAAAAGAGATAAATTGGCTATAATAACACATATCTTGAATATATACAGTATTTTTAACAATGAAACTAGATTTTCTAAAATGTTTCAAAATTATTTTCATGTAATACTCACCATCAAGTATAAAAACAATGTTTTCAGAAGATTTGGAAAGAGTGACAATAGCATTCAAAACCACTAAACATTACTATGGAAACCTTTGTCTAACAAATTTGATAATCCATGTTGATAAAAATAAGATATTTTTGATAAAAAAGTAATGTTTTTCCCTAAACTACCTTCTCATTTAAGCCCTAACCCAGGGGAAAAATTCAAACAATTAAACTACCTATAAAATACGGACATTGACTAATCACAATTGGTGCTGGCATGTCCATAAAGAAGGCAAACTGAAAATAATTGCTTCAAGTATATGCACATGTGTTCATCGATTATCAGTCCTTCCTGTATTTCATATCTCCTTGGTCAAAATATGACATCTTGAAATAGTTTTTTGGACATCTGTATTCTTTAATTAATACGCTCAGTGAATATGCATTAGGTCGGGTATTGTGCTAGTGTTACAATGGTGAACAAACCCAGGTATAATTTTTGTCTTTCTGGAGTTTGCAGTACTCAGGCACACTGGGTACACTGGCACTTCTATGACTCCTTGAGTAGGCCTGGCATTCTAGAGGCCAGCTCAATATTCTTTCTTTCTGTCCATCCAGAAAAGTTTCTGTTTTAGAGATCAAGGTGCGCTCTCTCTCTCTCTCTCTCTCTCTCTCCCCCTGTCTCTCCTCCCCCCCTTACCCTCTCTCCCCCCTCCGCCGTGTGTGCGTGGGTATGTGTCTTGTTGGTTCTCACTTTTGCATGCTCTCTTACACTTGCTACCACTTCTACCCTACTCACTTTCCCAATGGTCTGCTAAACATGTACACCCTAAAACACACATTAGGGTAAGGATAGGGGGCCCCAGTTCAATCTGAGGTCAAGTTATGTTCTCCTCTTAAGGCTTTCCTAAACAATCACAATTTGGTTATCATATTATGCTTGTGTGGATTAATACAATTAGTTTTCATTTGAATATTCTTGTGAATATACTGCATGTGTCAGAACTTGAAGAGGGAACATGATGAAAAACATGCCAAATCTTTAAACATTTTAGGATATATTCCCAGGAGTAGAATTTCTGGGTCAAAGAATTTGCTTCGTTTAGAGCCATACTTTTGAATCCATCTCTGTATTCCCATTTCTTCTACTCTATTATTGCTCCATTTATTTCAATTTGACTTTCTCCCTTACTGAAATGGCTCTCATTAAGATTATCAATGACTTTTTAATTGCAAATTTAACAGTTGCTATTCCAGTCTAAAATGAGGTAAAATGACTCACTCTCAGTGATAGAAATTCAAAGTTTTTATACTATTATTCATGACACTTCAAAATTATGCCCCAAACTATTTTTTGCTTAAAATATTTTTCACTTTTATTAATTTATTACTTCATGCTCCTTCCTTATAAATTAATGAGCTAGTTTTATGCTTCACAGAAAAACTAAAAGCCATTAGATAGACATCACTCAACTCTCTTTGTACTCTTCCCTACACCACCACTTCCTCTACAAATTCACATACCAATGTGCCAGGGTTTATCTTCATCCCACTATACAATGGAAGTGGTCAAAAGTCAGTACTTCCACAATCTTTTCTAGAACTTTACTACATTATTTATAAACTTTCAGTCATGTAACTTCAACATTTCTCTCTCCAGCACATTCCAGCTTGTCAGAAATAGGAGGCTAAGATACACTGAAGCTCTTTTAAAGTCCTCCTAGATAATAGTAGGTATGGAGAAGGCATAGGGTGGGGAGACCTTAGGTTTACCAATATACTCAGCACATGTAGGTTGAGCCACTCCTATCATCTGACATTTTTCTTGGGTTCTACTTGAGATTAATTCAAACACCAATCAAATCAAAGTTGAGGGTTCCTGTCTGATATGGTTTGGCTCTGTTTCCCCACCCAAATCTCATCTCGAATTGAGGGCAGTTTGCCCCATGCTGTTCTTGTGATAGTAAATGAGTTCTCATGAGATCTGATGGTTTAAAAGCATGGCAATTTCCCCTTTGTGCTCTCTCTCTCTCTCTCCTGCCACCATGTAAGATGTGCCTTGCTTCCCCTTCCCCTTCCACTATAATTGTGAGTTTCCTGAGGCTTTCCAAGCCATGGGGAACCGTGAGTCAACTAAACCTCTTTTATTTATAAATTACTTGGTCCTGGGTATTTACAGCAGTGTAAAAATGGTCTAATATACTGCCATAGAAAAGGTACGATAGTTTAGTTTTTCTGGTGAAATAATTTAGAATTCTAAACTTACAAGGCATGGATGTCAGAACAGTCCCTCTCTACTTATCCGTAAAAGCCTGTCAATTCTTACTTTACTTGTATGTGTGTCAGCTTCTCTCTGCTAAGGAACAAGAAGTTTTAATAATCATCAAGGGTATCTTCAAAATCTGCAGAGTAAGAGATACCAGTAGTGGAACTCATCTATAACTATAATTTTATATGGTGATTCTAACAAGGTCCTTACTGTGGTTTTAAAAACATGTTCAAATAAACTGGTTTTGAAAGAAATCACAATAAAGTACCTATTCTGAAGAACCTATTCATGTGAATGTATATTATAAAAAGAAATTCATTTATTTCACAAAGACATGACTTATAGAAATTTGTTCTATCATTTTTCATAATTAATATTATTCAGGGAATAATAGGTTTGGCAGGAACAATGAGCCAATGCCTTTGGCTGTCTTTGGTGATATTTAATACTGAATTTCTGATTACTAGTTTTTAAGTTCCAGTGCACAAAGTTTCCATCCTGCTAGACTGTACAGGAGACAGTGATGCATAATAGGTCAGCACTGGATTCCTCAGGGCAGAGACCTCTTGGACATATCACTAGATTAATTGCTTTGAGCCTGTAATCCCAGCACTTTGGCAGGTCAAGGTGGGCGAATCACAAGGTCAGAAGATCGAGACCTTCCTAGCTAACACAGTGAAACCCCATCTCTACTAAAAATACAAAAAATTAGCCAGGCGTGGTGGTGGGTGCCTGTAATCCCAGCTACTAAGGAGGCTGAGGCACGAGAATTCCTTCAACCCAGGAGGTGGAGGTTGCAGTGAGTCAAGATCCTGCCACTGTACTCCAGCCTGGGAGGGAGACAGAGACTCCATCTAAAAAAAAAAAAAAAAAAAAAAAAAAGACAAGGCAAGGCAGAAAACTTCCACAGAAGTCAAAGACAATAAAAGGTCACATGTATTTAGCCACAAACTTTTTATTTCTAAAACGTGGTTGTAGCTGAAAGCAAACCAGGCTTTTATAAAATGTTCTTATCCAGAGCCTTCCCCGTCAAGAGTAATTTTCATTGTTTTATTTTCTAATCCACTGGTTTTAACGAAATGCATCTGCCACATTAAAGGGAGCTGTAAAATGATAAATACTCACAAAACTGAAAACTCCAGTTGCTTACCAAGCATATTTTGCCATTTTTGCCACATGGTGAACTTGAAAAAGAAGGTACATCTGGGTTATTGCTTTATGTTTTTATAAAGTATTGAGAGGTTCTTTTCTTCCTTTTAACACAATTTTCTTAATAAAATAGGTAATGGCATTTTTGTTGTTGTTGTTTTTTTTTTTTTTTTTTGCATGTACTCTGTGCAAAACTGTCACAACAAAGCTTAGCGCCATAATAGGTCACTGAAAGAGTTGTTACAAGTGTGTCCTGGCTTTGTTCAATCCATTAGAATTACTAGAATTCCGAGGTCAGGAGATCGAGACCATCCTGGCTAACATGGTGAAACCCCGTCTCTACTAAAAAATACAAAAAACTAGTCGGGCGAGGTGGCAGGCGCCTGTAGTCCCAGCTACTCGGGAGGCTGAGGCAGAAGAATGGCGTAAACCTGGGAGGCGGAGCTTGCAGTGAGCTGAGATCCGTCCACTGCACTCCAGCCTGGGCAACAGAGAGAGACTCCGTCTCAAAAAAATAAAAATTAAAATTAAAATTAAAAAAAATCAATGTTAACAGTCTAATATAAGGGCTTTCCAGCCGTCTAGGTTGTTGGGGAAGCGAAGGAGGACCAGGAAAGACAGTGCTGAAATTCCTTTGGAGTAGATGAGAACTATCAAAGAATACAATATGAATTACTATCTATTTTGCCAAGAGAATGGTTAGTTTACTCCTTTTCTTTGAAGCTTACTAGTGATTGCTTCAAATGCTGATGTATAGTCATTATTCTTTGTTGTAAATTGTCCACAGGTTATTCAATATAGGTTTGCATTTTATTTATTTATTTTTTTAATTTTAAAAACACTTTATTTAATAAAAATTAAACATACAAAACTGAAATAATACACATCCTAAAAATTATCTTCTTCCATTAATAGGAAGACGCTTTTCTATGCATGTATTTGACTTAAACTCAACTCAGGATAACTGTGATGTTCACTTACAGCAACAAATGCAGACAACTTGATCTAATTAACAAAAATTACAAACAGCTGAATGAACATAATATACGGGGAAATTGTGGTCAGATTAATGCACAAGAAATACAAGAATTTTTAATGATGAAATATTCAGTACTCTTGTTCATTAATTTAGCCTTGTTTTTTTTTTTTTTTTTTTTTTTTTTACAAAAATAGTATCTACACTGTATACAGGGCTATACATCAGCTTTTTGTTCTCCCATATAAACATTAGACATTCAAAACATGGTACCACTACAGTAAATGAGAAAAGAAAAAACAAAAACAGAAACAGGAAAAAAGCAAACATACAAAAAACAAAAACACCTTAGAAAAGGGAGCTCATCCTAAGGTTTCTTACATAGAACTAAGAGTACATAAAAACAAAACAGATCAATTTTAGAGATGGCCTAATAGGCCTAGGAAACAAGTATTTGAGGAAAAACCTCAAAACAAACTTTGCCATTTACAAATTAACCTATCTTTATACTTAACTGAACAACAGCTAAGTTTTAAAGTTGAAAATAAGAAAAATGAAAGGATCTCTTTAGCAGGTTGGTGTTTTTGCCTTGGTGTTCCAGTGAATTGCTAGAGTATGTGTCAAGGTCAAAGCATCTGAAAATTTCAAGTTGCAACTTACAAAAAGTACATACCATAGGTTAAGTAGGCACCTGATATTAGGATGATCAATAATTCATCTAAGTGCTGTATGAAACAGCATTTACAAAAGTTGCTTTATTCAACAAACTTTGAGGAACCGTAGTACTGATAATGAGAAAAGTTAAACAAATAGCAGTTATCAAATGCAATTTCTTCACGTTTCATTCTACTGAAGTCAACCAATGACGACAGTGGTATCTTGCTTACTCATCTAACAAATAATTTACCTTTAGAAAAATATAAGGATAAAAAGGTAAATGTAAAACCCTGCAGAGATGAAATCCAATAGTTTTTCTGATTATTGAGGCATCAAATGCCTGACATTGTATTTAGAGGTATCTTGATATTGTGTCATAGGTTTATCGGCAATTCCACATGTTCCTACTCCAACTTTGCCAGTCACACTCTCAGATGATGCAAAAATGTTCCTCTTTACCTGGCCTTTTTTGTTTTTGGAATAGGCTCTGTTGTTGAATTGTTGCCATTTCACTTTCTGGTCCTCTCTTTCCTGCTCAAGTTCTTGTATTCTCTGAGCTTTTTTCAAAGCTTTCTTCGTTTTATATTCACGCTGCTGGGCAATCATTTCTTTTTTTGACATGGGTTTGTTGCCACTGTCCTCCTTTGCCTTCCCTCCTTATTCTACAGGCTTGAGGTTCAACGGTGGAGTCACTTCAGCATTGCCATAACCAGCAAAGGTGATTGCAGCGGTGCCATTTTCTTCATCTATCTCTTCAGTCTCCGCTTCATAACACTGTCCATCTTCACTCCAGATTGCCATACACTTGTCTCCTACTTTCCATGAATGAGTAGGTTGAGTAGAAGCAAAACTGTCTGAACTTGCAAGCGTCTCAGAAGGTTGAGTTGACAGAAGGTCTTTGGTTAGTTCTATAACTTCTTGTAAATCTTTCTTCAATTTTAGCAAATCTTCATTTTCTCCATTTCCAGATAATGCAGCTTCAACTTGCTGGAGCTGAGCTTTGTAGCTTGCCAGCTGCTTTGCTAAATCCTCTGACATCTTGTGTGGGGCTGGGGGCGGGGCGGCGGGAAGGGGTCGGGGCAAATGAACCCAGCGGTAGTGGCGGCGGCAGCAGCAGCAGTAGCAGGAAAATCTCCGCGAAAACAAGACGACGACTGGTTCTGAAAAGGAAGAACTCGGTCGGCGGCGAGGGGGAGGGGCGCATTTGATTTATTTTAATATATCAATTCACATCTTAAAATTATTGTGAATACGGTTTCTGGTTTTAATATCTTATTTTTTATAGGAGATATGCCACTGAAGCCTCTTTTTACTCTTATATTTAGCTGTTTTAAACACATAGTAGACAAAAAGTAGAAGAGGCTGAAATTGTGGTTTGTGTTTTCTTGCTTTTTCCCTAGTTCTTACTTCACTGCATGCACTTTTTATGTTTTCTGAGCAGTTTCTTAACATAGAGATACTTTTATGCTGTAGAATAGTGATTATATTAATTGTACCTGATTTTAGAATTTTATTGGAAATATTTTGATTATGTCACTGTTAAAGACCTTTCGTTCTCTAGATTAGAAAGAACGAACTCAAAGTTCTTTGTGCTTCACATCAAGAAAAAAGTTTAAATAGGGTTACTAAATTGGTTTACATAAATGATGCAATATGTTTGGAAAAGGCAAACAAAATCAGTTTTTCATTGATTTCTTCTTCCAATTTCTAGGGTACAGCAATGCAAATTTGGTTGAGCAAATATTTTTCTCCCTTCCTTTACTCCATTTTCGTTTGCAAAATAACATGGAACTTAAAATTATTATTTGAAATCATTCTCATTTTACAATAAATGGAACCATAAATGCATTCTAAATAAAACTCCGAATTAGGTGGATTCTATTAAATTTCACAGGATATAACTCTGTGGGATTTTTATTTGAACTCACAAGAAGTGTAAGTACCAGATGGATTTAACATGAAGCTGATGAAATTTCTTGAGGCTCCACCCTCATGACCTAATTACCTTACCAAGGCTCCATATCCTAATACAATCATATTGGGGGTTAGAATACCGACATATTAATTTTGAGAGGACACAAACATTAGTCCATTGTATTGAAACATGCTCATTAACTCATTTTCCTTTTGGACAAGACATTTTTTATGACTCCCTCTCCACTGTTTCCGTTTTTTTTTTTTTTTTAATTAAATTTCTATCATTTTGAACGATAGTGAACAAAGATGAACAAAGATGCCATAATGTAGTTAATACAATGTGGGAAAGGCTGTCTCCTTTGCACGTTAGATATAGAGCTTGGTAAGTAAAACATTTTATTTAACAAAAACTATTAAGTACTTTACATTCCATAAAAAAATTAATAACTTATAACAATTATGAAAAGAGGGGACTACTGAACAACTTGAACTAGAATATGGAATAAAATATTTTTTATTTGAAAAAATATGAATTTGAACAAGATAAAGAATCTATTTATTTTGCATTGTTGTCTGGTTACGTGAAGAGCTTAAGGAAATAAAAAATCTTGAATTGCTTCTCATAGGATATCATTAGTAAGGTAATTCTGGGTAGTGCATCAAAAAATGGACACAAGCAATTCCAGCACATGAGCTTATCTCCTGTAGAAAGAGCTTCTCTTGAAGCTCTTGGAACACTAGGTAACATCTTCAATATATGTTTTGGCAAACTAATTGATGAAAACAACAACGTATGACTTGGCTGTTATATGCATGAAAAAGAGTTTCAGGATCTTGAGGCTAACCATTGTCAACATAATGAAAAGATTTTGTAAATTCTAATAGTAATACCAAATAGTAATATGGTGCTAGGCACTACTCTAAATACCACACATATATTCACTCATTTAACCCTCATTTGACAGATGCAGAAAAAGGCACCAAAAGTTAATTTTCCAAGACCACACCAGTCCCAAGAGGCAGAGCCAGGAGAGAAATTGAGGCAGCCTCACTCCAGAGTTTATGCTCTCAACACTGTTTCCCTCTTCAAAAAGGATTATCGTAAGTGTGATAACCCAATGGGCTGGGGTTACTCACATACACTGTCTACATATGAGAGGTAATTTTAATCAAATATATCAAATCAATTGTATACTAGCTGAACTCTTCTTCTCCTGCCCCTGTAGTCAATTAACTAGTTTATGAGATTTGACTATGATATAATTTAGTAGTTATTAATAATTATGTCCATTTTTCATAAGTCTATGCAAACTTAAATGTCAGTGGAAAAGGTCTTCTTACTCTTTTGGAATTCACAACTTTTGCACAGTGCTTTGACTTAGTAAATGTTTAACAGAATGCTCCTTGAATAGGGAATGAATGATAGAATGCAAAGCATGATGTTAGTGTTTTAGGGGACCCAATTACTGGAACCCCTCTTCCCTACTCAAGGTCTGAAGTAATAACAACAAAAACACAAAAGACACAACACTTGGAAGGTAAAATTTCACCTTTGGTATTTCAAGCTAATATTGGAGAATGTAACTTATGTCTGCTAACAGGTATAACATTTGGTAGCACTTAACTTCTTGAATTAATTATCTATCACTGTATATAAATGATCTCGATTTAACAGTTTCAAACAACAATAAACATTCATTATATAATATCAAACGATTTCTCCTGATGAGAATTTCAGGACTTGATTGCTCTAGCTCAGGGTCCCCAATGAGGTTGTTGTCAAAATGTTGGCCTGGGCTGTAGTCTGAAGCTTGATTGAAGCCAGAAGGTCTGCCTTGCAAATGGCTTAATTATATCACTTACAAGTTGATGTGGGCTATTGGCAGTATCCTCAGTCCCTTTCCATAGGACTGTTTGAGTGTCTTCATAACATTGCCAGCTGGCTTCTCCCAGAAGAAGCAAGGCAAAAGTCAATTTCTTTTATGGTTTTGCCCAGAAAGTCACACACTGTCATTTCTTCATTATTCTGTTGGTTTTAAAAGTTAGCCAGATTCAGAGTGGTTGGTGTCTACACAAACAAGAGGTAGCCGGAGGAATGAATCATTGGTGGCCTGTTGGATGCTGGCTACCAAGTCCCTTGTCACTGTCAGTGAGTAGGGCTGGCCTCCTCCATCAGAAACTGAACCTGCCAGTAGAGAAACATGGTAAAGGAAATGCACAGCTTCCCACTGAGTTCACTACCAGAAAAGAGAATATAATAACGAAGGACTGAGCTATGTGGGCCAAGTTTCTTCCTCCAAACTCAACCATCAGATTATTGGTCTCAATTTCCCTGGAATAGAGAGAGTAAGAATGGCAAGAGATCAAGAGTATTATAATGGAATGAAACATTAAAAGTGGAATATAATAGTTACAGCACTAACACACAATACAAATTTATGACTGGAAATCCGTTGAATTGGGACCTTAATTCATTGAATTCTAGTGAAGATGATAATAATAATTATCCATCTTTATAGAGTTATTTGCAGTTAAAATCTCTTTAATGTCCATTCCTTTATTTAATTCTGACAATGTGTTATTATCCCCATTTTGTAGATGAATAAAAAAGAGGCCCTGAATTTAAGTAAGAGATTTAGTTTCTGTGTGGCAGCACCACAGATAAAATTCAGGTCAGTTTTTGCCATTTTATCTGGATGTCTCAGATTCCTTGAAACAGATGTTTTTGTCAGCATAGGTAAAGTAGGATGGTTGTAATACACATGAAAAAATACTATTGACGTTATTGGTGGAACTGAATAGAAGGGGAGTATAGAAGCTTAAAATATATTACTTTGAAATTTTAGAACAGAATAGTCGGATCTGTGGGAAAATGGCCACTATAATGTTTTGTTTAGCCAATACTGGACTTACAAAAGGCTGCAAATTTGTCTTCAGCTGCTTCCGAGATTCTTTCACTCTTCTGTGGCTAAACAGTTAAAGAAAATAAAAGAGGACTGGGTGCGGTAGCTCATGCCTGTAATCCCAGCACTTTGGGAGGCCGAGACTGGTGGATCACTAGGTCAGGAGTTCGAGACCAGTCTGGCCAACATAGTGAAACCCCATCTCTACTAAAAAATACAAAAATTAGCTGGGCATGGTGGTGCACACCTGTAATTCCAGGTACTGAGGAGACTGAGGCAGGAGAATCACTTGAACCCGGGAGGTAGAGGTTGTGGTGAGCTGAGATCATGTCACTGCACTCCAGCCTGGGCAACAGAGGATGATTTTGTCTCAAAAAAAAAAAAAAAAAAAGAAAGAAAAGAAAAAAAGAAAAGAAAATAGTTTATTTTTTTCTTGAGATATTAATTGGTACAGTTTTTTGTGTTCCTTACTTTGTAAGACTTATTTTTTTAAATGCATTTTTGTCCTTCAACTAAAGATGAATTTTGCCAGCTATTGTTTTCTTGTCCATACCTCTTACTGTCAGAACATCTCCTGAATACAAAAGATTTAGGGTGGAAATTAATTATAAAATAATCTCCCAAAGGTACTGCTGTGAACTATCAATTAACACTGTTTGGTGCTTTGATATTTTAAAAGGTTTAAATGGGGAAGTTTAATGTGTGTGTAAAGATGTGTGCAGAGTAAAAGTCTTGAAGCTACCAAAAAGAATACTATAAATCACAGATGGATTTCAGAAATTTCTGAGTGAGGATGCAGATCATGACCACATTAATTTGTTTGTTAAAGATTCAACCAGAGTATGGCATGCCAGGTGCTGGATATTTAGTGATGACCAAGGTAGACAGGTCTCTTGTCCCTAGGCATATAATTGAGTTAGGAGGAAGCCATCAAATAAGTAAACAGGTTACTATGCGATGAAAAATTGCAGTAGGTGCCATAAAATAATAGATTTGAGAAAATATAATGAGCCTACTTTAGTTTGGAAGGTCAGAGCAATCCTTATCTAAAGAGGAGTTTCAAGGCTGGATCTGAAGAATGAATAAGAACCAGCTGTGAGCACTTCAGACTGAAGTTACAGAGATAATAAAGATTTTCATTCCCTGGAATTGACTCTGTATTGGTGAATGTATGGCTATATAGAATAACATGTTTCTTATCTCTGTTCCAAAAGGCTTTCCAGTTCTTACCATAACATCACTACATTATTCCTGTTTTAGTGATATTGTTACATTGAGGAATGATGTAGGAGTTTAAGTAAGCACAAACTCAAAAAAGATCTGAAAAATGCATTGTTTCCAACATATTTTCTAGGTTGAAAATTGGATGACTTCCCACAGAATTTGTATTTGAATTAATTGTTCAAATGTATTAACCTTGCTCAGTGGAGTTATTTTCAAAATGTCTTTAGCTTGATCTTAGACAACAATTTAAATCTTATAAGTCCTCTTATTTTCATTCATACAAGACCTAAAAGCAAATCTCTATGTATATACATCCTTAATTAAAATAAATTCTTATGGTTATTTTGTTATTTAAACAATATGCAAAGCTTTGCATCTGATGCTTTTAATTCAAATATGCTGGTAACAACAAAAATAAATCTTAACTCACTTTCTTCACAGCGTTTATATCAGGTTTTAAGTTTTCTGACTTCTGTATAAGCATTTTCAGAAGTTAGCTATTGCCTTCTCTATCTCAGCATTCCCTAGCCCTAGCATGGTACTTGACAGCTAGTGAGTGTTTCATAAGTGTTTATTGATGCGTCCTTGTTGACTTAAAAAGGTAAAGGATATGTGATTGTCTTTTTAAAATAAAATATAACATATTGGTGCTAGAAAGGTGACCTTTAAGTTGCTATGCCAAATAATTGAACAGTACATAAGCCTTGGTGCCATGATTGTTAAAGTTTGGGTAAGTTTTCCCTTGGATGAAATTTGAAAAAAATGTTTTAAATTTATGATACTATGCTTTGTTGGTATGCCGTGGTATTTTTGCTTCAAAGAGATTGGGTAATGGTTTCAGTAAAGAAGACAGGCAGGGAAGTGAGGGGCATGGGAGTTTGCCCACCTGGTCCTGTAGCACTATAATCCATGGAACACATTTGGGAGATTGTTGGAACAGAAATTTTTAATGAGGAAAATGAAGAGAGCCACATATGATCTGGATTTCATGGAGTAGAATCTGTCTTCCTTTTCTTAGAGTAAGCTTTACTTTTTACATACATAATGATAATAGGTCCATATAATTTCAATGGAAACTTTAAAAATCATGTGTATTTTGGAACCGTTACATAAAACAGGTTTAGACCATTAACTGTTTACTTAGACTGCTAAGGTTAGAATCTCAGCTTCGGCATTGACAAGCTATGTGGTCTTGGACTAGTTAGCTACCTTCTCTGGGCCCAATTTCTTAATTTGCAAAGTGGACATAATACTAGTGCCTATATAAAAGGGTTGTTTGTCCTGAGGATCCAAGTACTTTATACACTTAAAATGCTAAGAACTATACCTTGCACATAGTTAGCTCTATAAAAAGTATTTGTTCAATAAATAATAATGAATATTCATATTAAAATTCAAGAACGTTACTATAAGTTTTGGATAAGGGAACTGAAGAATCTTCGTCAAATGCTCCAAATCATTGAGTGGAGTTCATGGGAGAATAGCTCAAATTCAAAGCTTCTAATTCCAAGACTATCAGCCATATGTGTGCCTGCTTCTTTGCAATTAAGCCACAAAGGATTAGAAATTCTCTGTTACACAGGCCTGGAGTGTAAGAAGAATTATATATAGATCTATAAAGATAAAATCAAAGATCTCTGAGAAGATCCAATGTGTGTATAACAGAAGGGATAGCCCCAGAATGTGATGAGTTGCTCACTGTGAATCACTGTGAGCCACAAAGAAATGCATATGACCTTTTTTTCCTAATAAGGAACAAAAGGCATTAGGAAAAAGATTTCCAGCTTATAGGAATAAAGATAAAATTCTGTGTATCATTGAAATCAATGTGATGAACAATTTGCTACTTAAAATTCTTTTTGTAATGAGCAAGATATAAACCAACAACAAATGGATTAAATTATTTCTTAGAAAATACTTCAAAGAATATTTTTTGAATATATAAATTAATGAAGACTTTAAAAAGGTCAGAACAAAGCAAACAAAGAATTCCTTTGGCAATTCACTGGGCAATCTCGATATATGTGAATTAGCAGGCTGTGCTGACAAGTTCTGTGTCATGATTTTCAACCCCTGCATCATGAAGTTTGGAGAACTAGAGCAAGCATTTAGAACTTACTGAGCAGATGTATTTGCTGAGGCTGAACATGCTGAGAAGCTCATCTGACTGATGGAAAGAATAGTTTACTAGAAGAACTCTGATGCTCATTAGTGATATTGTGAAAGTCTAATGTCACATTACCTATCACAAAGGTATCTTAGAATTAGCAATATACAAAAAGTACCTGGAGCTATTGACCCCTATTCCTACCAAAGGAATGAAGTATGTAACATTTTTATAATATTTTTTAACACTTGAGGCATAAAGACATTGCCTTCTGTTATGTGGAAATGACCATGGAATTATAATTGGAATTGGATCATATCTATTTTACTGTAGTCAATTTCTTGTTTAATTAATTTAGGTAATATTATCTCTCTTTTTCACTTTCAGACTTGCTTGCTTGAAATTTTCATTCTTCAAACATGTTTTCAGCACCTTTGGGTTTTAATGTCCTCTATCATCTTACAGGCTATTACACAATAGATGGACAAATAAGAGACATAATTCAGTTTCAGTGTTGAGGAGTTGTTTCTGTTTCAGTAAAGATGTTTTACACATTATTAGATTGGAAAAATTAGAAAGCTGAATAATGACAAGTGATGGCAGAGATGTGAGGATATGGGAAGCTTTAGTCACTCTGGAGGACAGTCTGGCACTTTTTGGATAAATAATTATAAAATGGATGATGACTCAGCAGTTCCATGCCTGGGTCCATATACCCAAGAGATGCTTACAAATTCATGGTGGGGCATTTAGGAGCATTGTCATTGCAGAATTGCATATGTGTATATGTGTATGAGGTGAGTGTGTATGCGTGTATGTGTATATTTGTGGATGTGTGTGCAAGTGTGTATATGTGAGTGTGAGCATGTGGGAGCATGTACGTGTGTGTGTGTGTGACGGCAGGTTCTAGGCAATCCAGACATGTAGTACTGAGAGAGTAAATGCACCCTGTGAATTATGTACAGCAATTAAGTGTAAGAGATTACATGGATTCACAGCAACCTGGATGTATATTATATACATAATATTTTATTAAACTAAGAAATGAAAAATCAAAACCAATACATTTGCCTAAACTTAAAAATACTGACATTTGAGGTATATATTTTATAAAACTACACAAATAAAATTGTACTCACTAAACAGAATGAGTGATTGCTTATAATGGAAGTGGAGATGGGAGTGGGTGAGGAGCTAAAAGGTAATAAATAAAAACCTAAAATCAGAGAAGGGTTTTGTTTGGACCAATGACAGTAATAGGGCATGAACTGAGAAGTGCAGTATAATTACTTCAACTGTCTGTCCCCAACATCCAAGAAAAAAAGTATTATAACAAAGGGAAAGTCTTCAAGAAATGCTCTAGAAGCACTTGGAGTAAGCACGTGCACAGATGAAAGAGAGAAAGAGAGAAAGACAGAGAGAGGGAAAGAAAGAAAGAAAGAAAGAAAGAAAGAAAGAAAGAAAGAAAGAAAGAAAGAAAGAAAGAAAGAGAAAGAAAGAGAGAGAAAGAAAAGAAGGGAGGGAGGGAGGGAGAAAGAAGAAAGCAAGCATGAAAGAAAGATAAGAAGAAAGAGAGAAAAGAGAAAAAGAGTAAAATAACTGTATTGTAGGAGCATCCCAGAGGAAATGAGATTTGAATGGGTTTTGTGCTGTTGAGTAAGAGTTGGCCAGGCCAGGTGGTAGAGAGGGAAAGTTAACAAGAAAGGGAAATACTCAAGTATATTCTGAACAATAGGAGTTGCAAATTCAATGGCATGAAATCAAGAATGTGTGCCTTCTACTTGGAACCAAACATAGTTCAATATGATAAGAGCATATACTTCAAAGTGAAGTTATGGTAAGAGGAAGGGATAGAAAGGCAGACGGGACCTAGATCATGCAGGACCTTATATTCTGTGCTTCCACTTTTGAATGGGATTCTGAAGGCTATGGGAAGGATTTTCAACTAGAGTGTGATATTGTATTTTTACCATTCTGTCTCTAATTTTGGGCATGGTTATATTTAATGCCAGTTCAAGTTTTATTTTATCTGAAAAGTCTTTCCTTTGTTTAATTCCTAAATGAATTGGATATAATCTCTGTAGCATTTAATACTCTTTTTTTTTAATAGCAGTTAGTGTACTCACAATTATGTGTCCTCTTCTTATCTGCCTTTTGGCACTTAGTAAAATAGGCCATACATTGATAGATGATAGAAAATACCAAATCACCCATTGTTCAGTATGGCTCAGATGGGAAATGGTTTAAACTTGGAAGAAAACATTTTACCTAAGTATGATGGCTCAGATTTAGGCAACACAACACAGGAAATACAGTGGGGTTTTCTTCAAATGTGTTATCAAAGAAGAAGGCAATTACAGTGTGGATCAGAGGGGCAGAGAGTAAAACTGAAGGAGGATATTATCCTCAAAAAGTGATTTTTGATTTCAGAGAGATACTTCCAGCCTTGTGAGAGTTATCTTGGGCTAGTAACCATAGTCACCATTGCTTGAATTTTTATTTTATCATAATAGTTCAGATAATGTGGTTCATAAAAATGTATCAACTACCAAATAAGGTTGTCAGCTACAACTTCAAAAATAAAGTCTGGATTTAGTTCTAGATAGATGATACAACCCTTCAAAAATATGGAATGCACATTCCGGGTATATACCACATTGTTGAGTTATTCGAAATATAAGGTTAATACTTGTGATTAAAGTATTAAAGGAAAGCTTTCCTTCTGTGTTTGAATTTCACTGGTTAGTTACATATTATAAAAATCACTAAATCTGTAACTATACAGCATATTTCTGCTGAAGTCTTTTATAAATAAAATGAATGTTTGGTAAGTCAATTTCTCAGTTGAATCTTTCCCTGCCAGCTCAACCACAGAACTCAGAAATAAACATGAATTTCATCTCAAAGTTTTCCAAAAGATTTTTGTTAGTGCAGTAGTTATTCCCAAATGATTTGGCAACAGGCCAATGACAATGTTTATTAGTTATCTCCCCATTCCGCAATTTCCCACTGCCTGTTCCTGCCCCAACTCTTTCTCCTCTAAACCTCCTTATCAGCTAGGAATTATTGTAAGTTTTTAGTGACTTTCTGTTTAAAATATTTGTAAATAAGCTTAGGGGTAGTTATAATGATGTAAACATTTTCAAAAATCTGTATTTGGTCATATATTCCTAGCAATGATGTGTTTCTGTGCAAGTATTTGAGGGAGTCCAGCCCCTCTTCCCTATATTCTATTTCAGTACGAAGGCAGCCCGTGCCAGATTTAGTCCTAGCAAAGTGGAGGGCTGCCCAAGCGTTTGCTTCATTTGAAATATTCTGGTAGTCAAATGTTTACACAGAGTCCCCAAATCCTCTGTCTTGAATCCATCATATTATTTCCAACTTACTGTCTATTTGTGAAAACTTCTAGTTTGGATGCTGGTTTCCAAGGAGGAAGCAGTGAAAGCGTCACTATTGGTCACTGTTAAAACAAGATTAGCCAACGCATTGGAATTTGTACAAACAGAAGAAATCTTACCCATTCTAAAGTGTTCTTGTTTCTTCACAAATTTATCTCTGAAATACCCTGAAATGCACTGCTTTTTAAAATTAGTTCTTGGAATGTTATTGTGAAGGTTTCCTGAAGCTGTGGCTGATAAGCCTTACTTGGAACTATGTTAAATAATTTTAAAAGAAAGACAAATTTGCCATGTAGAGATCTACAACAGAGATGTTAAAATAATTTAAAACTTACATGAATGTACAGAATCACACTTCAATTAATAACCTATTGATTCAAATGTAATTATCTATACTAGGAAGCCAATATTCAAAGGCATTGCATAGACAGGGATTTATGACATGGAAGAAAGTACCCTGTTTTTTATATAACATATTCTGTCATACTGTGAGTAAATAGAACAGACAATTTGTAAGCATGTTATGTGCCAACTAAAGATATATAGATTAACTGCAAGTGTCTGTTGAGATTTTTGAGCTGATTTAAGCAGTGTTGGTACATGAGAGATTTATAGACTAAGGAAAATTCTACTTGGAGGACAGAAGATTATGCCTAACTGCATTATACTTATTTTACTTACACACACATTGTAAAACAGCAGTGAGAACACCAGCATATATGTGCACGCATTAAATTACATGTTGTTCATATTATAGTTCATTGTGGTGTTGTTTCCCTCGTTGCCAACAAGATTTGCTAAGCAAGTAGTTTAGTGATCACTAGTTGGTAAGAACAAAGTGTCGCTGAGAGATACTGTCTCTCTAATGAAGAGCCATTTGTCTGCACACAGGAAATAATAACCAGGGCTTTATAATTGTATACTTTCTCTGAAAATGCTATTCAAACATGCTGATGGAATTAATGAATTTGTAAGTTATTTTTTTAAATTACACTTAGGTTTATAAGATAAACTCAGCATCTCTTTATCTTGAGTGATCTTCTAAGTGCAATCACTTGATCATCTTTCACCCACGCTTTTTTAATAATCCTACAGTACTTTGCATATGTTTTCACTGCAGTATGTTAGACTTTATAATTTTTTTAAAATAAATCTACTCCCAAATTGGGAGATTCCTGTTACAGGAAACTATAAACTCTGTAAACTCACCTCTTTATTTTCAATTTAGCCAAGGATCTGGTACTGTAGAATCTGATACACATTTCATAAATGTTTAATATAGATTCCTTTGCAGAGCACAGCTACTTCCTTCTATGCATATAGTGAGAAAAACTTCATTAATTGCTTCACTGATTTAGATTTGATATTCTCTCAACCATTTATTTGTCCTAAATAGGGTAAATATATAAAGGAAATACTGATACCAGTTTGACCTGCTTTTTCTTGAACTTTCTAATAAATTTCACTTTCAAAGTTTAGACAGAGCAGGTCCTTGAAGGAATAGTTTTGCAGTCACTGAGTATTAGACCAAAGAAATAATACATTTTCTGTGGAACTTGCTTCACTGAGGACCTTAAAACAGCACATAATTATTCTTGGTTTCTTTGATAAGCATGAAGTTCACAATCCATACAGTCTACTGTTCTTTAGGCATTTTAACAGACATTTTCATGAATAAGTTTGACTTTTTTCTTTTTTGCTTTATAAAAAGAATAACTTGGCACTTTTAAAAATAAAATTTTCAGTGCCTTCCCTTGAAGATTTTTTTAGGGGCCCAGAAATGCGGATTTTTACAAGCCCCACAAGGGATTCTTATTTTAGTCAAGTTTAATAAATCCAAGACAAATTAGTTTAAAACTCCATCTCTTTCTCTCTCCCTTTCAGTTTAAAACTCTCTCTCTCTCATTTTTTTTGTGTTTTAAAGTGTAACTACTTAGTAGGTAATTGGCATCTACTTATGGGGAAGAGAGGGAGGGAAGGAGGGTGGAGAGAGCGAGAGACAGATTTTCAGAAGATCCAGTATTAATGAGGGCAAAAGAGAACACTTAAGCATGGGCACCAGTGGGTGATCTGCTGTAGTGTGGTATAACATTTTTGTAGGATGTGTATATAAAATGTATCTAAAAATTAGACCTCTTAAAATGGTACATATATTTTGACCCTTCAATTTATCTTGTATACGTTTATTCTCAGGTAGTCATTATGAAATTATGTTAAGATTTATCTGTAAGGATGCACACTGGCGTGATTTTTTAAAAAAATTAGTGAAACACTGAAAACAAAGTAAATGTCCAAGAATTTGACCGAAGGAAATGTAATACTACGTTTCTCTTTCCTGATCCAGGAATAGGGTATGTTCTATACCCTCTTAGCACTGTGCTTTTCTTGGTACTCAGCACGCTTGTTAATATTCCTTTGTTAATACTGAGAAATCATTATATATAAAGCCCATAATGACAGACACCGGGTCATTATATTTGCAATACTTAGAATAGAATTTGGGAATTAGGCAAATCTAAAACAATATCTGCTGAACATATGAACAAATGATTGAAGAGGAATTAGGCTGCCAGAAAACACTATAGAAAGATGTTTATTATCTCAAAAGTTAATAATGTTTTCAGTTGTTCAAAAACAATTATAAAACATTATTTACATTATGTTCCTGCCTTAGAAAAAAAAGATATTCCGAAAATAAAACTTTGGAAGTTTAATTACCAAAGGGTAACACTGATTACATCATACGCTTGCAGTTATTGTTAATTTTTGTGGCTTTCCCCCCAAATTTTGTTTATCTAAAATTTTTAAAGTGTCTCTAAAAGAATATATTGCCGTTGTAATAAGAAAACAAACATTATAACATTTTAATACTGCTGCTTGAAATGAATAATTTTAAAAAAGCCATGCCAGGCCCCAGGACTTGGAAGACTGAGGCAAGTAACAGGGGTTTGAAATTTGATAAAAGTCAGCAGGGCAAGAGAGTGGGAACGAAGAATGCCATGTGGAAGGGATTTGTACAATAGGATAGCCAAGTAAGAAATGGACTTGACAATTGGATACAAGAGGATACAATTTCAGCTTCCTACTCTGGGCTACATAGTGTGTGAGAGAATATATTTTTGATTCATTTGATTAAAGTTGTAATTTCTTTAAAGTTGTAATAACACAGAAACATACACATATACACTGACCTGTGAATGTGTGTATTGGAGTTTCCTATCAATTTTCCTTTAAGATGTTCCATCAGGGATATGTGATCATAAAAGATTTGAGTGTTAGGTTAAGTTCCTACAGAAGCAGTGCCTGAATCAAAGGTTTCTGTGTTGTGATTTATTTAGCAAGTGATCCTGGGGAGTGCAAGTATGAGATAAGGGAGGGAATCAGGAAAGGAAAGGCAGCCAATAAGGGGATATATAGAGTTGACCATCACTATGAATAACTGACGCCCAATGTCATAGGATGTACTGAAGAGACTTAGGAAATATAGCTCAAAAATAAATGTCCACCCGTTGGTTCCTTCTCCCACTGGCAAACAGTTATTGACATGTGCTATAATTCTCTTACACTCCAGGCTTGTACATCCATGAGTGAGCACCCAGTTCACTCTAGGTGTCCAAGAAGCTCTAGTCAGAAAGCAAGAGGTGTGTGTTGTAGTCTTGGGGTTGCTGTTTGAAGCTCGTGGAAGTTTGTGTGGAACTGGTTGCTGCAGAAGGGCCTGTAATAAAAGTTGAGGCTATAAAGATTTGATGTGGCATACGAGGTTCCTAATTTGCAAGGGCCTAGCCACATAAACTGAAATTACTCAATAATTCTAGGCTTCTACTTCCATACCACCACCCATCACACATCCATATATTTAGCTGGGCTGTTTAGAC
This sequence comes from Theropithecus gelada, assembly GCF_003255815.1. NCBI lineage: Eukaryota > Metazoa > Chordata > Mammalia > Primates > Cercopithecidae > Theropithecus > Theropithecus gelada. The sequence continues at coordinate 121,761,519 of NC_037672.1, forward strand.
AAGTAGTCACGCAAAACAAGTAGGAGCACAATGAGCACAAAAGGAGCTTTTGAGTGAATTATAAAAGGTGGTCCTGTCCAGCAAATGAATTATAGAAAGGTGTCTTTTTACATAGAACCAACCCAAATGCCCATCAATGATTGATTGGATAAAGACAATGTGATACATATACACCATGGAATACTAGGCAGCCATAAAAAGGAATGAGATTATGTCCTTTGCAGGGACATGGATTAAGCTGGAAGCCATCATCCTCAGCAAACTAACACAGGAAATCACATGTTCTCGGTCTTAAGTGGGAATTGAACAATGAGAACACCTGGACACAGGGAGGGGAACAACACACACTGGGGCCAGTCGTGGGGTGAGGGGCAAAGGGAGGGACAGAATTAAGACAAATAACTAGTGTATGCAGGGCTTAAATCCTAGATGATGGGTTGATAGGTGCAGAAAACCACCATGGCACATGTATACCTATGTAACGAACCTACATGTTCTGCCACTTGTATCCCAGAACTTAAAGTTAACAAAAAAAAAAAAAAAAAAAAAAGAGGTGTCTTTTTTCTTAGGCACCTTAGTCACATCCCAGGCAGTAAGTTTGTGTACTGCTCAACCAAATGCAGAAGCCCTCTAAAAACACAATTAATATATTTAAAAAAATAGAGTATTAAACTAATCAAATGATGTGAAAAGAAAAATATCTATATGAAATCTATATTTCCTATTTATGAGTGCATAAATTAGATTCAAATCCTATTAATGTGAATTATAGTTTTGGGAATTTTTTCTTTCTTGTAACACTTTTATTTATTTATTAAAAGATGGAGTTTTGCTATTGTCGCCCGGGCTGGAGTGCAATGGCACGATCTCAGCTCACTGCAACCTCTGCTTCCTGGGTCCAAGTGATTCTCCTGCCTCAGCCTCCCGAGTAACTGGGACTACAGGCGTGTGCCACTATGCCTGACTAATTTTTTTTGTAGTTTTAGTAAAGGCAGGGGTATCACCAATTTAGCCAGGCTAGCCTCGAACTCCTAACATCAGGTGATCCTCCAGCCTTGACTTCCCAAAATGCTGGGATTACAGGCATGAGCCACCACACCTGGCCTCTTTTTTTTTTTTTTTTTTTGAGACGGAGTCTGGCTCTGTCGCCCAGGCTGGAGTGCAGTGGCCGGATCTCAGCTCACTGCAAGCTCCGCCTCCTGGGTTCACACCATTCTCCTGCCTCAGCCTCCCGAGTAGCTGGGACTACAGGCGCTGCCACCTCGCCCGGCTATTTTTTGTATTTCTTAGTAGAGACGGGGTTTCACCGTGTTAGCCAGGATGGTCTCGATCTCCTGACCTCGTGATCCGCCCATCTCGGCCTCCCAAAGTGCTGGGATTACAGGCTTGAGCCACCGCGCCCGGCCCACACCTGGCCTCTTGTAGCTTTTAAATTATGTTGTTTTAAAATTCATTTGTATCCATTAGTCTATTTCTTTCACCAGATTATAATGAACTAATCAAAGTCATCTTACTCTTTGGATTTAAGTTATGAAACGTGAGTTTCTCTCTTAAACTTAGTGTCACCCAGGTACTTCTGGTTCAATTTGAGAGAAAACTTTCTAGAAGAGGATAGCGCCATGCTTTAATTAATTGGATACAAGCAGCCTCTACATTCTTAAAAGGCTTGATTTTGTGTGTATGTGTGTGTGTGCATATCTGTATTCAGAAACGTATGTTATCAATGGTTTCATCAATATATATGCATATATATTTTGGAAATTCATTATTTGAATGTTGAACTCAGTTAGAAAGTATATGAATAAATAATCCAGAAAATTTGGTACTAAAAGGTTCATATCATCATTTTAAAATATGATTCTCTTTTCAGTACATACACACACACGTATATTCGCACACATATCAATATATAGTTATACATATATAAACATGCAATGTACACACATATATAGATGTAGATATGATATATACACACTGTATATAAATATAGATCATATTCTAAATATTCTAAAATAATTTTAGAATATAATCTCTAAATCTTTAGAACATAATTTTAGAGCATAATTCTCTTTTCAGTAGCTGTCACTATAGGCAAAAATGTCCATTATTCTACTTAAATATCTAAGTGATGCTTAAATATCTAAGTGATGCTTGCTACTATTAACTCAATGTATATACTAGCTTCAAAATTTTAAAATATCCCTTTACTTACTTATCTCTCTCTCTTTCTTTCTCTCTCTCTACAAATACACATACATATATACACACACATATATTGATATATAGTTATACATGTATAAGCATGCAATATATGTACATATAAATTGATGTAGATACAGTAATAGATAAATACACTATATAGAAGTATAGCTACACACATTTGCATATATGTATTTAAGTAGTTATCTACTAGCACACACTTTAGACAATTAGTCATTAACTCTACTCACACTTTAGTCATTAACTCTACTAATGACTTCATGGAAGATTTGACTTTATTGTTTGAGTGTTAACATTAGTGATCCCTCTAGATATTACTATCTCTATGCATTACCTATGGTTGGGGCCCAATCAAAGTTCAGATATCAGCTGCTGATACAATACAGCTACATAAGTATATAGTGGGATTGACAGAAACAGTTCTCCAAGTTCATCATATGTGAGAAACAATAAGTAATTTAATTCCAGGGGTTATTAAATCACTGTGTGTGTGCACATGCGTGTGCGTGTGTGAGTGTTTATTCATTCTAGGTATTATTACTAGATAAGATTATCTTAATAGTATTGGAAAGTAATCTTTCCAATCTTGAAATATTTAATATATAATATAGTTATAGTATAAAAGTATTTAACATACAATGTAAATATTATATAGGAACATTTAATATATAATATTTATATCGTATATTAAATATATATGATATAAATATATAATAGATGAAATATTATATTATATATTAAATTTAAATACATAAAACACATAATATATTATATATTAAATATTAAATATGAATATTATATAAATATAAATATTATATATTGCATATTTTATTATATGTTTATATATCTATATTATAATAATATATAAATTATATTATTTATAAATCATTAAAATATATAAAACTCGCAAATATACTAAACCATACACACACACACACACACATATATATATAAAAAGAAGTTTCTTAATTTTTTAAAAATATTTACTAGCAGTTTCTATTTACTTCTTGGCAATAAAAACTTAATTGGTCGGGTTCTTTTAAAATTTTGTGAGATAATATTCCTGCGCCTCCTTATCTATAAAGCGGTTGGACTGATACAGGTCAAGACGTCTTTCAGCTCTAGTCTTTTTCATATTTATATGGTTCTAATACACACCTACATTTGGGAGTAGTAAAGAATAAGGAAACATATTTCAATCACTATCTTCTGCTTCATTTCCCTCTGACATCATGCCCTTGCTCTGCTACTACTACTGGTAATAACAATTATCAACTGAGTGCTCAGTGTGTGCAAGTTTTGACTAAGCCCTTTGCATTCATCAACTCATTTGCTAGCCCAGTGACCCTCTGAGTGAGATCCTTTAGTGCTGTTACAAACCTAAGTAAACTGAAGCATAGTTAGGCAACCCTCGAAGCTTGCACAACTCGTGTTAGAGCAGGGCTAGAGGTTGGCATTGCCTTCTGGAGCTCCTGCTCTTAACTATTCACTGATGGGTCCTTTGCCAGTGGGCTGCCGAGGCAAGTGGGCTATGACCCTGGGCAGCCAGATAAGGAGCTGCTGCCCCTCCTTCCATCTTAGACAATTTCAGTCTAAGGTCCCTAACTTTGCCACACTACCATATGTGGCTACCTGTTGACAAAAGCAAATGTAACGAGAAGTTAAAAAGCCAAGGAGAGGCCTCCAAGACTGTTCCTGCGGTCACAGTTATGAACCCAGTTGCTCTGGGGCTATGGATTGACCTCAGGGGAACTATGTAATAATCCTGTACCCAAGGAGGGAAAGACACAAATGGGCACAGGAGCTACATATTTACAATTTTTCTCCAGGTTGCTGCTCCACTGCTTTTGAGACTTTAATTGTTGATCTATTAGTAGGTTTCAAAATGAAGTTAGATGTTTGCATCTAGCATTAAAAAATAGAATAGAATTAAAAATTCTAGAGTTCGTCATGAACAGTGGAGATAATACTATTTCTTGAAATGCGTGTTTCAGTTGAGTGTGTGTATTTACTAGGTCATCATTTTACAAAAAGATATTCTCACTGAATAATCAATAATTCTTATTGAATAGTTTGGAAAGTATCTAAGTTAAAATGAAAGGGGGAAAACGTGTGAGTATCAAGCTTAGTATGTTTGTTTTGCAATGAGTGATCAGCAATGTTCTATTCACATACCATGATACTTTAAATATGAATAATTATGCCCTCTCCAGATTTAAATTCTTGCTCAAGTGATGCCATTTCAACAATCTTGGTCAAGAGAAAACAAAACATCATTATTCTCCTACCAAGTGGACTTGGAAGATCTAAAAATCCCACTCTCCTTCTAAACCATTTTGTCTTGAAGAAAGATTCTTTATTGTTCAGGCATTTTTCTCTTTTAATTTTAGTTTTGTTGAGTTGTTTTTCTGTTAACCTGAGTAACTTTCTTAACATTTCCCAAGCTCAGCTTCCTAATCTATGAAAAGGAGTCAACAGCAATCACCCTACCCCCTCCACCTCTGTCATCCACCTTCCTGCCTCCATCATCTCTGTCCTGTACTGCTGCACTGGCCTTCTAATGGCATCTTTGTTTCCACCCTTAGCTCCCTTCAGTCCAGCTTCACTCAGGGGACAGAGTAATATTTTAAAACATTAATTGGGCCACGTGTGGTGGCTCACGCCTGTAATCCCAGTGCTTTAGGGGGCAGAGGCAGGAGGATCACCAGGTCAAGAGATCAAACCCAACCCGGCCAACATGGTGAAAACCCATCTCTACTAAAAATATAAAATATTAGCTGGGCGTGGTGGTGTGTGCCTGTAGTCTCAGCTACTCGAGAGGCTGAGGCAGGAGAATCACTTGAACCCAGGAGGCAGAGTTTGCAGTGAGCCAAGATCACACCACTGTACTCAGCCTGTGCGAGAGTGAGAATCCTTCTCAAAAAAAAAAAAAAATGAATCGGATCACAACAGTTTCCTTAAAACTTTCCAATGAATCTATTCATGTATGATTTACTTTCAGCTATGTCTATCATCTCCTAACCCTCTGGCCTTGGCTCACTCAATCCTAATAATGACTGCTGGCCTCTTCATGTTCTTTATATGTGCTGAGCTCATTGTCATTCAGGGCACGTATTCTTCTCTCTACCTGTACCATTTTTTTTTCTCAGATACACATACAGTTCACTCCCTCACATCATTTATTGAAATATTGCTACCTTTAAATACATCACCTCTTTCTTATCTCTATAACCTGCTTTAGATTTCTTTACAGCACTAATCATTAGATAGCATTATGTCACATATATATGTAATAAACATTGACTTACTAACTGATCTACCTCACTGGAATATATGTTTCATGAGGGTTGGGACTTTTTGTGGTTTACTGGTATGTGCATGGCCCCCAAAGCATCTCTGGCACATTTTAAGTGCCAAATAAATAATTGGTGAATAAATAAATAAATAAAAGATTTTAAACCCCTTACAATCTTGACATGTGGATTAAATAAAATAAATTATTAAAAGTGTGGTAACACTTGGCAATAAATTATCACTCAGTAAAAGACAGCTGTTTTTATTGTTGAAGCTAAATTTTATTTTCCCATGAAGTATGTAGAGTTATCATCAGGATAAGACCTTTTTTTCCTTTATCAGTGAGAATGCTGTGATAATTAGTTTCATATGTCAACTTGTCTGAGCCATGATGCCAAGATATTTGATCAAATACTATTCTGAATGCTTATCTGATGCTGTTTTGGGTGACATTTACATTTTCACTGGTGGGACTTTGAATAAAGAAGATTGACCTCCATAATGTGGGCCTTATTCAGTTGAAGGCCTATAAGTAAAAAGCCTATCCTGCTATCAAGAGGGAATTCTTTCGCAAACGACCTTCAGAGTTCATCTGTAATATTAGTTCTTTCTGTTTCTACAGCATATTGCTCTTCAACGCAAACTTCAACTCTTTCCTAAGTCTCCAGCCTGCCAGACTCCCACATCAGATTTGGGACTTGTCAAGTCTCCATAATCATATGAATCAATTTCTTAAAATAAATATCTTGTACACATACATATACACACACACTCCATTTGTTCTGTTTCTCTGTAGAACATTGACAAATACAGTTTATTTCAGCTGCAAGCATGTCCTACCAGCTATACTCTATTATGTCTGTTGTCACAAAAGGCTAAAACATTGGGGATTTATTTTTTCACATCAATGTGTTTGCTTATAAGCAGTTTGGTACTGGCAGAGCTGTGGCTCAGCATCTCTCCTCGTCTTTGGTCTTCCCTTTGAAGACACAATATGGTGGCTGCACTTTCAAACAATTGGATTCTCATGCAGTCACATCAAAGAAAGGAAGGAACAAATGATGGATCTCGAACGGTTTTCCCATTTATCAAGGACGAAAATCTTTTCCTAAAGCCTCCCACATTACTTCTCTTTGTGTTTTTCTGATTTGAATGTATTTACTTTTCCATACCTTACTGCAAGGGAAGCTGGGAAAATGTTATGATAGAAAAAAAGAATGATGGGGAAATAGCTGTAGTTAGACAACTATGGCATAGGCCGTGTGTCATAAGAAAATATGGTAACAATATAATGGAAATATGATAGGATTCTAAATGAGTCACACCTGGTACATAAGATTTCTATTGCTGCATAGTAAATTACCACAAATTCAGTGGCCTTAAATAACAGACATTTATTATCTCACAGTTACTGTGGGTCAGAAATCTGAGCACAGCTTAGCCAGGTCCATGAATCAGGGTGTTAGGAAGTTTAAATCAAGCTGTGGACCAGGATGATAATCTCATTTTGAGCTCCAGGTCCTCTTCCAACTCCCTGGTTGCTGGCAGAGTTCTGTTTTTTGTGATTGTAGGACTAAAGTTCTCTGTCACGTGGACCTTTCTACACATACATTTTGCTCTTTCAGACAAAAAAGAGAGCACCTGCTGCTGCTGCTACTTGTTTCTTACTTCTAGACAGGTGTTTAAAGGCCTTTTAAGATTAGGTCAGAGCTATCCAAGATCCCCTGCAATTAATTTAAAGTCAACTGATTTAGGGATCCTAATTATATCTACCCAATTTCTTCACCTTTTCCATATGACATAATCACAGCAGTGAAGTCCTACAACTGATACCACATTCTGTTGGTGAAATTCCAGTTACAGGTCCTTCTCACATGAAAGGGGAGGGAATTGTACAAGCATGTACATTGGGGATAATCTTAGAATTTTCCCTACCATATCTGGATTCTTGTTTTTATCTGTATAGCCTTTACCTAGTTGCTTAACTTCTGTGAGGCTCACCTTTTCCATATAAAAATAATGGGGTCAATTGAATTTATAGCGTTGCTTAAGTGTTAACTGCTGTAAGTATTCAAGTATTTGGAAATACCTAGCTCTGTAGTTGGCTCATAGAATGCAAATACTACACTCCTCTCTAATCATCTACAGAGTTGTTAAATAAGATGAACTAAGTAAAACGCTTAGACAGTATATGGCACATAGAAATAATAAAATAAATGTCACATTCCTCTTCACTTTTACATGATGCTTTTTTTTTTTTTTTTTTTTTTTTTTACACAGAGTCTCTTTCTGTCACCCAGACTGGAGTGCAGCGGTACAATCTCAGCTGACTGCTACCTTCGCCTCCTAGATTCAAGTGATCCTCCCACCTCTGCCTCCCTAGTAGCTGGGATTACAAGCTTACGCTACCACACCTGGATAATTTTAGTATTTTTAGTAGAGACAGGGTTTCACCATGTTGGCCAGGCTAGACCTGAACTCCTGACCTCAAGTGATCCTCCTGCTTTGGACTCCCAAAGTGCTGTTATTACAGGCGTGAGGTACCACGTGCAGCTTACATAATGCTACTTTACAAGACAGTGCTTAAAAAAAAAGGCAAACATCATAAAAAGATTTATAATGTTTCTGACAGTCATTTAATTTTTAATGAGTTTTTATAATTTTAATTAAATCCTAAAGAAAAATTGAAAAATCTGATCTTCCAGGACACTTAAGTTGAAAATAATTTTATTTACAGTAAGTTTTCTTTAAAAACTATAAAATTATGTAAATTTTTATCAAATGCCCTTCATACTGTAGCATTGTTGAATGTTTTCAATGCCTAAAGATAATGTGATACACAATTTGGAAGGAAAATATTATAAATACTATTTCAATTTTTAAAGTTTCATTTAAAATGTCACTTGCTTCTGAACAAGAATTTGAAGCAGCTTACAAGAATAAATAGCAAAACATTTTCTTTAAAAAAATTTAAAAACGGAAAGTCAGAGATCATTTATTTAGAGAAGTTAAGACATAAATGCTCCCAGAAATGTGTTACTAGAGGAGAACACAAAATTTAGCCCTGTATTTCTTAGCAGTTAAAGCAAAAAGGAAATAGTAGTAAGTAAAGTCATTAATATTCTCATGAGAAGAAATACATATGTACCTTTAAACTCTTTCAGGGAAGAAAACCAATTATTTTTCCACCTTAGCATCCCTTTGGCCTAGCCTAGTGTCTTTGACCTTAGGCTCTAAATACATGGTTCTTGAACTGAATTGACCTGTCACCAAAACTAGCTTTCATCTGAATATTAATAGAGAGAAAAGTATCATGTGGCTACTGACATAAGGGATGCTGGTTAATATTATTAGCAAGATATTCCAATGTATGTTTGAGAAGACACAAAAATGTTCTTCATATAGTAGTTTCTCACGGCTGGTATATAGAATTTAATTTTGATAAAATTATTTCCTTAAGGAGCTAAGCATAGTCTTTAGAAATCCTTAACTTTTAATAACTTATTTACTATTAGACTTTGCTAAAGCATTTAAATATTTTAGATATGGTCCTTGCATTCCAAGAAATCACAACACAACTAATGTGGGATTGCCTTCTCTGACAAGCCCTGAAATATTAGCACTCTGGAGAGGTTTGACTAAAGGATCAAGTGACGTTTGAATCTGTTATTTTGTTAACCAAGCCTAACATATATTTTACTCAGAAAGAAACAGCCATCCACATTCTGCACCAGTGTGCCTCCAAATGGGTCCAAGGTTGTCTGCAGAAAGAGGAAATTGCCTAAATTCTTGAGTTCTTGATTTAGATCCCAAAGTCTGTTGCATAGAGAATAAGAAAAACTGGCCTAGATAATTTAAGATCTTGTGTGGTGAATTGTCAATTTCAATAATTAAAGATTCCAGTGCTATGGTTGGATATGATTTGTCCCTACCAAAATTCATCTTGAAATTTGATCCCTGATGTGGCAATGTTGAAAGGTAGGACCTAGTGGGAGGTGTTTGGGTTATGAGAGTGAATCCCTCATGAATGGTTTGGTGCTGTTCTCATGGTACTGAGGTCTTTCTCTTGATAGATTGGATTAGTTCTCAGGCTAATGAATTTATTCTCTTGACTGTGAGTTGTTGTAACGTGAAGGACATCCCTTGGGTTTTGTCTCTTAGCCTGTGTCCACTTTCATTTTGATTCTCTAACACATTGTGATGGACCAGGAAGGCCTTTAACAGAAGCCTGCAGATGCCAAGGTCATGCTTCTTATGCTCCCCAGCCTGCAGAACTGTGAGCTAGATAAACCTCAGCTCCAGGTATTTTGTTTTAGCAACATAAAATGGACTAAGACACCCAGGATGCCTCCCTTATCAATTTGGCTTGGAAAAATATCATATAGTAATGATATTACCAAATTAAGTTAGTGTGAGCATATACTTCTATGCCTGACTTGAATTATTGAATGCAATATTATTCATATTGTTATTTAAAATTTGTAAAATGTGGAGCCAAAGTCAACAATTTTTGTTGCTTCCCTTTTGCCACCAACTAGTCAACAATTTTGACTGCTCTTGAAAGAAACTATTGGCTCTTAATAGCAAAATATGCCAACAGTGTTGAAAAAAAAGTAAGCCTGTGAGGTAAGCAGAATTCTAAATGACTCCCTAAGAGTCCCTCGTATCTACACAGCTTATACCTGTTTTTCAGTTAAACATTAACTAGATACTGCTGTGAATTGATTGTGTTGATGTAATTAATGTACCAAATCAGCTGACTTTAATATAGAGCAATTATCCATGTGGGTCTGAGCTAATCACATGAGGTCTTTAAAAGCAGAGCTTTTAGTTGGTTGCAGCCAGAGAGACACACTTTAGGCGGCCTAGAGGAAAGCCAGTATCCATGTTCTCAATGGTGCGTGTGGGCCACGTGGCGAGAAACTGAAGGAGACATCTAGAAGAAGAGTGGTCCTGGCCAACAGCTTAAAACAACAACAACAACAACAAAAAACCAGAAAATAAGTTGGGACCTCAGCCCTACAACCGCAAAGAACTAAATTCTGCCAAAACACACAGAGGACCTCAATACTTCGATGAGAACCATAGCCCTATCAAAAACCTTGATTTCAGCTAGTGAGACCCTGCGTAGAAACTCCGGCCATGCTGCACCTGGATTCTAACCTACAGAAACTGTAAGGTAATACATATATGCTGTTTTAAATTAGTAAATTTGTGGTAATTTGTTGCACAGTATGCATTTAACAAGAATTAATATATAATACATTTGATTAATCTAAAATAAATCAAGTTATTAGACACATTAAGAGAAGGAATAGTAGAATTCAACTGTCTAGACTTCTTAGAATTTGTGTCTAAAATATAGAGTTAATTTCTTCCAATTTCAGCTTTTCCCATGCACAGAGTAAGAAAAGCATACAACTTATTTGGAGAACATCAAGTGTGTATTATTAAATTGCTATATTGCTTATTTGAAAGTAGTTGTGAACAATACTGGAAACAAACAAAAAATAGTTTAATGTTACGTCCAGGAGGACTGTCAATGGAGTTTGCACATTACTCAGCACTAATGTAAGCCATTGAACATTTTTGAGTGGTTGAAGAGGCTGATTGGAATTACTCAGAAGAAAGATTGCCTTTCCATAGATTAGGAGTGGACCATGAGGCTGTTGTAATACACCATGTTAAATCATGTGCTATGAACCTTCATGAAGATATAGTAAAAGAGTAATGAGCAGATGTTAAAGCCGGAGAGTTTGAATTCTAAGGATTTGAGGTCAAATGGATATGTGCTTTTGCAATCTAAGATTATAGTTTTTAAGCCTGAGTGTGATTATGTTGATTGTAGTGCCATTAAGAAAAGTATGTAAGTCACAAAGTAACGAGTTTGAAGATGCTGTATTTAGTCTGGATAAATGAATGATTTCCCAGCATGTCATATTTTAAGTAATGAGATGGACAAGCGGTAGGAAGTGAGCAAAAATTCCCTGAAAAGGGGAGATTGTTGCAGAAATAGATTTGGGTTATCAGGATGTATTAGTCATGGCAGGTGTCCCCTTCAAGGGAAAGAGGATAGAAATAAAAGTAGAGAATATGAAAGCACACAAGTGGCAAAATGTTACATTCAGAAGACAGTAAAAATTGAAAGTAACTTTTACTGTTAAACTTAACAGTAAAAGTTGAAAAAGCTATACATTTCTTGAACAGCTATATTGAGAGATTTTTTTAAGGAAGTAATGACAAGTTATTCCAGTGGGTACAATGTGATGAGTAATGATAAAAGACCTTTGAATTTGGTTACTGAGATGTTGATGGTGAACTTCAAAAACAGTTTCAGTAAAATAACTTATTTCAGTAAAATAATAAGAAAACTGCACATAAACTTTGTATGATTGAAGTTGAAGGGAAAGGGAGAGATAAGATATTATCAGGGAGAGGGGTCATTTATTCATCTGTATTTCTGTTAATAAATTCCAAGGACAACGCTGGACATAAGTCTCAGATATGAATAAGACCAATTTATATGTACATATATGATGCTATGTACAATTTACATGTACGTATATGATGATTAAGTTGAACTTTCTGGTAAGCTGCCTGTCAGATTACAATTTAATGCATCTTATTCAGTATTATACATACATAAACACACACAATATGCATAGGCATTTTATGTATCTACACATAATCAACCTAATAAATTAATTTGGTTTTTGAAATATTCAACCAAATGATCTGTTTAATATTTTTCCTGAAGACTCACAATACTTTGCAAATCCCAGTTCATTAATCCTTGTTAGTACTTGAAAAAAAAAAAAAAAGAATAATAATAACTTTATTCAGTATAGAAATGGGCTTAACCTCAGGCCTATTTCTTGAACTTTTATAAAAACCAGTAAATGAATATATATTTAAATTTCAGGTATAATATTTCCACTGACATAGTTAAAATAATAAATATTTTGTTTTAAATTGAGGTTATGGCCAGCATAGATTTCTTTGCAAGGAAACTTAAATGGTTGATAGTAATTAGGGTAAACTCATAATGGTCTGAAGGACAGACACTTGTATTCAAGTTCTCTTTATTAATATATTCACATAAATCAAATTTCCATTTCCCCTAACAGAATAGGAGCCTTTTTCTTCTAATGCTTTGTCTGAAGAAAGACTATTCATAGTATTAATGAGTGAAGACTGTACTCATTGAGGAATATCTATAGAGGAAGAAAAGGAAGCATTCTTTTGCTAAATATAGCACAAAAACTACATTCAGGAGACAAATCTTAGATTCATAATATAGTACATAAGAATGATGGCGGAAAGCTTGAGAGTCTGAAGAAAAATAGGCCACTGTGTGTGAAGGTTAATTCAAGGCTAAAACTGAGATTTTTAGAATTCTAAATTAATGATTTAAAAACATGCCTATAATCCGAAAACCTTACAATTCAGTGTTGTTCTGCATTAACTCCTCTGAGGGAGACTTCTGTTAGCAATCAGGGTAGACTTCTGCAACTAACCTCAGAACTCATTCATTCACATTAGTCTCAGTAGTTCTCATCCCCAAGCATGACTAAGAAATAAGTGAAATTCTATACAGTGTGCCCAATTCCAATGTCCCAGACTCCTTTGGGCATCACATCTATTAATGTTTGTTCTGAAGTTGATATATGTCTTATGATAGATAGTCAGACTGCTGGCAACACTTCACCCTCCACCCCCACAGATAGAAACTCTAGAATTTTCCTCACACTCTCTTTACTTCCCAAGATGGCCAAGATAACTTATGACAGCTATATCAGTGCTACTGTGTTCACTGGGAAAGTTCTAAGTATATGAACTTTCAAAAGCAGTCCAGTTGTTTCCAAACTCAAGTATAAAGGTTTCTTTTAAGGTCTAAACCTTCAAATGTCCTCATATAAGAGTAGTAATATTTTCAATACACATTTATAAGGAAATTCATATGTTTATAATGGACTTAAGGATTCTGTATAAAAACTCATAATCCCTGTGGTTCAAAACCTCAAAGATAAGAAATCACCAATTTTAGTCTTATTTCTCATTTTTAAAAACTAAAGCCTAAAGAAGTTTAGTGACTTACCCAAGGTGTAACATTTAAATGGGAGCAGCATTTGGGACTAGAACCCAAGCCTGCTGAATCCCAGAGAGAGTCAAGTACTGTAATGTCAAACTCACCGAAGACCACTAGGAATACATCTTCAGTCAGGATGATTTCTAGAGCGAAAGAATGTCCATCATTGGAACTGTGTGCTGTCATGGTAGGAGGCAGTAAGGAAAGTGTTAATACAAGATTTGGGGATATTCTCTGTGATTCTAAAACTTAAAGGAAATTGAGGCCATTCTGGATTGGGTGCCATCTGGAAGTGGGAACAGTATGGTAACTGAGTATTTTGGTAATTTTTATCTAGGAGGGATTACTGAAGTGGAGTGAGAAGGAAAGGAATATGTTTAGTTCGTCTTGTGGTGGCAGAGTCTCTATATTATCTTTGACCTGGTCACTGAGTGGCATTGTCTTTGTCTTGTTTCATCACAGTCACGTGTGCTTTGTTTGATAATTGTTTATATTGTTTGTATCCTGTAACCTTGTTTACCGTCCGCTGGGAATTTCATGGCCTAGCTGTGGGCTACCAGAGTCATTTTTCATCTTCTTGATCACATATAGCGCCTACTATACTTACTGTGCACATTGATTCAGAAAGCAGCACTTGAACCAATAGATTGAAGTTGTAAAAAGAAACATTCCAGTTCAGTACAGGACACAATGTGACGTTTAAGGATAAAGTGAGTTGTCTCACAAACCTGTGTGTTTCCTGCTGCTGGAATGATCCACGAGTCAGGATCCTCTGGTAAGAGCATGATTGGAATAAATGTAGTTTGCATCTCTAAGATTTTACATTTTTCGGTCTGATACACAAAGTTTCTATAATCATAAAGGTTTGGAGTTCAGTTGGAAGAGACAGTCACAGCTAAAATAATTTTTTATCAGGTTATTATGGTCAAACATCAGCTTTTATTTCATATATCCTAGTAAATTATGTGCCTTCATAAAGGTTTATGTTGTAATTCAAATACTGAATTTTGTCTCCTATCTTACACTCTATATTTCATAAAAACACATTTGTATAAGCAACACATCTAAAATTAGAAGAATACATAGAATGTCAGCAGTCTTTTGCAAAATGATGAAATGTACATTCATTTAAAATTTCCTTAACTTTTTTGAACACTTTCAACTCTTCCCATTCTCCATGTGCTTAAGATACACCCCTTATATCTCAGCCTGCAGCCTGTTGGATTGCTATCCTTCCAACAATATACAACCTGAGAATTCAAATGTGCTTCCTGAATACAACGTCTCTGATTTTATCCTGTAGATAATGAGGTGAGGCCTGAAATGAAGGCCAAATATCATCTGCTTTATTGACATCTGGTGAAACCATGAAGGCTTCAAATAGCCTAATTGCAAGTTCTCTTCACCCTGTTCTTGTGGATAAGTCCCCCCTAGCCACACAACCCTCCTTAGCAAGAAATCAGGTATGGTTCCTGCTTATCCTTGGGTTTCAGTTATCAGCAAACTCATAAAATTACTCAAACCAATCATGTCCTCCCATAGAAACCATGGGGCATCTCAACCTCTTGATTCTGCAAAGCCTGCTTCCCACAACCACTGGTTGTATACTCTATTCCCAAATGCAACCATTGTGTGTGTCCCTGTGTGGCAGGCAGTATTGTTCTTCCCAGGCTGTGGGTGTACGTGACTGCTAAACTGGTGTTGATCTCATCTGTCCAGTGTTACGTGTTGTGTGTTGGGCCATCCCCATAACTCTAGGGCAGGAATCCCTCCCTCTCCAAAGGGTTGAAGAGAAGGTAATTGACGCATAGAACCCTCTATTTTCCTAAAGCGGTAATAAATACTTCTTATTATTTTTATTTTTTAACACTCTGTGTTCCATAGTACCAGTTATATTGTGATTTAAATTATAATTACTATTTCTCAAATATGATTCCTTATTGCCATGTGGACAGGAATTTGAGTCTTACTCAGCTTTGTATTTTCTCTATGGCCTAATATGGCATTTTACAGATTATAATTTAGTTTATACTCTATTAGTACTTTTTGCCTTCTTTCTAAATTTAGATCATCTTGTGTCTTTTTTAAATCATGAGAAACATTTTTATTTGTAATATTGAAACTGTTTTTGTTTTACTATTAAAAGAAAAAAGTACATTAAAATGAAATATTTTACTGGATTGGCCCTGAAGCTGGCAATAAAGCTGTGACTGAGAGCCACTTCAGCAAATTTCATCAGTTCTGTATCTGGCTGGAGGCTGATGCTAAAGCTAGTTGTCCCATCGCTCAACCATCAGCCTTACTGGGCTGACACATTTCTTATTAATTTGATCCTTTATTTCTGTACTACTGGACATCATGCACCACTGATAAAACCAAGAATATAACTGCTACATCATTGTTAGAAATTGAACCATTTTTATAGTTTAGGCCAGCTCCAAAAAGTGTTGAATTTTCGTTAGCTTTTGCTTTAATAAGAAAGTAATTGAGACATGCACACAACTAGAAGATGAGTTAGAATATCCAGTGAATAACAAGAGTATACACTACACAAGATTATTTGAAACGTGGTCCTATTTCTTTGTGTGCAATCTGTTTGAGAAATGTTACTGTATTATTTGACTCTCTTCCTATGTTTTATCATGTTCTAATTTAAACTTCACTTAAACTGGGTTAGTTCTAATTAATATTTGGGTCATCTTTTCATGTAGTAAAATTATTACTACTTGTCTCTTTATAAGCATACAGTATAGTACATCATACACAGTTCTTGAGTGAATAGTAAAATAGATGAACTTTGGCTCTTATTGTTCATGACATAATCTATAATTCTGTTTTTAGCCACTTAGATGTATTGGTAAAAATATGTCCCAAAGCAGAAAAAGACATAAACTGATGCTTTTTATTTTTTCCTAAAAAGATAATATGATCTTCACACTTTTTAAAATAGGTGGTTATCTTCAGTATGTACATGCATTCTTCAATATAATAAGTGTATAATAGTTCAATTTCTACTCATCTAAGAATTTTAAAGAATGTGGTAAGTTTCAATGACTATTGATTACTACTAGCACTTATTTCACTGGCCATACATTGCTTCTAGGTGTTAATGTGAAAACTATCTATAAAACATGATGACATTTAATTTATTATAGATAGCTGAATATATTACCAACATTCAGTCAGTCTATGGCAATTCATAGTTATTTAAATATTCAGCAATCATATAGACTATTTATATTCTACTTAAGAGTCTGTGTTTTTTCTGCTTGATTTCACATTTGATTAAATATTTTAAATGGATACTCATTGCTCATAGACGCTCCTTTCAGTGATGTCCCATATCAATGGTAGACAAGTGTACTGGACCTCCCTATTGCCCAACTTAAGGGGGCATTATTCATATACAGTTTACTTGTTGGTACCTCCTGGAACATGACTTCCTGTAAGGATACCAGAGTTTCTGGTTTTAGTCAAGTTAAGGAGAGAAGACTAATACAGGTAACAAAGCTAGACCCTTGCAGAAGGAGCAACACTAATGGGAGAACATTTCTCTAAAGAAATGGAGGTGAGATGTAGGAATGTATGGATAAATTGACTCTAGTGAAGGTGCACAGAAAATGTTTTGGAGAGACTGAGAACAAGGAAGAGAAGTTTAACTACATAAGCCTGGGTAACAGAAGCTTTGTAGGCTTCTGAGCAGAGAAATGATGAGAGGAAACTCAAGTTTCTGGAGATGATGATGGATTTTAGAGGGCAGAGGGAAGGTAATACTAATGTAGAAGTGAAGGCATTTAGGTCTATTGTGAGATAAGATTGAAGAACAAAGCTGTCTCTCAGCTGTCTAGTCGATTCTTTCCTAGAACTTCTGGCAAACTTCCAGTTTATTCTTAAATTTACTCCTTTCTGGTAGTCACATTTTCTTATCACACCTACTGAATTTTAAAGAAGTTGTATGATATTCTCTAAATATGTAATGCGTTTGTCTTGATCTGCTTTGTGTTGCTCTAAAGGAGTACTTGACACTGGGTAATTTATAATGAAAAGAGATTTACTATTTCACGGTCCCGCAGGCTGTACAAGAAACGTGGCACCAGCATCTGGTTCTGTGGAGGGGGCTCATGGAAGAAGGGGAAGGGGAGCTGGTGTGTCACATGGTGAGAGAGACAGCAAGAGAGGGCAGAGAGTGCCAGACTCTTTATTAGTCACTTCCAGTAAAAACAGAGTGAGAACTCACTCATTACTGCAAGGAGAGCACCAAACCCTTCATGAGGGATCTGCCTCCATGACTGAAACACCTCCCACTAGGATCAAATTGCAACAAGAGGTTTGTAGGGGACAAATACCTGAGCTTGTATGTCTTGCTTCCTAAATAATATTAGAAAATTGTTAGAAGGCATCACTAATACTTATTAGCCATAATTATTATAACTAGAATGGTTTAAGTAAACACTTCATGAATTCTTACTGTATTTGAAAAGGTGTAAAGTAGATTTTTGGGGAGTTTGAAGAGTGCACTTGAGAATGGAAGGGATATGTGTGTATATATTTTTACATATATTTTACATATTAAGATATATACCAGAAAGAGTCTCAAATGCTTCTTTTAATTGACCTTCACGATAATTCTATGAAACAATTCTTCTATAGCAGAGGAAACAGGCCTAGAGATTTTGAATAATAGGTTAAATGTGAAGAAATCCAGAATGAACCCAAGCCAGGCTGACCCTATTATATTCTCATCGGAGAGACTAACAGTGGATTTTACTGCCACCATATTATTATGTTAGTAGAATAAGGCAGTGTTGCCTGTTTTCCTAAAAGATATAATGATTTTCATGTTGACAACTAAAACGATTATTTAAATTACCTTTTCCTAGAATCATGAGAAAGTAAGATGTAGGGAAAAAAAGTTATAGACTTTATTTCACAGTTTAACTTAAGAAAAATTGTGTACACATATGCCAAATACATAGCCAGACCATGAAAGACTTAAGGTTCTAGAAGTTAAAGTTGCTCAAAAATAAAAACCATGTAGATATTACATCATTATTTTGTTTACTTGAAATCCTGCAGTTATTGCAGAACTGTTTCTTAAATGCCTCCTAAGAGGACGACATTCACTATGTTCAATATGGGATTCAGAGCTTGACTCCAGTAACACATTAAATTGCATTACAATGAATTAACTGTGGACATTTATCAGGAATGAATAGCTATAGGGTATTACCATATTTCACAAAAACATTATCTGTAATTATCTCCAAACTTACCAGCACATATTTTCCAAGTGTCAGTGAATACTTATCAGAGGTAAACTAGCTCTTTTCTTTTTTTGTTTGAAAATGATACACTGAACATTCTTTATTAAGAGCCCTACTTTTGTAGCTATTCCACTTGACTTCTGAAATATTGAAGAAAAGTTTTGATAACATAATAGGGTAGCAGAAAGGAATTTACCAAAAATGTAGATAATATATTCAGGAGATTTATATGTAATTTGTTACAGTATTTCCAAATAGAAGTGCTGGGAGAAAGAATTATAAGCAGCTCTAAACTGCTATGAGGGCTTAGAGTTCACAAGTTCTGGATTCCATGTCTGATTCTAACACAGGATGTATATATATCCCCTGATAAAGCAATTAATCTATTCTGCATTAGCTCCCCTATTGTAAAATTAAACACTGACATATACTTACCATGTAAGGCTATTTTAAAATCTGAGTCATTTAACTTAGTATTTAAACATTTATGAGGCTGGATGACATTTATGTAAAAATTATTATCATTGCTATTTTCAGGTTATTTGGACTTGCCAAAAAAAAAACAAAACAAAAAAAAAAACAAAAAACTTGTCTGCTTGCTCTGTAATCTTGCGTATTCTTTAGCCTCACAAAAGAGGAGACAGTAAAATTAGGCATCTGGCATCACTGAGAAAAGCCTTCGATGCATTCCAGTTTTTTACTTCTTCTGCCAGCAGAGCCCTGTGTTTGTGTTACTCAAATTGGATGCAGGTGTGCATCCATCCACACTCTTACAACCACGTAACAAATGGAGAAAATGGAACACAACACACTACTCAGAGTCTTTGGGAACCAAAAATGCTCAGTAATGAAGCTTACCTCCCTTCCTTATATGTGCATCCAGTCAGACTTCACAGCCAATGGGATTAAATCACAAAATCCTGGTTTTAAGAGCCAAGAAAGCTTAAATCCCTTATAGATACTCTATTTGGCCTCTTTTAAGTACATCTTATATCTTGCTTTTTACTTTTTTGAGGAAGGGAGATATACACAAATACCAGACCTATGCTATTACACTTTTGTTAACCAGAATTAGAGTCTATTTTTGACCACTATGATAAGCTAATTTCACTAAAGTGTAAAATATTTTATATCATGCATGACATAGAAACTGTTGACATTCTTATATTCTGCACTTGAGGTTCTTCTGAAAGTTCCCAATTTTCAGGGCAGATGAATTATGATCGTTCTAGTACTCTGAAAAGGCAATTGTGCAGAAACAAACCAAAAAAACCTCTTGTTTTTATTCTTTTTCAGAGCTCATCAGCTTTGTTGATAATTGCACTATTCACCTAACACTGGACACATCGTGCATTGTAAACTTTTTAATTCAATTTTCCATATGACACTGTTGCTTTGGGGTCATATGAAGGACGTGTCAAACGTTTCGAGTAGGAAGCTGTTGAACAGTTAGAAGGAAATGTTGAGACTTACATTTCTGTTATTAGCCTATTAGTGAAATTTTTCAATCACTGTATTTGTCAATTGTATATTATAACTCTTCGTATTTATATTTTTCTTTTGCTTTTTGGTGTCCTATTTCAATTATGGATGATAGTTTTTTTTAGAGTAACTCAGTAGTTAGTTACTTGATTAGCTAAATATTTTAAATTGTATACTTATATCTATGAGATTACTTACCAGCAATGCTAAAGAGAAATTGAAGTGATCATAGCGGAGACTGTAATTTTCAAAAATAGCTAAATATTATTAGAATGAAAAGATTATCTGTGTAACTTGTGAGCCATGCCCTCTAAAAAGCTTTGGGAATAATATAAAAGTTTATTCTCTGAAGTGTTTGTATGTATTTTCTGGTAAAGTAATAAATTATTCTTTCCAGGTGAATGTCTAGCTTTCTTATGGAGCTGTAACCACATAGAAACCTTACTGCAATTATGCTTTTTTATTTTTCATTCAACCATTTATTTTGAAAATAATTTAATGTTCTGTTGAAATTAGGTATAAAATTAATCCATACTTAAAATATATTCTTTTAAATTTTATTTAATTTTAATTTTTTAATTTTAATTTCAATGGGTTTTTGGGAATAGGTGGTTTTGGTTACATGGATAAGTTTTTTAGTGGTGATTTCTGAAATTTTGGTGTACCCACTACCCAAGCAGTGTACACTGTACCCAATATGTAGTCTTTTATTCTTCATCCCCTCTCACTTTTCTTGAGTCTCCAAAGTCCGTTATATCATTCTTATGCTTTTGTGTTCTCATAGCTTAGCTTCCACTTATAAGTAAGAACATACGATATTTGGTTTTCCATTCCTGAGTTACTTCACTTAGACTAATGATCTCTAACTCCATTCAAGTTGCTTCAAAGGCCATTATTTTGTTCCGTTTTATGGCTGAGTAATATTCCATGGTGTATATCTACCACATTTTCTTTATTTACTTGTGGGTTGATGGGCATTTAGGTTGGTTCCATACTTTTATAATTGCAAATTGTCCTGCTATAAACATGCATGTACATGTGTCTTTTTTATATGACTTATTTTCCTTTGTGTAGATACCCAGTAGTGGGATTGATGGATCAAATGATAGTTCTACTTTTAGTTCTTTAAGGAATCTCCACACTGTTTTCCATAGTGGTTGTACTAGTTTACATTCCCACCAGCAGTGTAAAAGTGTTCCCTTTTCACCACATACACACCAATATTTATTATTTCTTGATTTTTAAATTATGACCATTCTTGCAGGAATAAGGTACTATTTCAGTGTAGTTTTTATTTGCATTTCCCTGATAATTAGTGATGTTTAGCATGTTTCATGTTTGTTGGCTGTTTGTATGTCTTTTGAGAATTGTCTATTCACTTTCTTTGTCCACTTTTTGATAAGATTATTTGTTTTTTTCTTGCTGATTTGAGTTCCTTGTAGATTCTGGATATTAGTCCTTTGTTGGATATGTAGTTTCCAAATATTTTCTTCTGAGTTGTCTGTTTACTCTGATAATTACTTTATTATTATTATTTTTTTTTTGAGACAGAGTCTCACTTCTTCACCCAGGCCGGAGTGCAATGGTGTGATCTCGACTCACTGCAACCTCCACCTCCCAGGTTCAAGTGATTCTCCTGCCTCAGCCTCCCCAGTAGCTGGGATTACCAGCATGTGCTATCACGCCCAAGCTAATTTTTGTATTTTTAGTAGAGACAGGGCTTCACCATGTTGCCCAGGCTGATCTTCAAATCCTGACCTCAAGTGGTCAATCTCCTGACCTCAAGTGACCTCAATCCTCCTGCCTTGGCCTCCCAAAGTGCTGGAATTACAGGTGTGAGCCAAAGTACCCAGACTGATAATTACTTATTTTGCTGTGCAGAAGCTTTTTAGTTTAATTAAGTCCCATCTATTTATCTTTCTTTATGTTTCATTTGCTTTTGGGTTCTTGGTCATGAATTCTTTGCCTAAGCCAATGTCTAGAATAGTTTTTCCAATATTATCTTTTAGAATTTTTGTGGATTCACAAAATTTCTAATTCACAGACTTAGGTTTAAGTCTTTGATCCATCTTGAGTTGATTTTTGTATAATATAAGAAGTGAGGATCTAGTTTTATTCTTCTACATGTCACTTGCCAATTATCCCATCACCATTTGTTGAAGAGGATGTCCTTTCCCCACTTTATGTTTTTGTCGGCTTTGTCTGGAATCAGTTGGCTGTAGTACTTGGCTTTAGTTCTGGGTTCTCTATTTTGTTCCATTGTTCTACATGCTTATTTTTATACCAGTGCCATGCTGTTTTGGCAAATATAGCCTTGTAGTATAGTTTGAAGTTTGGTAATGTGATACCTCCAGATTTGTTATTTTTGCTTACTCTTCTAGACATTGGCTTAGGCAAAGAATTCATGACCAAGAGCCAAAAGCAAATGCAGCAAAAGCACATATAAATAGGTGGGACTTAATTAAACTAAAAATCTTCTGCATAGCAAAATAATAATAATTATTTTTATTATCAGAGTAAACAGACAACCCCCAGAGTGGGAGAAAATATTTCAAACTATGCATCCAACAAAGTACTAATATCAAGAATGTAGAAGTAACTCAAATCAGAAAAAAATAAAAAAATAAAAAAAAATGCTTTAGCTAAGAGGGCTCTTTTGGTTCCACATGAATTGTAGGATTGTTTCTTCTAGTTCTGTGAAGAATGATGATGGTATTTTTATGGGAATTTCATTGAATCTATACATTGCATTTGGCACTGGTAATCTTAACAATATTGATTCAACCCCTTCATGAGCACTGGACGTTTTTCCTTTTGTTTGTGTCATCTATGATTTTTTTTTCAGCAGTGTTTTGTAGTTTTCCTTGTAGAGATCTTTCACCTCCTTGGTTAAGTATATTCCTAAGAATTTCATATATTTTTTGTAGCTGTTGTAAGCGGGGATTGTGTTCTTGATTTAAGTCTCAGCTTGGTCACTGTTGGTATATAGTGGTGCTACTGGTTTGTCTACATTGATTTTTGTCTCTTGAAACTGTACTGAATTCATTTATCAGATCTAGGAGCTTTGTAGATGAGTCTTTAGGGTTTTCTAGGTTTATGATAATATTATTGGTGAACAGTGACAATTTGACTCCCTCTTTTCCAAATTGGATGACCTTTATTTCTTCCTCTTGTCTGATTGTTCTGGCTAAGACTTCCAGTACAGCTTTCCCCATTCAGTGTGATGTTGGCTGTGGGTTTGTCATAGATGGCTTTTATTATTTTGAGATGTGTCCTTCTAAGCCAATTTTGTTGAGGGTTTTTATAAAGGGATGTTGGATTTTGTCAAATGCTTTTTAAAAATCTGTTGGGATAATCACATGATTTTTGTTTCTAATTATGTTTATGTGATGTACCGCATTTATTGACTTGCATATGTTAAATCATGCCTGCATCTCTGGTATGAAACCCACTTGATCATGAAAAATTATCTTTTTGATATGCTGTTGGATTTGGTTAACTAGTGTATTGTTGAGGATTTTTACATCTATGTTCATCAGGGATATTGGTCTGTAGTTTTCTTTTTTTATGTCCTTTCCTTGTTTTGGTATTCAGTGATACTGGATTTATGGAAAGATTTAGGGAGGATTCCCTTTTGCTGTATCTTTTGGAATAGTTTTCATAGGATTGATACCAGTCCTTTGAATGTCTGATACAATTCAGCTGTGAATCCATCTGGTCCTAAACTTTTTTGTTGGCAATTTTTAAATTAATGATTCAATCTTGCTGCTTGTTATTGGTCTATTCAGAGTTTCTATCTCTTCCTGATTGAATCTAGGAGGATTGTATATTTCCAAGAATTTATCCATCTTTTCTAGCTTATCTAGTTTTTGTGCACAAAGGTATTCATAGTAGCCTTGAATGATCTTTTGTATTTCTGTGGTATCCGTTGTAAAAAAATCCCCCATTTCATTTCTAATTGAGTTTATTTGATTCTTTGCTCTTCTTTTCTTTGTTAATCTCACTAATGGTCTATCAATTTTATCTTTTCAAAGGACTAGCTTTTTGTTTTGCTTATCTTTTGTGTTGTCGTTGTTTCAATTTCATTCAGTTCTGCTCTAATCTTATTTATTTTCTCTGGGTTTGGGTTTGGTTTGTTCTTGTTTCTCAGTTCCTTGAAATGTGACATTAGGTTGTCTATTTGTGCTCTTTCAGAATTTTTGATGTAGGCATTTAATGCTGTGAACTGTCCTGTTAGCATCACTTTTGCTGTATCCCAGAGGTTTTGATAAGTTGTATCACTAATTTCATTTATTTCAAAGAATTCTTAAATTTCCATCTTGATTTCATTGTTAGCTCAGAGATTATTCAGGAGCAGATTATTTAATTTCCATGTATTTGTATAGTTTTTAAGAACTCCTTTTGGAGTTAATTTCCAGGTTTATTCCACTGTGATCAGAGAAGATACTTGATATGATTTTGATTTTTCTTAAATTTATTGAGGCTTGTTTTATGGCCTATCATGTAGACTATCTTGGAGAATGTTTCATGCACTGATTAGAAGAATAGATATTTTGCAGTTGTTGCATAGAATATTCTGTAAAGATCTAAGTCCTTTTGTTCTAGGGTATGGTTTAAGTCCATTCTTAATTGACTTTTTGTCTTTGATACCTGTCTAGTGCTGTCAGTGGAGTATTGAAGTCCCCCACTATTATGGTGTTGCTGTCTGTTGCATTTCTTAGGTCTAGTAGTAGTTTTATCAATTTAGGAGCTCCAGTGTTAGATGCATATATATTAAAGGTTGTAATATCCTCCTATTGTACTAATCATTTTACTACATAATGTCTTTTCCTTTTTTACTGTTCTCGCTTTAACATATCTTTTGTCTGATATAAGAATAGCTACTCCTGGCCAGGCACGGTGGCTCACACCTGTAATCCCAGCACTTTGGGAGGCTGAGGCAGATGGATCATGAGGTCAGGAGATCAAGACCATCCTGGCTAAAATGGTGAAACCCCGTCTCTACTAAAAATACAAAAAATATTAGCCGGGCGTGGTGGCGGGCACCTGTAGTCCCAGCTACTTGGGAGGCTGAGGCAGGAGAATGGCGTGAACCCGGGAGGCAGAGCTTGCAGTGAGTTGAGATCATGTCACTGTGCTCCAGCCTGGGCAACAGAGTGAGACTCCCTCTCAAAAAAAAAAAAAAAAAAAAAAGAATAGCTACTCCTGCTCACTTAATGGTTTTCATTTGTGTGAAATATCTTTTCCTGCTGCTCCTTTACCTTATGTTTATGTGAGTCCTGTGTGTTAGGTGAGTCTCTTGAAGATAGCAGACACGTGGTTGGTGGAATTTTATCCATTCTGCCATCCTATATCTTTTAAGTAGAGTGTTTAGGCCATTTATATTCAATGTTAGTATTAAGATGTGAGGTAGTTGTTCTATTTATCACATTAGTTGTTGCCTAAATACTTTTTTTTTTTCCCCACTGTGCATTGTTTTTTAGGCCCTGTGAGATTCATGCATTAAGGAGATCCTATTTTGGTCTTATTCTTGATGACAACTAGAAGGAGCTCTCTCCACAAGTGTTTTGGTACCAAATTAATTTGTCATTACAAGGTTCAGTTCAACAATTGGTTGTCATTTGCACTGTACTCTATATTAACTGTACATCTGTTTGTAAAGATGCTAGTATTAGTTTTCTTATCATTGATAGTAGGAGAAACAAGATAAAACCAACATTAATCCAGTAGGCCAATGATTTAGATCTGGGGCTAATAAATTCCAGTTAGTAATGAATTCCAATAGCAAAGGATTGAAAATTTGGTTCACAATCTGTCATAATTAAAAAGGTAAACCCTTAACTTAAATCTTGAAGAGGCTGAATAAATACAACCAGTCTAGTGAGGACTCAGAGTTAATGAATGTCAGTAAATCCTCATTTAATGTTGTCAACAGGTTGCAAACTGACTTTAAGTGAAACAACATACAAAGAAACCAATTTTATCATAGGCTAATTGATATAAACAAGAGTTTAGTAACTACGGGGTGCTTCTGGTCACAAAAACATCACCAAACATCTAAATAAAGAACAAATGTGTCAGGTGCAGTGACTTACACCTGTAATCCAGTACTTTGGGATGCCAAGGCAGGTGGATCATTTGAGGCCAGGAGTTTGAAACCAGCCTGACCACCAATGTGAAACCCTGTCTCTACTAAAAATACAAAAATAGTTAGGCATGGTGGCACATACCTGTAATCCCAGTTCCAGCTAAGCCTTGCCTGGGCTTCTGACCTGTGGAAACTGTTAGATAATAAATGTTTGTCGTTTTCAGCTGCCCAATTTGTGGTAACTGGTTATGCAACAATATAAAACTAAGGCTAGGAGCAGTGGCTCACGCCTATAATCCTAGCACTTTGGGAGGCTGAGGAGGGCGGATCACCTGAGGTCAGGAGTTTGAGACCAGCCTGGCTAATATGGTAAAACCCCATCTCTACTAAAAATACAAATTAGCTGAGTGTGGTGGCATGTACCTGTAATCCTAGCTACACAGGAAGCTGAGGCTGGAGAATCACTGGAACCTGGGAGGCAGAGGCTACAGTGAGCCGAGACTGCGTCACTGCACTCCAGCCTGGGTGACAGAGTGAGACTTCGTATCAAAAAAAAAAAAAAAAAAAAAAAAATTAAGACAAACTCTTTGCCACCTAAAGTTTATCATTTTCCATGTTTTCTTTTACGTTAATGAATATATTTTCTTTGTAAAATTTCTAATTTTATTTCAGTATTACTGTTAATTTTTTAGATACTCTTTCATTTTCATTAATGAGGATACTAACAATATACATACCTTAAAATCTGTATCAAGCGTTTTGTTAATGTAGTTATATCTAGAATTGAATCTTCAGGGGGTATTTTTTAATATTAGATTTCATGTGCTTTGGAATTTTGGTTAGCATGCTTATTACATGTGTGGAGTTTGTTCTTGCTCTTTTTAATTTTTCTGCTTGCTCATGAGTTTGGCTTTGGTTGTCTCTACCCGTAACTCCAAAACCAAGTCTTATTATGGCAGTACTAGGAGTTCTGCCCTAGATGATTTCAGAATAATCACAGATTTTATTACCAAGTCAATAAGTGGCTTGGCTCACTTTCTAGTGGAAGAGCTTTGTTTGTAAGCTTCCACCTTCTTAGGCATGCTACTTTTTCTTAAACAAAGACAACAAAACAATCCCATAGCTACTTCTGGGATTTTTTAATAAAAAGCAAATTGCACCCTGATCTCTAGCTTTAAGCAGTGAGTGGAGTCCAGCCCCTGCCTGTGTGAGGCAGCTTTTAGTCCACTTTACCCCAATGAAGCCAAATACCTGGTGCCTCTGCCCGCTTCTCTCAACCAACACAGAACTCCTGTCACGTTTACTAATTTACATTTCTGTTTTTCTGATCTACAAAAAAATTTATCTTGTTTTCATTATGACTTTTTAGCCTTTGTATTAGTTTGCTATGGCTGCCATAACAAATACCACAAACTGGGTGGCCTAAACCAGGAGTCCCCAACCCCTGGGCCATGAATTAATACCAGTCCCTGGCCTGTTAGGAACCGGGCTGCATAGCAGGAGGTGAGAGGTAGGCAAGCAAGCATCACCGCCTGAGCTCCGCCTCCTGTCAGATCATAAGAACGCAAACCCTATTGTGAACTGCACATGTGAGGAATCTAGGCTGCATGCTCCTTATGAGAATCTAAGGCCTGATGATCTCAGGATGAACAGTTTCACCCTGAACCTGAAACTATCTGCCTCCCCACCCACTGCCAGTCTGTGCAAAAATGGTCTTTCCACACATCAATCCCTGGTGCCAAAAAGGTTGGTGACCACTGGCCTAAACAATGGAAACTCATCTGCTCATGATCTGAGGACCAGAAGTCCAAGATTAAGGTGTGTGTAGGGTTGGTCTCCTCTAGGGCCTTTTCTCCTTGGCTTGCAGATGGACCTCTCCTCCGTGTTTTCACATCACCTTCCATCTCCGCCTGTGTCATTTTTCTTATAAGAACATTGATCATATTGGATTAGGGTTCACACTAATAACCTCATCTAAGTTACTTCTTTGAAGGCCCTATCTCCAAATACAGCCATGTTTGAGGTAATGGGGGCTTCACCATATGAATTTTGGAGGTCATAGTTTAGCCTACAATAGTCTTTTTATTTGGAAATGATCCAGCATTGTTAGAATATTGAACGCACTGTAGTGGGGGTGGGAAATGGGACATTTTCTTCACTTATTGCAGGTATAGCTCTATATTCGTAGTGAACTGAAAATTCATTTCTTTTGAGATCTATTTTTATTTCTTTTCCTTAAAACACATAATATGTATGTTTATTTTTATACTTCTGATTACTAGGTTAATATCTAAATTCATTCTTCTAATTGTACAAGCTTGTTGTATACTTGTACAAGACTTGGAATGGTAAAAACTGATCATATATTGCGTAAGATATAATAATCTCATATTGTGCCATGTGGCCTCTGTTAGGACTAAGAGCAAGACATTGACTGCAGTCTGACCTCCTCACTTACTCTGAAGCTGGATGGAACTAAGAGACTGCTTTGGGTCACCTCCATTCTAGTTTGCTGCATTGTTCGAAAAACTTTGAGCTTCTTATTCTAGTTTAATAAAAACACAATTGCAAAATTAACTAAAATGTGGTTTCCTAACTTCTACCTTCAGCTATTCCTGGGTGATTAGAGCAAATTATTTATGCAGTGCTTCCTCTGGTTATGACAATGAAAGTGAGAAGTGCATTTAATTAGAAGGCCTCTGAATTTTTATAAATCACCGTCTTTTCACATTTCTCCATTAGTTTTGCAGAAGAAGCATCCTATACACTCCCAGCATTTGTCTGGTGTTCTTCACAAGATGTTAGGTGCATTGCTAGTGCTGTCTCCTCTACCCGAAGGTGCAGAGGGAGCTGAGACTTGCAGAAGCTGTACCAAAGACTGGGAAAGGCAATCAAGTACTGAGAAGCTCTTCCCTCTCTTACCCTTTCCAGTGGTGAGCAGATTACTGTTTACCAAACTGACTTTTTAAAAAAGTGTATTTACTCACATCTCTATCAGGATAAATCAGTGGTGTCTTACAATTACCATTGGCAGTTGTGTTGCAGTTGACATCATAACAAATGTCTGCTTCTCATCTTCCACTTTTCTGAGTTACCTTTTCCTTTAATAGCTAAAGAAAATGGCTCCAACTCCCATTTGTCACACTGTGTGGAAACAAGTTACAAATCGTTTTCCTTCCAGATGAAGGGACATAGATTATCTAGAGGGTATACATTGTTTAAATCATGCTTTTACAACTTCTCTGTCATCTAGTCCAAATGTTTCTTATGACTTTAGAGATGATTTTTTGAATGATCTTTTTAACATTTCCTACATAGAAAAAAAATACTGCTAAAATAAAGTTAATGTTTAAAGTAGGCTTTCAGTGAAGTTTTGAGGTAACATAAATCAATTAAAACAACTGACGTAAAAAGTAACACAGTATAAATCCTCTGATCTTTTTCCTTACAGAATTTCTAATGCATTGTGTACTTCCACAGGCTTTAGTTGGGATTTTTTCTTTTTCCTATCCTTTATGCTAGGACTTGGTCTCTTCTCTAGGTACTAGCAGACAGCTCCAAAGTTCTTGTTATTTGCTCTCCAGAGAGATTTATTTTAAAAATCGCTATCTAAATAGCACCTATTTGACCCTATCTAATAGGAGGAAGTCCTTGCCTTTCTCCTCTTATTCCAAGACCAAGACATTCACTTGCTAAAAGAATCATCTCTGCTGGAGACAAATTCTTGCCACTCTTAGAAAGCATGTGAAACTCAAACTGTTTTTTTTTTTTTTTTTTAATACCAAATTATGTTCCCTTACATTTATTTCTATAGACAGAACTGCCTATAGAATTACCTCTTGGATGCCCTGTCATTAGTTATCTCAAACTACAATGTTTACAACTCAGATTCAAAATGTTCAACTGAACTTGTCATGAAGACCTTCAAAAACTGTTACTCATCTTGAATTTCATCTCAGTGATAAGCACTCATCTAGTTGTCTAGAATTGTTATCTTAGATTTCATCTTAGATTTCTCCCTCTTATTCAATCCCCAAATTCAATTACTGTATCCATTCTACATGCTAGAAATTTCCAGAATCTGGCAAACTTTTTCCAAGTCCCCTGTCTTAGTGTAGGTCAATACCAACTATACATCTCGACTCCATCTTTCCATTATTTTTTTCACCTCAAGTAAGTGAGGGTCTGATGGGTAGAGTTGAAGGTAGCTCCATGACTGCCACCTCCTGGTGTTGATGTCTACATAATCCTGTCCTCTTGAGTGTAGGTGGGAATCTGTGATTTGCTTCTATTGATAACTAATAGAATGACAAATAGGGGATTTTACTCTTGTAGTTATGTCATATACAACCGTATTCCAAATTTACACTCTATCCATTTCTGACTTTGAAGAAATAACCTGCCATGTATCCTACAGACTCAGGGAAAATAATTCTGGTAGCAATCTGGGGAAGTTTGGAGGAGGATCTTTCCCTAGCTGAGCCTCTGATGAGAACCAAATCTTAGTAGACACCTTGACTGAGGACTTGTGAAATCAAAAGCAGAGGACCCAGCTAAGCCATATCATGACTTCTGAGCCACAGAACTGTGAGGTAATGTGTTGTTTTAAACCACTAAGTTTGTGGTAATTTGCTACATAGCAACAGACAGCATACAGATTCCTTACGTAAAATGTGATCATGTTGCTAAGCAAAAAATACATTTAAAAAAAGCCTATTAACGTCTGCTATGGCTTGAATGGGTCCCCCAAAGTTCATGTGTTAGAAATTTGATCCACAATGTGGGGATTTTGGTAGGGGTGTTTGGGTTTGAGGCCACCTGCCTCATAGATTAATGCTGTTTTTGTAGGAGTGCGTTTGTTGTCATTGCAGGAGTGAGTTAGGCCCTCTCTTATTCTCTCTTGTCCCTGTGATGCCTTTTGCCATGTTATGATGCAGCAAAAACGCCCTCCTAAGATGCTGCTGCCTTGATCTTAAACTTCCCATTTTTGAGAACCATAAGATGATACATTTTTGTTTTTTGTAAATTACCCAGTCTTCAGTATTCTGTGATAGCAGCACAAAAGAGGCTAAGATGATGACAACATTTCCCCGACGGTTGAATCAAAACTCCTAACAAGACCCCTTACTCCACCATCCTTACTTAAATTTCTATCATTGTTGAAATTTGTTTCAGCTTATCAGATGAACTATTCTCTCCCTTTCTGCTCCAGATGTTTGTACATATTCTTTACACTTTACGTTCTCCTCTGGCTGCTTGTGTCCTGCCAACATCCTCTCCTCTTTTAACGAATTCTTATTCATAAATTTAAGTTCTAGTTTAGATCTGACTATTTCTAGGAAGCTTTCCCTGACCCAAGCAGTTGGGTTAGGTACCCTATTATTTTTTTCCTCTCATATTTCATTATAATTGCTTGTTTGTCCATTCTTCTCAGTAGGTCAATGATCCATGAGGGGAAAGATCGTATCTTTCTTGCTGATAAGTATATCATCAGTGTCTGACCCTGAGTTAGGGCTCATTAATTATCTGTTTTATGAATAAATGAATGGTTTATGATAAATAGAGACTAAATTTGACACTTTTAGTATTGAGAACTAGAACCACAGGACACTGTCTTGCTGGGGAATCACAGGAGTATTCACATTATGCAGCCCCAAGGTGACTCCTAAGACTTAGGGTGCTTTTCCCATTCTCTTTCTGTCCTTACAACCTCAACTAGCTCTTGTCCTTCCCCTATAAAGATTCG
The DNA here is from genome assembly GCF_003255815.1 of Theropithecus gelada. Taxonomy (NCBI): domain Eukaryota; kingdom Metazoa; phylum Chordata; class Mammalia; order Primates; family Cercopithecidae; genus Theropithecus; species Theropithecus gelada. The sequence continues at coordinate 121,793,702 of NC_037672.1, forward strand.
TGTATCCACTTTATATTTTGGTATTCTCACCATGAAGATAGTATTTGTTTCTCCCACAAAGTCATGTTTATAATTCTTTGCTTTTAGGAAGGCCGTAGTAACAGAAGTTGTCCATAGTACAGAAGTGGAGGAGTTAAAAACAAAATCACATTTACACAGTTCATACAGTCATGGTCCAAGATCAAAATTTACTGAGTCCTTTTTGAAAAAATAACTGGAATTCCCTTTAGACTTCTAACTTTTGCATCTATTTTCAAGGATAATACTCAATAAAATATTCATCCTTAAGTTCTGACTTAGCAGTAAATATATACTTATTTCTTTCTTTTCTTCTCCGAATTAGAAATCAAAGTGGAGCAATAAGTATCTTTTTTGTCTTACTAATCTGCATTTCAGAAGATTTCCATTTTTATCAAGATTTTTACCCAGAACACATCTCTTGTATCATTTCTCTTGGACATTCCCTGGAATTACTGCTAACATTTATTAATAGCCTATCTAATCAGGGTGTATCTAGAATACTTTGAATAAACTTACTGTGGTTGTAATATGTTGATATTGTGATGATAAAATAAGAAATACTGAAATTAGCATAATTAGGGATTCATGAAAATCTTAAGTCAAGCGTATGATTTTTCCCCTAGTGGTTAGATATTAAATAACTGTTGAAATAATAAAGTGGTCAGTTCACATTAGAAAAGAACATGCTCTTTCATAAAGTATGTAGGAAAATGACGTTTGCGTTATTTGTACAGAATAAACTATTCACCATTAACTAACTACAATGCTATAACATATCAGTCAGGTCTGGGAAATAAATGTTAAGCCAGAAATAAATAAAAGCCTCATAGAACTAATCATCTTTCCTACACGTTATTTGTATTTGAGAAATAAAAATTATCTTAATTTTCTAAAGTGTCAAATGTTTCAAGCTGCAAAATAACTAAAAATGATATCCTGCTTTCATAGATATCATTGCTTTGATAACATTCTTGAACATCTTCTTTTTGACAATTATCAATATCTGATAGCCCAGCTGGTAGGATGTTGTCTCCTTTTTCCCTGCTTCAAGGATTAAATGTAGAGATACATATTTCAGTTTGCTTTTAATAATGAAGGGCCTTCTGTGGCATAATTTATCTCATATATACAAAAGAGTTTTGGCCAGACCGTGAGGATTAAATTTTTAAATAACAAAGGGATCAGAGTGAGTACCTCTGGTCTTCAGCTTTGAAAACAAATCATGTGAGTCAGACTACTTAAACCACATGCTGGTAATACATGTTAAATAGCTTATTGATTTATTTTCAACATTACTATTTTCCCCAGAGGATTCAAACACCCTTAAATGTGACTTATAGGAAATGTGCTCACAATTGATTACTATTATCTTCCACTATGCAGAATACTTGAAAGTTCATTGTTTATCAAAGAAAACTAAACAAACCTTACCAGAGTAAAATCTATTTTTAGATTGTTGCAATTTAGTTTTAAAGGTCACCTTCAAATAATACATTAATACGTTATTTGTATTTACAGTAGCCTTCTGTGGGGATATGTTCAAACACATTGCTGTCAATCAAAATGTTTTCTGTTCATGTTTTTCACCCATAAATTTAGGCCTTTTTCATTGTAAGTGCTTACTGTGCACTGTGGCTGTTAACTTTTGCAGTTTGAGGTGCACAGCAAAACTAACACAAGCTCATTTTTTCCTCTTTACAATTTCACAATACATAAATTTAAAAAGCTCACGCTGATGACCTAATCCATGATTTCTTGAGGCTTAAGTCAAAAGAAATCCATGCTTTCTACATGGTAAGAAATCATTGTGTTTTTATCTATAAAATGCATACTTAAGCATAACCATAGAAATATTAATAAGAAATGCATTAATCTGTGGACTGACTGGAAACTTAGAAGTCAGGAATTTGGAACTCAAACTTAATTTTGAATTCAAATTCCACATCTTTCACTGATTCAATCTGACACAGTAGCCCCATATCCTCAACTTGGTTATTGTGGCCAAACCAAAATGTATGCCAACTGACCGTTTATTTGAAGCCTGTTTACTTTAGTGGTTCCTCTAATAATCTTTCTGAGTTAAAGAAGGATGCCCTAAATATCTACACTGCTGATTCCCTTGTAAAGCTGGATAATAAATATCAGAATGAAGCAGAATCTCAACAAAGTTCTTTACCTTTACTTCTTGGATTAAAAATTTCATTGTCAAAGCACAAATATGGCATGGTTTCCTTCTTCCTTTTTCCACATCGAAATTTTCTACATTGTCTCAGAAAAACAAAAAACAATATTGGAACATCACGTAAACTGGCTTGTTAAATTTAAAGGGATGTGCAGATAAAAAATGATCCATCAAGCGTAAATGTTCACCGTATGGTCTGCCTGTGTATTTTAAAACAATTTGATGTGTAACTGCCATTCTATAGTAAATTCTAAATAATTAGGAAGTATTCATCACAGTGTAAAGCTTCTACTCAGTTTATGCTAAAATTGTGGAGATGGATATGGTACTTGTACATATATACCTACCCCAGCCAAGATTTTTCAGATTTTAGAAAATACAATTTATTTAGAATTCTATTTTTCAACTGAGATTTTACATTCATTCTATCTTTTCAGCAGTCTATTGTAAATTGTTTTATGCTACTTAACATTAATTTGTCATGGTCTAGTTGGATACATAAAAGCAAAGATTATGCTTCTTTAAACACTAAATTGGGAAACTCTGACAGCATCCTCTACTTTTGTCCCATCCTGACTTCTCCCCAAAATATCCATTTGGCTTTAGAATTTATGTGCCTCTCAGATATGGAAATAACTTAATTGGCATGACAAATAAGCATTAAGCTACTTTCTTATTACCTAGTGAATAACTCACTTCAACTGAGTGGAAATTAATTGACTTTAGGATCCATGGATCCTTGATTATAATATGCAACCTAATTAGCATTAGTAATATTTTATAGAGAGCTAGAAATATGCATGTTTGCTAAATAGTATATTCATTCTTGACAAGTTCTTCTCATGTGAAAGCAACACAATTTAGAAGATATTACATCCAATCAGGAAATAGAATTTTCTGGAAAAATATATAACATATTATGGATCATTTTTACCTGAAATGTTTTATTGTAAGAATTCAGGTTTCAACTTAAGTAAAAATATTGAATGCTACCCCTGTCATCTCTTTTTTCTTTTCCTTTTTTTTTTTTTTTTTTGAGATGGAGTTTCGCTCTTGTTGCCTAGGCTGGAGTGCAATGGCACGATTTTGGCTCATGGCAACCGCTGCCTCCCAGGTTCAAGCGATTCTCCTGCCTCAGCCTCCTGAGTAGCTGGGATTACAGGCATGCGCCACCACACCTGGCTACTTTTGTATTTTTAGTAGAGAAGGGGTTTCTCCATGGTGGTCAGGCTGGTGTTGACCTCCCAACCTCAGGTGATCCACCTGCCTTAGCCTCCCAAAGTGCTGGAATTACAAGTATGAGAGCCACCGCACCTGACATGTCATCTCTTTTTACAGTAATTGCAACTAATAGGAAATGAGTTGCTATCTTCTGTTTTACTCATCGTTACTACTTGGAGAAGCTATCATTTGGGGGTTTATAATGTTTGAGAATCTGTAGTTCTTAGAATATCCAGGTTAAAATTGATTAATTTAGTAAACATAATTTTAGTTAGGAAACATTGATTTATGTATTATTGGCTAATATTGTGATGTTCCCTAGGAAGACATCCAAGGCTTATTTGTCTTTGTGACTCAAATCAGTGCTAAATGCAAGGCTTCCCATAAAATAGATACCTAATGTAAATGTGCAAAATAACAACATAATACATGCTTAGCCTATTTCATAACATTTCTGAATCCATATAGACTCAGGACAAAACTGGCAATTCTTTCTAACGTGATATGGCATTATGTACAAAAATCTCAGTAGCTACCAGTAATTTGGGAAGAAATCTCTTTAGCCATAAAATTAAATTTGTTTCACAAATATAGTTTTCTGCTTATGTTGCTGAATTTTAAAGGCTCACTTAGAGAACATAGATTTTCTTCTACTTCAGAATAGCAGGAGTGGGATTCTTTAAAAATCTGGTTTAGTAAATCTTTGAATTATCAATGGCCTAAGGTATATGTTAATAATTACTTGTTACTCAGACGGTGACATGAGTTGAAAGATATAGTCTCTGGTATTAATAATTTTTATGATAAACGTAAATAGTGTTTACTTGTGAAAAGTCAAATTTGAATCTAGTTCAACACAGGATTACTTATCATTTCTAATTTGCATAAAGATTTTAAAATTTAATTTCAACTGAATTTTATTGTTATAAATTAGTTGTATTATATTTCAAATTGCATGTGATCATAGATAATTCAGCTCAGTAGATACAAATTTACTCAGAATTGTTATTTTCTAAGCCAAGGATAAATTGTCTTAGAAAATATTAAGAGATACTGTAGTAAGTAGTTCATTTGTAATTATATGATATTTTAATGTTACTTCAGTTTAGTATTCATCTAAACATTCTTTTTTACTTTTATTTTTTATTTTTAAATTAAATAATAGCCATATTGCAATGTAAACAGACATTCTTAAATCCAACACTAAACAAAAAATAGTCCTTTTTGTGGAATTAAGAAGAAAGTATTTTTGTTTAAGAGTCATTAAGTTGAAGGTATCCTGTTTAGGAGTCACTAAACTTTAGATTTCTTTGTTTTCAATTAATTTCAATAATATGCTGGTTATTGAGTGGGTTATTGACATTAGGAACAGAGATAAAGATGCCTGGGCTCAACCGCATATTCACATTATAGTGAGCATATTTACTCTGTTATCCCTACTATAGGGATATTTAACATATACCTAACTATATTAACAGGCATACTAAGTGCTTGATGGAGCTACAAAAAATATTGTCAAAGTGTGATCGAGAAAAGTATAAAGTTTTTCTAAGGATTAGGAAAGGCTTCTTGGAAGAGGTAGAATTTGAGTTTTAACTTTCAGTGGGGATAGGCAAATATGTTAAGCATAGGGAAAATGACGGAAAGTGAAAACTATGATTCTGATTGGGGGAAAAAAAGTGAATATGTATTTTTTGTTGATAACAAACAGCAATAAAATATCATATGAAATAATTTTTACATGAAATCTAGGTTTTTTGATGCTGAAGCAGCATGATTTATTATTTTCCTAATAAAAAGAATTTGAATATGGTTTTAGAGGGTGGGAGGAGAGAGTTGAGTACAATGTGTTAAAAACCCAACAATTTTCAATAATTGCTACAATTTTCTGCCTGCTTAGTGAATGCCAACTGGAATCATCATTACCTATGAAGCACAATGGTGGGTAATGTAGAGTGCCTTACCCTAATTATCATGGTTTAAGCCTTTAGTTAAAAAATGTATTCAAGCAAGTGTGTTTTTACTGTGTGCAGCCTATCAAGTGGAAAAGAGCATAGTTCTTAACAAGTTGCACTACAGGAATTCTTACTAAGACTAAAATAACAAGCATGTTATTTAGTCAAGATAGTATTTTATCTATTTCCCTTGCTTTCGGAACTCATGCCTCCCCAATTTTTAAGCAGACTTCCAAGAACTAAAATATTTACCACTTATTTGACATTTTCCAGATTCCTATTGTGTCGAAAGGTTCATAAATTATTCTTAACTACAGTTACAACTATCTAAAGAGCAAATAAATTTCTTTCATTCATCCTAGATACAGAAGACATGATCGTTGTCCAGTTTTTCTTGAACTTTAGCCTTTCATAATGCATTGTATTCGATAGTTTCACTAATATTAGTAAGCCTCACTCTCCAAGCAGGAAAAAAAATATACCTACCCCACTTTAACAAGCATGAGAATAATTATCAGCATTTAATGAATATTATTATCTTCAATATTTTAAAAGATCTTATTTTATCAGATTACAATTTATACATATAAATTTATACAAATTTATACATACATATATAAGTATATGTAAATATTTAACCTAGGTAATGCAATTGCAAATCTCAGTATTAAAAATGGCAGTTGATGGCACAAAACCAAAGGTATCAAACCAGCATTTCTCTACGTCTAATTTTGGGATAGTGTAAGTGAATATAGGCTAATTTATATAGAATTATATCCCTGAAAGAGAAGTTGACCAGTGTCCCACAGTGCAATAATCAAAACTTAATTCAGCATGGGCCAACTAGTTTTGACATACATAGTGACACTTTTCTCTCAGTTGTGTATGATTTCTTGTTATGAAAACTTCTATCTAGTGAAAACTATTTATGAGTGAAATGCATTGGCTTTCAACTTTCCCACTCAGACATACTACTCTTAGATGTCAGGATCTTCTATGAAGTATGTTATAAGTAATATACTATTAGTAGAAGTTAAAATACTTACATATTTTATGGACCAGATGCTGTTCACTTAAGGCCTTTCCCTAAATTAATGTTCTGTTTACTTTGATTTTACTATCCTTTCTTGAGTGTGGACAAATGAGCAACAGAAACCAATAGGATGTAGTATAATCATCAAGTTGTCCTATTTATGACATGGCTGTTAATTTATCAAGTGCAGCAACAATTGCTTAGCAATAGCATTCAGCTATTATAGTGCTGGGCAAAATATTTTAGATGTTTTATTAAAATCTCAGTATGCTCATTGTATTAAATAACGATCCTTGTGAACATGGTATCATACATATTGCAGTAGGAAAAAAACAGGGATTTACTATTCATAAGTGACTTTCAAAAAGATTGAATCCTTCTGGTTTCAATACCCTACAGTGAATACAAGAGTTTAGTTTCACAGTGTTCGCTACTCTTGCCCAATTTCAGCTCAAGCCATTTAAAATTTTTTAAAGTTATATTCTAACTGAAATGTGAAAAGATCTGGGTAAAAATTAATATTGATTTGTGTATGTTGAACCAGACTTTCATCCTGAGGGTGAAGCCAACTTCATGGTAGTGGAGAAGCTTTTTGATGTGTGGCTAGATTTGGTTTCACAGTATTTTATTAAGAATTTTTTTTTTTTTTTTTAATCAATGTTCATGAGGGGTATTGGTCTGAAGTTTTCTTTTTTGTTGTTGTATCTCTGCCAGATTTGGGTATTAGGATGATGCCGGCCTCATAAAAAGAGTTAGGGAGGAGTCTCTCCTTTTCAATTGTTTGGAATAGGTTGAAAAGAAATGGTACCAGCTCTTCTTTTTACCGTGGGTACAGTTCAGCTGTAAATCCATCTGGTCCTGGGCTTTTTTTGGTTGGTAGGCTATTTATTCCTACTTCCATTTCAGAACTTGTTATTGCTCTTTTCAGGAATTCAGCTTCTTCCTAGTTCAGTTTTGGGAGAGTGTATGTCTTCAGGAATTCATCCATTTCTTCTAGATTTTGTAGTTTATTTGCGTAGAGGTATTTACACTATTCTCTGATGATTGTATTTCTGTAGGGTCAGTGGTGATATCCCCTTTAACATTTTGTATTGTGTCTATTTGATTCTTCTCTCTTTTCTTTATTAGTCTAGCTAGCAGTCTATTTTATTAATTTTTTCAAAAAAACAGCTCCTGGATTCATTGAGATTTTTGAAAAACTTTGGTTTTTCATGTCTCTATCTCCTTCAGTTCTACTCTGATCTTGATTGTTTCTTGTCTTTTGCTAGCTTTGGGGTTTGTTTGCTCTTGGTTCTCCAGTTCTTTCAGTTGTGATATTAGGATGCTAATTTGAGATCTTTCTAGCTTTTTGACGTGGGCATTTAGTGCTATAAATTTCCCTCTTAATATTGTTTTAGCTGCGTCCTAGAGATTCTGGGTCTCCTTGTTCTCATTGGTTTTGAAGAACTTCTTGACTTCTGTCTTAATTTTATTATTTTCCCAGGAGTCATTCAGGAGCAGGTTGCTCAATTTCCATGTAGTTTTGTGATTTTAAGTGAGTTTCTTAATCTTGAGATCTAATTTGATTGTACTGTGGACTGAGATACTTTTATGATTTAAGTTCTTTTGCATTTGCTAAAGAGTGTTTTACTTCCAATTATGTGATTTATTTTAGAGTAGGTACCATGTGGAGCTGAGAAGAATGTATATTCTGTTGTTTTTGCATAGAGAGTTCTCTAGATAGCTAGCAGGCTACTTGATCCAGTGCTGAGTTTAGGTCCTGAATATCTTTGTTAATTTTCTGTCTTGACTATCTGTCTAATATTGACAATGGAGTATTAAAGTCTCCCAATATTATTGTGTGGAAGTCTAACAGCAAAATAAACCATCATCAAAGTGAACAGAAGCCTAGAGAATGGGAGGACATTTTTGTAATATATCCATCTGACAAAGGTCTAATATCCAGAATCTTCCAGAAACTTAAATAAATTGACAAGAAAAAAACAACCCCATTAAAAAGTAGGCCAAATACATGAACACACATTCTCAAAAGAAGACATTTATGTGGCCAACAAACATACAAAAAAAAATAAAAAGCTCAACATCACTGATCATTAGAGAAATGCAAATCAAAACCGCAATGAGATACCATCTCACTTGAGTCAGAATGGTGATCATTAAAAAGTCAAGAAACAACACATGCTGGTGAAGCTGTGAAGAAATAGAAACACTTTTACACTGTTGGTGGTTATATAAATTAGTTCAACCATTTTGGAAGGCATTGTGGTGATTCCTCAAAGGCCTAGAACCAGAAATGCCATTTTACCCAGCAATTTCATTACTGGGTATATACCCGAAGGAATATAACTTATTCTGTTTAATGATACATGCACACACATATTCATTGCAGCACTATTCACAACAGCAAAGACATGGAATCAGCCCAAAAGCCCATCAATGGTAGACTGAATAAAGAAAATGTGGTACATATATACCGTGGAATACTATGCAGCCATAAAAAGGAATGAGATTATGTCCTATGCAGGGACATGGATGGAGCTGGAAGCCGTTATTCTCAGCAAACTAACACAGGAACAGAAAATCAAACACCACATGTTCTCAATTATATGTGGGATCTGATCAATGAGAACACACGGACACAGGGAGGGGAACAGCACACATTGGGACCTGTCATGTTGTGGGGGTGGCAACGCAGGGAGAACATTAGGGAAAAGAGCTAGTGCATGCTGAGATTAAGTACCTAGGTGATGGGTCGATAGGTGCAGCAAACCACCATGACGCACGTTAAACTGTGTAACAAATCTGCACATCCTGTACATGTATTCAAGAAATTAAAAAAGAAATAATATCATGGTGCTTTTTAATGTGCTACCTTTTTTAAAGCATAAACATTATTTCATTTGTTAGCCTTTTATACTTTAGTTTCATTTTCCATTATATGGTACAGAAATAATAGGTGGTCCCTTCATTTTAAGGGAGTGATACAGAATGTTCCTCGTGCCACTGAGTGATTAGAGCTCCAAAAGCATAATTGCCTTCATGAGAGCCTAATCTCTAGGTGAATCAATTATGGCACATTGTAAAAGGTGCTTTTACCTCTCTGATAAAAAAGCACAAAAGCAGGCCATCTGTGTTTTGATTTTCCCAGTACATTTATTACTTGGTCATCTTTGGTGACCCTTACTAAGTGTACTGACTTGCTAGCCATTGACACAATCTTCTTTTTACATTGTGGGTGCTGCACCCTCTTCTATATCTAAAATTGTATCAATATGAAAATACAAATGTGTTCCCTCCTTGGAAATTATTGAATAATAATAATAGAGTTACATAAGTCTGTCCATATTTTCACTGAATTGTGTCAAAACAATGTCTGTGGTATTTTTTTTAAAGCACAACTTATGAAATATTTCATAAAAAGCAAACCAAACTGTTTCCAAAAATCTCACTATTTCCCAAGCCCTATTCTATAATAAATACATCGTAAAGGCATTCAGATGAAGAGGAAATGCCTTTCTCAAAAGAGTACTTTAGCAAATTGGAAATAGAAATATTTCATTTTTTGTGTGTGTATATATGATCTTTTCTAGCATATTCACAGTATTCTAGATACAATCGGCATTTCTATTATTCCCTCTGTCTCCTCAACTTAAAATAATAATCTAGAAAACAGTATTCTCTTTCTTAAAATTAACATTTATTTCAAACTCATTCTGAGTTGTTGGTAAGTTCAGATCTGTTCAAGAAATATTTATTAAATGTCTTTATTTTTGTACCAGGTATTACTTTCAAGGTATTCAGGATGCATTACAAAGATGTGATCTCTGTCCTTACTATCTAAAAAGCATTTAATTACATATTCAAAAGTTATTATACTGAACATTTTGCAAATCAAGTTCTCAAAATATTTGACATATTTGCTGTAGTTTTATAATTTTCAAATAGGAGTGAAGAAGCTTTTTAAAATTGATAATTGACTGCTTTTTAAAGTAGAGATTTAGCAGAAATAAAACTATCCTTATGTTTAAATGCCATTTCAAGTAATTTAGCAATGACTCAACAGTCCTAAGGAAAGGCTAAATATTTCTCCTTGACAGTTAAGGATTTTTAACTGGAATATCCAAATTTAGAAAGAAAAATGATGCCAAATAGCACAGTTCTGAACACTGAGCAGATGCTCCATAAATAATTGTTGAAGCTGACTGCAAATAATTCCCTTTTAAGTTTATAAGAAGACTTTTCCCCAATATGGTTCCAACAACTGTGTTTTACCTCTTCTATCATCTGTCTTACTTGGCTACAACCATCACTGTCATACAAGCATATACTTAAAATTAGGGGGTTTTCAAATGCTGAAGGCACTCCCAATAAAAGCCCAAATGTAAGACTGAGGCATGAATTATTTACATCTTCCAATTAGTATATTTATAACACATCCTCAGATGTGTCTATTGTAACTATAATTTATGAAATAAATTTCATATCATTAGATTTGTTCTTTTTTAAAAGTAAATACATTTAACATGATTTCATATGGTTAAGAAAGATATATCAATATATTCAATAAATGAAGTGAATTTATAGTCCATTTTAGCTCAACTTTATTAAATTAGATACTTTGCATTTAACAAAATTAGTATGATTAATATTTTCATCAAATTTGTTTCTACTTTTTTGCTAAATTATTTCTGTAAATTTCTTATAAAAAATCTCACTCATGAAATGTGGGGGATTTCATTGTAACACCATTAAAAATTTTCAAAAAATAATACTGTGAAGAAAATTTCAAATGAGAATTCTCAGTTATTTGTAAATGTCAATGTCATTGGAATATGTGCCCAGTGTCCTAAAGTAATAAATGAAGGTAGGATGTGTGGGGTTCTATGTGTATGTATTGAGTTTTATTACCTTGAGTTTTATTCTTTATGCATAAATGAAAGAAAGCTGTTAAAAAAAACCCTTTGATTTCCAACCTGAAATTTGGATGATGAGAAATACTAATATCATTTTTTAAAAGTAAACCATTTAAATAAGTCTTTCTGAAATGTAATGGTAGCTAATGTTTATTGTATATCAGTTATGTCAATGATCCTATTGTACTGTTTGTTTTACAAATACATTTAATAATTACAACAGATAATTTTATCTCCATTTTACCACTCTGTCTCAAAGTTGTATGTGTCCTCACATGTTGTATGAGTAGCCAAAAGTGGTAACTGATGGAGCCATGACTGAAACTTGGATCTTTTTGTATCGATGACCTTTTTGCTTTTTGAGGTATTTCATGTAGTCTCTTGAAATGTAAATATATTAACAATCAACAAACACATACTTTTAATAGATCCTGGAGTCTCATCATCTGATTATATGACCAAGTTTTTCTGAGAAGAGTAGAGTAGTGAGGACATGAAGCAATAGGATAAGCAATAAATCCTAGAATTGTCTTGTATCTATATATGATGACAATTTGTCAGTGTAGCTGGAAGAAATAGAGGGCCAACAGTTAATTATATTTTGAAATTTTAACTAAAATTCTTATTTGCCCAAAGCCAAGTTTCTGGTTGGTCTGAGATTGTAGACTTATGCTAACTTGCCTATCTTTTGTATTTAGTTTCCTTTCAAGAAGGATAATTATAAGAGTAACATGCCATTGAGATCATTTCCACACACATACCATCTGGGAAAATTTGTATATCAGCCTGTTTATTGAAAATGATATACCATATGTAAAAAAAAAAACTGCTTTGAAATATACTGAGTGATTTAGCATTCACTTGGTAAAACATGATTACAGTTCATATATCATACATATATAATTCTGACTTCTATTTCTGTCAGTTTTAATCAACGACGATTTCTTCTTACTGATTGGAATTGTGTCATCTAAAACTAAAAACGAAATTCACATTCAAAAATTCCTTTCTTCCTACATGAACTAGAATAAATATTTTAAATGCTCAGTAAAGAAGTAGGTTTTAAAATTTCTAAACTGTTTGCTAAAATTAGTCATACTTTCCAGTTTTAAATGAGGTCTGAGTTCATGTTATTTTGCCATTACATTTGAAAATATTTTTCTTAGAGTCCATCCTATTTTTCCTACAAGGAAGTACTCTCCTATTTTTCTCTCTGTTTTGCTAGAATCATTTTAAACCCCACCCCTTTCAGGAAATCTCTGCCCAACTTAATTCCCTTTTTTTCTTTTCTAATTTCTCTAGTGCTTTGCTTGTACTATACTATCAAATTATTAGAAACTATTTTTTAGTATCCCAAATAGAGAAGTAAAACATTGAAATAACTTCACCTAATTAAAATCGCTTCTTATAGGAAGATCTTTAGAATCAAGTGGGCTAGAAGGGGACTTTGTGGTCTAAGATGTGAATTCTTAGCCTTTTGAGGACTTTCTTAGTGTTCAGACTTCTTAACATGCTGTCTATCCAAGAGATGGTCTTTAAACCAGAAAAAGATAAAAAGGTACATTGAAAGGGTGGAGGCCAGTGAGAAATTACTAAATGGGTACAATGTATATTATTTGGGTGATGGAAACCCTAAAACTCAGACTTCACCACTAAGCAATATATGCATGTAACAACCCCTTAAATTTATAGGTTGATTTAGATTATATAAAAGCATACAATACTTTTTGTTTTTTATTTTTCGGTACTTCAAGAAAAGGCTATAAACTATATTGTGGAATTGGACAATAGGGAGGGGACACTACTTGAGGCAGATAAAATGTTTGCAGAGAAGTCTGTTTGAAGTTTTGTGTGTGTTTTTTTTTTTTCCATGTATTTCATGCAACTGTAGAATAGTCTTACAATATAATCTGTGATTCCAGTGATGACAGTTTTGTAATGAATTATAATAAATGATATATTGAATTATAATGAAACACTTAAAACTTAAGATTATGGCACTATTTAGATTACATATAATCTTAGCTATAACATTTTTGTGTTTATGACTCACAATCTTGAATTACTGTAGATTACTATTTTTGAATTAAGGAAAAAGAGCAGAGATATAATTATTCTGAAGGAGATATTATTCTCTAATAGAACCAAAAATCTATTGTGGTATTAGGGTAGTCCCTGGGTTATTGTAAAGAGATTCCAAAGTCTACTGAGTTAATGATTTGTGATGTAGCACTGTAGGATGACTTTAATTAACAATATTACATAGTTTCAAATAGCTAGAAGGCAGCTATTGAATGTTCCAAACACAAAGAAATGATAAATGTTTAACATGATAGATATGATAATTATATATATCACAACATCACTATGTACCTCATAATTATGTATAATTATTATGGTGAATTTAAAAAATTTAAACATTTAAATTAAAAAAAAATGGCATCTCAGGCTTTTGGAGCAACTCTACTCCACCAGGTCATTCAAGGGCTTAAGATTCCTCCATTACATTGCTCCTGTCTATACCTGGGCCATTGACACCTTCACACACAAAAATGGACCTCCAAAGGTATTTTTTAAAGCAAATAATGTAAGATGTGTAGGTATGACTTTCACTCACGTTCCATTGTCACCATCTTAGGCATATGGTCACACCTTCAAGGGAATATGTAAAACACTTAGCCTATAATTAGATGATTATGGGAAAAGGTGGCAGGAGATTTGGAAACTAGCATTCTACTAAAAGAGAGATTGTTCATTTGCCTTCTCTTTCTAAAAAGCTATTCAAGTTACAGTGTTTGAAGATTGAATTTGACCTTTCAGCATGCTTTTTTCCTGGCATTCCATTTTTAATATAAATATTCAGGGAAATATATTTGATATTTTTTAATTGCACATGATTCATTATAACTACAACAGATAACCAGAAAAGAAAATGGTTCCTTGGAATCTACAGCCTCTACTTAGCTTTGGAATCAGAAATGAGTTGTTTTATATCAACTGGGCAAAACAAAGTTTTTATACAATGTGTTTTTAATGACTAATATTATTTTAGCTTGAAGGTAACCTAAAAATCAATGTTAAGGGATATCCTATAACATTGTGTTCCATTATAAAATAAATAATAGTTTATAATAAATTAGAGTTATACTGGAGAAACTAACAGGTAGATTAAATCATTCTAGAACATTAATATGTATAAAATCATAAAATCCAGTATAGAGTTGTAGTGTTGATTTCTCACTTTCAACATGTACATTGGTCTAATAGCAAACATTTTGGATGTTTAACCCAATAAAATCTGTATTCATAGAATCTCTACATGATCGCTGAAGGATAATGTAGACAACAATAATAGATGGACTAAGTGTACTGTCCTGATTCACGAAATATAACATGATATAATAAGATATAATAAGTAGCTGGGAATACTAAAAACTAAATGATTAAACTTAAGTTTAAAAGGAAGAAATGGCACTTAACCATGTCAGAACGATTCCCCCACCTGTTCCCTTCTCAGTTCCTTCAATGTTCCCCCCAGGAACCTAATCCCACCAGTTAAACCTCATCCGGGATATTAATACTTCTTCTTTTTTTTTTTTTTTATTCCTCTCCCTCTGACTTTTAATATGAGTAGGTTCCCTATTTTCTTGAAGTGGGAGACTTTCAATGGATTTATGCACCATTGTGTCAAGGACCTTGACTGCCTTGTTCACCACTATGTCCAAGCACTTAGAACCCAGTTGACTACTGCTCAATAAATATTGAATTGGTGATGTAATTGTATCAATCTCTTTCTCTTTTAAAATAAACATCCTCAAGTGCACTATACTTTCTTTTTTTTTTTTTGAGACGGAGTCTCGCTCTGTTCCCCTGGCTGGAGTGCAGTGGCGCGATCTCGGCTCACTGCAAGCTCCGCCTCCCGGGTTCCTGCCATTCTCCTGCCTCAGCCTCCCAAGTAGCTGGGACTACAGGCGCCCGCCACTGCGCCCGGCTAATTTTTTTGTATTTTTAGTAGAGACGGGGTTTCACCGTGGTCTCGAACTCCTGACCTTGTGATCCGCCCGCCTCGGCCTCCCAAAGTGCTGGGATTACAGGCGTGAGCCACCGCGCCCGGCCAGTGCACTATACTTTCTACTTCCATTTGTTCACCTTACACCAATTCACTTTTGAAAACCAATCTGATGTTCCTGCTCACCACTCAAAGGGAAATGTGTTCTTGGTTGCCACCAGTCCTCATGAGTTCCAAAAGACTTTTCTCATCTCTCATTTTTTTTTCAAACAATTTTGCTGCATTTGATACTGATTTTTCATTGTTTAGATTTTCTACCTCCATGCTTCAACTACCATTCCTAATACGTCAGTTTCTGTTCTTTTGTTCTTTTCTGTACTGTAAATAAGTCTCTTTTATGCAGTTGTCTGCCAAATCTTAATTTCTGATTCTAGTACAAGTTCATAAAGAATTGTGTATTTTTATATATTTATTTAAAATGCTCTTTGTCTCTACCATGCAAATTTCTGCTTCATTAAGATTCAGATCAAATGATGAAAACATCAGTTTTCTCATGAAGCCCTTGCCTCACAACTCTGTTCATTTTCAAATGTATTGTTCTTTTATCTTCGACTCAAAACACATTCAGTTGTTTCATCTTTTTCCTACCATATTAACTCTCTAAATATCAAATATATTATCCCACATGGTTGTAATTACCTATTTGCAATCTACTTTCTTAATACTCACCTTCCTTGAGTAAAGAAAGAAGTGTCTTTCCGAATTTCTGAATTCTGATTCTTCAGAATCTGATTAGTTGTCTAGCAGAGTAGGTACTCAATATTTATTGAATAGAATTTTGATTGGATGCCCAATTGTCACTTGTCACCTAAAATCTAACATGTGCACAAAATGGGAATTAATATTTATATCACATTACTTAATATCTTCCTATCTTGTTATCATTATCATCCTAGTGACCTAGAATCAAATAAATGGCATCATCTTCCATCCATCTCCTTTTGTTAATATTTATCCTTTTCAAATGAAATAATGGCATTCGCAGCAACCTGAATGGAATTTGAGATCATTATTCTAGTGAAGTAACTCAGGAATGAAAAACCAAACATTGTATGTTCTCACTCATAAGTGGGAGCTGAGCCATAAGGAAGCAAAAGTGTAGGAATGATACATGGACTTTGAGGATTCAGCAGAAAGGGTGGGAGGCAGGGTAAGGGATAAAAGACTATGC
Organism: Theropithecus gelada; assembly: GCF_003255815.1. Taxonomy (NCBI): domain Eukaryota; kingdom Metazoa; phylum Chordata; class Mammalia; order Primates; family Cercopithecidae; genus Theropithecus; species Theropithecus gelada. The sequence continues at coordinate 121,810,267 of NC_037672.1, forward strand.
ATTGGGTACAGTGTACACTGCTCAAGTGATTGGTGTACCAAAATCTCAGAAATCACCACTAAAGAATTTGTCCACGTAATAAAATACCATCTGTTTCCCAAAAGCCTATTGAAATACAAAAATCTTAAATAAATAAAAATATGTATCATTTTCTAGTCATTCACACAAGTTGCATCCTAGTTTCAGAGTTTATCATCTCAAGTTTCGACTACTGAAAAGTGTCTAAGAGTGCCTCTTCCTTCTAAATTTTCCTCTTCCAAAGTGGGCTACAAAATGGTGTTAGAGCAATTTTTTCTAAATCACACCTGCAATCCTGTCACCACATGCTCAAAAAGTAAAATCCTGCTGCTTTCAAGATAAATATAATTTCCTTAGTATGGCATTTAACACATTCCATAACCTGATTTCAATGTTTGATTCCACACTTATTTTCTTACTACTCTGCAACATGAATACACCAATCCAAAAAGAGTGGTCTTCTCATTGCTTCTTAAAATTTATCCATGTATTCAAGGAATAGCTAGTGAAATTAATGTATACCAGACATTGCGCTAGTTTCTAGAGGTATAAATTTCGTTTCCCACCAAGCTTAGCTTATAGTCAAGGGACAATGGCAAGTGGCATGTGAAGATGATTTCCTAGAGCCCTGTTTGGTGATACACTTAAGAAAAATGCATAGTTGCTTACTCAAGGTGAGTTGCCTGGCAAAAAGTAAGCATTCAAAAATATTTGCTGTATGGAAAGAGTTTCCAGTGTAAAAGGGAAGGTAAGTATCAGTTATAAAGAATCAGAGGTTACTGACAGATGATTGGGAATGATAATCTCTCACACCACACAATAACAGTAGCTACAGTTCACTGTCAGCACAGAGGAGGGGCCAGTTAACATTTCCTCTTCGAAGAGGCAGAGTTAGAAAATCCTTCTTACATTCACTGGTGTTTGAGCTGGATATTAAAGCATATGTAGAACTTCACAATGCCTATGGAGTAAGAAAAGGCAGTGGGAACAGCAACAGAGATGATGTGGAGGTTTGAAATGTAAATGATAACATATCTGGAATGATTGACATAACTTGAGAGCAGTCACAGATAATGCTAGAATTTAGTTTGGAGCCAGATTTTCAGCACCTGGAGTGTCTTGATAAAACGTTCAGATTTTACTATTTGGTAATGGGAAAACTTCAAGGAGCTGAAGCAAAGGCTTGCATGATCACATCCTCTGCTTCCTTTTCCTATCCAAATATTTTTATTCAAGTTTTACTTTCTCTGGGATGCACCTGCCAAATACTACAGGCTTTTCCTTATCTGGAAATTCATAGCAGTTTTTGTCAGTAATGCTCTTCAGATATATAATTATAAAAGATTTACATAGATTTTAGAGATACATGTCTTATTTTTCTTAGCAAATTTTTAAGTTTGTAGTTCTTGAAATAGTCACCAAATTAGCTTATTAACTATTTCTTCTTGAACAAATTTTTCAGTAAATTAGTGGACAAATGGAAATATTGGCTTATATTTTTTATAATAAAATATAACATTTGGATTATGAATCTATTATGGGTATGAATCACTTCCTCAGAAATATGGATGCTAACCAGCTTTCCTGCCAATCCTGGGCCTATGCACACACAATCAATTCAACCCTATCTTCTCTAGATTTCTCGACTGGTGAGAGTGAAGCAGAACTACCTACATGACTCAGCCCACTCCCTATGTGTCCTAATACAATCCTAACCAGTCAGGTTTGAGAGCACTCACATATATTCAGCCACCGTCATTCTTACCTGACAGTCCTTGTTTTCCTCTCCATCATATGGATGGCTAGAGTATTTCCTAGGGTGAGAGTAGGAATATAGAAACACTCAGTATTCTATACGGAAAGAAGGGTTTCTTGGCCTCCTTTAAAGAGTAAATGTATTCATTCTGATTCTCAATTTTGATTATCACAGCTTCCATTATCAGAACAATTTAGGAATTTGATGTTTCAGTAAGAATTGAGAAAGAGTCTTTGCAGATAGATGTGTTGACTAATGTAATGGCAGAAATGTTTACAGATCTCGTTGGATCAGGGCACAGTCAAGACCTGTTTGCCACAGCTGCGGCTTCCTGACAAGCTTTTTCTCCCCCGCAGGCTCCCTGAAAGACCAGGCTAAACTCATGACTACTTGGTACTTCTGCAGCTATAGCGAGAGATTTGGACCAATGACACACTATGTTGCAAGGCTTTCTAGATTGTTTGAACTATAATTTTTTCTCCCACCTTCTTTGCCTTACTCTGACCTGTGAATGTCTTTGTTCTTAATGACCTGTAAATGTCTTTGTTCTTAATTTTTTATCTCCCTCTTGTTCTCCTGTCTTCCTTGTTCACATCTGTCTCCAAGTCCTGATTTTTACCACTTACAGCCATCTTGATTCTGATCTCTAGTACCTAGAAGTTACTTAACTAAGTGAAATTAGAAGCTCACATACTTATAGGCACCAGGCTGGTGATAGAAGAAATGGGACTTTATCAGTCAGCTATTGCTGCCAAAATACAACAGACTGGGTGGCTTAACCCACAGAAATGTATTTAGTCACAGTTCTGGAGGGTAGGAAGTTCAAGAGTACGGTTCTGTGCAATTCGTTTCTGGTGATGGCTCTTTCTGACTGGCAGACAGATGCTTTCTCTCTGTGTCCTCATGTGATCTTTCCTCTGAATGTGCACTAAGAGAAAGAGACCAAGCTCTCTGGTTTCTCTCCTTGTAAAGATGCTATTAGTATTGATCAGGGCCTCTTATGATTTCACTTAAGTTTAATTACTTCCTAAATACCATGTCTCCAAGTACAGTCATGCTGTAAGTTTTAACATATGAATTTTGAGGGGACCCAAACATTATCAGTAATAGGACCTGAGTGAGAACAGCAGAAAGCTGGAGAGTGAATGATTCAATTTATTTCCACTTGATGGTTGCCATTTGGGAATATGAACCAAGTATATAAAATTATAAAGGAGTTTTTAAAACTCTTTGCACCAACCAGAGCATATCTCTGGGCACATTTGGATCATCACATGTCTTTTTTATGTTTTGGTACTCTGAGTTCATCCTTAAGTAACATCAATTTCAAGTGCAATGGTTCATTTCTAAATGCTAACCTTATTTTCGCCAATTCTCTTAACTTTATTGAGCTAGTCAATGGGGTTTCTATCTCACTGCTCAAAAATATTTTTACCTCCATATTATAATATTATTACATGTCCAAATCAATGATTACCTAGACTAAATAGAATGTAGTTTCTGAGCTCTTTTATGTGTACCATTTCATTTAATTCACATCAGCTTTAATAATAGGCTATACAATGACATTTTCTAGATGGACAAGGACCTCTCCCAGAGTCACAGAGCTGGAAATAGTAAAGCATCACATTGGAATTAGGGCTCTGAGCAAGCTCTTCTACTTCTGGTCCAATTAGTATACTATTATGCCAGTAGTTTTATCAGTTACTACTTTCCGTAACAATTTATCTTTTAGTTAAATCTTAGATATTTATAATGGAGCTCTTTTAATTCTCATATTTTAAAAAATTTCTCAAAGGTTAACATCACTAGTCGTAAGCCTAAGATTCCTAATGATATTTGTCACTGACCCTGGAAATGAGATGTTGATAGATGGAGTTCTCCCATCTGACAAGTCAAAGACATGACACATGAAAATTACGTCCCTTGCTTTTGTGCTATGAGAGCAATTTTCAGTGAGTCTTTCATTTATAATATACTGAATTAGGGTGATTTTTTAAAATTCCTAGTCAATGATAGTAAAGCATTAGTGGGGCACCTGTTCTGTGCAAGAAACATGATAGGTAATTTATGTAATTATTTTATCTTCATAATAACTTGGTAATTTAGGTATTGTTATTTTACCTAAAGAAATAAAGACTGAGATGTTAAAAGATATACAGTTTGCCAGCAAATGTTGTTCAGTACCTAGAGTTAGCCGCACTCTCTTAAGCGTGCACTTAAGGTTTAGTGCACAGTTCTCCAGATTACCAAGTCTGTCCACAAATCAGACCCCAACTGTAAGTTCATCAGTTTCCCAAAACCACCCTCAGTTTGGATCATTTGCTAGAAAGACTCACAGAAATCACTTAAGCCAATTATACTTACAGTGATGTTTATTGCAAGCAAAGGATACACATTAGGAGAGATGCATAGGGCAAAATCTGATACTGGCCTGGTTTTAAATGTGAAGCTTCTCTTGTCAAAGATATGCTATTCTCTTGGCATGGAGTACTGCTGACTCAGGAAGACCACCTGAGCTTTAGTATCTGGAGATTTAAAGAGGTTTCATTATGTAGGCATCATTGATTAAATTATTGTCCAGGTGGCTGAGCTCAATCTCCAGCCTTCCTCCCTTCTGCACAGGTTGGGCTGACATTGGCTGGTTCAAAGCCCAACCTCTGATTACACAGTTGGTTTTTCTGATGTGTCCAGTCCTCATGCTGAGTCATCTCATTAGCATAAACTATTTAGGAAAACACCATGAGTCATCTCACTGGCATAGGCTATCAGATATGTCTCAGTGACCCACCATGAAAGACTATTTTATCACTTGGAAATGCCAAGGGTTTAGAGGTTACCTCTCAGGAACTGGGCACAAAAGCCAGTCAAATTCTTTATTACACAGGTGTATTAGTCCATTTTCATATTGCTATGAGGAAATACACGAGACTGGGTAATTTATAAAGAAAGAGACTCAATGGGCCAGGCGCGGTGGCTCAAGCCTGTAATCCCAGCACTTTGGGAGGCCGAGACGGGTGGATCACAAGGTCAGGAGATCGAGACCATCCTGGCAAACACGGTGAAACCCCGTCTCTACTAAAAAATACAAAAAACTAGCCGGGCGAGGTGGCGGGCGCCTGTAATCCCAGCTACTACTCGGAGGCTGAGGCAGGAGAATGGTGTAAACCCGGGAGGCAGAGCTTGCAGTGAGCTGAGATCTGGCCACTGCACTCCAGCCTGGGCGACAGAGTGAGACTCCGTCTCAAAAAAAAAAAAAAAAAAAAAAAAGAGACTCAATGAACTCAGAGTTCCACATGGATGGGGAGACCTCACAATCATGGTAGAAGGTAAAGGAAGACTAAAAGCATTTCTTACATGGTGGCAGGCAAGAAAACATGTGCAGGGAACTGCCCTTTATAAAACCATCAGATCTCATGAGACTTATTCACTATCATGAGAACAGCATGGGAAAAACCCACCCCTATGATTCAATTACCTCCCATGACATGTGGGGATTATAAGAGCTATAATTCAAGATGAGATTGGGGTGGGGACACAGCCATACAATTTCAACAGGTAATAAACATCAGAATCAGAATTTAATCAAAGGCTCGTTGAGATCCAACTATTATATGCATTTTCTACTCCTTTGCTTAGCACAGTACCTAACATATAATAGGTGTCCAGTGAATCAAAATTAAATGAATGAACGTAAACTTTTTTATTCTGTACAGATAGAATAAAATTTCACGGTAATGGTTGATACATTTAAGGACTGGATAATTTTGTCATTTTATGAGTGAAGTAAGCTCTCAGAGTCATGTGCTAATTACAAAACCTTCTAAATCAGCTTTTGTCCTGAAAACAGCTTGATATTGTTATACAGAACTACCAGGAAGTAAAGGAGGAGTTGGAGATATAGAGGAAGAATAACCATTTTTTTTTCCGTCAACAATAAGTTCTTAGTTGGAAACAACCTCTGTCACAAAAGACAGATTAACAAGAGAGAAAGAAACAGAAGTTTATTTACATGTGTTTTTCATATGTACATGGGAGACATTCAGAGAATGAAAAGTTCTCAAAGAAATGGCTTCAAATGTTAGTTTACATAACCACTTCAATAAAGAATAGTAAATTTTTAGAGAAGTGAAGACAAAGGAAAAGGACTTTGGGTATCTAGGAGCAGCAATTTGGAGGAAGGCAAATAAGTGACAGATAAAGTCTAGTTATAGTAGTAAAGCTTGTTAATGCCACGTCTTCTGGCACCATGTCTGGACCAGTCAATGTATAGAGCTGTCTTTGGTGACTAACCTTTGTTCTCCCTGGTGTGTATGTGTGTGTTAATAATAAAAAAAAAACCTATTGTCTTTGTAAATCTGTATTCTGCTTTCAGAGCTTCCCAGCATCTGCTCCTGCTTAATTATCTTCAGCTCAACAATCCTTCATATTTTGGGGTAGCATAGTCTGGTCTCCCACAGGGATATAATGCTTGTAACTTAGGTGATTACAGATGAGACTTAATATAAATTGGTTTGAAGCTATTCCTTGGTGTAGGAATATCATTTCTCAGAAGACATTATTTTTCTGAGAAATGTTTGAGTATGTATAATCAGATGAGATTTTAAATATAAGTTTCACCATGTGTTTCAAAAGGTTTGTACAACAAAGTAAGATAAAAACCACTTAAAAATTCGTTATGAGGCTGGACGTGGTTGCTCATGCCTGTAATCCCAGCACTTTGGAAGGCTGAGGTGGGCAGATCACAGGGTCAGGAGTTTGAGACCAGCCTGGCCAACATGGAAAAACTTCATCTTTACTAAAAATACAAAAATTAGCTGGGAGTGGTAGCGCATGCCTGTAATCCTAGCCACTCGAGAGGCCGAGGCAGGAGAATTGCTTGAGCCCAGGAGGTGGAGGTTGCAGTGAGCTGAGATCATGCCACTGCCCTCCAGCCTGGGCAACAGAGCAAGACTCCATTATAGAAAAAAAAAATACATATGTATACATACACACACACACACACACGCACACACACATCATGAAAGGCAAAATAACACTTTGCCAATTTATCTGTGTGTGTATGTGCACACACACTGTACAATGGGGAAATGTAGATGAAAAGATAATTTTAGGCAAGGGGAATCACATTTTTTTAAATTACCAATTTTAAATATACCTTAAAGATCTCTGTGTTTTGCTTAAAATAAGGGTCTGATCAAAGCGAATTATAAATAATGTCTAAAGTTTAGTCAAAAGCAGATAGTGAGGAAGCATGTTTTTCTTTTATCCTTTTTCTGCTATGTCTACTGTTGCTTTAAATTTTCTGAATATTACACCATCAAAATGAAATTAACGGAAACAGCCTACCCTATAATTCAAAATGGATGGCTTAAAGTACTCTCTGTGAAAGGAGAGAGAAGGGAGGTCATTTTAGTGTTAAATATTCCTGGGAAATTTTTCCTACTACATAATCACTAATATGGACAATTAAAGAGATAATTATCTCTTTTGTTATATTCCCATGCTTCTGAAAGCTACAGGTTTTTTCTTATTGAAATTATTTTATTTATGACTTTGTGTTTTAGAATATATCTAAATGTTAAGCTATACTACTGCTAGTTGTTTTGCCCTACAACAAAGAATTAAAGTTTGAAATATTATAGTTACTATGCCATATCCCCAATACATTTTACATAATTGTACGTTAAACCAACTATGCCTTTACAGATACAAATGTAGTAACAGTATATTATTAGACGGGAGTAAATTTATAATGCCAACAAGTCTTAATCATCTAAAATCTCATGTAAAAGCAGAGTTTAAAAGACCATATTCATATGTACAGCAGCAGTAACTTTGGGGCCCTGAAAATTCTAATTAATAAGACACATAGTATGGCAAATTCTTATCATTTTAACCAAGATGAATCCATATTCCTTTAATGATCAGTTTGTAAATCTGAGAACAGAGAGGTTTTGTGCATACATATTCTGGTCAATCCAGAATCCAGTCTTCTTCCAGCATTTTGTTGAAATGCAGGGGCCTAAAAAAGGGTATGTAACTTTCTCAGGGGAGATTTAAGGAGGGTGAAGGGGTGGGAAACAGAAAGGTAAAATTACTAAGGGCTTTCTGAGTTTAGAGGAGGTGAGAAACTGCTTCAGGCATTGAATTGAGTCATTCAGTAGGTCTTTCTCTTTCTTTCAGGTTAACTGTTATCCGAGCTTAATGTCCACATCTGTAAGCAGATAACCTCTGGGTGTGCTTCTCCGTCAATCTTCTTATGCCCTAGAAATACTTATCAGTTTAGTCCTGCCCTTCTAAAATGTTCTACTAGTTGGTGTCTTTCAACACACATACCTTCCACTTTCCCACTGAAATGGCTTGATAACTAGGCCCATACAAAAATCTTTAGTGTCATTTCATTCTATAAGAATAGACATAGACTTTTAAAAAAGTCTATGTCTCTCAATGTGGAATTTATTAAATAATATGCAAAAAATACCTAGTTGTAAAATATCATTTTAATAATTCCCAAAATATTAATTTATGCATCCTATGGTAATCCAGATGACTGCTACCACAGTCATAATCAAGTACTTATTGCATTGTGCTAGACATTTCAGGGTACTTAGAAAGATCTGTTCCCTGTCTATTAGAAGTTTGCTAGGTTTATTTTGCTATCTATTGGTCTTCACTCTAAATGCAAATATGTAAAGGTAAATTCTCACTAGGATTGATATGTAATTTAGTGTAGGCAAAAGCTTGGACAAATTTTGGAGAGAGGTGTATTTTGGCAACTGGGAACATAGAACTGGTAGAATCGTTGAATAGTTTGCAATTAAGAGGCATAACTGTGGCCCAAACATGTTCATCAGAGTTCAGCTCCTCTTTGTTTACTTTGATTTTCACAAGAGGTAAGATTTTTATCTCAATCTTGTAAGTAGGCGTAGTGTCCATTTCATTTATCGGAATCACTTGAAAGTGAATGGAGCAATTTTGATTCTATACAGTTGAATGTATCAAAATGAATGCAGTGCAGTGCTTCAGTGACCAATGGTATAGCATGAATATGTCACAAAGAGAAAGGAAACAGCCTGATAGATTTACTGCAATATTAAAAATTTATTTTATATAAAACATTCAGAGGAGTGTACGTTAGTATTGACAAAATCCATGCAAACAAAAACAAAAGCAATAAATCATATTTAGATAATCATAAAAGAGAATGACACTTTAGAGTTTGCTATTATTGTTGCAGTTTTTAACTGTCATCTTACCAGTAGGAGTAATGAGAGTGATGAATATTGCTATTGAGACAAGATATAATTTTCGTTGTGTTAAATGCATATTCTACATGTTAATCAGACCATATTAAGTCTGTTCCCTGGTGTTTCTGCTATAGTGCTTTTTTTCCCCACATTATTTTTCTGTTGCTAAGAAAACACATTCTGTAACTGTGGTCTCTTTATGACCACTGGCTGTCAGTGCTGATTATAATTTAAATAGCACAGGCAAAGAAAATTTAAATTTGAACCAGCAAATAGCTGTCATCAACACATTACTAAAACAAAGTCATTTGAAGGACCCAATGAAGTATATTAGCATTCGGACTCAGCAGGCTAAAAATGAAATTAGGCTGAATTTAAAATAACATTGTTTTTTGGTAAATCATAATAAATGTGCTTCTAAATAAGATAATTAGGCTGTGATCAATGAAAGAGAGGTTATTCCTGGAATGGAATACATTAAGGTGTGAAAACAGATTTAAATGGAAATATTCAAAAAATGCGATTAATTCTTTTACGTTTCATCAAACAAAGCTCAACTCCCTTACCTGTTAAAAACAAAAATAGAAACAAAAACAACCAAAAAAGCCCAACTGCTGCTTTTACCAACAATGAGGATGCTTTCAATGTATCGGTAAGAATGCCTTTTGCATCATTTGTCTAGTGGGAGTGATGAATTTGCATTTATCATCCCCAATCTCAACTGGTTTCTTCATGTTCAGGAACACTGGCTATGGGTACTGTGTATGGACAATGAAGATCATTAATAGTTTTAAGTATACAGGGTGCATAAAAGTGGCATTAGCACTTGTCAGGGAGGAGGGAAGAGATTCATCAAGAAGCAGCTATCTAGCCTGGGTCTTCAAGATTGAGTAGGAGTTCTTCAGTAGCATATTAGAGAACCTAAGGTAGGAAAAGCATGTTACAGCAGTAGGAAATAATAAAGAGCATAGTATGTTTGGAGAAAGGTGACCATAACTGAGGGTCTGTGGTGGGTGTTCATAGTGTTTGGGACTGGGAAGGTCAAACAGACCTATGGTTTATACTTGCTCATCTAGCCATGGGAAAGTACGAAGAACTTTGGCCAAATTATATACACAAGTGGTTATATATGTTTTAAATTTTTCTGTTATAATTTTAACACTTTATTATAGTACATATATAAATAATTTCTAAGTGGCAATGCTCCTGTAGAGCTTGTAGCAATAAACAAAAGCTCTTCTTTGTCCCATTGCTCTCTACTCTTCCTCCCCTGCCCTCTATTCCCTAGAGGTAACTGTGTAAATTCCTAACTCATGGGTTTATGTTAATTTTAAAAAATTAGTTGTATATGTTAACTTTTGAATTTTACTACAAAAGATAGAAGTTTAGTATTCTTAGAACCATATCCTTCTTACACCTTCTGCCAATTACCATTTCCCATTTCTTAATATAGATATTAATAGTTGGTTATTGATTAAACATCTATATTATTGTTTACATTCACATGTAATGTCAATATAATTATCATATAATTATGTAATAGGTGTATATGTATAATTATATATCATTAACATTATTAAGCCTATATAAATAGAATTAAAATCTGAGCTATGTAATGATTATTTTTCTATTCTTGTATAAATTTTTATTTTTCCTTAATTTTATGGGAATCAATTTTGATTTTTACTTGCTTGTTTTATTTATATCTATCACTAAATCATCTCAAACACTCAAAAATATAATCTCCTTCCTGCCTTTTTTTTCTTTTTTTGTTGAATCTCACATTTCTCCTAGAACCTTTTAACTTCTTACCAATCTTGAATGTTCTTTTCTTAATTTCTTTGAGGAAATCGTTTCTACTGTGAATTAGATACTGTGCCAAATTTTACAAATAAAAAGATGAACAAAATAAATGTGGACTCTGACTTCAGGGAGCTAATAGTCCAGTAAAGAAGAAAGTGGTAAGAATAAAAAACAATAAATAATAATTTAAAATGACAAAAGGTCAAGTGCCATAAACAAAACACACAGGAACAGACAAAAACCAGTAAGAGATGGGGAGTGAAGTTTTATTTTATATGAAGTGGCCCAGCAGGTTCTCGCCTAAGATTTTATCACCATTTATTTTTCACATATGACAGAAACAAAGTTCTGATCACATGGGTTATATGGTGAGAAATGAAACCAATATACTAGCACTAGGGATACTTTTCTGTCCCAGTGTTAAATAATACCAGGAATATATTTTCCTATCTCTATTTTAACAATGTTTACACCAAGCAAAACTAACTTCAATGCCTACTCCAGGAGATACCTCCTCCTGGAAGAAAAGACTGTGAACTAAGCATTGTCCTTATAAAGATGACAACTTTTTTTTTTTTTTTTTTTCTTCCTGAGACAGGGCCTCACTCTGTTGCCAAGACTGGAGGGCAATAGTGCAATCATTGCTCACTGCAGCCTCAACCTCCCAGAGAGGTTCATACCACCATGCCTAGCTAATTTTTCTATTATTTTGTAGATAAAACGTTTCACCACGTTGTCCAGGCTGGTCTCAAACTCCTGAGCTCAAGCAACTCACCACCTCAGCCTCCCAAAGTGCTGGGATTACAGCTGTGTATTAGTCCATTTTCATGCTGCTGATAAAGACATACACCCGAGAGTGGGTAATTTATAAAGAAAGATGTTTAATGGACTCACAGTTCCACATGGCTAGGGAGACCTCACAATCATGGTGGAAGGTGAAAGGCACTTCTTACATGGTAGCAGGCAAGAAGGAGAATGAGAGCTAAGAAAAAAGGGAGACCCCTTATAAAAATCATCAGATCTTGTGAGACTTATTCACTACCATGAGAACAGTATGGGGGAAACCACTCCCATGATTCAATTATCTCCCACTGGGTCCCTCCCACAACAAATGGGAATTATGGGAGCTTCAATAAGATGAGATTTGAGCGGGGACACAGCCAAACCATACCAAGGTGTCAGCCATTGTGTGTAGCCAAGATGAACACTTTATTAGGACTTGCTTCAGAACCCCTTGCCTTCTGTGTCTACCAATTCAAAGCTGTTAAATCATAAACTCTACCCAAACTCAACGAGTTGTCACCTCCTAAGGCTCACTCAGGTTAAGGTCCTATTTATCATATGAATGTTATAGTAGGTAGGCAGCCAGACAAGAGCAGGGCAGCAGAGGGCTCCCTCACCACCAAAAATGTCAGGTGATCATCAGGTATGGTCAGACAGTTGTTAAATTGTTTCTCTAAAATAATAATTGGTCATAGCCAGTACCAGGGAAAGGCAGTCTCCCAACAAATAGAAAAAACCTGGAACTGGTGATCCGCAGCTTCCCAATAAGATCTCAGAAGTTGGGGGAGTGGGCTCAAGCATGCACATTAACAGACAAAATGGTGACATTTTACTGGTATATGACCTTCCAGGGACATTTAACAGCTAAGGGAAGAACATCACAAGTGAGCATGTGCACAACTCCACTAAACACACTGTGCAGCTCACCTCCCAAGGGCGTGCAGGCCACTATGCATGTGGGCAGTCCACCCCAAGGGAAAGAATCTAGGGAAAAAGGATGTGAGACCCCGGAAGCATGCCAAGAAATCAAAGATCAAACAAGGCACTTGATCTCTCAAGTTGCCTGATTGACCCTCTTCCAAGTGTACTTTACTTTCTTTCATTTCTGCTCTAAAACTTCTTAACAAACTTTCATCCTGCTCTAAAACTTGCCTTAGTCTCTCCTGCCTTACACCTCCTCTGTCAAAATTTTTCTTTCAAAGAGGCAAGAAGTGAGGTTGCTGCAGACTCATACAGATTTACCACTGGTAACATTAAAACACTTCTAAAGGTCTGTCAAGGTGGCACTCCCTCATGCGGAAATAAGTCTAAAATCCTTAATTTTGCTGGCAGAATTTTGGAGAATCAACAGATGACAATGACATGCCAATAATCATAAAAATAGTAGTAGAGAGCCCAACCTCTACCCCAGAACTATGAATTGATAAAGTCTTTTAATCTACTACTATACTCAGCCTCAACCTGAGATGCAACATTTGCCTTTTGCTACCCCATTGTATCATACATTTCTCCCACCTCTAAGACAGCAGTACTCCTCTAAAATCAACCTCCTGCTTCAGCTCTTGATTCCATCTTTTCCCAATTCCTGAGGAGACTTTTCTTTGATTTTAGCACCTTCAATGACTTAATTAGAACTATTTTTAAATAAAAAAAATGAATTTCAAAAGCAGAAATCCTCTTATCAAAAACTGCATATAGTAAAATCTCATAGGATGAAATTCAAATTTTGTAGCTTGGTAATTGTGTAATTGTCACTTCTATAAGTTCTTAGAAATTGACCTATTCTGTGGCTTTGTCGTACTCAAATGTCTTTTTGGGACTCATCACTAAACATACAGCAGTAAAACTGGTTGAGTGAAATAGGAATGAGTGGGAATTGTGGATAACTGCAGAGTAATATTCTGTCTAAAAGTGGACAACCTCTACTTAGCTCCAGTTGATTTTTTCCATGTAAGAATGGGGTCAGATTGTGCTTGGTAAAGTCTCCATTTTAAGAATTTTAATCATAAATTTTTTTAATGTGGACAACTTATAATAGAAAATACCTGAAAACTACTCTGCTTGCCAAACAATACTCAATGGTAGAATCTAGCCAAGGATTACATCTTCCCGTGTTGAATTCAAGTGGATTTGTTATCTTTTTTTACAGGCAACTTTCTTTTTTTTTTTTTTTTTTTGAGACAGTCTTGCTCTGCTGCCCAGGCTGGAGGGCAGTGGTGCAACCTTGGCTCACTGCAACCTCTACCTCCCAGATTCAAGCGATTCTCCTGCCTCAGACTTTCAAGTATCTGGGTTACGGGCTTCCACCCCTAGGCCCAGCTAATTTTTGTATTTTTAATAGAGACCAGATTTCACCATGTTGGCCAGGCTGGTCTCAAACTCCTGACCTCAAGTGATACTCCCACCTTGGCCTCCCAAAGTGCTGGGATTACAGGCATGAGCCATGAGCCACTGTGCCTGGTCTGACAATTTTTCATTTTTGATTTTTCAGTCCTTGTTATGATGTTTACTTAAGTTCTTCTGTTTGTTCTGTACCTTATTCAAATACGCTCTTCAAACTTCATGTCAATCTTACCTCTTCTTTTCTATTGTTTCTATATCAATATCAGCCTCTTCTGAGATAATATACATTTATCTGAAGACCTAATCTGTGACTTTATAATATACTAAGTTTAATTTTTTGTTTTCCCAATACTTTTTTTTATCAAAGATGAAACTTTTATGAAAAACAAAAACTTGAGATTTTAGTCCAACCCCTCATTATGGAAAGATTTGGAAAGGTTAAGTAAATCCCCTAACATAATATTGTTAGTTGACTATTGATTCCACAGATTTTTTTAAATTGCCTTGGTGTGGTAGGTACTGAATACATACATGCTGATTTATTTTTAAAGTGTCTGTCATTTTAACACTTTCCTTGTCTTTTGTTATACTTTCTTAACATTTAAACAGAAAATTCTGAATTCAGAAATAAAATTCATGTTTTATAGCATATAATGTATAAACTGTAATTTTCCTCCAAAAAAAAATGTTTTTCTCAAAATAAATCTTCCCAAACTCAAAACAATAGTATGTGTTTGCATCTCCTGTTAAGCTGAAGAAAATTATTGTGCAAGTTGCTTTTATTTATGAAATGCAGCTGTGCCTCTGTTTAATTTTAAAGGCAGTTTAAACTGGTAACCATTCTGTTCTCAGAATTTTAAGGTTGCTTACCTATTAAAAATGTTAGTATTCATTTTTTTCTCAGGTGAATATTTGATAGTGGAAGATTTTTTTAATTACAAAGTATTTTGAATTTTTAGGAAACTATTACAGTTATGCAGCCAATATCCAAATAAATACCACCCAGAGGCAGGGTGCGGTGGCTCACGCCTGTAATCCCAGCATTTTAAGAGGCCAAGGCAGGTGGATCAACTGAGGTCAGGAGTTCGAGAACAGTCTGGCCAGCATGGAGAAACCCTGTCTCTGCTAAAATACAAACATTAGCAATGTGGGGTGGCAGACACCTGTAATTCCAGCTACTCGGGGGTGGGGGTGGGGGACTGAGGCAGGAGAATTGCTTAAACCGGGGAGGCACAGGTTGTAGTGAGCCAAGATCATGCCACTGCTCTCCAGCCTCGGTGACAGAGAGACTCCGTCTCAAAAAAAGTAAAAAATAAAAATAAAAATCCCCACCCAGATTTTACGTAAGAATTTGCAACATTTTCTCCAATCTGGAAAATTTAGGTACACATTGTCATTCTAACCAATACTATCCTCCTGAAACATGTAATATGATTAACATATAAATATTGACCATAATGTTTAGGCATGAAAGATTGGGCCTAAAGAAATGATTAGACTAAAGGCAGGCACAGTATTAAAGGATTCTCCATCTTTTAAAATCAGAATGTAATTTTTCAAAACATTAAATATATAGTCCTCAGTTCATAGTATATTATCATCACTGTTTTTTTTCTAGACCTTTATTTAATCTATGTGATATGGTTTGACTCTGTGTCCCCACCCAAATCTCATGTTGAATTGTAATTCCCAGTGTTCGGGGAGGTACCTGGTGGGAAGTGGCTGGATCATGGGGGTGGATTTCTCCCATGCTGTTCTCGTGATAGTGGATAGTGAGTTCTCATTAGATCTATTGGTTTAAAAGTGTATGGCACTTCCTCCCTTGCTCTCTCTCTGACATGTGATGACATGCTCATTTCCCCTTTGTCTTCTGCCATGATTGTAAGTTTCCTAAGCCCTCCAGGCCATGCTTCCTGTACAGCCTGTCGAACTGTGAGTTGATTAAACCTCTTCATAAATTACTCAGTATCAGGTAGTTCTTTATAGTAGTGCAGGAATGGACTAATACACTTGTGTTTCCTTTTATCTCCATATCCTACTCTCATTTCTCTTCCTCTGTAGATAACAATGGCTGAATAAACATGACTGTAAATACTTTGATATCTGTCTTATCAAAAGATGAGGTCTGCTTCCCCTCACTCTGAATCTGAGTTCACCTATGACCAACTACGTGATTCTAATTATGACGGAAGTGATGCAACATAAACTTCAGGACTAGACTTCAAGAGTGTTGACAGTCTCTGTTTTGCTCTCCTAATTTGATTACCTTTATGGAGAAACCATATAGAAAGGCCCTGAAGATACAATGGAGGAGAGGGTTGCAGCTGAGCAAAGCCTTCTAGTGTCTCTGCCAAAGTGTCAAACTTCTGATTGGGGAGGTCTTAAACATGACAGGCCAGTTCAACTACCGCTATAACACATCAGATGACCTCTATAGATACTAAGCAAGCAAGATACTACCTACTCCAGTCACCCGTGAATTCTTGGCTCATGGATCTGTGAGTAAAATGAATGATTATTGTTTAACATCAAGTTCTGGAGTCATTTGTTACTCATCAAAAGATAATGGGAACAATAGCCATTCTATTGTGTTTAATTTGTATCTTTTAAAAATATGTGTTCTTAAAGATTGTGTGTGTTTTGTGTATAGGTATTTTGATTTATTTTAATGATAGTACAAGAAAACCTTCTGTTTTTAACTAAACACCATGTTTTTGAGATCCATTTATGTCACAAGGTATGCATCTATTTATTGCTTCCATTTGTTGTGTAGCCTCATGTGTTCATCTACTACACATTTTACCTACTAATTTCTCACAGTGATGGATACCCAGGTTGCCTCCACATCCACATTGCTACACACAATGCTTGGATAAATATCCTGGAAAATTCCCTTTAACTACTTGTGTGAAAATTTCCTTGGGTTTGTAGAAGCAGATTAACCCTATCATAGGTTATGCCTACACCGTATTTGCCCAAGTAATGACACATCTCTCCAGTGCAGATGTACCAGTCTGCCCTTCCGCTAGCAATGCAGAGCATTCTTAAATCACCACATCTCTCCAATAACTGAAATTATTCAGCTTTCTCATTTTTCTATATTATAGTTCAAAATAAGATCTAGGTTTAAATGCATTTTTCTGACAATTAATTTTGAACTGCACTTTTTGTGCATGTTGGCCTTTTGGGTTTCCTTGATTATAACTTATGTGTTCATAGTTTTTGCCACTTGTCAATTAGGATTGCTGTCTTCTTCTTGTTATTTTTAGAAGTTTCTTATATATTACAGAGATTATTCACTTGCTGTTCAAGATGTTACAAATATCTTGACCCATTCATTGCTCTATTCATTTTTTCTGATGGTATCTTTATTGAACAGATATCCATACTTCAGTCTAATTAAATTAACCTTTTCTCTTATACTTACAAAAATGCTGTTAGCTCTATTTTTTTCCATTTATATGGAGATATAATTGAAAAATAAAAATCATACACATTTAACATGTACAACATAATGTTTTGATATATGTATACATTGTGAGAGGATAATAAGCTAATTAGCATATCCATCACCTCACGTTACCTTTTTTTGTGATGAGAACATTGAAGATCTGCTCTCTCAGCAAATTCCAAACATTCAACGCAGTATTATTAACTGTAGTCACCATGTTATACATTGGATCTCCAGAACTTATTTATCCTGCCTAACTGAAACTCTAATACTTTGACCAGTGTCTCCCTATTTCTCTTACCACCCAGCCTCTGGCAACTATCATTCTACTCTCTGTTTCTAGGAGTTAAAATTTTTTAGATTCTACATGTAAGTAAGATCATACATAATTTGTCTTTCTCTGCTGGATTATTTCACTTAGTAGAATGTCATCCAGTTTCACCCTTGTTGCTTCAAATGACAGGATTATCTTCTTTTTAAAGGCTGAATAGTATTCCATTGTTAAGTATACATTTTCTTTATCCATTCATTTGTCCATATATATTAGGTTATTTATATATCTTGGCTATCATGAATACTGAAATGAATATGGGAGTACAAATATATCTTTAAGGTGCTGATTTCATTTCCTTTTGATATATAGAGAGAAGTGGGATGGCTGGACCACATGGTGGTCCTATTTTCAGTTTTTTGAGGAACTTACTGTTTTCCATGATGGCTGTACCAATTTACATTCCCACTAACAGTATACAAAAATTTCATTTTTTCTTCTCAGAGTTCATTGTTAGTATGTGGAAACACAACTGGTTTTTTTATGTTGGCTTTTTATCCTGAAACTTTACTCAATTTGTTATTATTTCTAACAGGATTTTTTGTTGAGTCTTCAGTGTTTTCCATACAAAGATTATGTCATCTGCAAGCAGAGACAATTAATTTTCTTCCTTTCCAGTTTAGATGTCTTTTACTTATTTGTCTTGCCTAATTTCTCTGATGAGGAATTTCAGTACTCTGTTGACTAAAAGTGGTAAAATTGGGCACCCTTGTTTTTTCCTAATCTTAGATGAAAAGCTTTCAACTTTTCACCATTGAGTATTATGCTAACTGTGGGCTTGTCACATATTATTTATTATGTTGAAATTCATTCCTTCTGTGCTTAATATGTATCAGGAAAGAATGTTGTAACTTTGGAATGCTTTTTCTGCATCTGAAGTAATTGTATAATTTTTATTCTTAATTCTGTTAAGGTGTGGTATCACATTTATTGATTTGTATATGTTGAACCATCCTTGCATGCAGGAATAAATCTCACATGATTATGCTATATGGTCTTTTAATGTGAGGTTCATTTAGTTAGCTAGTAATTTGTTGAAGCAGGGATATTGGCCTGTAATTTTCCTTTTTTGTCCTGGTCTCTCTTTGGCATTAGGGTAATACTTGCCTAGCAAAATAAATTTGGAAGCGTTCCTTACTCTTTAATTTTTTGGATGACTTATTGACTTTGAGAAGAATTGACACAAATTATTCTTTAAATGTTCAGTAGAATTCACCAGTGAAGCTGTAAGGTTCTAGACTTTCTTTGTTAGGAGGTATTTTATTACTGATTCAATCTTTCAAATCATTATTGATATGTTCAGATTTTTATTTCTTCTTAGTTTAGTCTTGGTTAGTCATATCTTTCTCGGAATTTATTTCCTCTAGATTATCCAATTTGTTGGCACATAATTGTTCATAGTAGTCTTCTATAATTCTTTGTATTTCTGTGATAATAGCTGTAATGTCACCTCTATCATTTGTAATTTTGTCTTCTTTTTATTCACCTAGCTAAAGGTTTTAAAATTTTGTCTTTTAAAAAGCGTATCTTAATTTCATTGATATTTTGTATTGTTTTTCTAGTCACTATTTCATTTATTTCTGTGCTGATCTTTATTATTTCCTTCCTTTGGCTAAATTGAGGCTTATTTTTTCTATTTGAGGAATAAAGTTAGGTTGTTTCCTTGATCTTTCTTGTTTCTAAATGTAGACATTTATCACTATCAACTTCTCTTTAGAGCTACTTTTGCTAAATCTCATATATTCTAAAATGTTGTTTTCCATTTTTCTTTGTCTCAAAGATACTTTTTTATTTTTCTCTTTCTGCTTTGACTCATTGGTTGTTCAGGAGTATGTTGTTTAATTTCCACATATTTGTGAATTTTCCAGTTTTCCTCTTGTTAACTGATTTCTAGTTTCATACCATTAGTGACTAGAGAAAATACTTGATATCACTTCCATCTTCTTAAATTTGTTAAGATATATGACATAACTTATGATCTATTCTGAAAAATGTTCTGTGTGCACTTGAGAAGAATATGTATTGTACTGCTGTTTGGATGGACTGTTTTGTATGTGTCTGTTAGGTCCACATAATCTATACTGTTGTTCACATCTGTTTCTTATGAACTTTCTATCTAGATAATCTATCTATTGTTGTAAGTGGGGTATTGAAGTTCTCTACTATTACTGTCTAAGTTTATTTTTCAGTTCTATTAATATTTTATATATTTATGTTCTCCAATGTTGCCTGCATAAATATGTATAATTGCTACTTTCTCTTGATAGACTGACTACTTTTACATTATGTAGTGCCTTTGTCTATTGAGACAGGCTTTGACTGAAAGTATATTTTGTTTACATTTGTCTATATAAGTATAGCCACCCCAGCTCTCTTTTGTTATCATTTGCATGAAATATCTTTCTCTATTCCTTCTAGCCTCTGTGTACCTTAAAGGTAAAGTGAGTCTCTTTAGGCAGTAGGTAATTGGATCTTGTTTTTTTGTTTTTTTCTTGTTTTGTTTTTTTGTTTTTCTTTTTAAATTCACTCAGCCAGTCTTTGTCTTTTGATTGGAGAACTTAATTCATTTACATTTAAAGTAATTATGGATAAGCACAAACTTACTATTGCCATTTTGTTAATTGTTTTCTGATTTTTTTGTAGTTCTTTTGTTCTTCTTCTCTTGATGTTTCTTTGTGATTCAGTTATTTTCTATAGTGGCATGTTTGATTCCTTCCTATTTCTCTTTTGTGTGTCTACTAGATTTTATTTCTTTATGGTTACCATGAGGTATACAATGATGTATCTCTGAACTCTGTTCTTTTCCATTGGTTTATTTTTCTGTTCTTTATTCTTTCTTTTCTTAAGGGTTGATTTACCTATTGCTGGAAAAATATTCCTTTGTATGAACTTTGGAATAAATTTATTTTATAAGTAATTTGACTAAATTTTTATTTTGGTTACATTGGATTAACATATTTAATTGACATCTTTTTAATTTTAAGCCAAGTGTGCAATGTCCTCCATTTCTTCAGAACATCATCTCTGTTCAAACATTAAAAAATAATTTTGATGAGGGTTTTATATATTTTTCTGCAAGTTAATTTCTAAGTACTATATATTTAGTTGTTATTTTGGGTAATATCTTAGTTATTACTATACTTTCTGAATAGTGTATTGGAAATATCTCAGGGTATATAGTAATGAATATTTATTTTATACTCCTGTGTGTAATAATTGGCTTGAATAACCTGCTTAAAATGTCTCATCCTTGGGTCTACCCAGAGGAATAGGGTCTCCCTGGGGCATGATCTTCTTATAGTGGAGGTCAGAAGCTTCCAGAAAGGTAAGTAGAAACATTCAGTGCTCAGAACTTGCGTACACAGTGTCACACATAGTCACTTCTGCCCATATTCCATTGGCCAAAGGATATGACATTGTCTAGCCCAATATCAATTGAATGGGAATGTATACTTCTCTCATGCAGGTGGTTTAGTGGGAATGAAATTTTGCTGAGCAGTTACTATCTTCTACAACTAGCCAATTAGCCTGCTAAACAGGCCAAATGAGCTGATATCATCATGCTGTTAATTTAATAAAATTTTTATTTGAAGGAAAATGTTGGATTCAAATTATTATTTTTAATTCAAATATTTGATTTTTAAAATTTTACACATATAATTACATGCATTAATTGTAATTATTAGCTTTATTCTCAAAAATGTTTTCATTTTTAAACATGATATTGAACATTGAGTCATCTTAGAATATGGAAAAAATAATTTTATGAACCAATCAATTGTTACTACCTACTTTTACATGGGCACTTGAAATTATTTTCATGTTTGCCACACATTTTAGAATATTTGACACTGTATGCAAGATTCAATTTATATGTACAGTAAATCCTAATTGAATGTCATCAGTATATTCTTAGAAATTATAAATTTAAGTGAAATGATGTATAATAAAACCAATATTATACATGCAAAGAATATGCAACTTCACACCAACAGTGGCCCTATCTGGAAATTGATTTTTTTCTTATCAACATTATAATGACATTGAACAAAATTACATTCTTTGAGGATCTGCTTGTATAATTTTTTTATTTTATATACATGTTTTGTTTTTGGTGAATGTGTCCGTCATCCAACTTAGGATCTGAGGGCCCAAAGCTTTCTCAGTTCTATGTTAGGCAACTTAGTGGACAGAAATATATCATATATTTACTTGAGTTTCAGCAAGTCTATGTATTATTAATTATAAAATGAGTACTACATTTTAAATTAAATTGAAATAACCTAGATAGATCAAATTATTAGCAAAACAAATTATAGCAAATGTTCTTACATATAATGTAATAAAATCTTATCTTATACCAAACCACAGTAGTATAGTATGTCCTGACTTTACTGTTGAATATGTAATATATGATTGTATCTTAAAGACTGTTACATAATAAAAATCAATGTGAGTTATCTTGATAAATTATCTGAACCAAATTCCTTAGTGTAATCTAACATTGTTCTTATACTAAACTTTAAGAAAAATTAATTACTTTATTGAGCAATATTTTGGTTTTAAAGACTTTGGTCAAAATAGTCTGTTTTGTTTTATTAATTTTTAAAAGTAACACTTACCTTCATGAATGGACATAATTGCATTTACAGACACATGAAAAACTCTGGATTCAAATAAAAATGTATTTGGTAATATATTTTAGCATATTTTAATAGGGAATTAGAAGTCTTTTTCAAATATATATAATATATATGATTAAATTTTCATACATATCAGGAAAATTATGCTTAAATATTATGGAATAATGCTTTTACATAGAAAAGACCAGTGAAACACCATAAAGCAACAGCAAATAACTTTAGGCACAGTCTTGAACAACAAGAACAACAAAAAAACCTGTCATTGAACTGTCAGTTAATTTTTATAATAATTGAGGAATATTTGAGATACAACCTAAATCCATTTGTTTTCAGCTAAGCAAGGCATAAAAGCACAAATTCTGGCAATTTGACTAACTTATTAAAAGTAACGCTAGACTGACAATTTCAAAATGCCCTAGAATCTTTTCTAACATTGAGATTTTGTACTTCAGAAGTCCCATCTGCTATGGCAAATGAACAGTGTTCTTAAGTCTGCATCCACTAATCTAGAGACATGAAAGGGAGAAACTGGGGATATGTGGACCAAGTCTTAATGCCTTATAACCTCCTGAAGGACACATTTCTCCAATAATATGTATGAAAAAATTTCTTTTCATTGTAATATCCTTCAAAGGTACAAAAGATTAATTGTGGTTTAATCTTAATATCACATGTGTGTTTTACATTGAAAAGAAAGAGAAAACCCTAATATTCTTTTATGGTACCATTGTCAAGAAAATAGTATTCCTTAGACTATCTTTTATGGCTTTCGTTTTTTCCTAAGAATGATGATGTTTGGTGACAATTAATGTTAATAATGCTAGAGACCAAAAAGCTCTTCATCTTTTAAATGTGTATGAATCTTTTAACCTAGGTTAAAAGAGTATATTTTAGATTGACTTTGGTTTAATTTGTTATAGTATTCCTCCTTTATGTTTCTGTAAGATTTAATACCAAATTGAAACCAAGATAGTGATAAACAATCCTTTATTATTAAAAATTACATAGTATGTCTTCAAACTCGTGCTGAGGCTCAACAAATGATAAGAAATTTTAAGATGTAATTCCTCTTCCCATGGAAACATAAGACTTTAATTCATATGTATTTTTGGAACATCGCCACTGTTTGTGTACGTCATCAGCAGCATTCCAATAATGCATTAAATTATAGGATTTCTGTTTTACCGTTATTTTTGGCAGGATTAGAATTAAATAATAAAATAGTATAACTGTTCTATATATGGGAGTTACTTCAACAATCAATTTTACAGATTGTTTGTAAAAAGTTATCTTCAAATTTGCAAAATAGTGTTGCTTATTGTTTCTTAATGTTATATGCTTTATGAGTAACTGTGATTTCTTTCCCTTTGCTTAGAAGAAATCCAAACCAAAACTGACTTTGTTTCAACACTTCAAAAGGAGTTCTACCAAATGAAATAAAAATTGAATTGCTCTCAGAAATAAAATCACTTTAGTTGCCTTGAATCACAATTTGCGATTTTAAAGAGCAAAGAATTCTGCTAAGTGCATGTATGTCTGTGTTTTCTATCTTGTGTTCCTGCTTAAGTACCAGATGGAAGAATAATAGATTACTGACTGAACTCTGAAATTCACTTAGAATTCCACTTTTGCTGAAGTAGAAGACTAGTTTTATCTTAGCCACAACTGATTTTGACAGTCAGATATTAGTGTGTGATATTTTATATGATTTTCCTGTCTACAGTAATTTCCTAAGCTTTACTATCATACATATTATATTATCACAGGCTGAATATATTTGAAATATTTTAGGATGCAAATTACTTCAAGTGTACTCACCTATACCTTATTTTCAGATATTTAAGTAAGCAAGTGTTACTTATATTTTGGATTATCAACTTGATTTAAAAATATATTATCCCAGAATTTGGGAAGCACAAATTCTATTATCCATAAAGTATCTGTGTATTATATTTAAAATCACTATTACAAGAGTGAGCTGTAGAAATAAACACCTAATCTTTGTAGCAAATGAAGATTCCATTCCACTATACTGTCCTTGAACGTATTTCTTCTAATTTTTTCCATCTTCTTTCTTGGAGAAAGATTTAGAGAAAACATTTTGAAGAGGCTATGCAACTTCTAACAGTTTGTTGTCTGGTTGAATTGCTTGAACTCTCCAAACCCCTAGTATCTGTCAAAACATATTGCAAACAGAATTAAGTACTCCTAAATTCTTAGATTTCATTTCAAACATGTCCTTCTTCATTATTGTCCAAAGAGCTTTTTGTGCTTTTTTTTTCTACATTCTATATTCAAGTGATGAATTACCTACAAATATTGTGCCATTCACCACATGGCAAGATTCTCTTGTAGAATTTTTAATTTTTTAATAATGTAATGTGCTTGGAAAAGTGTATCTGTAGTCACATGACATATAATGTTTCAGTCAATGTTGGACCACATACACAAAGGTAGTTCCATAGGATTATAATGGAACTAAAAATGTATGTTGCCTAGTGATGTTTTAGCTGTCTTGATGTCATAGTGTAATGTATTCCTCACATATTTGTTGTTATGCAGGTATAAAAAGAAGTGTGCTACTGGTCATATAAAAGTATAGTACATATAATCATATATGGTACATAATATTATATAATAAATGACCATGTTACTTGCCATACTATGCTTTTTATTGTTATTTTAGAGTGTACTTCCACTCATATGTATGTAAATTTAAAGTTAACTATAAAACAACCTCAGGAAGCTCCTTCAGGAGGTATTCCGGAAGAAAGCAATGTTATAATGAAAGATGACAGTTCCATGCATTTTATTATTTCCCATGAAGACCTTCCAGTTGGACAAAATGTGGAGGTAGAAGACAGTGCTATTGATGATCCTGACCCTGTGTAAGCCTAGGCTAATGTGTGTGTTTGTATATTAGGCTTTAACAAAAATGTTTGATAAGTAATAAAATAGCAAAAAACTTATAGAAAAAGATATAAATAAAAAAATTGTATACAGCTATACAATCTGTTTTAAGCTAAGTTTTGTTGCAAAGAGTCAAAAAGTTAGATTTAAGAACTTATAACATAAAATGTTACAGTAAGCTAAGGTCAATTTATTATTAAAGACTTTTTAAATAAAATCAAGGTAGCCTAAGTGCACAGTGTTTATCAAGTCTACAATAGTGTACAATAATGCCCTAGACTTTCATTTTCACTCACCACTCACTCATTGATTCACCCATAGAAGCTTCCAGTCTTGTAAACTTCATTTATGGCAAGTGATACAGGAGTACTAGTTTTATTTTTTATACTGTATTTTTAGTTTACCTTTTCTATGTTTATATATATTTAGATACATAAATACTTACCATTATTTTTAATTGCCAATTCAGTAGAGTAACATGCTGTTCAGGTTTATAGCTTAGGAGTCATAGGCTATATCTTATTACATTAAGATATGTCTCATGTATGCCAATTTTGCTGAGAGTTTTAATCATAAAGGATGCTGGATTTTGTTGAATGCTTATTCTGCATCTATTGAGATGATCACGTGATTTTTGTTTTTAATTCTGTTTATGTGGTGTATCATATTTATTGACTTGCACATGTTAAACCATCCCTGCATCCCTGGTATGAAACCTACTTGATCATGGTGGATTATCTTTTTGATATGTGGTTGGATTTGGTTAGCTAGTATTTTGTTAAGTGTTTTAGCATCTATGTTTATCAATGATATCAATCTGTAGTTTTCTTTTTTGGTTGTTTCCTTTCCTGGTTTTGGTATTAGAGTGATGATGGCTTCATAGAATGAATTAGGGAGAGTTTCTTCTTTCTCTGTCTTGTGGAATAGTGCCAAAAAGATTGGTACTAATTCTTCTTTGAAAGTCTGGTAGAATTCTGCTATGAATCTGTCTGGTGCTGGACTTTATTTTGTTGGTAATTTTTAAAATTACCATTTCAATCTTGCTGCTTGCTATTGGACTGTTCAGGATATCTAATTCTTCCTGATTTAAGCTAAGAGGATTGTATTTTCCCAGGAATTTATCCATCTCTTCGAGGTTTTCTAGTTTATGTGCATAAAGATGCCTATAGTAGCCCTGAATGATCATTTGTATTTCAGTGGTGCCAGTTGTAGTATCGCCTATTTTGTTTCTTAGTGAAGTTATTTGGATTTTCTCTCTTCTTTTCTTAGTTAATCTTGCTAATGGTCTGTCAATTTTATTTATCTTTTCAAAGGACAAGCTTCTTGTTTCATTTATCTTTTGTGGGATTTTCTTGTTTCAATTTCACTTAGTTCTGCTCTGATCTTGGTTATTTCCTTTCTTCTGCTGGGTTTGGGTTTGGTTTGTACTTGTTTCTCTAGTTCCTTTAGGTGAACTTAGAATGTCAGTTTGTGCTCTTTCAGTCTTTTTGATGTTGGCATTTAGGGCTATGAACTTTCCTTTTAGCACTGCCTTTGCTATATCCAAGAGATTTTGATAGGTGTAGTCATTATTGTCATTCAGTTAACAAATTTTTTTAAATTTCCATCTTGATTTGTTTTTGACCCATTGCTCATTCAGGAGCACATTTTGTTATTCCCATAGTTTTGATGGTTCATTTTGGAGTTTGTTTCCAGTTTTATTCCACTGTGGTCTGAGAGTGCTTGATATCATTTCAATTTTCTTAAATTGATTGAGGCTCATTTTATGGACTATCGTTTTATGTCTATCTTGAAGAATGTTTCATGTGCTGTTGAATAAAATGTGTATTCTGTGGTTGCTGGATGAAATGTTCTGTATATATCTGTTAAGTCCATTTGTTCCAAGGTACAGTTTAAATCCATTGTTTCTTGATTTTCTGTCTTCGTGACTTGTCTAATGATGTCAGGGGAGTATCGAAATCTCCCACTGCTATTTTGTTGCTATCTCTCATTTCTTAGATCTATTAGTAATTGTTTTATAAATTTGGGAGCTTCAGTGTTAGGTGCATATATGTTTAGGATTGTAACATTTTCCTGTTGGACAAGGCGTTTTATCATTATATAATGTCCTTTTTTGTCTCTTTTAACTGCTATTGCTTTAAAGTTTGTTTTCTCTGATATAAGAATAGCTACTGCTTCTCACTTTTGGTGTACGTTTACATGAAATGCGTTTTTCCACCCCTTCACTTTAAGTTTATGTGAGTCCTTACGTGTTAGATGTGTCTCTTGAAGGCAGCAGATAGTTGGTTGGTGGGTTATCTATTCTGCAGTTCTGTATCTTTTAAGTGAAGCATTCAGGCCATTTACATTCAATGTTAGTATTGAAATATGAGGTATCATTGCAATCATCATGCTCTTTGTTGCCTTTATACTTTGGTTGTTTTGTTGTTGTTTTTTGCTTTTGCTTTTTAACTTGAATTTTTGTTTTATAGGTCTTGTATGATTTATGCCTATGTGATTATAGCCTATAAATTTAATTTATAATTAAATTCTGTTTTGTTGTGTTTCCAGGGTTTGTTTCAAGACTTAGAGCTCCTTTTAGCAGTTCTTGTATTTGTGGCTTAGTAATGGTGAATTCTCTCAACATTTGTTTGTCTGAAAAACACTGTATTTTTCCCTCATAGATGATGAAGCTCAGTTTTGCTGGATACAAAATTCTTGTCTGATAATTGTTTTGTTTGAGGAGGCTGAAGATAGGGCCCCAATCCTTTCTAGCTTGTTCTAGGGTTTCTGCTGAGAAAACTGCTATTAATTTGATAGGTTTTCCTTTATAGGTTACCTGGTGCTTCTGTCTCACAGCTCTTAAGATTCTTTCCTTCATCTTCACTTTGGATAACCTAATGACAATGTGTCTAGGTGAAGATCTTTTTGTGATGAATTTCCGGGTGTTCTTTGTGCTTCTGCATGCTGTCAGAGGAAATGTCTAGTGCTGAAGGCTGTTTTTCAGATTATTTTGTCCTACGTGGTTTTCCTTGATGCAGTACTCTCCCCTTTTCCTGTGAATGTGGCTTCCTGTGAGTTGAACTACAGTGATTATTGTCTCTCTTCTGGATCTAGCCACCCGGTAAGTGTATGTGGCTCCAGGCTGGTACTGGGGGTTGTCTTCACAGAGTCCTGTGATGTGAATCATCTATGGGTCCCTTAGCCTTGGATACCAGCACCTATTCCAGTGGAGGTGACAGCGGGTCACGGGTTGTGCAATGGACTCCATGAGGATTCTTAGCTTTGATGGTTTAATGCTCTAGTTTTGGGCTGGTTGGCCTCCTTCCAGGCACTTTCCAGAGAACATCCGCTGTGGTAGCATGGGGAGGAACAGGTGGTGGGCAGAACCTTAGAACTCCTAAGATTATATGTCCTTTGTTTTCAGCTACCAGGGTGGACAGGGAAAGGCCATTAGGTGGGGATGGGGCTAGGCATCTCTGAGCTCAGACTCTCTTTGGGTGGGCCTTGCTGCAGCTGTTGTGGGGGATGCGGATGCGATTCCCAGGTCACTGGAGTTGTGTACCTAGAAGGATTATGGCTGCCTCTGCTGAGTCATGCATGTTTTCAGGGAAGTGGGAGCAAGCTGGCAGTCACAGGCCTCATCCAGCTCCCATGAAAACTGAAGGGCCAGGCTCATTCCCATCATATTCCCCCAAACAGCCCCAAGTTTGTTTCCAGGTGGTGGGCAAGATGGGCTTGAAAATCTGCCTCAGGCTACCCACCTCCGAGCTGCAAACGAAAAGGGCATGGTTCTTCCCCTGCTTGTGGACTCTGCACACCAGATTTGCACCCTCCCCCGAGTTCTGGCCAGGAAGTTTCTCACCCTGTTCAAATTGTTAACAAAGTTCAGCTAGAGATTTCCTTCTCCCTGTGGAGTTTTATCCCCTGCTCTTCTGCCACCCTCTGGATGGATCCTGGTGACGCCAGGCAGGAATGGCATGCTTGGGGAGCCAGCAAGCTCCCAGGGCCTTTCTGCTGCTTTCTCTACCCCTTATTTCGCTTGGCTCTCCAAACTGAATCAGCTCCAGGTACAATAAAAAATTTCTCCCACAAACAGACCTTCAGTTTCTCCAGTGAGGGTGTGTGTTCAGGAGAGGAGGGTCTCCCTTTCCTACTTCTGCAGTTGGGGCCCTCACAATATTTGGTGTGTCTCCCAGGTCCTGCAGGAGCAGTCTGCTTCCTTCAGAGGGTCTGTGCGACCTCTTGAGATTGTTGGTTTGTTCTCGCAGTCAATCTGTAGCTAAAATTCACGATGCGAGCCTCCGCACACTGCTCTGTCCAGAGCTGCAATCTAGTCCTGCCTCCAGTCTGCCATGATGATCCAATCCTGTATATTTTTTCTCAATATTATTAATTTTCTATATTCATTATTTCTTTCCTTCTGCTTCCTTTGACTTAACTTTTTTACTAGTTTAAGTTGGAAGCTTATGTCATTTATTTTAGATCTTTTTACATTTTGTAATTTAATCCTGTAGTGCTGTAATTTCACTCTAAACATTGCTTTAGCTGAAAACAATAAATTTTGATGTTCTATTTCATTTTCATTCTACTCAAAATGTTATAATTTCCTTTGTGATTTCTGATTTGACAAATGGTGTAGTTATAAGTATGTGGGCTTTTCCAGGTGTCTTTCTGTCATTGATTCAATAAACTGAATTTTATTATTGCCCAGTAATCTGTGTGATTTCTACTTTTAAAATTTGTTTAAAGTTGGTTTTAAAGCATAGAATATAGTGCATCTTGGGGAGTGCTCCACGTGCCATTGAGAATATTATGCATTCTCTCACTGTAGGGGGAGTTTTCTATAAGTGTCAATTAGATTACTTTGGGTGATAGTGTCATGCAGGTCTTCTAGTTTCTTATTAATTTTCTCACTTCTTGTTTAATCAGTTACTAAGAAAGGAGTTTTGAAGTCTAATACTATAATTTTAGATTTGTCTAGTTCTGTATTGAATTTCACTGTTTTTCATCCCACGCATTTTGGCATGCTGTTGTTAAGTTCACACATATTCAGGACAGTTACACTCTTTTGAGAATTAATTCCTTTATAATTTTATAACTTACACCTTTCATATAAGGTAATTTATCAATATTTATTTTTTCAGCTTTCATTTGATGATGATATAATTGTATGTTTTTTTCATACTTTTACTTTTTATCTACCTATGTCATTTTATTTGAAATGCATTCTTGGTAGATACCAGAGTTGAATTTTACTATTTCATCAAACCCGATAGTATCCATGTTTTAATTGGTATGTTTAGACCGCTTATAATTAATTTTGTTATTAATGGGGTTGGAGTAAAACTTACTATCATGCTATTTCTTATTTGTTCTGTCTCTTTGTTTCTTTTAACAATTTTTCTGACTTTTTAAAGATTATTTACATATATTTGGAGATTCTATTTCATCTTCACTAATTATTATTTATGTTTTTAAAAAGAATTTTTAGTAATTTCCCTCAGGGTTACAATATTAGGTTGGTGCAAATATAATTGCAGTTTTTGCCATTACTTTCAATGTACCAACCTAATATATATCCTTAATCAGAGTATACATTAAACTCATGTTATATAGGTTCATATGTAGTCCCAATTCTGTCCTCTGATTTTTTTTTCTGCTATTAGCATATACTTTGGCATTATGTGCGCTAACTCAAAATATCTTGTTAACTATTTTCATTTTAGGAAGTCAGTAATTCTTTAAAGCAATTAAAAATAAAAGAATTTTATAATTATCTTTATTCTACTTTTAGCACTTTTTTATTTCTTTGTGTAGATACAAGTATTTGAATTTTTAAAATTGTTGTGGGTACATAATAGGTATATATATTCATAGGACACATGAGATATTTTGATATAGGCAAACATGCATAATAATGTCAGGGTAAATGGGGTATCAATCACCTCAAGCATTTGTCTTTTTTGTGTGTGTTACATTCCAATTCTACTTTTAGTTATTATAAAATGTACAATAAATTACTATTGGCTGTAGTCACCCTGTTACGCTAACAATACTGCATCTTCTTCATTCTGTTCAACCATATTTTTGTACCCATTAACCATTCCGACTTTTCCATGGCCACTACCCTTTCCATCCTCTGGTAAACATCCTTCTACTCTCTCCCTCCATGAATTCAATTGTTTTTATTTTTAGCTTCCACAAATGACTAAGAATATGTGAAGTTTGTCTTTCTGTAGTTTATTTCACTTAATGATCTCCAGTTCCATTCATGTTGCAAATGACATTATCTTATTCTCTTTTATGGCTGAATAGTGAATGGATGAATTGATAAGGAATGTTTCTTTCTGTTGATGGACACTTAGGTTGCTTCCAAATCTTGGCTATTGTGAATAGTGCTGCAGTGAACATGAGAGAGCAGGTATCTCTGATATATTAGTTTCCTTTCTTTGGGGTATATGTATAGCAGTGGGATTGCTGGATCACACGGCAGTTCTATTTTTAGTTTTTTGAGAAACCTCCATACTGTTCTCTGTAGTGGCTACACTAATTTACATAACTAAGAAAAATGCACTGGAGTTCCCTTTTCTCCGCATCCTTGCCAGCATTCATTATTGCCTTTCTTTTGGACAAAAGCCATTTTAACTGGGGTGAGATGATATCCCATTGTAGTTTTGACTTGCATTTATTTGATGATCAATGATGTTGAGCGTCTTGTTTGCCATTAGTATTTCTCCTATTTTGAGAAATGTCTATTCAGGTCTTTTGCCCATTTTTAAATTAGATCATTAAAATTTTTCCTAATAGAGTTGCTTGATTTCCTTATATAGTCTGCATATCAATCTATTTTCACACAGCTGATAAAGACATACCTGAGACTGGGAAGAAAAAGATTTAATTGGACTTACAGTTCCACATGGCTGAGGGGGCCTCAGAATCATGGCAGGAGGCAAAAGGCACTTCTTTACTTGGTGGCGACAAGAGAAAATTAGGAAGAAGAAAAGCAGAAATCCCTGATAAACCCATCAGGTCTTGTGAGACTTATTCACTATCATGAGAATAGCACAGGAAAGACTGGCCCCCATGATTCAATCATCTCTCCCTGGGTCTCTCCCACATCATGTGGGAATTCTGGGAGATAAAATTCAAGTTGATATTTGGGTGGGGACACAACCAAACCATTATGAGTCTGGTTATTAATACCTTGTCAGATGGATAGTTTGCAAATATATTCTCCCATTTTGTTGGTTGTCTCTTTGTTGATTGTTTTCTTCACTTTGCAGAAGCTTTTTAACTTGATATGATTTCATTTTGTCCATTTTTGTTTTAGTTTCCTTTGCTTGTTCAGTATTACGCAAAAAATTCACACAGACCAATGGCTTGGAGAGTTTCTGCAATGTTTTCTAGTAGTAGTTTCACAGTTTGAGGTCTTACATTTAAGCCTTTAATCTATTTTGATTTGATTTTTGTATATGGCAAGAGATAGGGGTCTAGTTTCATTTTTCTGCATATAGATATCCCATTTTCTCAGCACCATTTATTGAAGAGACTTTCCTTTGACCAAATGTATGTTCTTGGCATCTTTGTCAAAAGTAGCTACTCCTGCTTCTTTTGGTTTACATTTACATGGAATATCTTTTTCTATCTTTTTATTTTCAGTCTACATCTGTCTTTATAGGTGAAGTATGTTTCCAGTAGATAATATATTATTGGGTCTTTTTTTTTTTTTTTTTTTTAACTTTTAAGTTCCAGGGTACATGCACAGGATGTGCAGATTTGTTACACAGGTAAACATGTGCCATGGTAGTTTGCTGCACAGATCGACCCATCACCTATGTATTAATCTCATCATCCATTAACTATTCCTCCTGATGCTTTCCCTCCCCTCACCCCCAGGCCAAACAGGCCCCAGTGTGTGTTGTTTCCCTCCCTGTGTCCATGTGTTCTCATAATTCAGCTTCCACATTTAAGTGAGAATACCTGGTATTTGGTTTTCTGTCCCTACATTAGTTTGCTGAAGGTAATGGCTTCCAGCTTCATCCATGTCCCTGCAATGGACATGATCTCATTCCTTTCTATGGCTGCCTAGTATTCTATGTGTATATGTACTACATTTTCTTTATCCAGTCTATCATTAATGGACATTTGGATTGATTCTATGTCTTTGTTATTGTGAATACTGCTGCAGTGAACATATGTGTGCATGTATCTTTATAATAGAAGGATTTATATTCCTTTTGGTAGATACCCAGTAATGGGATTGCTGAGTCAAATGGTATTTCTGGTTCTAGGTCTTTGAGGAGTTGCCACAGTCTTTCACAATGGTTGAACTAATTTGCATTCCCACCAACAGTGTAAAGGCATTCCTATTTCTCCACAGCCTCACCAGCATGTTGTTTCTTGACTTTTTAATAATTGCCATTCTGACTGGCATGAGGTAGTATCTCATCGTGGTTTTGATTTGCATTTCTCTAGTGATCAGTGATGTTGAGATTTCCTTCATATGTAACATTCATGCTACATGTTACATATGCTTTTTTCATATAACATTAATGTTGGCTGCATGAATGTCATCTTTTGAGAAGTGTCTGTTGGATGTTATTTTTTAAAATCAATTCAGTCACTCTGTCTTTTTTGGAGAATTTAATGCATTTACATTTAGTGTGATTTTTAATAAATAAGGACTTACTCCTGCTATTTTGTTGTTTGTTTTCTGGTTATTTTGTAATCTCCTCCCTCCCTTCACCCCTCTCCCCATCCCTCCTTTCCTCTCTCCCTCCCTTCCTTCCTTCCTTTCCTTGAAGGTGATTTTCTCTGCTGGTGTTGCAGCAGAAGTTAAAAAGGGAAAGATCAAATTTTCTTCCTTTCTTTTGGTATGAGCAGCTTCCCCCTTGAATCCCTCCCTGCTCCTTGCCATTGTACCCTGCTCTGCAAGTTTTTATGAGTTTATAGATTACTGTCTTCCATAACTAGTGTCTGTAAGTCTCTGTAGCATCACAGAGGTCATGAGACGTGCTTGAGCGAGCTTAGATTGCAGCCATCTGGGCACCATAGAGGACACAAGATAAGATTGTGTAGCCATCTTGAGCAAGCCTAGATAACAGCCACTTGACCTGCATAGCAAGAGTCACATGAAAGCCTGAGTTATGAGCCCGTTACTGTTTGATAAACTGTATTTGTTCTACCTACTTTCACACCACTGCATTTTGCACTACAGATGCATGTATAAAAATCAGGCCCTGTCTTTGTCCAGGGCTCAACCTTTTGGATGTGAATCTGCTGAGCTGCTCACCTAAATAAAATCCTCCTGTTCCACCCTATTGCTCTCTCTGGTCTCCTGATTCCCGCAACAGTATGTTTTCATTTCTTGCTTTTGATTTGTTGTGTATCTGTTATAGGTTTTTTTTTTAATTTGAGGTTGCTATCAGGCTTCCAAGTAATGACTTATAACCCAGTATTTTAAACTGGTTGACAACTTAATTCTGATTGCAAAAACAAATGAGCATACTAACAAAAGAAAACTAAGAATTCTATACTTTAATCCTCCCACTTTTTAACTTTTTGTTCTTTCTATTTATATCTTATTATAGTGTCTTGAAAAGTTGTAGTTATTATTTTTGATTGGTTCATCTTTTAGTCTTTCTACTCAAAATATGAATAGTTTACACACCACAATTACAGTCTTGTAATATTCTGTGTTTGTGTACTAACTTTAACTAGTGAGTTCTGTACCTTCAGATAATTTCTTATTGCTCAGCAAAAAACCTGTTTTTTTTTTTTTTTTCCCAGACTGAAGAACCCTCTTTAGCATTTCTAGTGAAACAAGTCCGGTATTAATGAAATCCCTCAGCTTTTGTTTGTCTGGGAAACTATTTCTTCTTCATGTTTGAAGGATATTTTTTTGCTACATAAACTATTCTAGAATAAAAGTTATTTTTCTTTCTTCAACATCTTAAATTGTCATGCCACTTTCTCCTGTACTGTAAGTTTTTCAATGCGCAGTCTGTCCAAGTTCTTTTGTATGTGTTTCTTTTCTCTTGCTGCTTTTAGGATCCTTTCTGTATCTTTGACCTTTGGGAGTGTGATTATTAAATGTCCTGTGGTAGTCTTAGGTTAAATGCACTTGGTGTTCTATAACCTTCTTGTACTTGAATATTGTTATCTTTCTCTAGATTTGGAAAGTTCTGTGTTATTGTCCCTTTGAATAAATTTTCTACCTCAATCTCTCTCTCTGCCTCCTCTTTACAGACAATAATTTATAGGCTTACCCCTTTGAGGCTATTTTCTAGATTTTGTAGGTGTGCTTCTTTCTTATTCTTTTGTCTCCTTTGTGCAATTTCAAATATCATTTCTTCAAGTGCACTAATTCTTTCTCTTGCTTGATTAATTCTTCTGTTGAGAGACTCTGATGAGAGACTTCAGTATGTCAATTGCATTTCTAAGCTCCAATATTTCTGCCTGATTTTTTTTTTTTTAATTTCTTTGTTCAATTTATCTGATAGCATTCGGAATTCCTTCTGTGTTATCTTGAATTTAATTGAAATTTCTCAAAAGAGCTATTTTGAATTCTCCGTCTAAAAGGTCACATATATCTGCCACTTGGGGATTGGTCCTTGGTTCCTTATTTAGTTCATTTGGTGAGGTTACATTTTCCTACATGGTCCCGAAGCTTGTGGACGTTTGCTGGTGTCTGGGCATTGAAGAGATAAGTGTTTATTGTAGTCTGCACAGTCTCAGCTTGGTTGTAACTGTCCTTCTTGGGAAACCTTTCAAAGTATTCTAAGAGGATTGAGTGTTGCATCTAAGTTTTTGGTCACTGTAGCTGTATCTGCATTAAGGAGCACCCGAAGCCCAGTAACACTGTAACTCTTGCTGGGTTTTAGAAGTATTGCCTTGGTGTTATTGGATAAGATCTGAGAGATTTCCCTGACAGAGATTCCCCCCAAACAAATGGAGTCACTCTCTCCCTGTGCTGAGCTATGAGGAGCTGGGGAAGGGGTGACGTAAGCACTCCTGTGACCACAAGCAATGGGGCTGTGCTAGGTCAGACCAGAAGCCAGCACAGCACTGGGTCTTGGGCTCGTGGCAACCCCTGCCTGACTACTGCCAGTGTTGACTCAAGGCCTGAGGGCTCCTCAGCCAGCAGGCAAAAATCCAGTCAGACTTGTGTTCTTCCCTTCAGAGTTCTTCCCCCAGCCCAGTGCAGGCCCAGAAATGCAATCTGGGAGCCAGGCCTGAAGTCAGGAGCCTTAGAAATCTACTTGGTGCTTTATTCTACTGTGGCTAAGCTGGCACCCAAGCCACAACACAAAGTCTTTCCCACTCCTCCCTTTTCTTTTCTTAAGCAATAAGAGTCTCCTCATAGCCACTCCTGCCCTAGCCCTGCAGGGAGTATTGCATGACAACTGTCAATGTTCACTCAATGCCTACAGGCTCTTCGGTTACCTTATGGTAAATTCTATCAGGTCTGGGTCTCTTTTTTTCAGAACAATGGTCTCCTCTCTGGCCCAGGGTGGGTGCAGAAATTCCATCCAGTAGCCAATGCCTGGAATCAGGGTCCCAGGAGCCTGCCTGGTGCTCTACCCCACTGTGGCTAAGCTGTAAGACAAAGTCCCCTTTACTCTTCTCTCTCATTTCATGAATCAGCAGGAGTCTCTCCCCATGACCACCAGCAGCTGAGAATGTTCTGGATCACGTCTGAAGCCAGCACATCACTGGGTCTCACCTACAGCCCACGGCAAGTAGTACCATGCTACTATTAATGTTTGTTCAATGCCAAGGGACTCTTTAGTCAGTATGTAGTGGATTCTTCCAGAACTTGATCCTTCCCTTCAAGGCAACAGGTTCCCTTCTGGCCCAGGGTGTGTCTAGAAATGTCATCTGGCAGCTAGGGCCTGGAATAGAGTCTTCATGAATCTGTTAGTGCCCTATGCTACTGAGGCTGAGCTCACATCTAAGTTGTAAGACAAAGTCCCCCTTACACTCCCCTCTCCTCTCGTCAAGCAGAAGGAAGGATGCCTTCTGGTCCTGCAGGTTGTACTGACTTGGGTGAGGGAGGGATGATACAAGCACTCCCTTGGCTGCCCCAGCTAGTGGCTCACAATGTCACATGCACTCCAATTCCACTGTCTCTGAGTCCCAGAATTGCACAAGGGACTTGCCCAGGAATAGCAGTCTTTGTGGCCTAGAGTGTCTTTCAAGTTTATTTAGAACCCCAGAGCTATTTACCCTGCAGTGGTGGCTGAAACTCAGGTTTTGACTGCTGGGATGGACTATTCCCTTATGGCTAGGGTTGGTCTAAATGCTTCTTCCTTGGTCACTGGT
Organism: Theropithecus gelada; assembly: GCF_003255815.1. Taxonomy (NCBI): domain Eukaryota; kingdom Metazoa; phylum Chordata; class Mammalia; order Primates; family Cercopithecidae; genus Theropithecus; species Theropithecus gelada. The sequence continues at coordinate 121,847,861 of NC_037672.1, forward strand.
TGAATTCTACCTTGTGTTGCTTTCCACTGTGACACGCAGCACTGAGTTCCAATGCAATCACTTTGCTCTCTGTCTTCCAAGCACACAGATCTCTCTCCATGCCACATGGCCACTGCTGGCGGATTAGGGAGCTGTGATGTCAGTGATTCAAGCCTCTTTCCTACCTTGTTCAGGGCCTCTTGTATTTAAAACCAGGTACTGTGATTGCTCACCTGATTTTTGGTTTTCATGAAGGTGCTTTCTTGTGTGGATAATTTTTCTATTTAATTTTCCTGCAGGGGGATGATTCCTGGAGAGTTTTATTCAGCCATCTTGCTTCACCTCCTCTAGATCCACATCTTTTATTTGTATTTTACTGCTTTGCCTGAAGAACTTTCTTTAATTTTTTGTAGTTCCGAGTAGTTCTGGAAATACTTTCACTCAGTAATTTTTGGTCTGACAAAATCTTTTATTTTAAAAAATTTGAAATATATGTTCATTTTATATAGAATTTTAGATTAAAAATTCTTTTTCATAAGCATTTTAAAAATGTTATTCCGTCATTTATCTTGCATAGATTCTGATGTAAGATCTGCTGTAATGCTAAATATAATATCTTTTTTCTATTATTTTAACATTTTGTCTTTGTCTTTGGTTTGGAGAAGTTATACCTGAATATTTGTGTTTCTGTTGGCATTTTGTTTGTTTTGAAATGTATCCAATTTGTGTCCTCTGAGATCCTCAGCACATACTGTGGTATCTCATTAATTTTGGAAAAATTCTCAGTCACTATTTTTTCAAATAATTTTTCTCACTTGTGTATCTTCTCCTTCTGAGATTCCAAATAAATATTTATTAGGCCATTAAATATTATCCCGTAGCTCCCGGATACTCTCTTCCTCTTTTAATTCCTTTTTTCCTTCATGTTTCATTTTGAGTAAACGTATTGACTTGTTTTCAAGTTTATTAATTCCTCCGCTATGATGATCTGATGAGCCTATCAAAAGCATTTCTCATCTTTCATACTGTTTTTTGTTCTAGCATTTTTAAACCTTTCTTATAGTTTTCATCTCTCTACTGAAATTACCCACCTGATCATTTATGTTGTCCACCTTTTCTACTAGAGGTCTTAACCTATTCATAATAATTATTTTAAATCCTGTATTTAATAATTATAATATCTATATCATATCTGAGTCCTATTCTATTGTTTACCTCTCAGTATTTTTTTTTCTTCTTTTCTCATCTTGTAATTTTTTGTTGAAGCTAGACAGTTTGTGTAGGACAGTAGAGACTGAGGTACGTAAAATGTGTATGCCTAGATATGAGCACCCATTTTCTTCTATAGAGTATTTAATACATTTCATCAGTAGTTAAGCTGTGTTTGGGTTTTGTTGTTTTTATGTTTATCCTCAGTATACAACACACTTCAAATTCCCCTGGCATTACCTTATGTTTAAGGTAGGGGCTGGTTTGTCTGAGATGTTTTCTTAATGTCTCCTCCATCCACAACTTTAAGCCTTACATTTGTGCTGTGCCTCAAAGATAGCTTCTCTTTATGCTCTTGACCCTCTCCAGTGGTGAAATTGCCACTTGACAGTTGACATTTGTTAACTCAGTGATGGAAAATTTGTATGTGTGGTGGTGGTAGAAGGTTGTTCTCTGTTGTGTTGTTCTGATTAACTTGAATATTAGGCAGGTACTTTGTTTCTAGGTCTTGAGGATGGGCCGCCTTCGTGAGTCTGCCTTCCTAAGCTACAAGTTGGGGCCCAACATATGTTTCTGCTAAGGACTGAGAGTATTTTACTCTTCTCTTTTCTTGACTGCAATGGGCTTTCACGAGGGGCCTAAGGGAACAGTCCCTTTTGCCTTTTTCCCACTGGTTTAGGGCTTTTGTTCCATAGCAGGAATACACAAGGGTCGAGGTGGAGGTTGTGCCTTTCTTTTTTTTTTTTTTTTGGAGACTGAGTCTCTGTCACTCAGGCTGGAGTCCACTGGCCTCATCTTGGCTCACTGCAAGCTCTGCTTCCCAGGATCACGCCATTCTCCTGTCTCAGCTTCCGAGTAGCTGGGACTACAGGCGCCTGCCACCACGTCTGGCTAATTTTTTTTTTTTCTCCCTGTATTTTTAGTAGAGAAGGGGTTTCTCCATGTTAGCCAGGATGGTCTCTATCTCCTGACCTCGTGATCCGCCCACCCCAGCCTCACAAAGTGCTAGGATTACAGGCGTGAGCCACCGCGTCCGGCTAACCCTGTTATTTAATACCAATTTTAGAAAATTCTCAAATGTTAAAGTGTTTGACATTGTATAGTATGTAAAAGAAGTGTATATGCATAAACAAAAATCTAATTTCAATTAATGATACAAAACTGCTACTGTTGTCTCGTGGCATCTTCCCTCGGAAAGGGAGTTATTGTGTCTCTTCACTCATTCGAGGCACCTGTCTTTCCTCAGATTTTCACTTAGTTTGTTGCCCTTTTACCTTAGCTCTCTGATGAGTGTCAGAAAAGTTGTGAACGTGGAGGTTTTCTGTTATTTTTATTACAATGGTGAGAGTGTTGCTCGTTTCCACTTTCTAAATCCTAAGTAGAAGCCCAGTAACCAAAACATATATATAAATTTTTTGAAATTTGAATCTAATGGGTTCTCATAAGAAAAAGAAATTCTCTTCTGCATTTCAAACTGCTCCTCATTTTGACCATGATAACAACACCTCCTCTCTATTGAGTATTGACCTTTGTTGAGAATTTTAGATATAGTATCTCCATTAATTATTTCTGATACACTAAGGTGTAAGCTTATAAGAGAAAACAATCATTTGTGTATATTTGTGTGTATGTATATGTTTGTGTGTAATTATTTTGTTACCCTTACAGTGCTTCTATCATTGCCCAAGAATAATTTCTTGAAAGACTAAATTATAAAGGAACATAGAGTTATGTTCCTGGGCTTAAAGACCATACATACAAATTCCCAAACACTAAATATTTTATTTTGTGTACAGTGTCTCCTAACACACCCAAGGAAATGCAAATCAAATTTTACAGGGTATTTTTCTCAGATCCTTATATATAGAACAAATTCAACCCTCAAACATTTTACACATTTCTTTTCCAATTAACATTTTAATAAAATAGAGCATTGCTTTCTTGACAACATAATTTTGAATATCAAATCTTTAGATTAAAAAATCTAACATTTCTTAGTCTATAATTTAAAACAAACCTGGACCAGTTAAATTGTAAAAAAACCTATTTTTTTAAATTAAACAAGTAAACATTTTGAAGAAAATTAAACTTAGTTTTTCATATTAATGTTTTACAATTCATTTTATTATAATCCAAATGCAATCTAAAATAGCCTTTAGAGAATTCAGGAGAATTTGTTGAGCAAACATATTCATGATGGCCAGAGTTCCCTACAACTCTCAAGATTGATGCTTAGCTGAGGCTACTGAAAGATTTCTGTAGGAGACCCACTTACAGAGAAATTGGGAAATTTATTATGTTTTATACATTTAATAGTGCCTTAAAATATCTATTTTTTAAACTCACAGAAAAAAGAATTATTTCGCTTTTTTTAATCATAGTATTGGGTTGTGCATTCTTTGAATGTTGGAACAATATTATTGGTGTTTTGTTTGTTTTGTCTTACAAGGGATCCTGCAAACAGATGATTAAAAAAGTGAGCAATCAGATGTGAGAAATAACTCCATTATTATCCCAACACTCTCAGTACATTATTCAATATTACAAGTAGGAATAAGATGAAAACAATTTTCTATTATTAGATTTTTAAGTGAAATCTACCTTGGGGTGTGTGTGTGTGTGCGCGCGTGTGCGTGTGTATGTGTGTATATATATATACACATATATATAACATTTTATGAAATACAGAAACAACTCCCAGATTGACTTACCTTTTTGACTACTCTTCTTCTTATTCTGGTAAGTTTCTAACTTTAGCCACCATCACTATCCCTTTCTTTTCTCCTTTTTCCTTTTTCTTTGAGACGGGTGAGGTTTCTCTGTGCTTTAGTTAGTATTGGGTGGTATTTGACTGAGGTCTCCAGAAGGAGATTCAGAGAAGAACGTGATCACACAGGAACTTTATTAGAAAATGTTTCTATAGCAACACTCATGGAAAGGAAGGGGAGGAAGCAGGATTGGGTAGAAGAAAGTAAGCTGTGTTACAGTGTCAACAAAGGCCTCTACAAATCCCATGGAGAGATCCAAAGCCTGGATAGTCTTTCAGAGTTATGAGTTGGGGTGAGGGATTTGGGTCTTAAATTCCCACGTGGATTAGTCATTGGGTGAGTTGCCTGGGGAAGTGCCTGTGTGCTTTGATGAGGTAACTCTCTTTACCAAAGTACTTCCTAAATAGGCCTGACAGTTGAAGGACGTCCACATGAAACACGCAAGTAAAAGAATAAGTTTATTCTAGAAGGGAGAATTAGATAACAGTTACAGCTTCCACAGCAGTTCACTGCCCCACTCAGAATCACATGTTTGTATCAAATCTGGGAACAGCTCCTACAGTTTCCAGGGTGGTGGGGGGAGAGAAATCCTGAGAAATTAGTGAACCAAAACTGTTATGTCTTTCCTGCTCTATCATTTTTAGATTAGCTTGATCACAAGCTAGAATGTCTACTGTTCTTGGTGCCTTACCTGGTAACGTGACCCAGACCTCCATCCCTGAGAAGTCTGAGCCCTGTATGCTGTTCTCTGTCTAGCCATGGATGCTACATTTTTTCTATTTACCATAGCAGTTATGCACAGGAATGCAAAGTGGCGTCCAACTAGATTATCTTAGCTGAAACATATTTCTCCCTGTCCCCTCGTGTAACAGCAGCCCTACCTGGTTATCAAGATCAACTACTCCTTCTGTGATGGTGATTCTTCTTACTGATTCCTGGTCTGTTGGTATAAAGAAACCAAAATGACAACAATCCCTATTCATAAAAATATCAGATATCCCAGTGCTGCAACACAAACCAGTTGCAACTGATCTTTATAGTTAAATGGAACTACTTTTGTTTCCCCTGATTGAAGTGTTTCCTCTTTGGGAAGGAGGACTTATAAACTTTCATAATTCACAGTTGTAGAAATGGAAAACACAAATTCCCCAAAAGTGTCACTAGCAGTGATAGCAGAGTATCCCCTCTCCCTAGCACTTAGACTCTGGGTCCAAGTATTCTATCCCTTAAAGATATAGCACCATATAAAATCCAATGATTTAGAATGCCCTGCATGGGGTAACATGGCACCCCATCCTCCCAAGTTACCCTGTCTAAGCTGGTGCTCCAACTATGGTTTCACCATCTCTTTCCATCACTTTATTAGCCAGAGCTTATCGGTAGGATAGTACATGATATAACCAACAAATCTCATGGTCTCTGCTCACACCTTTGCTCTGCATGTCCTTTGCTATAAAGTAGTTCTGTGCTGCTGGTGGATTAGTTTTTAGAGCCTCAGATAGTGCCAATGGCTACAAATCTGAAGTCAGACAATACAAACCTATAATGAGACCATAAGTATATTCCTCTCAAAATAAACCATTGCCACTTCCTAGGTAGAAGGGGTCCAGTGTAGTCAGTATGCTGCCAAAAGGAGGGTTTGTGCCACATTGAGGCTCATCATTGTTTTTCATTGCTGACTTGAATATTCAGCAATGGCAGTACTTAGTCTACTGCTGTAAATAGGAGCTCAGCCTCCATCCCCACCACTATGGCTTGCAAGTATGCATCTATTGTTCCAGCACTGGGATATCTGATGAACGATGTTAGCTGAGGTCACTGGTTGATAGTTTTGTTGACCTGGTTATTTGGTGCCTATTATCTTTGTACACAGTGCAGGTGACCAGCTGTATTGCCTAAAGCTCTACTCCGTGGAAAGACTTTTTCTCACTATCTTCTTTCAAGGTTACCTTCTTTCAAGTGTAACTTCCAGCCATTTCCAAGTTGTACCCACATACTGAGACAACCCATTAATCAAGATTTGTTTCTGCCTCTTTTGTCAGTTGCTCACAGGTGACCCCTTCCTAGTCATTAGATATAAGTTACTTATAGGACTGAAAATTTGGGTAAAGCAGTTATCCCAAATGGCAGACAACCAACAAATTTCTGCTATCAGCAGTCCCGGCACGTAGAGGAATAAGTCATTCACTCTTGAAGAGAGAGCTTGGTGTCTCTGATATAATATATATTTGCAACATGATAATAATTCCCTAGAGTAGAAAAGTAGCATATATGACTAAGATTTACCCTAAGATGACAGGTGTCATGATACTTTGTCCCATTGCACACAGAATTCAAGAGTTAAACAATTAGTAATTATTCTCAAACTGCAGTTATAATATATAGAAATCTAGTTTTCTTAGAACATTTCTCTATTAATATTCATTCTTACCAAAAGTCAAGTGCAAAATCCAGTTTAGATGTAAAAAATTTTCTATAACTTGGTCTTAATTGATATTTCAAACCAATTTCTTAATTCAATAATTTACTCTATGTTTTCAGAGTCATCAAATTTATACTCACGACAAGCCTATATTTTAGATTGTACTTTTACCTACATTTTATACATGTGGCAGTGAAAGCTTAGAGAAGTTTAGTAAATTGCCTAAGGCCAAACATTTTCTTAGTGATAGAATAATCTACTATTTTTGTTTACTCCAAAATTTTATTTATATGGTCGTCCATGTTTGACAAATACCTTATTGATTTAGAAATGGAACTGTGGTCAAACTAACAACCAAAAAATATTTAACTATTTAAAACACCTTGTCCTAAGGTATTAACTCATTTAACTGCCTAAGCCATCAATCCATACTACTAGTCTTTCAATAAACTAATATGGAAAGTATTTTTATGAATAGGGATTGTTGTACTGTTTTTTAAATTCCAGAGTTCAGTTAGTAGCTGCTTATTTTATATCTTTGACTTCATACAGTGTATCCAAAGTGAATTCCCTACAAAATTAATAGCCTCTGAGGTGCAGAATGAGATAATAGAGGATTGTAGGACAAGAATAATAAAGCAAAAGGGTTTAGTTCAGATTTCTCAGATCTGTAAAACAAAACAAGCAAACCCAAAAATGGTATTTAGGAAGGAATAATTTCCCATGAAGTCAAAATATAGATAATATCAGTAAACACAGTGTTCAAATGATCATTGCCATATGGGACTCTGTAAACTGTAACTTTTTTTTTTTTTTTTTTTTAAATATTCCTTACCCAAATCACTATTGTGATTTCAATTGACAGAAGAACTATAAACTTGTAATTTCTTTCTTTCTTTTTTTTTTTTTTTTTTTAGATGGAGTCTCGCTGTGTTGCCCAGGCTGAGTGCAGTGGTGCTATCTAGGCTCACTGCAACCTCCACTTCCTGGGTTCAAGTGATTCTCCTGCCTCAACCTCCCAAATAGCTGGGACTATAGGTGCCCACCACCATGACTGGCTAATTTTTGTATTTTTAGTAGAGATGGGGTTTCATAATATTGGCCAGGCTGATCTCAAACTCGTGACCTTGTGATCCGTCCACCTCGATCTCCAAGAAAATAAGTGCAGGGATTACAGGTATGAGCCACTGCACCCGGCCTTTTCTTGTAATTTCTAAGAGGTTCAGTTTTAGGGGATTTAACCACAGTCAGATTATGAATCATATCTTAGATCTCTTTTCCTTAGATTGGCACCTGGGTTAAGGGTGGTTTGTTGGTTTATAAGGGATGTCATAATAAAGTGTCACAAACTGGATGATGTAATCAATAGAATTTTATTTTTTCACAGTTCTTGAGCCTAGAAATCTGAGATCAAAGTATTGGTAGGGATGGTTTCTTCTGGGGCCTCTCTCCTTGCCTTGTTGATGGCTTCTTCATGTTCAGAGACTTCTCCCTTTGTGCCCAAATGTCTTCCTCTTATAAGGATGCCACTCATGTTGAATTAGGGCCCATGCTAGTGACCTCGTTTTAACTTAATTACCTCTTTACAGACCCTGTCTCAAAATACAGTCATATTCTGAGGAGTATTAGAGGCAGTGAAGGACTAAGGCAGTGTCACAGTCAGGCCTGCAGCCAGTGCAGTCTGCAAGATTCAAACCTTTCCCCAAATTCCCGAAGGACTTAGAAGCCCACTGAGATAGAAAGCCTATAGATAGGAGTTCAACATAGGAATTTCGGGGGGACACAAGTCAGCCTATAGCTAGTGGGAGTGCTTGTAGAAGTTGCTGGGTGATGCTGGACCTTAGTTGGTTTCTGGGCTCTCTGGCATGCCTGGAGGTGTACGTTGTCTGCTCTGCCCAGCAGCCACTCTCTAAGCTCTTAGTTATCAAATCTACATGCCTTTCTGCCAATACCGCCGCTTGTCCTACCATGAGACCTCTGGGTCTCTTGGTTCTCTATCTCGGTGGGCTTCTAAGTCTTTCAGGAGTTTGGGGAAAGGTTTGAATCTTGCAGACTGCACTGGCTGCAGGCCTGACTGTGACACTGTCTTAGTCCTTTACTGCCTCTAATACTCCAGGAAGCCATTGTTTTGCTCTCCTGTTCCGTCATGGATACTGCCTTCTTGTGAGCAGACATAGAATCCTCTTTGCTTTAAAATCTCCAAACTCGTTTATTGATTTATCATCTTCCTTTTGGAGACATTAGTACAGTCTGCTTCTCAATTGTTCTCCTTTCAATGTTCTCCTTTCACTCAAATCTTGATTTTTTTTTTCCTCGTTATATAGCGGAAGGGGAGGTAATGGGGGAGTGAGGAATGGGCTCTCCTTAAAATATATTATTCTATAGTCTTTTCATTCTTTCATCTAGATGTATATGTTAAGTGGAAAAGTAAGAATTTTTCTCCCCTGAAAATTTGATTCCTTAAAGATTTGGTAGCCTCATGTCTTCCACACTGAATGGAGGAGTGTCTTAGTTAAAAAGATGGGACAGGTAAAAAGCATATGTCAATATTTCTTTTTTTTTTTTTTTTTTTTTTTTGAGACGGAGTCTCACTGTGCCTCCCAGGCTGGAGTGCAGTGGCGCGAGCTCGGCTCACTGCAAGCTCCGCCCCCCGGGTTCACGCCATTCTCCCGCCTCAGCCTCCCGAGTAGCTGGGACTACAGGCGCCCGCTACCGCGCCCGGCTAGGTTTTTGTATTTTTAGTAGAGACGGGGTTTCACCATGTTAGCCAGGATAGTCTCGATCTCCTGACCTTGTGATCCACCCGCCTCGGCCTCCCAAAGTGCTGGGATTACAGGCTTGAGCCACCGCGCCCGGCCGCATATGTCAATATTTCTAAAAGTTATTCCTCTAAGTAATGTATGTCAAAAACTTAATACTAGTAGTCAAGGGTGCAGCCCTTCTAGTAAAAATCCTGGGTGAATTTAGGCTTGTCATTTATTTGTTCTGGATCCCAGTTGCTCATGTATAAAACGGTGTAGATGATAAGAGAAGTCATTTCCAGGATTAAAATTAAAATTCTATGCCTCTGTTGATGATATATTGAAGTTTACTCAATCTACTAAAGAACCACTTTCTATAGGTATTTTAACATGAACAAAAATGAGATGCCTATCTTATTCCAGTTTGTAATTTCATGATTGCCTGTGGGGTTTTGCCAATACTCATTTTCTTTGTTAAAGTTGCAAATGATTATATTTTTATATGACTTTCCAGGCAGTTCCACTGTCCTCAAATTTTTTCATGAACTATCATTTCAGAAAGAAATGATACATTATCAGTCCACAAAACTGACAAGGTTTCTCTTTGAGAACAACCAGATAAATAAAATTACATGTGGTCAATAATTCCAAAATCAGCTCTAAACAATTCATATTTCAAAATAGTACTTATTGAGTTACTTGTTTTGAATATCTTGGAGACCAGCCCTGCTTTTGTTGACAGTATTTCTGGGAATGTTGACATTCCAGCAGCAGCACCCATCAATTTAGGGGTAAGTGTTTGGAATATGGGACGGAGTAGGAGATTGTAACTCACCCTCTACAAAGTCTGCTAAACTGGTTTTACCTGATTCTAGTTCTTATGAGGTTTTGAAGGGAAAGCCCAAGTGTCAGCCCTGAGCAAAGTGTTAGAGTTGAACTATAAAGCCTTCAAAAACATACAGAATTATAATTATGATGAGTGAAATTTTAAATGGTTGAAGGCTCATTTTGTATAAACATGTTGAAACCCGACTTGATTTAAGCCATTTCTCTTAAATATAGCCAGAAACTTTACAATGTCAGATTTCTGATGTCATGTCTACTACTGCTATTTGCTGCCCAAACAGTTGGCAAAATTTCAATAAGAGATTTGCCTGAGTCTGAAAGTTGTCCCTGGGAATAGAGTGGGAAAATACAATGAGACTGTGTATTATATTCTCTGGGGGTAAGCAATATAAAAATTCAATAATAATTAACAACAAAAAGTTGGAATTTTTTGTTTGGTTTTATTTCTAAAAATAAAGTCTTGTTAAGTAAGCTTTATATTTTTCCTCATTTGGTAGGCCTGGCCAGCAAATGTCAATTAAATGGCTACTATGTTGGGCAACATCATGACTCCATGCCTCTGTCCGTGCTAGTCCTTCTGTCCAGACAGTATACACCTTCCTCAATCCTTCATCGTCTCTCTTTTCTCTACTCATTCTTTAAGATTCATCTGGAAAGTTGCTTCTGGCAGGTGACAGCTTCTCCAGACAGATTTTGTTATTTTTCTCCACTGTGTTTTCATAGCATTTTTATATCGATTTTGTAATATGCATCGTATCATGTTGTAAGAGCTCTCCTGACTGGAAACTTATCACACGTAAAGCCATGACATTTCTTGCCTTTCCCATAGTATATTGACGATAGTAAACACTGAAAGTAATGACTAAGTGAAAAACTTAAGGGTAGTTAAGTGAAAAACATAAGGGTAGTTTGCATGTCAGATCAAAGGCTTGTTTCCATATCTGCAAGAAAATACTTAGGTTTATTATGATTGTAATGTTAAGTGATTGTAGTATCTGCCTACATAGAGTCTTAAGCCTGAAAAAGAAGGTGGAACAGTAGAGTGACTTATGAAAAATCAGATTTAATTTAGTTTAAACGTATTCGTGAGGGTGGGATTTGGATAGAAACAACCCAAGAGCTTGATCCTTGAACTCGTTATAACCACAGCAACGAAAACACAATGTAAAATAAAAGTCTTACACTAAACCAACAAAACTCAGTTTAGTCCTTCCTTCTGGAAAGAACTTTAAAGATCATCCAACTTACTATTTTACCCACCTTTTTTCTATGAAGATGGTTCAGCAGCTACCCAGGTTGACTGAAACTGACCAAAGCATGAATATCTGGGGCCCCGCATGTGCTTCCAACATCAAGGTCAACTTTCGTTGTGTGTTTTATTAGCTCAAGACCGCCTCCCACTCTTGATTTTGTGGTACTTACATGTTGTTTCTGACCTCCATAGGCTGATAAGCTTCACTGATTTACACATTAAAAAATATCGCAGAACTGATGTGTTTCTAACGTGAGTAAATCCCCTTCTTTTTTGTTCCCAGATTGCCCTAGGAACACAAACTCCTCTCCTGACTTGCTTCTGTTCAGTTCCAGCCAATACACAAAACTTCTGTGAGGAAAGGGAAAGCAGAGAACTTTCCAGCATTTGCTTTAGTTTTTTTCCTCAAGAAAACACAGTGGTAGGTAAGAACTCTAGTGTCAAACTAAAGGTAAAGATATTTTCTTTGCTCATTATGCTGGTTTTCAATTGAGATTCATATTTGAATTCAATAGGAGATTTCATTTGAAGAAAGAGTATTTACAGCTTCAAAATTTGAAAATCCCTAAGTAGTTGGGTTTCAGGGCATAATTTCCACTGCACTAGATGTGCAAGGTACAATAAAATGTGTCATTCCTTACATAGACTCAATCATGTTTAGCTGTTCTATTTTCCATAGGAGATTAAATCCGTAAAATAAAGATATAATTCATACATGAGAAAATAACAGGGAAATCCTATTGTACAAGTCATATACATACATACACACACACATACACACATACACATATACATAATATATATGTGTGTGTGTATGTGTGTGTATATATGTGTATATATAATTAGAATATATTATATATTATATATAATTATATATATAATATATATTATAAATATATATTATATTAAAATATATATTATATCTATATAATATATTCTAATTAAATTCTCAAGCCTCACTCACCAGAAGGCACAAACATTAAAATCCATACTTAAGGGCCAGGCGTGGTGGCTGACACCTGTAATCCTAGCACTTTGGGAGGCCGAGGTGGGCAGATCACGAGGTCAGGAGTTTGAGACCATCCTGGCTAAAACGGTGAAAGCCCATCTCTACTTAAAAATACAAAACATTAGTTGGGCGTGGTGACAGGCGCCTGTAGTCCCAGCTACTCAAGAGGCAGAGGCAGGAGAATGGCATAACCCGGGAGGCAGAGCTTGCAGTGAGCCGAGATCGCGCCACTGCCCTCCAGCCTGGGAGACAGAGCAGCGAGACTCCATCTCCCCCCCCCAAAAAAAAAAAAAAAAAAAAAAAAATTGAATATGCTCAGAAGCAAATCTTATTCTACTCCGGAATCTAGCTTCCTTGAGGAAGTATGCTTTCTGCAATACACTTGCAAGTGGGCTACCCCTTCCACTGGGGCCCTGCACGGGATTGTGTGTTGGCTGGGTGCCATCATCTGTTTGGATTTCACACTAGGCACCTCCATTCTTGCCTGCTGGCCAAGCTTGGTCCTCAGTACCTGTGGGGATCTATGATGGCTGTAGAAACAGTGAGCCTACTGCCACATTTTGTCGCTTGAGCTAGGAAACCACGTTAGCACCTAGAAAAACAGAGAATTTCATGTAAACGTCGTCTTCGGTATTTGTTTTAATTCTTACCACCACTGGGGATAGAAAGCTTGTTATACTGACTGAAAAAAGACATCTCAATTCTCCGTTTTCACTTCCTTTTCCTAGACTAGCCCTAATGTCTGGGTTCTCTCTTTCTGTCTCTCTTTTCTCCTTCAGCCTGAAAATAAAATACCTTCTGCCCACCCACAACACATGCAAATAGCTTTCTGGAGTAGTCATCATCCCACTGATTAGGCAAACTGATTCTAAATTAGTTTGGGCTGGGTACAACCGGAACATTCAGTTGCATTTATGTTTTTATAGCATGCTACCATTTATAAAGTGCTTTCATGTAGTCAACTCTCTTATTAACTCTAAAAAATACCAGGCCCTTATCTAACACCAATTTACAGATAAGGAAATTAAGGTGTTAAGAGGCCACATAGATTGCCCAAGTCACAGAAGGAGTTAATGGTACATCTGTCACTTCAACTTAGGTCTCCTGGCACTCATAGTCAATGATGATGATCGAATAACCTTGGCGTAGAGTGGTCTTTGAGGACTGGATTTAGTTATAGGCATTCTTCTTCCTCTTTTAGCCACATTTACTTTTTTTTTTTTTTTTCTTCCAACCTCTTTACACCTACCGCCTCCCCAACTTATTTTTCTTTGTGTTCAGCTGCTTAGAAACATGATTGAGGCGCTGGGCGCGGTGGCTCAGGCCTGTAATCCCAACACTTTGGGAGGCTGAGATGGGCGGATCACGAGGTCAGGAGATCGAGACCATCCTGACTAACATGGTGAAACCCCGTCTCTACTAAAAAATACAAAAAAAACTAGCCGGGCGAGGTGGCGGGCGCCTGTAGTCCCAGCTACTCGGGAGGCTGAGGCAGAAGAATGGCGTGAACCCGGGAGGCGGAGCTTGCAGTGTGCTGAGATCCGGTCTCTGTACTCCAGCCTGGGCGACAGAGCAAGACTCCGTCTCAAAAAAAAAAAAAAGAAAAAAAAAACAAGAAACATGATTGAGGGAAGAGGGAGAGTAGAGAGAGAAGAATCATCTGCTAAAGCTGTGTTCAGATATCCCTTGAATGTTTACTTGGTAGGCTTCTAGGACCATTATGTTGAGACCTGAAAGTTTAGTTTTTGTAGTACGTAATGGGACCTCCAGAAGTGTCCTTGGGAGAGATCCCAGCTAGTAGTTACCTGTGGAACATTTGTTATTGGCAGACACGATAGCTACTGGGGGCCTGTTCCCAGCTTACTGGGAGCAGATACTGTTTCCTGGATTTCCCACAATGCTCTGCACAGTGCTAGGCAAAATTTTAAAATGAATGATGAGAGAGTGGATGATGTTCACACTCTACAAGATTGGGAGGGTAAGAATACATGGCTGTGAAAATTGAACAAATAAGGGTTTTTCATTTGTTACTCATACTACCCAAAGAACTGTAGAAAAGTGTAACATAAAGGTCTTGGGAAAGAAAATTTATTATATCAGTGTATATTGCTGAAATAATAAAGTGATATATAAGATGTATTTTCATTTATTTAGAATAAACTCCCTCAGAAAACTGATATATAATTTCTATTACTTGTTTTAAATAAAAAAAATTTGGCCAGGCATGGTGGCTCATGCCTGCAATCCCAGCACTTTGGGAGGCCAAGGCAGGTGGCTCACCTGAGGTCAGAAGTTCAAGACCAGCCTGCCCAACATGGTGAAACCCCATCTCTACTAAAAATACAAAAATTAGCCTGGCGTGGTAGCATGTGCCTGTAATCCCAGCTACTCCAGAGGATGAGGCAGGAGAATCGCTTGAATTTGAGAAGCAGAGGTTGCAGTGAGCGGAGATTACACCATTGCATTCCAGTCTGGGTAACTGAGTGAGACTCTGTCTCTAAATAAATATATAAAATTTTTGGAGGTCTATCTATTGAAGCAAATCAATTAGCAGAATATACATTGGCCAAGATCAGCCCTCAAATTCTCATGTATCAGGCGGGCAATTTTAAGTAGGTACTGTTTACGGGACACATAGAATAAGTTTTTAATTCTTATTTTGATGTTTTACTTAAATAGTTATCTAAATAAAATAATATATGCTAATTTATTATAAAAATTCAAACTATACAGAACAGTAAGGGAAGAAAAAATATTAAAAGGGCTTATCCCCAATCTGCATTTTTCTTTTTTTTCTTTTTTTTTTTTTTTTTTGTGAGACAGTCTTGCTCTGTTGCCCAGGCTGAAATGCAATGGTGCAATCTCGGCTCACTGCAACCTCCGCCTCCTAGATTCAAGAAATTCTCTGCCTCAGTCTCCCTAGTAGCTGGGATTACAGGTGCCTGCCACCACGCCCAGCTAATTTTTATATTTTTAGTAGAAACAGGGTTCCACCATCTTGGCCAGACTGGTCTTGAACTCCTGACCTTGTGATCCACTCGCCTCGGTCTCCCAAAGTGCTGGGATTACAGGCGTAAGCCACTGCACCTGGCCCAGTCTACAGTTTTCTAAATGGAAGATTTTGGTGAGAATTCAGAGGATTTTGTAGTCATTCCTGTTTTCAGTGTTGTTTTGGGGAGCAAGGGAGCTAACAACTATCACATTAGAGTTCTCTGTTTCATTCTTTAACTTTGCTTTTTGAGATTTATGGCTTCACTTTGTTCTTGCATCCTTATTCGGTTGCTGCTTATAAAGATTTTTTTTCTCTTCTTCATTTAAAGCTATTTTGTTCATTTTATTAGTCTGAGGGAGGGTGATGTTATGGTGCTGCATAGTTTGTTTTATTTTGTTTGGTAACTCAAAAACTCGTGTTTGGCTTGCAAAGGTAAAATGTAAAGTGGACCAATGTTTCCAGTATCAATTTTGACACTGTGTTTTGCTTCTTCAAGATTTGAGATTAACTTGGAATGTTTGTATAAATAAAGGAAAAATGTTACATTCTGAGTCAATCAAGTTCTGATCAGCTGGAAGAATTAATAAAACCAATCTCTGAACTGCATTGTCATCTTGAAAAACAATGAGTTTTCAGAGTTTAACCAATCCATGCATTCTATGCATATGCACACACGTCTGTGTAAAGAGTTTATGTGTCACATGTTTCTAGGGGAGGTACTACCCACATTTCCCTTTGGTGAAGGACTTGTTACCCCAGCATCTAGGTGTGCTCTCAGCCCTTCAGAAATTGCCTCACCTGCTGAGAGCTATCAAAGTAACACTGCTTTCCCAGTCTGCCACATCCGGTGGCTGATCCACATGGGAGAATAAAAGTCTGACCCTTTGACCCACTGAAGGACCACTCTGGCTTCAGAACTCTTCATAGGGTCGGTAAAACCTGTCATTAGGCCTGCTGCTCTGCCCACTCCAGCTTTCCTCCCCTCTCTTTACAGGTGTTGATCCCAAGGGAACTCTCTAATAAACAGTTTATTAGAGATGCCAATAAACTAAACCTCGCTCTCAGAATCTGCCTTGGAAAACCTGATCAGTGACAAAAACATATTGTGTGCTTTCCTCTCAACACCCAGTTTCTCTGTCTCCCACTGTGTAGCAGCATTTCATTTGGTGAGATTAGCTCAACACTTAGCATTGGGGTGAATCCTTTATCTAAACCAGTCAGGGTATTTCTATCTAACTAGCAATAGCCAAATGTTCAGATAATCCAGGGTTAGTAAGTGAGCATGTTACAGTTGCCTGATCATGGGCATTGATTCAGGGAGAGTCCAAAGAGTGTGAATTTTAGGACTTTGGTGATTGTAGAAATTAATGCTGCTTGCTTGCTCTTGAGATATGAACAATATTGCCCCCAATAGCTTCTAGTCTCCATCTTCCGACAATGTTGGGAAACAGCCTGAAGAAGATGCTAGCACATAAAGAAAAGACTAACTGAAAGAAATATTCAGAAAATAAGCTAGGTCCAGGTGGAACTATGCCGGAATCCTGTCCTGCCAGCATGGGTGCAAATGATTCATGAGGATGGCAACCTTTTCTCCTAACAAACAGCATTTCAGAAATAGCAAATTAAATGGCTCTGTGTGCTCTCAAAGGTTAATTGAGAAAGTGGAATTTTTAACCTAACTATGAGCTGGTTAAGGGAAAAAACCTGGTAATGTTCAGAATAATCCTTGTTGCCCTATTACGTGAAAGTCAGACCTACATAAAGAAGCACAAATATAATTGGATATAATAGATATCTCAAGCAGTTTGGCCACATATATTTGTTGTATATTGGTCTTAATTTTATTGCTTTTAGCTTGGAGCCATTGCAAATGCTTAGTAATTATATTAGTGATGCAATGGAAATTTTTTTTCATTCTTTCTCTTTTATCCATTAAAGTAAATTAATGGCTAGGGAGAAAAAAGGTTTAACACAATATGGGTTCCTTAATGGTAATTCCTTTCTAGTTCAGTGACACTAGGAAAATGCAGTATGTGTTGTTTTCTTTCTCAATTGAATTTTGCTTGAGGGGAAATTTAGTATTGAGTTTTTATTTAAAGGAATGTGGAACAGGGATATAGGTGTAAGACTTTGGTCACTTTGTGGGTACATTTTGCAGTATTGTATTTTTAATTTTATTTTTCATTTATTGTAAGAAAAAATTTACACAAGCAGATGAAAAACACTGGCAGCTTTAGTGATATTCATCTAACAAAATGAGTATGGTATTTCTGGAGATCTAGCTCAAAATTATGTATATAAATGAACAAAGGACAGAAAATAAGACCAAAAGTAGCAAAAGGGTAAAAATATTCATTTATTCTTGAGGTATGCACGTGTGTATATATATTTTACATATATATAATATAAAATTCAGCAAAAATGATTCCTTGATGAACTAAAATCTGAGAGAAGCAAAAACTCTTGCCCACTGGTGATTCAACAGACTGTAAATAACTTCTCCGCAGTACACTTGGGAATTTATAGACAGAAAATGGTTTCAACGATTTTCTGAATGAAATCCCATGCAAACTCTGACATGGCAAGGGAGAATCTAAAATGTACTGAATATTATCCCGAAAAGCTTAAGAGTATGTGAAATGTAAAGTTTTTAAATACCTTACCTCGATATAGTTTATTTTGTTTTTAGAGGAAGAAGTCTGGTTTGCCAGAGGGAAAATAGAAACTAGGTGGTATTACTACTTTAGAAGTTTTTCTTTTGTTCAGTTGCATTTTGTTTGCAGTTCCTAATAATAGCATTTTTTTTTCAAATAAAAAAAGAATGCACAATGTATTGGACGGTAAATTTTCTGATAATAACATTAATTGATAAAAATTACTTAGGAAACTTAATTTACATTTTATATCAATTTCAGACCACTCTAGGCAATGGAAAGAGAAAAGATAATGTAAAATTTCTACCACAGAGGCAATTGCACTATTACAGTGTTAAATATTGAGCGTATATTCTAGGTTAACCAATAAGAAAGTAATATAAAAGTGAACGAAAGGAAAGATAATTGTTTGCTGGCTTAATATATAGAAGTTTTAATCTAATTAGTTAAAATTACTCAGTGGTTTTTTACTTCTTATGAAATAAATTCCCAAGTCTATCACTTGACATTTAACCTGTCTCAAGTATTCCCAACCTAATCTTCCAAACATATCTGCTTCCACAGATCCTCCTCTCCAGCCATACTAGACTACCTGTTGTTCCCCCAAACTGACCCTTATCATCTCACCACTGTGCCTTTGTTGTTTTTGTTTCTTCTCATGGGAAAAAATGTCTTCTGTTATCGCTAGTCAGAACACTTTCTTCCTTCTACAAATTCATATAACATGTTTGCTAAGGTGAAGGAAACATTATTTTACTAAACGCTCCAGAATTCATCTGAGGAAAATCTACATCTGTTCATAGAAAACAAAGAATCTTTGATAGAATAACTGAGGAAAATGGTGAGACCTTGAGGTGATAGATTTCTGGAGTTATGGAAATAGACTCATGGTTAAAATACTCTGATCAAGAATTAACAGAAAGAGAAGGAGAGAAAAGAGAAGGGAGTGTGGCAGGGGTGTGTGGCAGGATGTGGGACTGATAGAAGAGACAAAATAAATGCATGTAAAACATGGCAGATTTGTGTTAGAAATTTTAAAAGCTGGCATATCTGATACCCTATTTTAAATTATGTTTCTGTGATATTCAAATGTGTAAATTCAAGAGATTCTACTATACATAAAAGGCATTTTGAATGTTTCCTTTGTCTTTTATTTTGAAATAGAAAGAGTATAAAGTCTATATTTGTTTAAATGGCAATAAGGAAATTAATAAAGAGCCTTAAGATTTAATGCAAGAAGTAAAATTCATAGAGAGCAGGAAATAGGAGCTAGAGGTGGATAAAGAAGTATCTTTTCCTTAAAATTTAGCCAGATTCTTAAGGTTAGCATGAACTTTCCACCGGTGCACACTGATAGAATTGCTACCCCTTATTGTAGGGTGACTGTCTTTTCTATTTGGGCTGGTATAGCAGAATACCATAGACTGCGTGGCTTATGAACAACAGAAATTTAATTCTCTGTTTTGGAGGCCGGAAAGTCCAAAGTCAAGGTGCTTACAGATTCAGTGTCTGGGGAGAGCCCGCTTCCTCATTTATAGATGGCTGTCTTTTTGCTGCATTTTGCATAGTAGAAAGCTCAGGGAGCTTTCTGGGGTCTCTTTTGTAAGAGTACTAATACCTTATGCCCTTCATGAGGGTGAGTGCTCATGACCTAATTACCTCCCAAAGACTCCACCTTCGAATACCTTCATATTGGCCGTTAGGTTTCGGAATACAAATCTTGGAAGGGAGGTTGGGGGTGGGCATAAACAGTAAGTCTCTAGCAGTGAACAACCATCTAAGTTTGCCTTTGGGCTTTCCTTTAAGCAATCAGTGTTTAAACTTGGGAAAGTCCCAGGTAAATGGAAATGAGTTGTCCACTCTTATAAGGGACAGGAAGACACCAGCTGATACCCGTGTGCCACAGGAACTGTCTCTGGCATGCTTATGGCAACTAATACATTATCTCTTGAATCATTAGTTACCGATCTTTTTGTGAAATATGCAATAAAATGGTAAGATTACTTTTTTGGCAAAAAAAGGGCCCATCTGATACACACACACTCTCTCTCTCTCTCACACACACACACACACACACATAAAATTGAAATCTATACATATTCCCAATTACCTAAAGAGTCTTTATTCTTAATAATTATCCTAGTAATGACTAAATACATGTTTGATACTCTTCTTTTGGAGTTATTCAAGTCACTGGTTCTCAACTAGTAGTGATTATGCTCTTTCTCCAGAGGACTTTTGTCAGTGTCTGCAGACATTGTGATTGTTGAGACTCGGGGGAATGGAGAAGCATGGCTAATGGAATCTAGTGGGTAGAAGCCAGAGATGCTGCCATACAACCTGCGATGTACAAGACAGCCTTCTACAACAAGGAATGATCCAACCCAAAATGTTAATAATGCCTTGATTAGAAAAATCCTGACTTATTAGACCTTGAATGTATTTTTCTACCCTAGTGTTGGCAAATGCTTGACTCGACATGAGGATTTGATAGTTGAAAACCACAAAAATTGTAGGAGGAGGTGACACTTTGAAAGCCTGTTTTAAATACTCTCTCCATGCCAAACACATCAATGTGAGGTGAAATAATTTTTGAAACATCAAAATAAATATCTATAAACAATATAAATACCTTTATGGACCAAAAGTGGAATAGAAATACCACACTGTAGCCTGAGCTGGAGGGATCTAGCTTCAAAAGCAAACAAAGGCAGCCAGAGTTTGGGAGAAAACAAAACAAAATCCAAAATGCCCCATCCCAGGGGATCCAAGCCAGACTCAGCTTCTGAAAGCACTGAGGGCTTATTGCAGCATTCCATTAGAAAGAATAAAAAGCTTCTTACTATCACTCTGAGTTATAGCTTTCATAAGGATCTATATTAATGTCAATGTAACCTAGATTATGATATTGACAAGCAGCTCCAAAATCTACTCATTTAAAAATGACAAAAGTTGATTTTATGCCCAGTTACATATGCATCAGAGGCTGATAAGGAGTCTTCACTCATTGTGGTTTGTGTTCATTTTAGAGTAAGGTTGATGTAGAAGCCTCTACCTTTATATGTGCTGACATCTGCTTTAAGATAAAAGGGCTCTAGAGAGTCTCACATTAGCTACTGTGTGCTCGGTAGTGAAACACCACTTTAGTCTGGAAGTCATCGGCTAACACTGGTAACACGGTCTCAGGGAGTACTATTCTATCATGTTGCTGGAAAGAGGGTTACTGCTTTAGTGAATGCCACAGGCTCTTTATCTAAAGCTCTGAGAAGTATGAAAAGCTAAGAACCAGGTGTACCAAGGTGCTTGTTTCAACGACTGGGTCTGTGTTAACTCCTATTTTATAATAGGATAGAAGCTTAGAGCTATCAATATGAGATCTTGTTATAATGTGGAGGTTTTGGTGAGGCCAGGATGACTACATATTAATATAAATGTGGAGAAGAATGAAGAGAAAAAATATCCCACACTTAAGATCAGCCTGCAACCTATCATCTCAAGCCACATGATGAAACTCAGTAATATTTCCAGTTCTCCTTCTTCTGAACGAAAGGTAGGATTGCACAACCTTGGTATCATGTAGTTAGGGCTGGAATGTGAGGAGTAAAATGATGTGTGTCACTTTCAGGTCACTATCAGATCTCCCCATGTTTCCTTCTTTCCACCGTAGAAGCAGGTATATTCCAAATATTCTAGACTCCAACAGGCTGGCGGCTGAGTGAAGATCACATAGAGTGGATGCCTCTGTAGATCTAAGATGGACAAATGTCTTAGATGAGTGGTCCTACCTACATTTGAATCCACTGAGGTTCTGTTGTTATACAGCCAAGATCACTGCATGTCCTGAGGGACACAGTAGATATTCAAGTGTTGAGTCACAGAAACTGATACCCCAAAACATGGTGTTTTGCAGCCTCAATGTCTCTGTGATCCCATACCTCCTGTTTTTCAGTGCTCTCTCTCTCCCACAGCACCGGATGATAATGTTCTCTAAAGATTTTTATCTGTCTGAAATTTGGACCTACCAAAGCAGAATATGATTACCTTTTGTTCTACTCCTGAGTTTTCATTAACTGAATTCATATCACAGGAAGACTGCAGTCTGTCGACAAACCTGGGCAGATTTTTGCCACAAACCATTGTCTGCTCTGTGGGCCCAATAGACTTAGTCCCAGGTGATTGTATGTTCTTCAAGCTCATTGAATTCCAATAAAAATCATTTATTACCCCTGCCTAAAGTCATTCACACTTCCCTATTTCTGTTTCTCCTAAGAATGGGGAACATAACCATCTGTACCTCATTGCCTGGTAGAGCAATTGCTCTGTGCTTCTCCTCCATGAACGTTAATACATTTATATGCGTTTTCTCCTATTAATGTGTCTTTTATCAGTTGATTTTCAGTGAACCTCCAGAGGATGGAGGGGAAGTTTTTCCTTGGCTCCTGCACAAGATATATTTATTGAATGCTTAGTGCATTTTAAACCTGATGAGTGTTAAGCTAGACTTTTTTTTTTTTTTTTTGAGACAGGGTCTTGCTATATTGTCCAGGCTAGTCTTGAACTTCTGGGTTCAAGCAATCCTCCCAAGTAACTGGGACTACAGGTGTGCCCCTTTGCACCTGCTCCAAGCTGGAATTTTCTGAAGAGTGTTGCTTATGGATTGGTGAAGATCATGATAGAGGACATTCCAGGCTCTATAAACAATGGAGGTAGAGTGCTAACATAGTGTATTTACCTGGCGGCACAACTGAGGATGTTTTGCTTGAGTGTGGAGGTGAAGTTCAGCTGGGAAGGAAATTCCATGGGAAAAGTTATAAAATGTAAATTACAACAGTTAATTTGTGTTAATAGGGCATCAGTTAATGAAGGACATTTGGTTCTAGTTCGAAGAATTTGATTCCTGCCATCTTGAGATTCTTGCTATCTAGTTCTTATGAGGTGAATGTCATATAAATGCTAGTTTTCAGTCTTTTTGAAATGATTATTAATATAGTAGCCACATTTAGAATAATTTAAGATGAGGAGACGTAAACTAAAACTATTATTATAATAAGCATAGTTTAGGTATTGTTAGTGGTAATGGTATAGGAGTACATTTGAGAGTGACTGACCAAAAGGGAATATTAACAGCATATTTTGATTACTATGTATAAGAGAATTGGGGGCACAGGCTAAAGAAAATAAATCTAAGTCAGAATGAAGGTGACACACTTGAGCGATGACTAGGGTGTTTTGTTTACAGGAGAAGATAACATATTAAACTGTAGATTTTAGAGATGACTGGACATATCATGGTAATATCTGACATCCAGTTATAAATCTATGGCTCATGTGGAAAGTTAATGCTGGAGACATAGATTCATTTCCAATCATTTCATTTATTCCATTGGGTTATTCATATTCACTACAAGGGCAAGCAAACATTTCAACAAGTCATGATGTTCAACAAAAGTAAGAGCAATGCCAAGTTTGTAATTATGTTGTTATATTTATCATTGACAGGCTTTAGAGTTTTAGTTTAAAAAATGGCTACCATGCAGGTAAAGGAGAGATTACCAAAAAACATGGAAACTTTATCATTTACACTTCAGATTTGTTCTTTTTACCCTGCTTTAAGGAGCTTAATTTTCAGCTACAGAATTAACTTCTGGCTGATCTAAAGAACAAATAAGAGCTTACTCTGGGAGTTAATTTTTTTTTTATTAGCTCCCTCACAAGTTTTATGTTATGTGTGTGCACTGTGAAGTCTAGTCATTGTAGTTGCTGCTGTTGAAAATGTTTGACTTTTTTTAATAATTCAAGAATAGACTTGTAATTATGATGACCCAGAAATAGGCTGTGTGAAATGAATTTATATTTGATGTTAGAAATATTAAAAAGATAATATTTTTTCAGTTCATGATATTTTACCATCTTTGTTGCTATGGTTAAAAGCTAAAAAAAAAAAAAAAGCAGCAGCATTACCTTTATGTAAAGTACATAATACAAAAATAGTATAGTATTAAAAGTCTTTCAAGGGAACTTAATAGCGTGGAAGTAATTAAGAAGCAAGACACTAATTCTTATATATTTTGTTATGCTCATAAAGGAACTAGTCTTGTACAGGCAATATAGAGTAGTCAATACTAAAATAATTTTTATTTTCATATTTGTATTGGATCAGAACACAAAGCAATTATATTAAGATTTCAGGAATCTTGAGAAATGCTGTACTATCATATAGTGGATAAAATAGACATGCTAATGATAGCATTTAAGTTATTTAAAGGTTAATCATATGCCCATTATTGAATAAATATTAGTTTTGTATGAAAAAAAGTATTTCTGATAGCATTATTATAATTAGAGGAAATTCTTATAAGCTGTAAAGTCTAAAAATTAAATAAGCTCTGCATGATTCAAATATTTAGAGTTCCTAACTGAAACATTACATTTATAAAATAAGCTCCAAATTTTTTTTTGCCTATTGATATCATCTCTAAACAATACAGACTTAAGGGTTGCATTTTTTTGACTTTTTCTAGCACAATTAAGATGCTGCTAGATGCAGACAGACAATATTCTACACCTCTATAATCCTCTAAGAATCATCTTATTTTCACATTGTCTGAAAATATGTATGGGGGCTTTTAAGTTATTAAGAAACAAGTGCTAAGCCATATCTGAAAGGAAATGCTTAAAAAAACTGATGGTTAATTTCTCATTCTATGTGGGAGAATTCTTTGTGTGTGACATAGGATGAATATTTTCTTTAGGATGAGAAACACACCAAATAATCTCAACACATCATGGAACATTTTAACTCCACAAAACTATTTCCAAAGGGAGATCCTGAATACTGTGGAATTGGTTTTTCTCCCTTATGGGGCAAAGAAAACATTTTTCTTTTTCTTCCTCTTTTTTTTTTTTAAAAAAACTTAATGTATTAAAAACAACATGTAAAAAGCCACACACATTTTCTTAGTAGTATTCTCATTCTAATATCTAAAAAAAAAAAAATCCTAACTTTTACATGCTTCTCATAACCCTATGGAAAAATCATTATTGATTTTATATTTCAAGTATCATAGTTTAGGCTTCATTTTGGCTAAATTACAAACTTAAATAATTTTATACCAAGACAAATAACTGTGAAAGTAAAGAATTTAGCTGACTTCATAATGAGGTTCCCTATTTTGAGTTGTTAAAGCAATATGCAATTTTGTCCAAACATGACAGAAATATCTAGTTCTATTACTGAGATAAGCACCTGGATATTTACATGCAGAAGCACTCCAACTACTGCTACTTGCCATGATAATCACGTATAAATTGCTAGGACTCAAGTCTTAAAAATGTAGATGGGAGATTATCACTTATATATCAGAATTTATTGATTACGCAGTGCTTATATAGCACAATTTGAAGTATTTTTAAAATGTTAACTCATAGCGACCCTAATAGATACCTTATTATCCCTATTTTAGAGAGGAGGGAAGCTGCCACTCAGTGAAGTGACTTTAGTCATTGGTTAAGTGATACAGTTAAGAACTGGCCAAGGCAAAATTTGAACTTGTCAGATCAACTCCAAAGTCTATATGGGTGTGTGTGCTGCCCCTCAGAAGAAAGCTGTAATGGATCAGGGAGCAGCACTTGCCAGAATTTGTGTTTTTAGTCATCACTTGTTAAGGCTAATGCTTTCCCCCTGCCTTTGTTTTGTACAATACAAGGGAAAAATTGCTGTCAAACAATGTGAAAGGCTGTTTTATCTTTGATCAATGTGGAAAAGAGAATGATTTTGTCAATTTTCATTGGTTAACAAAGACCACTGGGAATGTGGTAAAGTATCCTGAGAATTCATAAGTCTAAGGTATCTACATCTCCCCCTTATTTGTGGAGGATGTGTTTTAAGACCTCCCACAGATGCCTAAAATCACAGATAGTACTGAACCCTATATATACTATGTTTTTTCTTATACAGTTAACTGGTGGGTAGCATATACAGTGTGGATACGGTGGAAAAAAAGGGATGATTCATTTTCCAGCCTAGACAGAGTGAGCAGCTGCACATTTTCATCACACTGCTTAGAATAGTGTCCAATTTAATACTTATCAATTTCTTTTTCTGGAATTTTATGTTTAATACATTTGGACCATGGTTGACCATGGGCAACTGAAACCACTGAAGGAAAAACTACAGATAAGGGGGGATTACTATATATAGAGAGAAGTCGCTTCAAAGTAAGTGTCAAATCTTGAAATTGTAAAATTATCTAATGAAAATTAAAAAAAAAATTATGAAATCCATCATCTTGGTGCTAATCTTGATAGAATCGTATTCATCTGTAGTTGCTTATAACCCAGTGGGGAAGATGAATGATGAATTACCTTATATCTTACCACACATGTAGCATAAACTGTATACATGTACAGACTGGCACACACTCACATAGTTAACACAATGGTTTTCAGTTTACTTTTATGGGAAAATTTTGTGACAGAAGCTTCACTCTTGTGAATATATTACATTGAGTGTTTTGGTTACAGGGACTGCAGTTTGAATATCCATGTGGCTCTTGGATAGTTAGCAGAAAGCAAAATAATTTCCAACATCCTGGAATATTTCATGCCCTCAGCAGGCATGTTATAGGTGAAGCCATAGGCTGAACTGTTTCAAAAAATATCTCTAGATGAATCAATGATTTATACATATGGAAGTGAATAAGAACCAATTATTTCAAACATTGCATCATATATCAGGTGAATGTCATCTAGATAATTCTGCAGTTATTATACAACTCCAGCAAGCTGTTGATGTCAAAGAATATGTAATATTGTTCAACACCAAAAATTTATCATATTTTTAAAAGCAAAGTCCCTCTTCTCTGCTTGCAATGCAGTGTCTCAAAAGCATAACTAAAGCAGGAAGGAATCCTTTTTGTTTCCCTTGGAACTGAACCATGGAAAGGGTATGACATAATGTACCAACTTGTGAAACTTGTTTCCTGGGAGACCTGAAACATATATTTCGGGATATTATACTGTACACTAAAAGGAGTATTTGCCAATGAAACAAATGGGATCCAGAAATATTTACCGGGAAAATTGAAACCTTTATTCTGAAATTAATGAGTGTGCATCATGTATATTGCTCACCAGTAGAAGCAGGTATGGGAAAGAGTAGTTAGAAGGAGGGGTATGGATATGGTGCTGCAGGAAAGATCACAATTTCCTGCTTGTTTCTCAGTTTGAAAGTTACTCTTCTAATTGTCACAGCATCTTGTTACAAAGCAGAAGCAGTTGCTGAAGAAATGTATGCCCTAAAATTAGAGAAAGATGGAGAATTTGAGGACCACACAAATAGAAAGAGAATAGTGATTTCTGAGCTTATAAATATGTAGTGACAGGCATTTTGCAAAGAAAATTGGAAGAAGTCATTTCCCACCCACCCTTAAGAATAGCATTAATAGAATCTGGTATTAATACACACAACTGGAAAACTTGTAAAACTTAAGAAAATGAAGAATTCTGCCCAAAGATCCTTCACATATCAACATCAGGATGAGAGGGTTACTTTAAACTTACTAAGGAGCAAATTAGAAATCAGAACTCCAGTCTATCATCTGAAGTTCATGATATACAATTTTTATTATATAAATTCTACCATAAAATCTAGTTCTCTCTTTAATATGTGGAATCTTTTTATTGTTGCTCAGATGGCATATTCAGAAGAGATAATTGGACACAGTTTTATAAAGGATCTATTTATAAAGTATGGCAAGGGCCAGGGAAAATAAGCAGTGAATAGTAAGCAATCTAGCACTACTAACAGCTGGACAGTGAAGGTAGCAGTTACCAGAATCCACTCGTTGGAAAAAGTATCTGTAGGAGAGTGGCCACCCAGCAAGAGGAATGCTCTTAGTTAAAGTCAGCTGAGGGAAGACAATACATAGCCAAGGGGAAAATTACCCAACATGTCTCTCTGGTCTTTTACATGTGCCTCCTGTGATGTGCCGACGTGTGTCCCCCAAAATTTGTATGTTGAGGTCTTAACCCTCAGTACTTGTATTTGGAGATAGGGTCTTTAAAGAAGTATATGGAAATAAGGCCCTTAGGGTGGGCCCTAATCCAGTATGGCTGGTGCTCTTATAAGTAGGGGAGATTAGGACACAGGCACACACAGAAGAAGACCATATAAGACAAACAGAAGATATCCCACTACAAGCCAAGGAGACAGGCCTCAGAAAAACATCAACGCTGCCAACAACTTGATCTCAGATTTCTAGCCTCCAAAACTAAGAAAATAAACTTTTATTATGTAAGCCACCCAATCTGTTGTACTTTCTTACGGCAGGATAGCAATACTCTCCCATTGCACAAACCCGAACTGAAGCCAAACAGAAAGGACCTTGGTTGATAGAGTAAATGGCAGTCAGCATGCTCAGTGTCAGAAAGAAGCTGGAGAAGGTTAGGAATCAACCTGGAGGGGGAAAAAAATATTGAGCACATTCAAGAATTTTTGTAGTTTTCAAGTGTAGAATTACAGTAAGGTAGCTGGGAAATCCAATGAGGTCAAGAGTCGGGTGCTCAGCATATGCAGACCCAGTTATCAACAACTTTAATATAAAACTTGCTTGTCTAAGACTTATGTCTTCATAGGTGTGCTTCTACATTCAAGGGACTTATTCTATCCCCCCTGCAAAACTAGAATTCTGAAACACACACACACACACACACACACACACACACACACACAAAATCTTCTGGTTCTGAAATTATTTTTTACTTTTAAAAACTTTGTAATGAACAATAATTGGAGATACAATGTGATGTTTTGATACATGGACACGTTGTGTATTGATTAAATAAAGTAATTCAAATATCCATCATATCAAACATACATCATGTATTTGTGATTGGAACATATAAAATCCTCTCTTCTAGCTATTTTGAAATATATCTTATTGACTATTTTGTCCCTTCCTTCCTTCCTTCCTTCCTTCCTTCCTACCTTCCTACCTTCCGTTTTTTTTTCTTTCTTTCTTTTTTTTTTTTCCTTTTTTGAGACAGTCTTGCTCTGTCACCCAGGCTGTAGTGGAGTGGCATGATCTTGGCTCACTGCAACCTCTGCCTCCCAAGTTCAAGTGATTCTCCTGCCTCAACCTCCCGAGCAGCTGGGATTACGGGCATTGCACCCCCATGCCTGGCTAATTTTTGTATTTTCAGTATGATGGGATTTCACCCAGTTGATCAGGCTGGACTCAGACTCCTGACCTCAGGTGATCCAGCCTCCTTGGCCTGCCAAAGTGCTGGGATTACAGGCATGAGCCACCACACCCAGCGTATTTGTCCTTTCTAATTGTAACTTTGTATTTGCTGACTATCCTCTCCTCATCTTCCCCTTCCTTATCTTCCCCTTCCTTCTACCTTTCCCCAGTCTCTAGTAACCACAGTTATAGTCATTACTTCTATGAGATCAACTTTTTCAGATTCTGCATATGAGTGAGAACATGTGGTATTTGTCTTTCTGTGCCTGACTTATTTCACTTACATAATATCCTCCAGGTTCATCCATGTTGTCACAGATAACACAATTCTGTTCTTTCTTATGTCTGAATAATATTCCATCATGCATCTGTTTTTAAGGGGTTATTTTATTGATTGATTGATTGATTGAGACAGGGTCTCACTGTGTTGCCAAAGCTGAAGAGCACTGGCACATTCTCAGTTCACTGCAGCCGTGATTTCTCAGGCTCAAGCAATCCTCCTGTATCAGTCTCTTGAGAAGCTGGGGACCACAGTGATGTGCTACCCAGCCTGGCTAAATTTTGTATTTTTGTAGAGATGGGGTTGCATCATGTTGTCCGGGCTGATCTCAAACCGCTGGGCTCAAGCAATCCACCTATATTGGCCCCCCAAAGTCCTGGGAGTACAGGTATGAGCCACTGCACCTGGCCCATTTGACTGTGGATGGACACTTAGGTTGATTCTTTTTTTTTTTTTTTAATTTAAGTTCTAGGGTATATGTGCATAACGTGCAGGTTTGTTACATATGTATACTTGTGCCATGTTGGTGTGCTGCACCCATCAACTCGTCAGCACCCATCAACTCGTCATTTACATCAGGTATAACTCCCAGTGCATTCCCTCCCGCCTCCCCCCTCCCCCCTCCCCATAATAGGCCCCAGTGTGTGATGTTCCCCTTCCTGAGTCCAAGTGATCTCATTGTTCAGTTCCCACCTATGAGTGAGAACATGCGGTGTTTGGTTTTCTGTTCTTGCAATAGTTTGCTGAGAATGATGGTTTCCGGCTGCATCCATGTCCCTACAAAGGACACAAACTCATCCTTTTTTATGGCTACATAGTATTCCATGGTGTATATGTGCCACATTTTCTTAATCCAGTCTGTCACTGATGGACATTTGGGTTGATTCCAAGTCTTTGCTATTGTGAATAGTGCCGCAATGAACATACATGTGCATGTGTCTTTATAGCAGCATGATTTATAATCCTTTGGGTATATACCCAGTAATGGGATGGCTGGGTCATATGGTACTTCTAGTTCTAGATCCTTGAGGAATCGCCATACTGTTTTCCATAATGGTTGAACTAGTTTACAATCCCACCAACAGTGTGAAATTGTTCCTATTTCTCCACATCCTCTCCAGCACCTGTTGTTTCCTGACTTTTTAATGATCGCCATTCTAACTGGTGTGAGATGGTATCTCATTGTGGTTTTGATTTGCATTTCTCTGATGGCCAGTGATGACGAGCATTTTTTTCATCTCTCTGTTGGCTGTATGCATGTCTTCTTTTGAGAAATGTCTGTTCATATCCTTTGCCCACTTTTTGATGGGGTTGTTTGTTTTTTTCTTGTAAACTTGTTTGAGTTCTTTGTAGGTTCTGGATATTAGCCCTTTGTCTCATGAAGGTTGCCGTTCACTCTGATGGTAGTTTCTTTTGCTGTGCAGAAGCTCTTTAGATTAATTAGATACCATTTGTCAATTTTGGCTTTTGTTGCGTTGCTTTTGGTGTTTTAGACATGAAGTCCTTGCCCATGCCTATGTCCTGAATGGTATTACCTAGGTTTTCTTCTAGGGTTTTGATGGTATTAGGTCTAACATTTAAGCCTCCAATCCGTCTTGAATTAATTTGCGTATAAGGAGTAAGGAAAGGATCCGGTTTCAGCCTTCTACTTATGGCTAGCCAATTTTCCCAGCACCATTTATTAAATAGGGAATCCTTCCCCCATTTCTTGTTTTTCTCAGGTTTGTCAAAGATCAGATGGCTGTAGATGTGTGGTATTATTTCTGAGGACTCTGTTCTGTTCCATTGGTCTATATCTCTGTTTTGGTACCAGTACCATGCTGTTTTGGTTACTGTAGCCTTGTAGTATAATTTGAAGTCAGGTAGTGTGATGCCTCCAGCTTTGTTCTTTTGACTTAGGATTGTCTTGGAGATGCGGGCTCTTTTTTGGTTCCATATGAACTTTAAAGCAGTTTTTTCCAATTCTGAGAAGAAACTCATTGGTAGCTTGATGGGGATGGCATTGAATCTATAAATTACCTTGGGCAGTATGGCCATTTTCACGATATTGATTCTTCCTATCCATGAGCATGGCATGTTCTTCCATTTGTTTGTGTCCTCTTTTATTTCACTGAGCAGTGGTTTGTAGTTCTCCTTGAAGAGGTCCTTTACATCGTTTGTAAGTTGGATTCCTAGGTATTTTATTCTCTTTGAAGCAATTGTGAATGGAAGTTCATTCATGATTTGGCTCTCTGTTTGTCTGTTACTGGTGTATAAGAATGCTTGTGATTTTTGCACATTAATTTTGTATCCTGAGACTTTGCTGAAGTTGCTTATCAGCTTAAGGAGATTTTGGGCTGAGATGATGGGGTTTTCAAAATATACAATCATGTCATCTGCAAACAGGGACAATTTGACTTCTTGTTTTCCTAACTGAATACCCTTGATTTCTTTCTCTTGCCTGATTGCCCTAGCCAGAACTTCCAACACTATGTTGAATAGGAGTGGTGAGAGAGGACATCCCTGTCTTGTGCTGGTTTTCAAAGGGAATGTTTCCAGTTTTTGCCCATTCAGTGTGATAGTGGCTGTGGGTTTGTCATAAATAGCTTTTATTATTTTCAGATGTGTTCCATCAATACTGAATTTATTGAGAGTTTTTAGCATGAAGGGCTGTTGAATTTTGTCAAAGGCCTTTTCTGCATCTATTGAGATAATCATGTGGTTTTTGTCTTTGGTTCTGTTTATATGCTGGATTATGTTTATTGATTTGCGTATGTTGAACCATCCTTGCATCCCAAGTGATGAAGCCCACTTGATCATGGTGGATAAGCTTTTTGATGTGCTGCTGGATTCTGTTTGCCAGTATTTTATTGAGGATTTTTGCGTCGATGTTCATCAGGAAAATTGGTCTAAAATTCTCTTTTTTTGTTGTGTCTCTGCCAGGCTTTGGTATCAGGATGATGTTGGCCTCATAAAATGAGTTAGGGAGGATTCCCTCTTTTTCTGTTGATTGGAATAGTTTCAGAAGGAATGGTACCAGCTCCTCCTTGTACCTCTGGTAGAATTCAGCTGTGAATCCATCTGGTCCTGGACTTTTTTTGGTTGGTAGGCTAATAATTATTGCCTCAATTTCAGAGCCTGCTATTGGTCTATTCAGGGATTCAACTTCTTCCTGGTTTAGTCTTGGGAGAGTGTAAGTATCCAGGAAATTATCCATTTCTTCTAGATTTTCTAGCTTATTTGCGTAGAGGTGTTTATAGTATTCTCTGATGGTAGTTTGTATTTCTGTGGGGTCGGTGGTGATATCCCCTTTATCATTTTTTATTGCATCTATTTGATTCTTCTCTCTTTTCTTCTTTATTAGTCTTGCTAGCGGTCTGTCAATTTTGTTGATCTTTTCAAAAAACCAACTTCTGGATTAACTGATTTTTTTGGAGGGTTTTTTGTGTCTCTATCTCCTTCAGTTCTGCACTGATCTTAGTTATTTCTTGCCTTCTGCTAGCTTTTGAATGTGTTTGCTCTTGCTTCTCTAGTTCTTTTAATTGTGATGTTAGAGTGTCAATTTTAGATCTTTCCAGCTTTCTCTTGTGGGCATTTAGTGCTATAAATTTCCCTCTACACACTGCTTTAAATGTGTCCCAGAGATTCTGGTATGTTGTATCTTTGTTCTCATTGGTTTCAAAGAACATCTTTATTTCTGCTTCATTTTGTTATGGACCCAGTAGTCATTCAGGAGGAGGTTATTCAGTTTCCATGTAGTTGAGCTGTTTTGATTGAGTTTCTTAGTCCTGAGTTCTAGTTTAATTGCACTGTGGTCTGAGAGACAGTTTGTTATAATTTCTGTTCTTGTACATTTGCTGAGGAGTGCTTTACTTCCAATTATGTGGTCAATTTTGGAATAAGTGCAATGTGGTGCTGAGAAGAATGTATATTCTGTTGATTTGGGGTTGAGAGTTCGGTAGATGTCTATTAGGTCTGCTTGGTGCAGAAATGAGTTCAATTCCTGGATATCCTTGTTAACTTTCTGTCTCGTTGATCTGTCTAATGTTGACAGTGGAGTGTTGAAGTCTCCCATTATTATTGTATGGGAGTCTAAGTCTCTTTGTAAGTCTCTAAGGACTTGCTTTATGAATCTGGGTGTTCCTGTATTGGGTGCATATATATTTAGGATAGTTATCTTTTCCTGTTGAATTGATCCCTTTACCATTATGTAATGGCCTTCTTTGTCTCTTTTGATCTTTGATAGTTTAACGTCTGTTTTATCAGAGACTAGTATTGCAACGCCTGCTTTTTTGGTTCTCCATTTGCTTGGTAGAGCTTCCTCCATCCCTTTATTTTGAGCTTGTGTGTGTCTCTGCATGTGAGATGGGTCTCCTGAATACAGCAAACTGATGGGTCTTGACTCTTTATCCAGTTTGCCAGTCTGTATCTTTTAATTGGACCATTCAGTCCATTTACATTTAAGGTTAATATTGTTATGTGTGAACTTGATCCTGTCATTATGATATTAACTGATTATTTTGCTCGTTAGTTGATGCAGTTTCTTCCTAGCCTCGGTCTTTACATTTTGGCATGTTTCTGCAATGGCTGGTACCAATTGTTCTTTTCCATGTTTAGTGCTTCCTTCAGGGTCTCTTGTAAGTCAGGCCTGGTGGTGACAAAATCTCTAAGCATTTGCTTATCTGTAAAGGATTTTATTTCTCCTTCACTTGTGAAACTTAGTTTGGCTGGACATGAAATTCTGGGTTGAAAATTCTTTTCTTTAAGAATGTTGAATATTGGCCCCCACTCTCTTCTGGCTTGTAGAGTTTCTGCCGAGAGATCTGCTGTTAGTCTGATGGGTTTCCCTTTGTGGGTAACCCGACCTTTCTCTCTGGCTGCCCTTAACAGTTTTTCCTTCATTTCAACTTTGGCGAATGTGACAATTATGTGTGTTGGAGTTGCTCTTCTCGAGGAATATCTTTGTGGCGTTCTCTGTATTTCCTGAATTTGAATGTTGGCCTGCCTTACTAGGTTTGGGAAGTTCTCCTAGATGATATCTTGAAGAGTGTTTTCCAGCTTGGTTCCATTTCCCCCTCACTTTCAGGCACCGCAATCAGACATAGATTTTGTCTTTTCATAAAATCTCATACTTCTTGAAGGCTTTGTTCATTTCTTTTTCCTCTTTTTTCTTTAGACTTCTCTCTTCATTTCATTCATTTGATCCTCAATCGCTGATACTCTTTCTTCCAGTTGATCGAGTCGGTTACTGAAGCTTGTGCGTTTGTCATGTATTTCTCGTGTCATGGTTTTTATCTTCGTTTATGGCCTTCGTTTATGGCCTTCTCTGCATTGATTATTCTAGTTATCCATTCTTCCATTCTTTTTTCAAGACTTTTAGTTTCTCTGCACTGGATATGTAATTCCTCCTTTAGCTCTGAGAAGTTTGATGGACTGAAGCCTTCTTCTCTCAACTCGTCCAAGTGATTCTTCGTCCAGCTTTGATCCGTGGATGGCGATGAGCTGCATTCCTTTGGAGGGGGAGATGTGCTCTTATGTTTTGAATTTCCAGCTTTTCTGCCCTGCTTTTTCCCCATCTTTGTGGTTTTATCTGCCTTTAGTCTTTGATGATTGTGAGGTACTGATGGGGTTTTGGTGTGGGTGTCCTTCCTGTTTGTTAGTTTTCCTTCTAACAGTCAGGACCCTCAGCTGTAGGTCTGTTGGAGATTGCTTGAGGTCCACTCCAGACCCTGTTTGCCTGGGTATCAGCAGCAGAGGCTGCAGAAGATAGAATATTTCTGAACAGCGAGTGTACCTGTCTGATTCTTGCTTTGGAAGCTTCGTCTCAGGGCTGTACCCTGCTGTGTGAGGTGTGAGGTGTCGGTCTGCCCCTAGTGGGGGATGTCTCCCAGTTAGGCTACTCAGGGGTCAGGGACCCACTTGAGCAGGCAGTCTGTCAGTTCTCAGATCTCAACCTCCGTGTTGGGAGTTCCACTGTTCTCTTCAATGCTGTCAGACAGGGCCCTGGGGACTGTGTCCAATGCTGGGGCTCAGGAAATGGAGACCAGCTCTTGCTGGTCAGGCTGCAGCAGCTGACCAGCACGATTGTCTGGCACTCCCTAGTGAGATGAACCCAATACCTCAGTTGAAAATGCAGAAATCACCTGTCTTCTGTGTCGCTTGTGCTGGGAGCTGGAGACTGGAGCTGTTCCTTTTCGGCCATCTTCAGTTGATTCCAATAGTATTGCAAAACTATACTTGACTATTGTGAATAGTTTTACAATAAACACGAGTGTACAGATATGAGATTGTTTTCACTTTGATCAGTATAGAAAAATATTCTTTTTGGCTAGGCTCCATGGCTCACACCTGTAATACCAGCACTTCAGGAGGCCAAGGTGGGCATATCACCTGAGGTTAGGAGTTCAAGACCACCATGGCCAATATGGTGAAATCCTGTCTCCACTAAAAATCAAAAATTAGCTAGGCATGGTGGCAGATGCCTGTAATCTCAGCTGCTCCAGAGGCCGTGGCAGGAGAACCGCTTGAACCCGGGAGGTGGGGCTGCAGTGAGCCAAGACTGTGCCACTGCACTCCAGCATGGGTGACAGAGTGAGACTCTGTCTCAACAACAACAACAAAAAGAAAAATACTATTTTTGATTTCTCTAAGAAAAATACATATGAGCCAATAGAAGACATTTAGACTGTCAAGGATAAAGTTAGAATTAAAGAGATATCTTTTTATACTATGATGAGATAATCTCTCAATCCTCATATAAATCTACATGTATATTTTGGTGTGGAGTAATTAATCAGCTTCTCTGGTCTAGAGAAAATTTACTCAGAAAGTACAATGTGTTCCTTTATTAAAATCATATTTTAAAGGCACAGTGCAACAAAAAGTTCTGTATGAAGACAGAGACCCGTGTGCAACTGTCTTAAAAATCCTTTTGGTCTTTGTAAAGACTATGTACTGTGTTACTTTAGCCACATATTTTCAAAAGACACACAAAACTCCCTGGGAACTCCTGTTTTGGTCCTTGAAAGCAATTTTATTGCGGAGGTTCATAGAGCATTTTATCAGTCATTTCGAGAAATGAGAACTTTCAAGTAAAATGTGAAATAATTCTTCCCCTCTTTTTTGTTCTGACTCTAGGCTCATGTTAATAAATGATGTGTCCCTTGTGGATGAGATAACTTGAGTCATGCATCTTCTCCTCTGCATTTATCACTTGCAGGTGATTCCTGACTACTTGACAGAGAGCTTATCATCTCCGATCAGTGAAACACATATTTCCATGTTATATCATGATGCCTCCTAAACCGTTTCATGCAGCTCTCCACTTGCTAAGTTAGTTGAAGCAGGTTTGGGTATCTTTTCACCTGGCAACAACAAAGTTCAGTTTTTATTTCCGTGTCTAAAAAATATAACTGACACATTGACAGTTTTAGATCTTATGGGCCCAAACACCTGCAGAAAGAGGTTTAAAATACATTTCTCCTGTAATAATATTTCAGGTTTCTGCATCCTATGTATCCCCTTAAAGATCATTTCATCATTTCATTGGCTGAGTGTGCAGGGCTATCTGAGCAATATTCTCTAGATTGAAACTAATTTTCTCTTTTAATGCATGGAATGTGTATAGTTACATCAAAATATTATCTCTTATTAACTAGAAATGTCTTTGGATATCTGAACTGATGCTGTATCAGGGTGACAGAGTAAAAGTTTGTTTCTTATTCTAAACTCAGCTTTCAGTAAATCACTGGGAATATGTATCGATATGTAGCTGCATTAGAAAATAACAATCATAATATTAAAGCTGACACTCTTTAAGGTACTTTTTTTTCAGGATCTGAAAAGAATCACCTGTAATTGGTCTCTTCTCTCTCTACAGAGGAGAGTGAGGCTTTTGTTAAGTCATGCGTTGCAGGTGAACTCAGAGCAATGGTTGAAAGCTGTGATTCCAAACCATGCCACCACCAGCTGCATGTTGTGACCTCTCTGGGAACTTCTGGCAGCTGTTACTGCTCAACTCTAGCAGTTTTCTCACACAAGAGTTTGGAAAATAGATGCTTTGCAAAGTAAAGCATAGGTTTCTTTAAAACATAGCAGTTTTACTGAAAAGCATCCGTTGATATCAGTAATGAAGGTTTTATCTATTCGAATAGGTAACACAAGGAGAAGAGAAAATAGAGATTTTAGTCTGTCACATCCATGTAGAAACCCATCTCCCCTAAGGGTTTAGAAAGATGTATAATGTATAGGCAGCCTATGTGTGATAAGAACTTCATTAGCAAATCAATTCCTTGAATCTTTGCAAAGCATTTATGATAATAAAGCCTTGAGTGTTTTTTATTTGACAATATCTAGCTTTCACCCTTGCTCAAGGTTTCACAATTAATGGGTAATACCAAGGGTCAAATCTCCTGGCTCTCTTTTAGTGACCCTTCTAGCCTATTTACATATTTACAAAGACAGAGCAAATGCCCTAAATGTGAATCAAATTCTTTAGGATTTGGAAGTGTAAGCAAGTCCAAGAGAGAACTGGGGAATTTGGAGGATAGCTTTGCTCATTTGAAATTTCTCACTTTCATCTGTCTGGTCTGATAAACCAGTAAAAAGCTATTGTCTCTCTTCTCTTAAAAGCATGGCATTATTTTATGTCATAAAATAATGATGTGTTTAAGAGAGAATTGACAATGGGAATGTGTCACTTGGTGAAAGAGAAGTAAGCAAAGGTCACAAGTTAAATGCTCGGTAAATTAAGGTAAGTTTTTGATTAGTTAGTGTGTGCTAACTTAAAATTTAAGTACGGAATCAGCAAACATAATTTTTATTTTTAAAATATTATTTCATACATTTAGACTTGAAGAAACTGTGGTTTCTCTTTTTTTGTTGTTTCTCTTTTTCTTTCATTTTTAGTACAACAAATCCTTTAAGTCTTAAATATAATAAAAGAGCCAATATCATATTTAACTTCAATAACAAATTTATATTTTTAAATGTCACATTTTGTCTATGTTGTACTGGAAACAAATTTTGATGTACTATTTCATATTCTAAAAGCCTTAAAGCTTGCTGAAACATACAAAAATAATACAACCACCTCTTTCTAAATGAGAAGCCAGGAAAAATGAATACTACCATAATGATGACCATAAATGTTTTATATTGATTGAAGCATTAGCTTGTTCTAAATGGAATCTTGTTTAGTCTGCAGAGCTCACGTCATCTGGCTGAAACATGTTGATTTCCTTTTCTCCAGAATTTACGTTGCTGGAGCTGTTTTACATTCTCCTCACCTTTAGCACATATTGTTCTAGGTGGCAAATATCCTAGTTTCATGGCATGAAATATGTTATCAGTGGAAAGTGTCTGAGTTACTAGTGAATTTTTGCAGGTCTGCAGCAATCTCAGTTCTTGCCTCCTCAGAAGAATTAAACGGAAAGGGATAAGGCAGAAATAAAAGACCAAGGCAAGTTTCAGGGCAGCAGTGGAAGTTTATTTAAAAAGGCTTCAGAACAGGAAAGAAAGAAGAGTTCACTTCGAAGAGATCCAAGCAGGCGCCTTGAAGATCAAGTGCGGTGTTTAACCTTGATCCTAGGACTCTATAGGCTGGCCCCTTTCCCATGATTCCTCCCTTAGGGTCGCTGCCCACATGCACAGTGCCCTCCTTATCCTCAGGAAGTGAGCATGCACAGTGTATTTAGGAAGTTGTATGCATGCCCATCTGAGGTTGTCTTCCCTTTTCTGGTGGAGTGCCCCCAGAAGGCCATACTCCACCATTTTGTCTCTTTTTTTTTTTTTGAGACGGAATATTGCTCTGTCACCCAGGCTGGAGTGCAGTGGCCGGATCTCGGCTCACTGCAAGCTCCATCCTCCCGGGTTTACGCCATTCTCATGCCTCAGCCTCCCGAGTAGCTGGGACTACAGGCGCCCGCCACCTCGCCCGGCTAGTTTTCTGTACTTTTTAGTAGAGACGGGGTTTCACCATGTTAGCCAGGATGGTCTCGATCTCCTGACCTCGTGATCTGCCCGTCTCGGCCTCCCAAAGTGCTGGGATTACAGGCGTGAGACACTGCGCCCAGTCACCATTTTGTCTCTTAATGCACATGCTCAGGAAGTTGCTTCTCCGTGACATCGGCATTTAATTAACACTTTAATGTAACATGTGTGGACCATCAGGATATGGCCTCTCTCTGGAACTGGTTGCCAATTTATCACTTTAAGAGAGGCAGTGTGACCACTGCCAAACCATCACCTGACATTCCTAGTGGTTGGGGGTGGGCTCTCTCCTGCCCCACTCATGCCTGTCTAACTACCTGTAACAATATTTCAGATTGCCTATACAAGCTTATATCAGTTAAACACATGATTAAAAAAAAAAAAAAAAAAACTTTTACATTAAGGTAAATTCACAAACAGTGAAGTGCACAGATCTCAGGTGTACTACTTTATGAATTGTTACAACTGTGTAACTACCACCTAGATCAAGATACAGAACATATCTATAACTCCAGAAAGCTTCCTCCAGTCTTCTCACAGTCAGCACTCTCAGAAGATAACTACTCTTCTGATTGTTACAGGCATCCATG
This sequence comes from Theropithecus gelada, assembly GCF_003255815.1. Lineage (NCBI taxonomy): Eukaryota > Metazoa > Chordata > Mammalia > Primates > Cercopithecidae > Theropithecus > Theropithecus gelada. Next base: position 121,887,815 of record NC_037672.1, read on the forward strand.
TGAAGAGACCACCAAACAGGTTTTGTGTGAGCAATAAAGCTTTTTAATCACCTGGGTGCAGGCGGACTGAGTCTGAAAAAGGAGTCAGCGAAGGAAGATAGGAGAGGGGCAGTCTTACGGGACATTGGGTAGGCAGTGGAAAATTACAGTTCAGACCTGGCTTGGCCTGGTGAGGAGCAGCCTGAGGAGAAGGGGAGAGGTCAGATGGGTCCATAGAAAAGGAGGATTCAAAGGATTCAGAACTTGGGGTGGAGACTGAAGGAACAGACAGGAGAGAAGAAGGATTTGGGATGAGTTGCACTGGGAGCAGAGACTAGGGAGAGACTGATGTGTAAAGAATGTCTGGACGTCAGGCACCTCAGATCATTTGCCCATTTTATGACAAAAATCATCTAGATCTTGTAGAATGGAGAAATCAAAAGTGCTATTCTCTGGTCACTTAGAACTAGAACTATTGTCAAGTTTATACTGGGGCCAAGTGGTATTACAGAAGAAAATAAGACATTTACGTTTTAGGTCAGCTGTTAGTCGAAGGGGTTTTAGGTTTTTCAGAAAAAAGGCTAAAGGAGAAGGGGGAATGGAGGGCGGAAGGTTGCCCACAGTGAAGGAGGTAAGTTTAAAGAGAAAGGTAGAGACATGGAGAAGCGGGGGGTCGGAGGGTGTGCAATGAGCAGCCCTGGGCTGTAATGTGGGTAAGCAGCCAAAGCAGATGTCCCCATAACTGGCTTGTCACCAATGGAATGTGGGTGAATGATCAAGGCAGACATCCCTGTGGTGATCAGACACCAATGGAATGTGGGTGTATGATCAGGGCAGGCGTCCCCGCTGTGATCAGACACCAAGAGAAGACTGTCTTCCCAAATCCATGACTGAGGTCAGAGTTCTTGAGTTGATAAAATGTGCCTCCTTTGTCTCTACTGGAGAGGAAAAAGAACTGGAATTGGAAAGACAGGGAGATTGAAGGATAGCGAGAAAGGCTGGAGAAGAGAGTGAAGAGACTGCTTACCTGATTTGAAATTGGTGAGATGTTCCTTGGGCTGGTCTGAGGACTCGAGGTCATAGGTGGATCTCCTCACAGAGTGAGGGCGAGGACAGGGGACTGGTCTCTCCAAGAAGTCCCCCTATCCTGGGTCTTCGGCACCAAATGTCACATGCGTCGGTGTGAAGAGACAACCAAACAGTCTTTGTGTGAGCAATAAAGCTTTTTAATCACCTGGGTGCAGGTGGACTGAGTCTGAAAAAGGAGTCAGCAAAGGAAGATAGGAGAGGGACAGTCTTATAGGACTTGGGTAGGCAGTGGAAAATTACAGTTAAAGGTGGTTATCTATTGCTAGCAGAGGAGGGGGTCACATGGTGCTTGGTGGGAAGCTCCTGAGACTCATTGTCCAGGAGAGGAATGTCACAAAGTCAATTGATTAGTTAGGTTGGGGCAGGAACAAATCACAAGGGCAGAATGTCATCAGTTAAGGCAGGAATTGGCTATTTCACTTCTTTTGTGGTTCCTCAGTTGCTTCAGGTCATCTGGATGCATATGTGCAGGTCACAGGGGTTATGATGGTTTATCTTGGGCTCAGAGGCCTGACAATGATCTCTGCCATCAGAAAGGGTTTTGTCGTCGACATTTAAATTTTATACAAATGGAAGCACATAGCCTATTTTTTTTTTTTTCTTTTTTTTTTTGAGACAGAATCTCACTCTGTCGCCTGGGCTAGAGTGCAGTGGCATGATCTCAGCTCACTGCAAACTCCGCCTCCTGGGTTCAAGCAAGTCTCTGCATCAGCCTCATGAGTAGCTGGGATTACAGGTGCCTGCCACCATGCCCAGTTAATTTTTTTTTTTTTTGGTCTTTTTAGTAGAGATGGGGGTTTCACCATCTTGGCCAGGCTGGTCTTGGACTCCTGACCTCATGATCCACCTGCCTCGGCCTCCCAGAGTGTTGGGATTATAGGCCTGAGCCACTGTGCCCAGGCACCTGTGTTCTTTTATGTCTGGTACTCGTTCAGTATTATGTCTGTTATGTGGTCTTTGAGAGTTACCCTCTCTTGCCAGATTTTTAAGTGTAACTAAGCTTTCATACACCTAATTCTAATTTTTCTGAAAGTGTCAAATCCAAATCACAAAACTTTGACATAAAGAAAACTGTGCATTTGTCTGAGATTAAATTGTTGGGCCACTTTAAGAGAAAGAAAAACTTTTTTAGACCCCCGCGTTTAACTACCCACCCCTGCCCCATCCCAGCATCACAGAAGAAGCCCACCTAACACCAACCACATTAAAATCCTGGAAAGAACACTTAAGGCTTCAGCTTGACACAGGTATAATCACTACAAATTCTCAATTATCTCACAATTATTTTGGTCACGAATTTATGTAAAAATTTGACCAGAGGTTGGGTGGCGGAAGTCATTTGGAAGGCTACCAAAAATATTCTATTCTTTAGATTGATACACAAACTGTAAACTGCAACATCAAAACAACTTCCTGAAAAATGTTAGCAAAAATTATCAAGTTGGACTAGAGGAGAAATTACTTTTCGAAAGAAAGAATGTGAAATTATGGCTGGGTATAGAGCAAATTAGTAAAACAAAATGGAACACAATGAAAACAAATATTGTTCTCTTCCAGGTCGCATCTTTCATGGAAAGCTGAAATACAGTGGTCCATAGGCAGGCTTGAGATGAGATGAACTGAACTGCATTTAATGTAAAAGGAATTGCATTGAAGAGAAAGTGTTGTATGTAGTTGAAAGGATAGTTACTACTTCTTAAGGAATAAATTTCCATATTTGGAAAATCATTAGAAACATATTGAATTACATTTAAAAAGGATATTCTGTGGAGAAGATATAAAAATTGGTGCTGAATTAAAAGGAGTCAATAAATTTATGAACATAATTTTTTATTAAAAGGTTTAACTTCTAATAACAGTGTTTAAATAAAAACAAACACTGCATCTGACCAGTTAGAAAAGGAGGCTAGTTCGAATTAGGAAAAAAGTCTCAATTACAGAATTCTTAAAAGTAGACCATTTTCAAGGTATAATCTTAAATAAGGGGTGAAATTAAAATTATTTAACAATTGGTAACATGTGGCATCAATTAATCAGGATGGATGTTGCTGTTCATAACTGGGGCAGGGTTCTACAGGTCCCCTGCTCTGCCAGGCAATAATACCTGAGTTATTCAGGCATTATATAAATATAAAAAGCCCTGAAGTACGAACAGCCTTGGAAAAAGATGAGGGAACTTGGGAGCTTGAAGCAACCAGAATGGAAGTACTTAAATATTTTAAGTGCATTTTGACCTTATCTGTGAGTAGTGGTTTAATGTCAGCTCTACCTGAACTTCACTGTTTACATTGGCCTTGCTGGTATTCACCTTTAGTCATTAGATAAGGAGGAACCTTTAAAGTTGAAACATTCATTTGCTTTAAATGCAAAAGTCCTTGAACAAGGTTATTTATTTAAATTGAATAAAACCATCCTCTATAACCATGTGTATGTTTTAAGTTTATTGTCCTCTTTCTATGTAATATAAAGAACAACTTTAGCTGTACTCAGACACATGAGTTTCTTTACTAGAAAACGTTATCGTAACTAGCCTGGGCACAGTGGCTCAAGCCTGTAATCCCAGCACTTTGGGAGACTGAGGCAGGGGGATCACTTGAGCCCAGGAGTTCAAGACCAGCCTGAGCAACAACCTGAAACCACATCTCTACAACAAATGCAAAAATTAGCCAGGCATGGTGGTGCGCACTTGTAATCCCAGCTATTTGGGAGGCTGAGGCAGAAGTATTGCTGAAACCCAGGAGGCAGAGGTTGCAGTGAACTAAGATTGTGCCACTGCACTGCAGCCTTGGCTACACAGTTGAGACTCTGTCTCAAAAAAAAAACAACAAAAAAACAAAAATGTTATTGTAACTAATGTTGCATGTATTCATTCACTCACTCATTTATTCAAGAATATATTTGTTCCTGCAACTATTCATGCATTTAACATATTTTGAGAAAAGCATCAATTTCTGTGTTGTCTCTTTTAGAATATTTAGGAAACTACTTTTAAAAATTTTTTATGTTTAAAATATTTCCAAATTATAAAACTAGTATTTGCCCCTTGTGGAAATATGTGAGAAGTATAGAAATATTTTAAGAAAGTAAAAGCAAATACTGTGGTTAACTACTTACTGATACTACCTGGTTGACTTTTGCTTTGTTTTTAGAAATTTGTAATTCAAACTGAATATAAAATGTTAACATTTGGACATGAGCATTTCAGAGCATTCTTTTTATTGGAAAGAATAAAACCATTTTAAATGTGAAATTTTAACCACATTAGACATGAGCATTTCATAAGCATTCTTTTCATTGAAAATAACAAAACCATTATTTTAAATGTCAATAAAAGTGTCATATGTTTCATCATTTACCTAACTATTCTTTTAAAGTTGGATATATGTGATTATAAACAATACTATGATGAATATGTTATACATATTTTGGGCATGGATTTATAAATATCCACTTATAAATGATTTTGATTTATTAATACAACATAAAAATTTTAAGAATCTTATCAGATATTATAAAATGTATTTCCATAAAAGTTGTATTGATTCCTACTAATAGGTTAGGGTTATGTTTATCTTACTGTATTCTACTCAGATCTTCAACATTATTATTTTAAAACTTTAAAAATAATATTTGTTGTCTGATAATTTTTAACCCCAATTGTTTATAAAGAAACATGGTTTTCAATGTAGAATGTTTTGATTATTTTATTATTTCTTTTTGATTCTCAGTATTTTCCAAAACAGCTCATTTCTCCTTTCTTCCACTCTGTTAAATACCATGATTGATTTTTAGTCTTCAACAGACCTAAGCTCTTTCTATCCAAGACTGTTTAATAATCTTTGAATTAGCTCTACTCTTTCATGCCCAGAATATGTCTGTTGAATATGTGTTTAAATGCATTTATTTAAAGAATGAATAAAAAATAAAATGAGTAGATGACAAACCATCGATTGGATAACATAATGTTGCACATTATAGTTTGGATTTTTGTAGAATAATAATCCTTTAAGTATTAAAATGGTAAGAGAAAGCTGGGCTACTGTAATTTCTACTAGTTCTCCTAGAATATTTTAAAAATATGGTATTTATCTAATACTGCTCTTGAAGATTTAAGCACAATATCATTAGAGAAAAAAAAAAAAGAAAACACTACAGAAACACCGACTACAAAGAATAATAATAAAAATATTTGCATTCCAAAAAGTCCGGAGTAACACTTTTGAAAATATTACGTCTTCAGTGTAGTGTGTATGTTCTTTTCATATTTCTTCATAACACTTTAGTTCAGCTTGGAATGCAAGTGATTGCTTTTTTTTATGCTTTTGAGGGGGAAAAAGTGTATTATGTCTGATTTTTATCTTGTAATTAAATCTTTTATTTGTCAGTCATGACAGTTGCTCCCTCCCCTGACCCAGGAGTATTTCAAGTAGATTGTAAATAATGTTTGTTTAATTGGAAATTCCTGTTTAGCAATGGACTCATTTCTGGCTCATTCTGATTTCTTAAAATGTGTATCACTAAAACATACCAGAGGCATTTTGACATACAGATTTCTTTGTGACATGTTGAAGGGATATTACCAGTTAATTTTCTTTTAGGTTTCAATTCTCTGAAACTTGTTATGATATCAAGTTATAATTTTTAAAAAAAAATTACATAAAATGAATATATAGTCAATACATATCAAACATTTATTTCACAAATTAAGGCAGCAGCAGGATGGCAGAGCTAGCTCAAAAGAGGATACAAAAAATTAAAATATATACAGACAATGAAAGAACAAAGCTGAAATAAGACATCTAAAGTAGATTCAAAACCAGTTAATGCCCTATAGTGCAACAAACCCAAAACCTTTGAGTTTTTGTTTTTGTTTTACTACTAAATAGAAAAGTTCTATATCTCTACTTGTCAATATTTATTTGCCACTTACCAATCTTTTACAAGTTAAAATTCAACTTTATGTAGTGAGCCAATTTTTTTTTTTTTTTTTGAGATGGAGTCTCACTCTGTCACCCAGGCTGAAGTATGGTGGCGCAGTCTCGGCTCACTGCAACCTCTGCCTCCCGGGTTCAAGGAATTCTCCTGCTTCAGCCTCCCAAGTAGCTGAGATTACAGGCACCTGCCACCACACCTGGCTAATTTTTGCATTTATAGTAGAGACAGGGTTTCACCATATTGGCTAGACTGGTCTCGAACTCCTAACCTCAAGTGATCCACCTGCCTCAGCCTCCCAAAGTGCTGAGATTACAGGCATGAGCCACTGTACCCAGCGAAGTGATCCTATTCTCATTGTTGATATGAGGTATTTAATATTTTATTTGAAATTTTAAATATAAGAAACAAACCCACCTGATTAAAGTACTAAGATTCTTTGTAAAATCTCTGTCTAATAAGTATTTTCAAAGGGCTTGTTAGGATCCACTATTTGTCAATAGGATAAAATATTCATGTGGCAGAGTATTTGGCTAATTTTAATTTTGCTTTGTTTTAAAATCATGAAATATATATACTGTAATATATATTAGTGCATAATACAGTAGAAAGACAAAAAAATGTATTTAATACAATTCAACTCAAGGAAAAGAAATGCTAATATCATTAAAGTTTTTTGTATATTTCTTTTCAACCATAACCACTCTCATCTTCAGGTAATTGTTAATGTGAATTTGTATTTATAATTCCTTTTTTGTAGTCCTAATAGAGTGTTAGATTATAAACATATATTTAATGTGGTATACTTTGAACATATTATAAATGGTATACTGTACATATTCTGATATTTTAAATTCAAATTTATTTTTTAAGATTCATTCATAATTGAGATATTTGGTTATTGTTTCTTTTCCATTTGATTTCTTGCTGGTTGTTAGTTATAACAAAAATTGATGCTATAAACATTTTTGTACCTATCTCCTAGAACAGTTCCCAGTATAAAAAGACTTATGCATTCTAGAAGATGCATAGCGTCAAAGGTTTTATGCATCTTTAATGTAATTAGACAACTCTCAGTTGTTTTTAAGGAGTTATGCTAATTTATACACCCAAAAACAAAGTATGTTGCTCCATATTCTCTGCAAGATTAGATATTGTCTGACTGTTTAAACTTGTCTATTTGCTGGATAAAGAATCATACCTGTTTTAAAATCTTTGTCTCTCTTATACTGAAGTTGTGTACATATTTTTATGTGTTTGTTTTCATTATCGCTTCATCTTTGTTGAATAGTTGTTTTGTTCTTTTCTTCATTTATATATTTTTATCCTATCCCCTTAATTATTGAATGGTAATAGTTCTGGATGTATGCAGCTACGGCTTCTTTTTTGTTGGTTATATATGGCTTGTCTTTTCCCTGTTAGTAACATCACTTGATAATCAGAAATTCTGTTTTTTAACTTTTAGTTTGAAAGCAATTTCAAGCTTACAGAAAAGTTACAAGGATAGTACAATGAAATTGTTTATTCTTTATCTAGTTTTTCTTTAGCACTCTCTATATAGATATATGTTATTAGTATTATTATCATTGTGAAAAATTGTGAAAACATTTATAGATACAAAGGTTGTATAATCCATAACTCCATGGGGCCCAGCTTACATAGACCATAGCAGAAAGAGTGCCTTCTCTAGATGTGAGGCATAGTGTGACTGAATATGTTATATTTCTTTTCCATGGAGACTCTTGTCTAGATTAGTAATGTCTTATTCTGGTACAACAGGAAAACTAATGATGTAATGCAATGTTAGCCTCAAACCTAATGAGGCAGCGTCATTCTTACTGAAACAAAATGAGCTAAAGATAAGCAGCACGATTGTTGTACAAATTGCAGACTGTTATGGAGAATTCAAATGTAAATCTTCAGTTTCTTATTAAGAAAAAAATGACAAAAATATAAAAATTACACAAACAAAAATAGAATATGTGTCAAAATCACCCCTTGTTTACATAGGTGGTAAACTCTTTAGAAAAGGCTATGTATCCCTGGTGATGAACATTCATCCTGGAAATAGATCCTATTAGAGGAAACCAGTACTTGTTAAGTTGGGTTATAGTCTGGCCACATAGAGAATTGCTATCTATAGACAGGAGAACCATCCCAGGCTACAGAGGTTATGGAGTCTCCACCTCACTGAAGTGGGCCAAAGTTAGGGAGAGTCAAATCCTTAATGTCATTATATCAATTTTCACATCACTCTTAAATCAGACGTGACACCCTAAATTTTAGTAAAATCTGCTCGTCATTTTAGATGTCTGCAAATAATTAAACTTTATTCCACCCCCCATCGCCCCCACCGCCAAAGTTTTTATGTTGGAAACAGAAAAACATTTTCCCAAGGAGAAAGTGAGTCATGTAATTAAAGAGTGTGGGGCTTAGAGGTGAGTGACTCCTAAATAAGTAGGTGGTTTCTCCTCCTTGTCAGGCCCTGAAGGTCTGGCTATATCTTAATAGGGAGGGCAACAATTTTCCTTACACTTCACGAGTAGATAAAGATGTATTATATTCTTCCGAAAGGTCATCAGAGCTGTTAATTCTTTATTGCGTCAGAGAAAATCAATTGAAATATAGGTGGTTATAAGGAGAGAAGAGCCTTAGGGGAAACCCGGAATTAATTTCACCCTTTCTTACCTTATTGCTATCACAAATAGATCCTGCTTCCTGCTGTGACAAGAAAGAATGGGCTACCTTGTAGCTATTTACCTATTATGAAACAGTTAAAGGTGAGGCTGAAACATCACTCACAATGGATTGTTAAAAAGATTGAAGCACAAATGGGGCAGCCTGGATAAAGATTACTTTTATGCTCCTCAGTCTAATATTTTTTTTGGTATTTAAATGCACATAGAAAATGGAGTATTTAATTGAAAGCTTTTTTCTTTAAAAATTAAAGATTTGTAATTATAAGATTTGTTTCAAAAAACCTTGAACTATTTTGTTTGTATAGCTCATTTTTGATAATATCACACATGTCCTACAAAGAGAAAAACCAAAGCCTCCACAAAAATACCTTTTTGAAACCCAATAAGTTATAGTAGAAAATATTTTTAATGTTAAATTAATGAGATTCTAGAGAAACTTGCATTGATTGATTTAATGTTATTTGTAGGTTTTTCTATTCATAGGAGCTTAATTACTATACTTATAATTTACATATGGTCAGTGATTTGATGAAGAATATCTAAATCAAATACAAAAAAAAGAATAGGATTGTTGTGGAAATAAAAAAAAATTGTCATTCTTTAAACACTTTTAACTATAGATCATGTAATTGCTTCAGCTAGTGCTCTTAGCACAGACAGGAGGTCATCATCCTGAGTAGTTGAATACGTTTGTGTTGCCAACTGGTGAAATACATAAATCCCTAAATTATAAAATTTATTATCTGAACCATACAGAGTTGGGAAAAGTTGATTTTTCAAAACATTAGTATACAAGGACTGGTTACTACTTGAATATAAGTTTGACTTTTTAAATTAGTAAAAGTCCCCTATAGCAAGGCTCGGGAAGAGACTCAGTTTCACAGGTATGTTTCTTTCATTGCAACATTCGGAGGCATTGCAAGTCGCCACAGCATTCTTAAGCTGTTTTCTTTTTGGGGTACACAATATGTTTCTCCCTCTCTTTAGTTTCCTACCCCCAACCTTCCCTTGACATTTCAATAATTTCAGACTTTAACGTGCATCAGTTTAAAATGTGGACATCATCAGAAATGAAACAGTAGAATACTAAGGCTTTGTATTGAAAAGAGAAAAGAAGAGCTCAAGTAACTGTATTCTCTATAGCTCCTTGATGCATTAGATAAATGATTTTCTGAATTCACTAAATACACTGAACACGTATAATCTGAGACAGATTATTGTCTAAATTTCCAACCACTATGTTGAATTTAAGGGTGTCAATTGGATCTTAAGTTAAAGAAACTTAAAATTTCAGTTGAGCGTCTTCAAGTCAGAATCATAACGTGCAAGCAAGGGTTACATAGTGTGCCAAGGTTACTTAGTGATTATCAATGTGCAATTTTTTTTATATTGCAATGATATATGCATAAGGCTAGCTAATAATCTCACCTCTCACAGCCTGTCTGAAAATTTGGAAGACTGTCTAGTTTTGTATCATTAATTGAAATTAGATTTGTGTGTATGCATATACACGTAATTTACATACTGTATAATGTCAAACACTGTAACATTTGAGAATTTTGTAAACTTGGTATTAAATAACAGGTTTTATGGTACTTACTTGATCTTGACTATAATTACATTTTGAACATCTTTTCCACTTCTGTGCACTCCTTTTTAAAAATGAAAATCAAATTTTACAGAGCCTTTTTGTTTTTGAAAAAAATTGGTGGGAACATTAGCAGTTGAACAGCAAATCTTTAGGATCCAACCTCACTGGAAAAGAGTTTAAAATAAATGATTTGTTTAATTTTAGCACCATACCTGAGTATCATGGAAGTGTTCTTTTTTATCTTTCTCCAAAAAATAAGTCTTTGGGTTCTTAACTACCCCTAGAGAGATGTTTTTCTGTAGTATAGATAACACCAAGAAAACAAATACTTATAGGTCATATATTATCATTCCTGGAGACATGGATCTCTCTACCAGAATAGAAATATTTTGCTAAGTTTACCCTGTGCTTAAAGATTATGGTATTGTGTATTAGGGTTCTTCAGAGAAAAAGAGCCAATAGGAGATTATATATGTATATATATAATCTTTTGACTTTAAAAAGTCAAACATATTCAATTATATACATATATAATTATATGTTTTATTGGTTCTTTTGATCTTAGCTACAATTAATATATAGGAAATACTTTGTATTCAAAAACCCTGAAATCTGACGTTTTTGAAAAACCAGTATGTGATGGTTAGTTTTATAGGTCAACTTGACTGAGTCATAAGATACTGACTCATTTTATACATATAAAAGGAGATTTATTATAAGGACTTACTTTTTTGATTATGGAGGCAGAGAAGGCCCATGATCTGCCACGTGCAAGCTGGTGACCCAGGAAAGCCATGGGGTAGAGGGAAGTGGTTGTGTAGGTCCAGCCTGAGTTCTAACACCTGAGAAACAGTAGCACCAATGGTGTAAGTCCCAGTCTGGGGTCAAGGGAAGACCAATGTACCAGTTTAGCAGTCAGACAGAAAAATGGAATCTTCCCTTCCTTGGCCGTTTTGTTCTATTCAGGCACTGAAGGACTGGATGATGTCTACCCACATTGGAGAAGAGGACAATCTGCTTCACTCAGTCTACCTATTAACATCTTGAAACACACACCCAAATATAATGTTTATTTGTAAATATGTGGGTGCCCCATGACTGGTTTTTCAAAAATGTCAGACTTCAGGGTTTTCAGATACAAAATATTTCCTATATTTCAAACAAAATCTATTATTTTATGACACATTTCATTATTTTAAATATATGAGTTGTGTCCAACTCAATCATGTGTTCACAGCCGTGAATACATAATGTTTCTCTTGTTAACATAATTTATCTACTTTTATTTAATTCATTTATTTCCTAGAAAGTTAAATGTGAGTTAAATTTGTTAAAATGAAGTATAGTAGTGTGAATCTGAGAGGTAGTATCTCATATTATAAGTGTTGTTTCTCTAGAAGATAAACATCTATATTTGAATCTCAGCTTTAGTACTGAGCTCTGTGCTCTTGTATAAGCCAGTATGCCCTCTAGTCTTCATTATCATCATCTGTACAGTAGAGATAATAATGGCATCTATTTCATAAGATTGTTTCAGGGAATAACTGAAGCAGTCTCTGAACAGCACTGAGCATGTTGAGTGTCAACATACATAGGTAAACAGAATTACCCAAATGTCATTTTATAAACCTTTAATTTTCATCTATTATTGAGCTATTATTTAACTATTATTTAAGCTATTATTTAATTATTCATCTATTATTTAACAAAGTTCTTTGAATTTTGTTAAGGTTTCATTAACAGTGGTTGTTAATTAGGGGTGTTCATCTGAATTACCTGGATAACATTTTCCCCCTAAAATACACATGCCTTAATGAATGAGAATCACTGAAGAATGGGACATAGATATAGGTATTTTGAAAAAGTTACTGATTGTTCTTATAGGCACCAACTGGAACAGAGTTCAGTATAAACAATGAGTTTTATTGTAATGCTATATCCCCAAATTTCATGGAGTGCCATTTTTATTTTTCTCTAAAAATGAGACTTTTGATTCTCCCAACCGTCTCTAGGTATTTCTTTTTTGGCAATAGAGATAGTTCCTAGAAAATTGAACACTTGTAGGTCATTCATAGTTTATTCATTTATACTTAATGCATAGCTGAAATCTTTAAAAGTATTTTTATCATTTCCAAGTAGATGACACGATGAACTGTTTCTGATTGGTTTAGGTATGATATGACACAACATTTAAAAATACAGGTAAACAGGCAATAGCCAATACTTAGTCTTCATTATTTCTACTTACAAATAGGTTTTTATCAACATGAACTTATTTCACATACGGGTTTCACTTAGGGAAAAATGTCAGGGGCCCAGATGAAGAGATAGAAAACAAGTGACTGTCAGAGCAATGAGTGGTTTTTGAAGTGGGTATATCTGAAGTCAAAGATATACTTCAGTTAATATATTTGACTCTAAATAGCCAAATATTTTAAAGTACATTTTAAAAAATTCAGTGTATTCTTTGAGAGCAGGTTCAGTTTTTAGTCTTTTTCTCTGCTCTGAGGTTTAACTTAGACTGTAATTCAATTTCATTTTTAAATTTCAGTAATCCCTAGATGACATAGAATAGAAAACAAAAGCTAGACCATCCAAATTTAATAATATAAAATGAAATAGTACATTTTAATATTTAGAATACATATTTCTTTTTAATTTAAATTTATTTTGAATATCTCAATCATTCAGGAAAATATAGAGAATATGGCTTATAGAATTCTGCATTTTGGAAGACTTTGCCTTCTAACTTTCCTAGACCCAGATGGAAGGAATAGTTCACCAGGAAGCCAGGGCTTCCCTGAGCATGCTATGGGAGAGGAGAAGCAGGACTGCGCTATTTAGTAACAAATGACTATTGAGTCTTTTTGTCTCTTCTGGATAATACCTTGATTTCATTTTTGGTCTCTATCTCTATCCTGTAACTCTAGAAGTTCCTTTCAATTTAATGTCACATTTATAGTTCACATGACAATGTACTTTGAGTTCCCTACATTGTTATGGATTCGACTTTGGCTGAAAAATCCCTATCACCAGGGATATGGTTTGGCTGTGTCCCCACCCAAATCTCATCTTGAATTGTAGTTCTCATAATCCCCATGTGCCATGGGAGGGACCCTGAAGGAGGCAATTGAATCATGGGAGCATTACCCCCACGTTGCTGTTCTCTTGATAGTGAGTTCTCACAAGACCTGATGATTTGTGCTTGTCACTTCTCCTTGCTGCTGCCATGTGAAAAAGGATGTGTTTGCTTCCCTTTCTGCCATGCTTATAGGTTTCGTGAGGCCTCCCCAGTCATACTGAACTGAGTCAATTAAACCTCTTTCCTTTATAAATTACCCAGTCTCAGGAATGTCTTTATCAGCAGCATGAAAATAGACTAATACAACTAGAAACTTGCCTTTTCTCTCTCCCATTATTTTATCACCAAATCCTAGCAAAGTACCTGGTTCATAGTAGGCACAATAGAAATATTAAATAAAAGAATAAGATAAATCTGAGCTAAATATTCTCCTTTATGAGCAAAATATACATTGCATATTTTGTGAACTTACCCAAGGGTGTACTAACTTCTACCACCACACTAATCCATATAAAAATAATATTTCTGGAGTCCAATTAAAATTTCTGTCATTTTTCTTTTCTAAGAACCTCACTGGGAAGGAAAAGTATAGATCTGACTTTCCTCTTTAATCTTTTGCAACTTTATATAAAAATTTTATTTAGCTAATGAAAAGTGTACAATAAGTATTCATTGTGATCAAAACAAGGTACTTTGCATATTATCTAAATTAGGTCTCTACAACATTTTGAGGTAGGAATTTAAAGGTATATTTTTAAGATGAGAAAAGGGTAAAGCTCAGAAAGTTTAAGTTCTCCAAATGCTACCTGTTAGGTGAAGGAGCTAAGACCAGGAACCAGGAAGAAATGACTGTACGGCACATTGAATTCCCAAGATGTCATATCTCTTTGAAAGGTATTCCTTTGACCAATGGTCATCAAGCAGATAGTCATTAACTCATTTGCTGAGGTGTTTCTATTTCTGAGCAGTCTTTAGTGGAGAACAGTGTAGTCCAGTTTACAACTTTGAAATATGACGACACCTGGTCAAGTCTTAATAAGAATCTGCCGGAATTGAAATCTAATTTATCTTCAAAATTCTTTTGAAAGCTTAATATTATTCAGAAAGTTCTTTTGTTGCTAAAATTTTCTTCCTATTATTTTTCTATTTAAGCTTGTTGCTTGGTACTCTGTTTTCAGTAGACATTTCCTAATTTTGCAATTCTATATTTACATAATCTATAATTTGGATGACAGTTTCGGTTAGTCATAACTGGTTAATATACTTCCAAGCCTATATTTTACACAGAAATAAAATAGTCATGGACAAAAAAACTCTATGTCAACATTTTCTATCAGTGGTTTCTCTAAATTATGTAAATCATAGTAATGGTTGCGCAGAACAATTGCACTTCATTTTCAAAATAAACGAATGGTTGCTCAGCTAAATATTTGAAATGTCGCATATATATTTCAACTAACCAAAGTTGAAATACAGTCAGTAAGGCCATTAGTTACTAGTTCAATTCATGAATTCAAATTTAAATAGTCATGGTAAAAGAAAAATGGTTATTTTAAATTTGTGCAAAGAGAGTTGGGGTCAAATACCATTTGAAGTTCAAATTTTACCCCTGAAATCTCTCATTCTCCTGCAAACTTTGATTTCTAGGTGTATTTTTTAAATCTATTACATCTAATACATCTGTTTGCCAACTTAGGTTTCTTGTTTTTTTGTGTGAAACTGACACAGTTTGATATATGAGTGTTTCAAAGAAGACTATATGGTATTATTTCTCTGGGATTAGATGTAACTTTAATCTTTTTGTTTTTGTCTTGGACATGATTTTTATAAAATGCCTAAAAATCATCCAATTAATATTTCATCACAAAAATTAAGGTACAAAAAAAGAAATACATTTAAATCTGTGCATTTTACATAATATATATGTTCATTTCTCTGAATTCTCATTCTTGGATTGATACGTGATTTCCTTGAAATGTGACCCTTTGGATGGGTGTCTGTGGTGCTGCCCACTGTGGCTGGAGAAAGGTCACTGACAATGATCTGAGTTTGCTGTATTGTTTGAGGATATTACATTCTATAAGGACAAGGAAAACAAGGTGTGGGACACTTATAAGAAATATTAAACGTGGATAGTGTGTAGCTTATGAATTATAGTAAAAATGCATAAGAAGTAATAAATATACATAATTTAAAAAGTAGTAGCCTGCAAAATAAGAGCAGAGTTGATGTGTTAAGGGTAGAAAGTAAGTAATATGTAAAACACACCAAAAATAAGTAGATTTAATAGAAAATATGATAGAACAAACACAAAGATGAATGGTGGACAGAAAGGAAGGGAAAGAACAACTCTGATTCTACCATTTCTGGACTAAGAGCTTATCACCTCTAAATCAGCCACCCATTGGTGACAGGTAGTATGTTCGTATTCTGACCCCACATGTGCTCTATTGAAGACATATAAACAAAATGCATGGCTGTTCAGCAAGTTGATGACAATCTGCTTCTGTAGCTTCATACCTGTCCGTGGGTCCTTCTAATACAGTAAGTGTATATCACTGGTTTGGGGGAACTTTCTGTCTGTGAACCCCTTGCGCAGACCTCACCTCTGGTGTTTGTGACCACACATGTTACAGGGAAGGTTAATGCAGCAGAGACAGAGGACATAGGAACTTTGTATAATCCCAGACCAAGGCAGTGTGACCTTTTCACATTTACATTACCCTAAGTCTGTTGCCTTATCCCATCTCTCTCTCATGCTTATTGCTGTATGATTAAATCAGTTGAATAAACTGTGTTATTTGAGCATTTTAATTGGTTTTGTGAGTACTTCTGTTTCCTAGCTTCTGGGATAACTTACTTGGTATTATATTTGGAGGGTAGCATTGTTTCAGAGTAATTTTCCACATGACACTGACCTTGTACACCTATGTGGGACAAGAGGTCTAGAGCTAATAGGGAGTCCAACCAAGTAAATCTTCAAGGTCTGTGGTTTGATGGGTGACTCCTGCTCAAACAGAAAGGATCACAATTGCTTATTACGTCAGGTAATGTGCCATTTCCAGAAAAGATCCAAGGAAAAATAAGCTTGAGATCCCACATGACTGCAATATAGCTATATAACTTGCTCCTTAGCTATCACTTTTTTAATATATAATATTTATTTATGATATACTATTAATATTTCCTAATTATAACTGAGACCTACATTTGAAAATGATTTGAGATTTATTATAAGCAAATTAAATTTTTAGAACTTAACCAAATAACAACCAAAACAATACAATATTTCCCACAAGTCCTTTTTTTCCTCCGATGGATTGGAAGAGTTGAGATTCTCTGCTTTTCAATTTATGAATTCAAATTAAAATAACACATATTTCAATAAAGTTTTTGTATAAAGGTAGCTCCTAGTTATAAGTCACTATTATATACGTTTATATATATATATATATATATATATATATATATTTGGTTTTTTTGCTTGAGAGACATAAAAATCTGAATAGGGAAATCACTTTGAATTCAAAATATTTAGTCTTAGCCTGAGACAAATGCTACTCTTTCTGAAGTGTAAAGAGAGTAATGTCTGTCATAATATGCTGTTGGTTTTTATTGAATTTGATTTTTTAAAATTTCTTAATTTTTTTTAATGTTTTTGAGACTGAGTCTCGCTCTTTCCGAGGCTGGAGTGCAGTGGCTAGATCTCAGCTCACTGCAACCTCCACCTCCTGGGTTCATGCAATTCTTTTGTTTCAGCAGTTGGGTTTACAGGCGTGTACCATCACACTCAGCTAATTTTTGTGTTTTTAGTAGAGACAGGGTTTCACCGTATTGCCCAGGCTGGTCTCGAACTCCTGGGCTCAAGTGATCCACCCCGCTCTACCTCTCAAAGTGTTGGGATTACAGGCGTGGGTCACAGTGCTCAGCAGATTTGATTTTAAATGCATCTGGGCTCCAGGGTGGTGTAAACTGCACTTCATCATAGTTCCTACCACTCCCTATACGTTCTCACTGCTTTGTCCACTGCTTGTTTGACTCCTGAAGATATCTGAGTCTGTGACTCTAGAATTTGAGAAATATTGAAAGCTCAATGGGAGCACATAAGAAAACAGCAATGATAAATTAATGTGGGAACAGGTTTCACACCAAAAAGGTGAACTTGCAAATCATTTAGCAGATTGGATGGAGTTCTCTTAGCAGTTTTGAATTATATTTATTACATCTATTTGTATAATGCAGTGACATAATATTATAAAATACATTTAGTTGATTTAATTTACCCATCATCTAGTTTTGACTGTTTTGAAGTATTTTTAAAAATATTTTTAAATGTTTCATATTGAATATTGTGTGCTCCAAAATAAGTAGACCTTCTTTATTTATTAGATAAGCCCTTTGTTATGTACAGTAGAGAAAATGCATAGGAAAAATGTCTTAACATTCTGTGGTGAGACTTTTGCTTCTGGGGAGAAGGAGTAGATGGAATTTTCCCCATTCCCCCAACTAAATACAACTAAAATCCCTGGAGTATATACATATGTGCATACACAGGTATAACAGATACATGCACACACACATATGTAAACAATTATAAGAAAACTCTCACAGGTGGGGAGAAGACAGGAGACTGGACTAGCTAGGAATCTTGGGACTGAAGGAAAAACACTGGCGGTGAGTTCCTTGAGTTTTCTTTTTGCCTCATATAGTACAGAACCAGCAACTTAAACATATCAATGGGCACAGACAAAAAGTCCCTAGCCAAATCCTTCTCTGTCTAACCCAAGGACCGAGAAAGGGAAGTCTAGCAAGAATACTTCCCTTTTATAGAATAACTTTTTATAAAATAACCATTGATATGGTTTCGATTTATGTCCCCACCCAAATCTCCTGTTGAATTGTAATCCTCAGTGTTGGAGGCGGGGTTTTGTGGGAAGTGATTGGATCATGGAAGTGGGATTCTTACGAACGGTTTGGCACCATCCCCTTAGTGCTGTTCTTGTGATAATGAGTTATCATGGATCAAGTTGTTTAAAAGTGTGTAGCATTTCCTCTCCCACTCTTGGTCCTGTTCCTGCCCTGTAAGATACCTGCTCCACTTTGCCTTTCGCCAGGAGTAAAAGCTCGCTGAGACCTGCCCGGAAGCAGGAGCCACCATGCTTCCTGTACAGCCTGTGGAAACGTGAACCAATTAAACCTCCTTTCTTTATAAATCACCCAGTCTCAGGTATTTCTTTATAGCAGTGCAAGAACAGACTAATACAAGCATTCTACTCTAGCTGACAACACAGAAAAAATAGAGACCCCAAGGAGATGGGGAGAGTAGAGAGATTCGTTTTGCCCAGAGCCAAACCCTCTCCCCTGACTTTCCATCAGGGTAGTGTCAAAGAAGACTGAGGGGAATCAGACAACAGGACTCTCCATTTGTCCAGTGTCCTTGGAGACCACTTGGGAAGCCTGGACATTCACCCTTGCCCCTCATTAAGGATGTGGTGTCAGAGGAGGCCTACTGGAGATTAGGGATCTTCACCACTGCCTACTGATAGAGACACCACCCCATACTGTATTAATGGAGGCAAAACGGGTTGCTGTTGAGAGACACTCCTGCCTCTCAGTCATCTGGTGTCAATGGAGGCCTCGCAGAGAAGCCAGAACTTCACTTCTATCTACCGGTAATGAGGAACCCTTCTCCTTATCCTGTATCAATGGAGGTTGAGTGATGGACCTGGACTTCTGCCACCACCTGGCAGTCAGGAGGCTACCCACATTTCTATAGCTGCCAGCAACCCTGCTGTAGTGGTGTCACAGGAGGCCAGATAAAACAGAGCATTAAATAAGAGCCATAGTCTCACAATACACTGGATATCCAGGTTTCAACAGAAAATCATTCATCATAGCCAGAACTCGAAAATGTCAACTTGAATGAAAAACAGTATCAAGACGACAGAGATGGTAGAATTATCTAATGTAGACATTTCACTTGAGAGCATATATAGAACTGCACACAAAAATGTTCAAAATCATTAGGTATCCTTTTCAAAATCATTAGGCGTCAGAGAAAATAAAATTAAAGCTATAATGGCATATCACTCTATACTGATTATAATGGCTAAAATAAAAAAGAATAACAGGAAAAATACTGAGGAGGATACAGAAAAACTGAATCATTCATACCTTGATGGTGGGAATGTAAAGTGATACAGTCACATCCAAAAATATTTGGCATTTCCTTAAAAAAAAACTAGACAAAACACCTCAGCAATTGTCCATTTGCACCTTTATTCCTGAGAAATCAGAGCTTATATTCACAAAAAACCCTGTACATGAATGTTCATAGCAGATATATTTGTAACAACCAAAAATTAGAAACAGTCCTTCAATGGGCGATTAAGAAAACTGTGGTATCTCCAAATAGAATACTACTCAGCAATGAAACATAATAAACCACTAATACACAAGTGTCTAGAGTTTTATGCTGAGTGGAAAAAAAAAAAAAAAAGCCAATCTCAAAAAGATCCCTACCACATAATTTCATTTATATAACGTTCTTGAACTAACAAATTTAAATGGGGAACAGATCAGTTCTTGCCAAGAAGTGGAGAAGGGGTAGAGAGGACAGGGGAAGCTTCAGCGTGGCTATAAAAGTAACACAAAGATCCTTGTGATGGAAATGTTTTGTATCTTGACTGTATCAATGTCAGTATCCCAGAGGTTGTACTATAGTTTTTGTACTATAGTTTTATAAGATGTTACTATTAGGAAACTTTGGGTATAGGGTACAGAGGAACTTGATTATTTCTACAACTGCGTATGAATCTAGAATTATTTCAAAATAAAAAGTTAAAATAATCTAATGGTAAATACTATACAACTACAGATTATACTTGTACCTTTAACATTGTTATTAAAATGGAACATGTTTTCATGTAATTCTTAATTATCTCATATTCATAATTGCCAACTAATTTGAGTAAGTAACTTTGTTTTTCCTAGTCTAAGTTCCTATTATGAATAGTTCATAGAAAGAGATGAATTGTGGTACTGCACTAGCTACATAGCATTACTGAAAGAAGGAACACTGAGCTCAGGAGAAATACAAGCACAATTCAATAAAGTGTGGAGTCCATAAGCCTCTGGACCTCCCACACTCTTGGGACTCAAGCAGGATCCTCTCTGAAAGGAGGTAAAAAGATGCTTCTACCCCCTTTCAGAGATGATCCTGCTTGAGTCCCAAGAGTAGCGAGCCTATATAACGGAATATAATAAAAATAGGGGCAAACAGACCAAGGATTAACCAGTAGGAATGCAGTGGCGCTCTGCTACACAACCAGAACTTATATTTGGGAATCAATTAGACATAGGGGAAAAGGTTGAGCTGCTGAGAATTGGAATTGGAAGTAATAGTTTGAAAGATTAGACTCGCCCAGGCCAGAGGCAATATGGGTCTGGGCCTGTAGCGAAAAGGCCTGAACAGAAAGGGCTAGGCCATAAGACATGCCCCAGGCCTGTGGAGGGCACAGATAGCTGGCTGTGTGTTATGTGCCATTATAGTCCTCTGGTATAAAACACAGGGGAATTATCTCTAAATCAAATTTACTTGTGAGAAGGAAGTGCCAGGCACCATACCAGAATGGGCACAGCAATTAATAGGTTTGGGGGTTGTCTTTTTACATCAAGAGGTTTGTTTAGAACGGAGCAGAACTTATCAACAAAACGAGGCATTTGGATAAGGCAGATTTTAGTATTATCCTATTTTAGAATTTGATAAGCAAATCTATATATAAATAAATCCAGATTAGGTTTTTAAAAATATATTTTATCGTGAACTTTATGTAGGAAGATGATTATACTGTTTTGTTTTGAACTTTAATAAAGGATTAAAAATCAAAAATAGCAGAAAAATAGTACAAAATAAACATGAAGAGTAATGCATTTTTAGTCAATCCCTTCTCACAATATTTGAAATGTGTAATGATAAAATTAATTTTAAGCCAGAAAAGGCACAAACTGATCTCTAATGTTTCTGGAGATAACACAGTAAAAGCAGAATATTGCCCAACAATCAAGATTGTTTTAATGTCCAAAAACATTTTACTGACAGAACGATACTGAAAATCTAAGTGATGAATTATTAAAGAGTAAAACTCACTTATCACTTTTTACATTTTAAAGATAATATTTAACCTAATTCCAGAAACTGACTATGACACTCTCTTCTATATAATCAGTAGCATGCATTGACTTTCTGCTCTTTTTACTCCACTAATTTTGGATTCACATTATTAACTCCCTGGTGCTTTTCTCTTTTAAGTGCAATGTGTTATGATGCAGAGTTAATTTGAAAAATACTTTCTGAATCTTACTAGTACTTATTCATGCAGGAAAACAGAAAAATAAATCATAAATAATTATTGAAGAGCGATTTTAGACTAAAGGGTGCATAAGACAGGATGCTACGTGAAGGTGTACATACATGCATCGATTTAAAAATGTAAAAATCAAAAGCTGGCAGTTACATCCTTTGACTTTTCAATTCTACTTAATCTTAGTAGGACTTTCCAATGCTTATTAAATGCTTATAAAACCTAAGGATCATCTTTTATCATTTTGAATACATTATTTGACAGCAACACCATGATTGATCACTTAGCTTAATTTAGGTTGACGAGCTTCAAATGTTGTATCCTTTCACTTTAATATTAACTTCTGTGTTAAAAGAAAACAAGAGTTAAAAATCCAGTTTTTCTTGTCTGTTTAAATGCAATAGTTACTGAATTGAACAGTAATGCTTTTTCTTTAAAAATAGCACACTGAGAGCACTTGAATTCAAAATGAGAGAAAATCACAGCATAGCTATCTGGTGCCATGTGTTGTACCATAGGCGGGGCACCAATCTAAGTATTTCACATTTATTAACCCATTTAATCTTCAGAACCTAGGAAGCAGATGCACTTATTCTGCTTTTACAGAGAAGGAAAATCTCACACAGAGAAGGTAGGTTGCTCGTTTAAGGTATGAGAAGCTAGTAAAGTTTTGCATTCTAATGTCTTCCAGTTCCAGAATATGTACTTCTGAACCATTAACTATTCCTTTAACCATAGTCCGTTCTAAGGTAGCACATTAAAAGAAAAGAAAAATCTCATATGAAAGGGTTGATATTTAGCTGTATTCTCAAGGTACATTTGGAAATCTGTTGGGAGTTATATTGAAGCATGATATTTTCCCCACCACTTTTGCAGTCCATTCATATGCTTATGATTATGAATGAGCTATAATAAAGACTGAATTGGCCTACAAATAGGATTTTAATTTTTCTCTTGGGCGGTGAAAGTTAATAAGCTTGTGAATAATGTACGCATCCTGAATTGTTACCTGTATTTTTCTGGTTAAAGAATATATGACTTTGAATATGGATATAAGAGATTATGCAGGCCAGATGGTCAAGCTGCCAAAGATGTGGTTATAACATCCTTTCCTGCAAACAAGCTATGTTTTTCTGGATTCCAGTCAGCTGAACTTTTTCTCTTCTGTAGTGAAGAATTGTTGCTATTTCTCAGGAGGACACACAGTGGCAGAGAAGCAGTTTTGATAACTCAGAGCATCTGTCTCAAATGTCCCAGGTTAAGACCTCTCCTAAAGGTCAAGAACAAATCACAACAGCTGCTTAGTTACTCAGCAGAATAATAAACAGTTCTCAAGCCCAATCTCTCTGTCTGCAAACATACTGGGTCTCTCACTCTTCACTGCAACATTTTAAGGTGAATTGTAAAGAGTGCTCTTGCTTACCAAGCAGATGTTAGAGTATTAATGGTATACTATTTACATCTCCTTGGTGGATGTCAAAGTTTGTGTTTGCTTGTCTTGAACCCTCATTATTAACACAGCTGCCAGAGATGGTCTGTGAAATGTTTGAAACATTGCTGAGAGCTGCTGCTAGGAACCACATTCTGGCCACATTCTCAACACGGAAATCAATATCAGTGAAACGTGTCTCATGTTGGTGCATTTATATCAGGCACCTTATCTTTCAATCTGCTTCCCCACATGCAGAGGAATACATCATATTCATTTTGCAAGGTATATCAGGGAATCTCCTTCCTTCCAAGATGAAATGAGGCAATCAATATGTATTGTTTTTGCTGCCTATAGCAATGACTGTTCAATATTTAATGGATCCCAAGCTGTGTAGCATTGACTACTCTGGCCAAAATAGCAAGCACCCTGGAAAATCAGTACTTGTGTTTAAAGCTTTCTGTTTATTCTGCAGAGAGAGAGAGAGACAATAAAACAGACTAAAGAATAATGGCAGATCAGCAATATCTGGGGTGGAACAAACAAACAAAAAAAATCAGTAACCACCAGCAATAATAAATAAACAAGTTTGATTTAGAAGAAGGAGGTATCTGCTAATTAATTTTGGAAGGGAATATAGTGGAATACACTCTGGCTTTTCCATGGGAATACACATTACACAAAAATATTAAGAAACAACTCTTGAAATCTATCAAAACTAATCTTACAATGTTCAAATAGATGGTCAATTATTTCTAGGTTAAATTGACTTATTCAGCTGTGGTAACAGAAAAAGCATGAATTTATAAAGTTTTGGGTTTCTTATGGATACACCAGTTTTGTAACATTCAAGAGACAAAAACCCTCTCATAATTTTTGCTATAGATTATAATAATAAAATATGTGATATGTTATTAATGATTTTTTCATAGTTATTAAAAATCTATTCCTGTGATTTCTATAAAAGCAATAATAATTAAATATATGTATCCATGGGAATAATATTATAGCAGGGCTATGTGAGCACTAAGGTTTAGTAGATTTGATGGAATTGGAGATTCTCAAGCCACTTCCCATTTGCCATAGTGTAAACACAAAGAGTAAATGTTTTCCTCTTGTATTTCTATTTTGATTCTGTATATCAAGTGATTGAATAGATCTGCAATAAAATGAAAAGGAATAAAACAAAAACAAAAACAAAAAACATCAATTCTCCGGCTTCTGTTTCCCAGATAAGTAGCTAAACCTCAGAGATAGTTTCCCAGAGCCAGGTACTGACCTCAGACCCCCAGCTTCTGGCCACATGAAAATGTGTGTGAGAGCTATGCTTTCTTTTCGTCCTGGAGTTATAAGCGTTCTGTTGTTCAGAATATCATGTTGGATACCACCATTCTTGGTTACTGTTAAAAGACTAGTCACCATTTTCACAAAAATTTTACTTTTCTAGAGTGAAAATTTCACCTCCTCACAATAAGGAAAAATCTTCCCTTTTGCCAACAGAGTTTACTTTGGGCTAGCACGTTTCCCCACTTTTGTCCCAATAAGCACTAAGAATTAGTTCATGCCTAGTAAGTCCCAAGTATGTTTTCAGTGTGCACAAAGGGCTGGGTTTCTATTTAGGCGGAGCAGGCAGCTGCTGAGTGGTATGAATTCAGAAGAAGCTCTGACTTCTCCTTCTTCCTTGCCCATTCCAAAATCTGCTTTCCCCACCTGTTCACCGGCTTAGGACATTCCTTTTACAGTGGATAAAAGCTTTCAATTTATAATTAGAAATATGACTTAGGAAACCCCTCTGCCAGAGAGTCCCAAGCACAGCAGCAGAGGTTACTTTACGGGGTGTCAAATTTCTCTTGGCTTTGGCTGCCACCCAGAACATTCAGAAAATCTTTCCACTGTGCTGCTCCCTAGCCTGCCACCATCTTCTTGATGTGTAGGACTAGGGCAGCAATAATGTCTCTGTGAGAAGCTTTATTAAAATAGACAAAATTCAAAAGCTGTTACACATTTTTCAAGTGTAAGTTACACTATGTAGAGCCCCAAGGATTACTGCTCAGTGTTACAGAGGTGTGCTCTTTAAAAAAATCCTCTGTGAATCACTAACGTGAAGTCTCAGGTAGTGCCCTGCCATCTGCCTTCTACCCACATAACCTGCTTCCATTTCTTTCTACATCATAGTATTCAAATGTTGTGATTGAAGCCAATTTTCAAATGAAAGTTTTAGGTGTTTAATTTGAAGAAACAAAGTTTCACACCAGTTACAGGAACATTAAGATTAAAAAAAAAAAAAAAAACTTTCCAGAGTTTTTGGAAACCTGCAGTCACTTGTAGCACTGACGTGCAGTTTGTATAGAACTGTACACTTCCTTAAATGTACTCTTCTGTGTGTCAGGAAACTATTGAATATTTCAGTAAACACATGGCTTTGCAATGGTGCTAACTTGACTATTATCTGTCTATACCACAAGTTATATCCACTCTAGACTGTATCAGCTAGTCCATGTAGTTAAACAGTATTAGAAAACATTACTTTTACTGTTGATCTAACTGTCAGCGCATGTAGGGAGGGTTTACAGTAAATGTTTTAGTGTGGCTGGATATAGTATTGTAAATGTCATAGGGAATCCTTGATGTGCTATACCAGAGTTAGGTGTGGCTGGTCATTTTCCAGTAATGCTAGCAATACATTTAATACCAGGAATTTCTGCCTTGAGGCTATTTCACTTTCAACTTCACCACTCTAAAGAAATAATACCCCTCGGGTCAGTGTTGCTTCTGAACCCTTCAATCTTAGCGCTCTTCTGCTTCGAACTATAAAAGTGAAATGGGTACCTTTCTATTGGCACAGGTTAGTTAAGACCTTACCACAACCTGATGTCATTTTCCACCTCCTCAAAATAAGGAAAAATCTTCCCTTTCCCCAGCAGAGTTTACTCTGGGCTAGCACGTTTCCCCACTTTTGTCCCAATGTTCTCATTAGACATTTTCCCAAAATGAATTAGGAAAAAATCAAGATGATTCTCAGTAAAAAGGGTTAATCACAATGGCTACCCATTCTGGCTGCATATATGCTTTCAGTAGCTCCTAGAGTCCGTATATGCTGAGATATCCTTTCGTATATGAACATGGAGAAGGCAAAGTTGCTATAAATATTCAGGGCCTCACTATGGAAGATCAAAATTCGTTATCATTGTTATTATTATTGTTTCTGTGAGGGAGCTTCCTCTGAGGGCTGTTGTCAGTTTTCCTTCCCTGAAAACAGAGATTTTGTTTACTTTTGTAATACACACCCTTTGTTTCAGGAAAATTACTGGGTTGGGTCCGTTAGGTTCATAAAATTAAAGCAAGCTGTTACCAGAGTCATCCATTGTTGTAGAAGAAAACATAAAATATATTACACATTTGAATGAACTTTGTTAGGGACTAAAATTTTAAGTGTTTAATTTCATATCTAAGTTAGGCAAATCATGAGATGGACTGTTATTTGTTTTGCTTTACCTCTGGTGAATAATTACCAGAACCATTTGTCAAATGGGTATGTTGTATTATTTTTAAGTTAATCTTCCAAACAGAGGTTTGAGATCTACTAACTGTCAGTTAAAGTTGTTTCTCCTTCTTTCATTAAATTATACCTGACTATTGGGGTCTCATACTTGGTGTTACTTATGATTTAATCATCCAGATTTTGAGAAGTAACTGTCCTTATTATCTCCTGGAGTATAGAAATCAGACCATCTCCTAGAGAGGAGGTTGGAAGAGGAAATTGGAAATGGGAATGGTCACTGGAAAAAAAAAAAAAAAAGAATAATTCTACTGTTCTTTGTTGAGCATGTGTTAGACTATGGAGAAAGTGTGTTCTTGTTTTGTAACTAAAGAGTAAAGAGTTGTTGGATTCCATATTTAAATGCCCCAGAGATGCTTGTTAGCAGGCAGCTTTCAAGAACTAGGCAGATATCTTGAGAATAAGTTGGGCTCCTCTGGGCTATAGGAGTAACTGGGGTGACACTGACCATGTAACTGGCACATATACCATAGCTCTGTTATCCTCTATATCCTAGATATTCTTGAAATAAAAGTAAAGCAGCATAGCCTGTCCTCATCTCTACTTTTACATTTAAGAGTCACAACTTTGTTCATGCTTAGAGTAAATATCAATGAGGAATTGAGTTTAACAACATAGACATCAAGGAGGAATTGAATTTTTAACAACTCTTCTCAACAGTCTTATCAGGCAGGTGATGTTATTATCTTTATTTTATAGCTAGGGAAACGAAAGAGAGGTTAAATAGCTTCTTGTAGGTCATACAGATGTGCTAAGTGATTTGTAGTGCTCAGGATCAAAGTTTCATTGGTTCTTTCATTCATTCATACATTCATTTTGTGCTTTCTATATGCCAGTCACTGTTTAAATTACTTGAGATTGACCAAGGAACAAGACAGAAAATATCCTTGCTCTTCTGGAGCTTATGTTCTACTGGGGTAATGGCAATAAGAGAAAGAAACATCCACCTTATAGACTAGAGAGGAATTCCTCAGAAATGCTAAGAAATTACTCATGGAAGGAAATACTAGAATGAGTATACTTTATGTGAATGGCAGGCATGTGGGGACTTGAAGTTTGAATATCAGAAAGTGAATTTAATTAAAATTAGAATCTGGTACCCCTACAAAGTGATGTTTCAAGCACAAGAATGTTTAGTGGAGGTAATGCATGTATTACTTTTCATGTTAAATTACATATATACAGAGAGTAATGTGTGTGTGTGTGTATATATATATACATATAATGTGTATGTATGTTTATATGTATGTGTATTTATGTATATATCTATATCTATCTATCTCTCTGTATAAATCAATCTAAATTCCTTTCTAGGAATAGCTTTTCTGAAGAAAAGGAATGCACATAAGAAACCTAAAATTGGGGTGGGCCACAAAATTGGAGAAGGGTGGACTGTATGTTCTGGTATAATAGTTGTCATGTAGAGACAGTAAGTGATTTTTTTTTCTAGCTTTATTGAGTATAGTTGACAAAATTTGTATATATTTAAGGTATACAATGTGGTTATATATGTATATATTATATAATGATTACCACAATCAAATTAATACCTTCTTACCCCACGTAGTTACCATTTGTGTGTGTATGTGTGTGTGTGTGTATCTGTTGTGAGGACGCTTCATATCTGCTCTCTTAATGTATTTCAAATAAACAACACAGTATTATTCACTACAGTCCCATGCTGTACATTAGATTCCCCAGAATGCATTCATTTTATAACTAAAAGTTTGTACCCTTGGAAAAATATCTCCTCAGTCCCCCACCCCTACCCACCCTGCCCCTGGTAACTACTATTCTACTGTTTACTTCTATGAGTTTTAGTTTCTTTAATTCCACATATAGATGTGTTAAAGCAAATTATATGTAGCCTGAGAAGGTCTCTGTACTTCTATATTTGAGTCCTTGTGGATAAATTGTAACCTAGCTTAATAGAGAAGATTGAAAACCTAACTTAGGAGTGTGCACCTGTAACAATAGCCAAGTTATGGCCAACCCCAGCAGCCATATTTCAACCATTCATACATTGCTGAGTGTTCAAACTGTGTTGAAATAAGGCATACGCCAAGCTGTAACCAATCCAGCTGTTCAATACCTCACTTCCAATTTCTGTACGTCATTTTCCTGTTTTTGTCTATAAATCTTCTTCTACCATGTGGCTGAGCTGGAGTATCTGGGAATCGACTGTGGTTCTGGGGGTTGCCTAATTTGTGAATCGTTCATTGCTCAAACTCCTTTAATTTAATTTGGCTGAAGGTTTTCTTTTAGCAGATAAGAACATAGAGCATTTGCCATTTTTTTTTTTTTCTGGCTATTTCACTTAGCATAATGTCCTCTAGGCTCATTTATGTTGTTGCAAATGGCAGAATTTCCTTTTCTTTATGACTGAAAAATATTCCATTGTATAAATGTACCAAAATTTATCCATTTATCAATTGATGGACACTTAGAGTGTTTCTATATATTGGATATTGTGAACAATACTGCAATAAACATGGGGGTAAGAGGACACAGATACAGATATCTCTTTCAGATACTTACTTAATTTTCTTTGGATATATATCCAGAAGTAGGATTGGTTCCATATAGGAGTTCTAATTTTAATTTGGGGGGAACTACTATACTTTCTGGAATTGCTGTGCTAATTTACATTCCCACTAACAGTGTACAAAGTTTCCCTTTTTCTACAGACCCTTCCCAACACTTACTATCTCTTATCTTTTGGTAATGGATGTTGTAACAGGCAACAGTCCCCAAACTTTTTTGGCACCAGGAACTGTTTTCATGGAAGACAGTTTTTCCACGGATTGAGAGTGGGGAATAGTTTTGGGATAATTCAAATGTGTTACATTTATTTTGCATGTTATTTCTATTATTACATTGTAATATATAATGAAATAATTATACAGCTCGCCATAATGTAGAATCACTGGGAGCCTTGAGCTGCAATGAAACAGTCCCATCTAGGGGTGATGGAAGACAGTGACAGATCACCAAGTGTTAGATTCTCATAGGGGCGCATAATCTAGATCCTTTCCATATGCAATTCACAATAGCATTTGTGTTCCTGTGAGAATCTAATGCTACCACTGATCTGACAGGAGGTGGATCTCAGGTGGTAATGCAAGCAATAGGGAGTGGCTGTAAATATAGATGGAGATTCCTTCATTCCCCCACTGCTGACCTCCTGCTATGCAACCTGGTTCCTAACAGGCCACAGACCAGTACCATGGGGTGACCTGGTAGCAGGGGTCCCCAACCTTGCTAACAGGTGTGCTGTGACATCTCTTTGTAATTTTGGTTGGTATTTCCCCAATGATTAGTGATGTTTAACATCTTTTCATATACTGGTGGGGTATTAATATATTTTCTTTGGAAAAATGTCTATTTAAATCATTTGCCCATTTTTTAATAGGGTTATTTGAAGTTTTTGTTTTGTTTTTGATATTGAGTTGTATTGAATGCCTAACGTTTGGATTTTAACATTTTATCAGATGTATGGTTTACAAATATTTTCTTCTATTTCTTAGCCTGTCTTTTAATTTTGTCTATAGTTTCCTTTGCAACACAGAAGCTTTTTATGGTGATGTACTCTTACTTGTTCATTTTTGCTTTTATTGCTGGAGCTTTCAATATCTTATCCAAGAAATTATTACCCAGACCAATGTCAAGGAGCATTTTCCCCAGTTTTAACCTTGGAGTTTTATGGTTTCAGGTCTTACATTTAAGTCTTTAATCAGTATTAAGTTAATTTTTATAAAAGGTGTAACATAAGGGTACAATTTCATTCTTTTGATGTGGATATCCAGGTTTTCCAACACTATTTACATATTGAAGAGACTATCCTTTCCTAATTGCATATTCTTGGCACCATTGTCAAATACTAGTTGATTGTATATGTGTGAGCTTATTTCTGAATTACCTATTTCATTCTCTTTAATTTTTTGGAAGACTTTGAGAAGAATTGGTATAAATTATTCTTTAAATGCTTCATACAGTAACCTGTGAGGCTTTTTCCTTCTTTTATTTTAATAGGTCTTTCTCTTTATATTTGTTTCATCTCTTGGGTATAGCATATAGTTAGGTTTCTCTCTAGGGATTATAATAACCACCCTTAATTCATCACAATATACTTTTAATTAATGTAGCACGTGTATAATGTAAGACATTTACAGCATCCTTTATGCTATTTTTATGTTACATTTTATTTCTGCAAATATTATGAGCCCCATGATATATTGTTATTTTTGCTTAAGCAATCAACTGACATTTTTGTTTTCTATTTTAAAATTTTATTGTAGGTAACTCAATAAAGGAAATAAAATAATGTTTCTTGTTTCCCCACATATTTACCATTTTCAGTGCTCTTCATTTTTTTCTACACATCTGAATTTCCACCTGCTACCATTTACCTTCTTCTTGAAGAAATTCCTTCAGAATTTTTTTGTAGCGTGGGTATGGCTGCTAGCAAAGAATTGTTGGCTTTTGTTTAAAAAGTCTCAATTTTATCTTTAATTTTAAGTGATTTTTTGGTAAATATAGAATTATAAGTTGACAGATTTTTTTTCAGTGCTTTAAATATTTTGTTTTATTCTGCCCTCATTGCTCTTAATGAGACAACAGCCATCAACATGCTTATTATTGTCCTCTTCGAGGCAGTATGTCTTTCTCTCTGGATGTTTTTAAGATTTTCTCCTCATCTTTGGTTTTCTACAGTTTGACTATAACATATTTAAATGTAGTTTTAAAAAAATATTCATCCTGCTTGGGTATTACTTAGCTTCCTGAATATGCATTTTTTTTTAACATTAAACATTTTAGCTAATATTTCTACACACATTTTCTGCCCGATTAACTCTTTTCTCTCTGAGGAACTTCAGTTACATTTATATTAGACCAGCTGGTATTTTAAAATTTTTTCCTCTGCTTCAATTTGGATAATTTCTGCTGACCTGTTTTCAGATTCATTGGCCCTTTCTTCTAATTTCTCCACTTGTAATTATGGCATTCAGAGAGTTTTAAATATAGATATTACATAGGTGTTTTATATGATTAAAAAAATATTGCACACCTCAAGTCCATTCCTGTTAATTCCAAAATATGGGATATCTGAGAGTCTCTTTCCTTTGATTATATTTTCTTTTGAGTCATATTTTCTCACTACTTCTCATGTATATTTACTTTTATCCAGTCTTGGACATTGGAGTGATACATCCTGGTGAGTTGGGATTCTGTTATCCTCTTCTAAAGAATGTTTGGTTTGGTTTTGGTAGGGAGTTAAATTTCTATTGATCACTATGGACTTGTGGAGGTTTGAGTTTAGGCTTTTTTTTAATGGTATGTCTATTTTACTTTTTCCCTTACTAAGATGTGATCTTTATTTCCAAAGCTTGGTTCTTCTCAGGTTTTAATGGAAATCCTGAATTGTTTACTACGCTCTAACTTGGCAGGGTTAAGCTTTCAATACCATTTCCCTTAAAATGGGAAACTTTCAGAATCTCTCTTCATTCCTTTCAAACTTCTTCATAATTCACATGGGCCACTTAGGTTCTTTTCATATACATGCACAGTTAAGTGTCAACCAATGATACGAGGGGAATTTTATGCAAATTTGGGGCTCCTGAACTTCTTCGCTCAATTTCTCAGACACACAGTCTCAAATTCTGACCTTTGAATCATCATCCCAGGGAGACTTTTGTTTTTAGCTTGAATTCTATTCCTTGTGAAACACTGGGCAGTGGCGTGCCCTCAAAAGAAAACCTATAAAAAAGTGAATTTTACCAATGTGCTCCCTGTTTCAACACATGGATTTTCTCCAATTTCTATCTGTTTTGTTTGCTTTTCTGGGCCTTCGAATACGTGTTTTTAAAAATACTTTATTCAGAGGTTGTTATGTTATAATAATAAACTACATTGCTATAATGAGGAACATGATTCTGTATCTTCCTCATGGAAAGTCATTTTATCTACTATCCATCTTTATAAGCTGTCTAAAATCAAATTATTAAAAAGACAAATCATTTTGTATACTAATATCAATTTTTGTGTGATAGACTCCTTTTATATGAACCAGAACATGAAATATTTTACCAACACATTATAGCCTTGATGATTTAAGGAATTATGAAAAATTTAGCAATTTGGCTGCATTTTTAACAAAAAGTATTATTTTCTACGTCTATTTTATATTATGTCCTTGTGTTCAGAGTGAGTTCTCAAAAGGTGTACCCTGTTTGTAAAAAATATTTTAAAAGTGACATTTATGTCATTAGTCACCACATACCTGACACTTACTGGTAGACACTAAGGCAAATTCAATTAGGATGGTAAATATTTCAGTAGTGGCAAACACTTGGCTCGATTGGCTGTATTTCAAATCAGAATCCATGTCATCATTAGGATATAGGTCAAGTAAATGAGGAATAATAAGGAAGCTAAGCCCCTTAAAAACTTGGCCAGAACTTGGCCTTACTAATGATAAACATATGCAAGAGCATACAATATGCTGCTTTCTTTGCCAAGAATTAATATCTATAAAGCAAAACTCCTTTAAATTCCTCTAAACATGATCAAATGTAGCTGTCATCCATATTCCTTGCTCTGTTTGACACATAGCACTAGATGAAGCAACTCTTGCTTCAAGAGGAGATGTCTCCAAACCCATGTCAATCTTCTCCTTTGTTGAGCATTATTTTCGGCAGAATTGATATGTCCCAATGTATAAAGGAGAATATATCACTACAGGTATTCTTTACAAAATGTATGCACATTGGGGTTAAAATATACTTCTGGCTCATCTGAGATGTGTGGCACTGTGAAAGTCACGCATCCTCTGATTCTGAGTCTTACGTTTAAAATAGAGAAAAGTAATATACATTCAAGGACATTTTCTGAGGATTAAGTGAAATAATGTAAAGAAATAATTTTGTTATTAAATGTTAACTATTTGTTATATTAATTTTTTTTATTTAATAAGATTTTACTTTCCTTGGCTTAAAATCCTCAAAGTTACATATAAGAAGTTTCATCTGACATTAAACTTTTGATGATAAAGGACCAAAGATTTAGCATACAAAATAGGCAGCTTTGCTACACAATGGATTGATGTTAAATGGGGCACAGATAATACAGAAGAAAAACTTAAGTAATCAAAGAATTATTAGCGCTGTAAGACTGAGTATCTATTGGTGAAGGACTCATTCAGGTTTTGGCAACAGAGAGAACTGGATTCACGTACAACTCTGCCATTCAATGTACCCTTGGCCAAAATACTTAACCTGTAAACTTCAGTTTTCTTATTTTTATATGGGTTTGGTATTAAATATCTATCTTAGAAATGATTAGTGAGGCATGATGAAAAATGTACATGTTAATCACTGAGTCATGGGCCCAGCATAGAGTGACACTCATAGGATATTGTGTGTTGTTATTAACTCAGTAATCAAGGTGTGTCAAATATTTTCCCAAGTAAAATAAAATGACCTGAATAAGGGCCAGACACGGGGCATCCTGGAGGGATGATTGGTTTCTTACTAAAACGGTAAAGTATACATCTTTATACAATCAGCAATATACAGGTGTCATAATATGAAAATACATTGGTCGTATAATTCCTATCAAGAGAACCTGGGTAGAACCTAGACTATGTTGTTATAATAGCTTTGAAAATCACATGTGGATGAGAATTACAGTTATTCAGACTTTTGTCAGATTATTAAAGATAATTGATAATGAGGGTAACTAAAATGAATATTTTTATCAAAAAAGAAAAATTACTTTGGCTATTAAATGGGTTAAGAACAGGCTTTTTATCTACCAGAACACTATGGAAGATAGTCACTATGAAAGAATTTATTATAGGTTTGATGACAAAGCTGGACTGATATAAGAAGAATTTCTATATTTGAGGAAGAAACAAAAGATTTTTATAAAATATCACTTTGTTTAATTAAAAAGATAAATTACAGTTATAGGATGTATTTTTTTTATTTTTATTAAGTTTAGTCACTTAAAAACCATTTATCCACTTTTGATAAATTGTTTCTCTGTTATATGTGTTTGTAATTATTGTCAAGTGATGAAATTGATAAGCTTTAATTTTTTTATACTCTGTTTTGGTTTAATATGAAATATAAATATTTTGTAAGCATGTTTTATTTACATTATTGAAAACATGAAGCAATTTTTGGAGAGATGCATATATACAAATAAGTGATAATATTTTAAAACCTGCCTGACATTTATTTTTATTCACTAGATTCTTATGTTATTAATTGGGGGATATTTTTATACCTTAAGTAAGACTAATTACTTAAGGCATATGCATTTAAAGTAATTAAATGCATCAGAAATATTATTTTTATCTACTTAACAATATGGGAGTATTTAGATCTCCACTGATTAAAAAGCTTTCTTGGGTGATATAGCTATATATTTTTATCCCTATGTCTATGCACTTAAATGTGTGGCAAAATAACAGTGTTAGTATGGTAAGCAGATATTTAGATGTTTTTAGTTTCTCTTTACTTCTTTGTATTTTCTAATTTTCTTATAAAATGCCATAAATCTATATCAAAAACTTGTTTTAATTAGAAATCTAAACAATGGTAAAATCAAAAAGTAGAAAAATAAAGGAAAGCACTTATATATTAAATGACAGAGAATAGTTTAACATGAAGGCAGTGAAATATCCTGGAGATGTATTTGTTTCTTCTTACACTCTGATAGCAGGAAGCAAATACTGCTAGTTGCCTAGTCAATATAGCCAATCATTTTTTTTCCCATTATACAAGCGTAATTACAATTATTTCAAGGTAGCAGTGTGTCCCGTTGAATGCTCTCATACTTGGATATGACACAGTATTAGCAAATGAGATGTGTATTGTGCAGGTCTTGGATTGTTTTGCTCTTCTTATATAGGTGCTGCCTCCGTCTCTTCATCACTTCATTTGTTTGTTGTTGTTGTTGTTGTTTTGTTTTGTTTTGAGACAAGGTCTTGCTCTGTCACCCAGGCTGGAGTGCACTGGCTGGATCTCCACTCACTGCAGCCTTGACTCCCTAGGCTCAAGCAATCCTCCCATCTCAGCTGCCTGGGTAGCTGGGACCACAGGCACATGCCACTGTGCCCAGCTAATTTTTGTAGAGATGGGGTTTCGCCATGTTGCCCAGGCTGGTCTCAAAATCCTGGGCTCATGGCTGGGCGCGGTGGCTCACGCCTGTACTCCCAACACTTTGGGAGGCCGAAGCGGGCGGATCACAAAGTTAGGAGTTTGAGACCAGCCTAACCAACATGAAATTTGTGAAACCCCGTCTCTACTAAAAATAGTGAAACCCCGTCTCTACTAAATTAGAAAATGAGTGAAACCCCGTCTCTACTAAAAATACAAAAATTAGCCAGGTATGGTGCCACCCGCCTGTAATCCCAGCTACTCGGGAGGCTGACACGCGAGAATCGCTTGAACCCGGGAGGCGGAGGTTGCAGTGAGCTGAGACCGCGCCACTGCACTCCAGCCTGGGCAACAGAGCTAGAATCCGTCTCAAAAAAAAAAAATAATAAATAATAATAATAATAATAATAATAATAATAATAATAATAATTCTGGGCTCAAACGATCCTCTTACCTCAACCTCCCAAACTGCTGGGATTACAGGCGTGAGCTACCACGCCTGGCTCCTCATCACTTCTTCTTCTTGTTGCCTAGAACGTGAATGCAGCACCTAGAGGATTAGCAGCCATCTTGCAGCAGTAAGGACAAGGGTCACAAACAAAGTATAGAAAGCACAAACATGAAGAGGATGTGGCTTTTGGCAATATCCTTCGACAACTGAATCTTTCTCTAAACTTCTATTTATGTAGGGGCATAAATATAAGTTGCCGTTTTTTACAGTTTCAGTTAAGTTGGAGCCGAACATGTCTTAACTCGTAAGTGCTAATGTTGGTCCTCCAACAGGAAGCCTGTGGTGTCTAAACATCAAGAGTTCCAGAAAACAAATAGCTCTTTGATTCAGTACTACTCTTGTTCCAGGCAAAATAGGCCCCTCTGAGTCCCATGGTAATACCCACATCTCTTGACATATGTCCTTAAAGCAAAAGTTGACTGTGTCTGAATCCCATAAATAGTTTCAAGTTTTGCTAATGCCAGTTGCCAGAAGGACACTGCTTTGGAGCTCAGAGACTATTTGAACAGTGAAAACAAAGTCATTTAAGAATGAATATAAATCAGTTGACTTGTCAAATCTGGCATCTCAACAGCATACATGAAATCGTGGGTTTTTTTTTTTTTTCTATTTTAAATATATTTTTCTCAGTGTGCTGAGTATCCATTTTCTTGCTTCTCTTTGTATTCTAAATTATGGCTCGGCAGGTTTTCACAAATACTGGATGCAAAGATTAAAGTATGATATCAATTATAAATATTGGCAACCAGATAGATATTAAATGTTAGAATTAAGAATATTTTTATTTTATAGAGGCTTCTAACAATACTGATTAACTTTTTAAAAAGTAAAGAAAAACGTTCAGCTCTTTATTAAAAGGCCATTGATAGCAAGCTTATGATAATGCTGCTAACATGTTTGATAAAGCAAATAGCAGCCAATATTTTGGCCAAAGATCCACAGCATTCTTTGTGCTACCTAGGGTGCACAGTTTGAGTTTTTACTAAAAGATATTCCTTCAATTATACCAGAATCGATGACATTTAGGGAACAATTACAAATTTACAATCAAAATTTTCTAGACCTTTTCACATATAAGAATCTTAATAAAGCCTATATCAAATTTGAGATTACAACTACCCTTGGATTTATAATTGAAATGCCACCTAAATGTTATTAAAGGTGTTAAAATCAGTATAGACAAGATACAAGATGCATGAGAACAGGTGAAATAGATCTGCAGCTAAAGATGTCATTTTTTGTTAAAAAAAATCAGAAATATGCATGAACTGCATTTTTGAATATGAACTGTTGCTTATAATAGTTTAGTAAAAGCTTACAGAAAACTCAGGGATCTACATTTGGTCACCTCAGTTTTAAAGGGACTAACTACTTTGAAAGCTTTAAATTAAATATTTTTTTCCCCTCAGTCAAAATAGACTGCATGTGAAATATACAACAAAAGCATAATTCCATTAAGATATAACAATAAAACAAGAAAACTAAAATGTTTGCTTGGACATGAACAGGGATATTTGCATACAAGTAAACTCCAAACTAATATTTATAAATTATTTTGTAACCAACATAGTTCAAGGTATAGTCATAATCGAGTATATTGCTTTTTAAAAATTTTCTATATGGTAAAATAAAATACTATACAACTTACACCTTAAAATGATAATTTATCATTTGGGATCTTCTTTGTGTGATATGTATAAACCAAGGCTCATTCCAGAATCAAAGTATTGATTTAAGAATTTTATTGATATTTCCAATTGATGATGACTCAATGGAACAATGTTTTCTTTAAAATTCAAAAGTATAGAAAACAATCTAATAAAAGTAATAACTTAATACATGTTTAATTTGGCACATCTGCCAATAAAATACAAATTATGTTAAAAAGCCTCTTTCTAATTATACCATAACTTAGGACTTTTTTTGTTTTGAATTGGAGTCTCACTCTATCGCCCAAGCTAGAGTGCAGTGGTACAGTCTCGGCTAACTGCAACCTGTTTCCTGGGGTCAAGCGATTCTCCTGCCTCAGCCTCCTGAATAGCTGGAATTACAGGTGTCCAGCTAATTTTTGTATTTTTACTAGAGATAGGGTTTCACCATGTTGGTCAGGCTGGTCTTGACCTCCTGACCTCAGGTGATCCTCCTGCCTTGGCCTCCCAAAGTGCTGGGATTACAGGCATAAGCCACTGCACCTGTCCCGTAACTCATGATTTTTTACTAAAATAACAGCAAGAAAATAAATTTTATGGGATAAACACATACTAATTCAAGTTATGTTGGTCTTTATTATTTTACTTATCAAAATACTTCAGACCTGTCAACAGAACACAGGAACATGCACAATAATTATTTATTTCTAATTACTCAGTACTTTGTCCACTTTCAGTCCCATAAATATACTTCGTACATCTCCACATGTGTTCGTATAAAGTATATTTACATGTAGTGTACATGGGCTTGCATTTGTATTCTTGTCCTGGGCCCTGAAAATGTCATGGAATAGCCTGTCACCATTTCACATAGTTGCTTAAAAATAAAGAGCAGACATGTCTGTAATCCCAGCACTCTGGGAGGCTGAGGTGGGCAGATCACTCGAGGTCAGGAGTTTGAAATTAGCTTAGCCAACATGGTGAAACCCTGTCTCTGCTAAAAATACAAAAATTAGCTGGGCACCTATAATCTTAGCTACTCAGGAGGCTGAAGCAGGAGAATCGCTTGAACCCCAGAGGCAGAGGTTGCAGTGAGCCGAGATCAAGCCACTGCACTCCAGCCTGGGTGACAGAGTGATACTTTGCCTCAAAAAAAGAAGAAAGAGCAAGAGTTGATATCAGCATAATATCAGTATGGAGGGAGATGATAGAAGGAAAATTAAAAATCGATAAAACTTATATTGGTAGAGGAGCTGGTATGTGCCAAGTTGCAATTCACATTATTTAATTTTTATAAATGTCTGATATTGGTAGAATAGATCCAATTTAGAGATGAGAAAATTCAGATTAGGAAATATTTTATAATTTTCCAAGTTCATTTTGCTAATTGTCTGGAATAGTCAGAATTTAGAGCAAGGACAGCCTAAGCAGGCTGTAATCACACAGCTGTTTCTAAGCTTAGGTCACAAAATTAAAAGCAACTTTTCACATTAGAGGACAGATATCAGTAGGCACAGAAAGTACAGATTATAGAAAATTGGTAGAAATCTAAAAATCAGTAGGAAAAAAGAGAAAAAGAATGTCTTGGAGTTTTAAAAATACTAAATTTCTAAATTCTTATAGAATTAAAACATCTGCAAATTTCAAAAATATCTGTAAACTCTCTCCACCTGTGTAGGACTATGATAGATGAGTACAGTGGGAAGTGATGGACATTTCAACAAACAGTGTTGGATATTTAGTTTTATTTCTACATTTACACAATAAATTGAAGATTCTACAATAAATTTAGGATGACAAAAATTTATATGGCAGACATTTAAAGACACAAAAATAAAGACCCGGAAAATTAATTTTAAGGTAGAAAACTTTTTCTAAATATTGAAATGGGAGAGTTCCCTAACTTTCCTTGAAAGACGTGCAACAGGGGTGTGGCCTGCCTGCTTGGTCACCCCACAGTTGGATCCCCTAGTGGGAGCATGCAGATGGGCAGGTACAGAGGCCAGAGTGAGCGGTTTTGGGGTCTGGCCCCAGGCAGCATCTAGGGGTGGGTGTCTGCTACTCCCGAAGCCCAGACAGGCGTGTGTTACAAAGCTCTTTCAGATTTGCCATCTGAGGACGTCTTGTGTGTTAATCAGTTCAGTGGACCCTCTGCCTTTTCACAAAGGCTGGTGTGACAGCCCTCTGTATGCCAAGCTCTTGCCCAGTGTCCCGAAAGAATCAGATCACACACTGGCTCGAAGGATGAGTGCAAGGTTTTATTGAGTGGTGGAGAGGTGGCTGTCATGAGATAGATGGGGAGCCAGAAGTGGGGGTGAAGTAGAAAGGTGGTCTTCCCCTGGAGTCGGGCCTCCCAGTGGCCAAACTCTTCTCCAACCACCTCGGCCAATCTCCCCTTGGTATCCAAACGTCCCTCCTCTTCTCTCTTTCTCTGCCATGTCATTCCGCCGTCACTGTTCTACTGGTCTCCACGTTCAGCCACTTGAGTGCGTGCCCACTAAGGTCTCGAGTTTATATGGGGGCAGGATTAAGGGGCGTGGCGAGTCAAAGGCAACTTTTCTGAGTGCAAAAACAAATGTCTGTCCTCATGTTCGGCCGTGAGTCTTCGGGCTTGAGGGTGGGGCCATTGCTCGGGGAACCACCATCTTCTACCCAGGCATAAAGATAAAACTAAAATATTACAGTACTTTTTTTTTTTTTTTTTTTTTTTTTTTTTTTTTAAGTTGAACTGAGATAATGTTTGCAGCACTATGACAGGCCAGGATTCAGACTATTGATATTAAAAAATCTTACTTACAAACTGGCCAGTCGCGGTGGCTTACGGCTGTAATCCCCCCATTTTGGGAGGCCGAGGCAGGCGGATCAGGAGGTCAGGAGTTTGAGAGCAGCCTGACCAACATGGTGAAACCCCATCTCTACTAAAAATACAAAAATTAGCCCTGTGTGGTGGTGTGCGCCTGTAGTTCCAGCTACTCGCCGGGCTCAGGCAGGAGAATCACTCAACCTGGGAGATGGAGGTAGCAGTGAGCCAAGATCTCACTACTACACTCCAGCCTGGGCGACAGAGCTAGACTCAGTCTCATAATAATAATAATAATAATAATAATAATAATAATAATTATATATAGATAGCTCTCGCCACCACCATCTCCCCCCAAAAAATGAACAAATGGCACCAATGGGAAATTCAGACAAAATGAAATAAAATGCTACTCAACCGCTGGGAAAGTAATTTGTTTTATCTCTCTCTTGCTTTTTGCACTTTGACTTTTTTAGAATATTACTGCAAAGTTCCTATACAGGAGATATTAGTTTCCAATTGTTAGAATAGGTTTATATTTAGCTGCTTCTTAAATCTTAATTTATCCATAGCATAGCAATTGCTTAAAAAAATTTATCTTGGAGAGCTGTTATAAAGCTCCAATGCAGGGATTATAACCAGGACTTTTTCTAATAATAAACCAAAAGGTAGGTAGATATTACCAACTTTATGATTACTGATCTAAATACTACATTGCATTAAATACATGATCATTGACTGGGTCTATTTTCATAGACCTCCAAACAAGAAGCCAGGCTGGTCATATGATTGCCATGCTGAACAGAGGCTTCACATCTGGCTCTCAGAAGACCTTAATGGGTTCATGAAGGGTCATGCACCTTAATGTCCAAATCACTGATAAGGTTTAATGTTTTCCCTCTCGGATGGTAATATGAATTTTAATAAGTAATAAAAGGATTGGGCTAAATAAGGAGGAACCAATCTATAAGGCTAGAACTTCATGAAGGATAGAAACCAGTGGGTTAGTTCCACAGGTGTACAGAAGACCTTATACAGTCTCCAAACTGGTTCATGGAAACATGTGCTTACCTGAGCCGCACTAGTAAGTAGGTGGCAACACTGCAGGTTTCTTATACTGACCATTCTATAAAAATTGGAGAAGAGACTCCAGATGCCAATTTATTTTTCTATCATTTACCTATCCCTATTTCTACTTTCTCCTCTGAATATTAATCCTACCCCCATTTTACACTTATGCATCTCCTATGGAGAGGGTAAAAGTCATGCCAAATAAATGCTTTATAAAAGGACTTAGTTCTTTGTTGATTAGCCCAAATTGGTTATTTTTAGATAAGTTATGAGAAAAATTTTATATGTCCTAGCCAATGTCTGCTTGATAAAGAGAGGTGAGCAAAAAATCGTGATAGAGGTACAAATCAATCAAATTTTTTTTAGCCTTTAAAGTAATAACAATATATGAAAACAAAATATAGTTTGGCTTAGAGTATAAATCACATCGTGTTTCTAAATAAAGTCTGTTCACTGAAGATCTTTAATGATCTCGCTGAGGCACGTGGAGTAAACATGAGGGCTAGATATTTCTACTTTGCTTTCAGACACATTCCAGCTGATAACCCAAGTTTCAGCTGAAACTTGACCTCTGACAGAGCACTTAGGTGATCAATATCAATAGTTTAGAACTAAACTTACCCTTTAGTAAATCATCACTGCAGTTTCTAGACCATTTATTGTACTCTTCTGTGATTCTTTTGCTGCAAATATAGTATAGAATATTTTAACTGATACATATTTGGTCAGAAATAATAAATAGTGTGATGTACTCTTTTAAACAGAATACAATTTTTAGAATAAGTCAAGATATTGATTTGGTATCCACTCTCCACACCACTTGTAGAAATCTGAGTCTAGCAATTAAAGTGTAAGGATTGTTTATTAGACATTGGATCTAACTTTAGAATATAGTTTTTTTTTTTTTATTTTGCCAGAGAGGACATATTTTCTGATTTTCATAGAAATATGAAAAAGAGAAAAATAGTTATATATATATGTATATATATAATCCATAATTGATATATATACATAAGTATATATAAATTATAAATAGTAATAAGTTTATGTAAATATATACATATACATAAATCATAATAGTGTTCACGTTAAAAGTCATTCAGCCACATTTATGATGTAATTTCTGCCATTTGCATTTTGTTAGTGATAAGGAATAAATATAGTTGGTATGATGTGGTGGAAAGTGTTTTTTACTGAGAGAAGATCTCAATTCATATAGGCACAGAGAATCTTTTATGTTCTCATCTCTAAAAGTAGTTAAAATTGAACTCTGATTTCAGAGGCCCCTGGGCTCTAATATACTGTATAATCTGGCATTTGTATAGCTCTATATGTAAAGAAAAGTCAATCTAACTTAAACAGTTCCAACTGATCATTATACTTGTAGTGAATGAAATTCATATTTTTTATATTTAGGGACTAAAAAATAATTATTAAAGTAGAAGAAAATGTCTTCTGAAAACACAGCCCTGCACTCATGCAAAGTGATAAGATTTTATCATTAAACCTACAAAAAATACATGATAAATGTATAACTGTTTAATGGAAAGAGAAACTAGAAATCAACCAGGCGATTGGGTTATGGAAATGGGTTTCTAAAAGGTTTACTTTTTGTCTTAATATTCTTTTCATTATACCATTTCAATTTTTATCCTGAATTTTAAAAAGGCAAAAGGTTAAGACTATTTGGTAACTGTTACATAGCACATTTTGCTTGAAAATATTTGTGGACTGGTCATCCAAGGAACATCTTGAAAACCATC
Organism: Theropithecus gelada; assembly: GCF_003255815.1. NCBI lineage: Eukaryota > Metazoa > Chordata > Mammalia > Primates > Cercopithecidae > Theropithecus > Theropithecus gelada. Next base: position 121,931,496 of record NC_037672.1, read on the forward strand.
CAGTTTGGAAAGTCATTTTTTACCGTTACACAGAAATCTGGTTGTATCCTTTCATGTAGACACATAAGTATGTATTTTCTTTCCCAAGAATTCGAGTATATTTGAAAGAGCTGATGATTGATATCCCATAGAAAGCTCCATCATTTTGAGTGGACTCAGATTGCCCCAGAGCCTCTGCCTGCCTAGAGAATAACATCCTAGAAATTTGTCTGAATTTGTAAAGACTGCTTGAACCTGGCTAAACCAATGACTCCTCTTTCCCCTCAGTCAAGTCTCTGTGAATATTGTACAAGGGAGAGAAACATTTTGGAACAGTAAATGAGAATGCAGTATGTTTAATTAGTTCGTATGTCAACACACTTTTATTGGAAGAAAATGTTTCGTGAGCTCTCGAAAATGTTGACAGAGATGTTGCCAGTTACACATAAGATGAAAAAAATGCAAACTTCATGAGGCAGTTTTCTGGTGACTATAATAAGTTTTACACCATCTGTATGAAATTTATAATTTGAGACCTGAAGAATAGCAGGACTTAAGTTGAAACCCCTAAGTTTTGCCCAGTATTTGCTCAGAATTATTAATTGGTCCAGGTTTGGCATCCCAGTAAAGTTCGCATGAAACTTAACTAGGGCTAGCTAAAAACTTGGCATTTGTCCTTGGAAAAAAATCATCTTGAGTTTACTTAAAGGTCTGTGAACCTCAGCAAACCTCTCAGTGACCCGTTCTACAGTGTGGTGGTTTCTAGTGATATCTGAAACCAAGAATGTTTTGTGAAGGATTTAGGTTTCATTTGGAAAGCCATATCTAATCCTAGGTACTGCCTAATGAATGAAGAGGCTGGTCCTCCTTGAATCCTCATAAAGGCAGGGTTGTGCATGAAATCCATGAGTTTTACTACAGAGTAAAATTGCACCCTTTAATTAGTCATTTAAAAATACCTTGTGTGTATTTCTAGTGTTCTTTTGTGTGTAATCTATTTATTCTACCATCACTGTTATCTAAAGCCGGCATGCATTGAGTCTACCATTTGAAACTACAGCACAATTTGTTAAATACAAATAATTATTATAATAGGTAACTATTTTATAAATATTATACATTCTAAAAATGTTTCAGATATTTTGCAAGCAAAGACAATCCTAAGAATAACGAGCTTTGACCATGTAGAGCTAGGGAAAGTAACTACTTTCCAAATAAGAACTAATTGGTTGGTCTTTGGGGTATCGAGTTGGGCACTGGTGCATTGAGGTTTCTCTTTCTCCTTTTCTCCCATAACATGACTCACAGTGGCCCGGACATATATACAGTTGCATATGGAATGATGAATTTTCCCTAAAATGGGGAAAATGAGACAGTGGGCATTAGCATTGGAAAACAAAAACAATTACAAACGAAATTTAAAACATAAAATCTAGAGCTGATTTTCAAGGAAGGCATGCATTATTTTTAAAATGGATAATGGACACAAATTGCAATAACACTCTTTATTTTCCTCTTTAAATTATCTTTTAAGGCTTTTTTTTGGCCTGAATAAATTTTAAAATTTTATTGTTCTAAGGATTTGTTATCCATATTTTTTTTTTTTTTACTATATTTATATCTCAAATTCTTAGTTAAAACACCTGAAATGTTCTGACATCCTTTATGCTTCTAAATCTGTTTAGTCATTATTATTTTAGGGCCTGTTTCCATTTTAGGAATCAGTTAAAACATTTTAGGAATTGTAATAAAAAGTTCCTAAGAAAATATATGTACATATATTTGTTTCAGTATTTTGAGCCATGTTCCAACCATAGAGAGAAAATGACATTTACATTGAGAACTGATTCTGATTACCAGGGATTTAAGGACAACCTCTATTGGGGTCAAAAGAGAACATGAAATCCTAGTGGGGTAAGAAACAGCCTCCAACTTTGATATATGGTCTCTAGTAGCTTCTTTTCTACTGATTGTTTTTGATCCTGCATAGCCATGCACAGTCAATTGCTTAATTTTTTATATTTGAAGCTTTTAACAATAAAGATAAATTTGTCAATTGATATGAGATATGCTCTGTATTGACACAAAGTACTTTCCACTTGCATAACATTTCTGTGGACAGACTTACCAGGGAAAGGTGTCCAATTTTAGTAGGTCAAATTAGACTTTCATTTTTGACCCATGAGACTTCATGTGCAAATAGGTGTCAGCATTACCAGTCACATAGGTGTTCCTGACAGATATGACCGTGACTACAGTCTGTATTACATTGTCTTTTTATCATAGGCAGCAGAAGGAAAAATGTTTCTTGTAAATTTTCATGGAGAAAGACACATCTTTGTGCCCTTTTCAATTATAAGGCAGTTATTAACAAAGGTGAACACATAATCAAGTAAAAGGAATGGCAATATGTGAGCTTTGGACTATGCAGTACCCCAATAGATAGATAGATCCCTGGAGGTAGGTTATGCCATGTTTTTGCCAGTGATCTTAAACTCCAGCTGCCATTATGGTTGCAGATCTTTCTAAACCACCTCTGGACTATGACTCATGTATTTCAGGTCTTTCAATAGGCAGTTAGCTTTTGGGGGGCTTGTCACATAAGTTCCAAATTTTCTTATAATATCTTAGTTGTATTCTATGTCTTAGTAAATCAGTGACTTATGATTTTATTTCTCACTGGTTGTGTTGTCAAGTCAAATGTCTTGTCCTTCTACACCAAAGTCACCAGTCTGCCTCTGTCTGCCATTGGTTTTTCATCCCTGCTTCATGGCTACCTCCTCATAAAGACACTCACATGAATTAGTAGTTTCATGCATTTTTATACTTGATTTGCATAATTCTCACAACATAGTATTTCTATACATCCTAGTCATTAATAGGTTGTATGAGGTCACTGTTTCTATCCCAAAGTTGCTTTTCTTTATTCTATTCATTCTTTATTCAACATCTTGTTTATAAACTGTCTGCTCATACCTATCTACTTTTGTAGAGTGTGGTTAATTGATATAAATTATAATATCGAACTACATTTTGCTAATAGACAAAGTTATTTCCCTCGAAATAATCTTATTGTAGGATGTTAGGACATTTGCAGGAATGGTAAGTTTGCTTTCTGAAGAAAGTATAAGAAGATGATGAAATATGATGAGATATTGTATGGAAAACAGACAAGCCCTTTTAACTTGTTTTTGATGAAAATGGTGACATATCTCAACAAAGAGTAGATTAAGCTTGTCAAAATGTCAAAGTCAATCACGTTATCATTACCTCTTGCTTCAGTCACTATCAAAAGTGATTTCATTTCAGGAAAAAAAAAAATGAAAAGCATTCTTTGGCCAATATGCTATCATTAAACTATCCAAAGAATTTTTTTTTTCTTTTTTCATTATTTTTTGCAAGAAAATTTACTTCTCCTTAATACAAGTTGTCATCTTTTATCCTTTGACTATATAGAATCAGAAACATGGTTGATAAAGGAAATCAAGATCACCGTAAGTATAAGATCTACAGATAGATTTTCTTAAGGCAGAATGTTCGTGTATAATGCCAGAAGGACAGCGCTAACATGAGATGTTGCTCAAAGAAGCTTGGCTTTGGGATAGTTTGCCTAGTGGGTTCTCTGTATTTACTGTTGATTTTGAACTGTTACTTTTCTACATTTCCTGGAGGAGTAACTTACAAATTCTTTTCTGCTTCTATTCAGTTTGTTTCCTCTTGTTCCAGAGGATTTTGTGATATAAGAGCAGGCGAAGTATATAACTTATTAAGTACATCTAAGTGGAAAGCAGAGTCTAGGAAGCTTGTCATACACTCTATCAGTCAATTCACACAGCAGTCTCTTGAGATAGGCACTGTTATTTTTCTCATTCCCCTTTTAGAGATGAAGAAACTGACATATTCAGAGTTTAAGTAGCTTGCTTGAGGAGATACAATTTGTAAGTTTCAGAACAATAATTGAAATTTAAGTCTTTAGGATTTCACACAAATGTGGCACCAAGGAGCATGGGCTCTGGAGCTATACTCCTGGATTGAAAATCAAGGATATCAAAACATCATGTTACCCATTTGAAATATGTACAATTAAAATAAAAACATCCAGCCCTTTAAGATTTGATTATTAATTGTGTCACTTTGGGTAAATTACTTAAATTTTCTGTGTCTCAGCATCCTCAAATAGAAATAATAATTAACACCTGCAAAGGATTTAGGACTTAACACATGGGAAATGTTTAATAAATATTAATTGCTAAAATCTCTTCAAAGCTTTTTATGATGTATTCAATATGCTGATCATATAAATTATATACATAATAACAAATTAAGACTTTTATATTTGAAATATTTCAAGACTGACTTTATTATATTCTAGACGTAATACATGTCTTACCTTTTTATGCTGAATAAGATAATGCTATGCTTTCTTTGAAAACATAAAATGTCACTTTTCCATACAGTATGCAAATGCTTTATTTCAAAAGGCCAAATCTAAAGGTGCTGTATTACTTGATTCATTTGGGCCTATTTTAATGAGGACTGCTTTGCTATACAAACTAAATTGCTTTAAGGAGGATCTTTTTCTGGAAGCGTATTATCATCTTGGCATTTTATGTCTGTTGAAGAGGGCCTAATTTATGCTCACACAGCAGGGTGCTTCCTCCGCTGCAATTGGGCTTCTCTTAGCTTCTTTCTTTTGTATAGAATAGGACTTTGGTAGGAAGAAGGAGAAAAGCAAGACCAGACAATGTTATGGCACAGAGAGTATCATGACAAAGGATAAGCAGGTCTACAGGAATGCGGGCATGCATGCAAGTTCAAGAGAATCTGATCATATAACTCAGAGATAGGTTGCTGATGGTTACTCTCCCGAAGCAATCCGACTTACTTGAATGGTTAAGACTATGGGATCAAATCACCATGAGTAATCAATATTGTATGGAATTTGGTAGAATTCTCAATCTCTATCCAAGTCTTTGCTTCACAACATTCTCAGAAATAGCAGCTATCCTGTACAGCTGAGCAAAAAGAGTTTGTGAGCAGATAGGAGGCTTATCTGAGGTTCTGCACCTTATTAGTTTTAGTGGTAAAATCATGGATTCTAGAACTAAAATATTTTCATTATAAATCTTCCCTCTGATAGATGTTACAATGCTTTGAATCACTACTCAATAACCCAGTGTGTGTGAGTGATTAGCATTCTGTGATGAAGAACATTCAGGGAAGATCACAGGGATACCAGTCCATGAGCTGGCACTGAGGATAAACAGGCCATTATGGACAGACATGATAAAGGACAAAGTTCATAGAAGTAATTTGTCTTTTTGTACTGTAAGAACTATTTTCACTAGGAAGATCAAAGTTAAAATACATTAACAACAATTCAAAAGAGAGAATGAACATGTCAGAAAATAGTATGGAGACATATATGGCTAGAGTTGGAATGTACCTTGATAAGTGCTTAGAGAAATTAAGGTAGAAGAAGTAGGTGGCTTTCTTTGGTAACTTCTTGTGCCTCCTGTCTTCTGGTTGCTACTGCTGTTTGCTACAGGGGGACATAGAGAAACACTGGTAGAATGGATAAGCCATGACTTAACTATGTCATTTGGACAAGTAGTATACATGTCTTTAAAAATTAACAAGATTTATTTTTCTTGTGCACTCAAGTCCAGATGCAATAGGGTGAATGTACATGTAAAGTTTGCCAACCACTGAAGGTCAAATAAAAAAATAAAAATAAACTACCAAACAACCCATATAACTCAGGAGCACAGCAAGAAAAGATCCAAGGGAGTTTAGGAAAGTGTATGTAAAGGAATATAATGATTTATCAAACATGTTATGACCCAAAATAGTTAATGGGAGTAATAACACATTTTCATATAATGCCTCCTCTGAGCTCAAGACTTGGTGGCAGATGGAGTGCTTCCATTGTTCCCTTATCTCTTTTCTGTCCTCCTCTCTCTAACTTACAAAATAAAAGCATTTATGAACAAGGAAAAAAACAGTGGGGAAAATGTCCACTCACACAGTCAGATAGGCACAGTTGCTGCTAACCATGCACATTTCACAGCTTGGTGTTTGGCTCTGCAGCTGCCAAGTGTTATCTCAAGAGTAACTATAAACACTGCTGGCCTGAGTAGTGTAAGGGATCCAGAAGGCTGACAGAGCCCATGAACTGATTGCCAGCAAGGGATGGGGACGTGCCAAATTGTGATTGAATTACCCCCGCGTGACACTTCCTACTGTAATCACACCCTCCTTTTGCAGAGGCCAGGCTGAGACTAGAAAAGCAACTACTGTGAGTCAATGTCATTAGAGATGGATGGATTCGGTGCCGACTCCAGCTCAGCAGTTGTTGTGAGAGCTGGGTCAGGGATATGTGTGCTCCAAGAGGGACTTGCCTGAAAGGGCTGTCTCAGTGAACAGATGGAAGAAAGACAAATGTTTTTACAGAAATGTGCCCTGTGCTAAATAATGAGTTGATTTTAATGAGCTATAGCAGGAATAAAATGCTTTTTAAAATAAGGGTTTTGGAAAGTCTCACTGGACAGAGCACACATAAAGCAATACAGGGAGGGGATGGCTTGGATTTTTTTTTTAACTTGACCAATATATGAATGGAAGATCTTATGTTCAAGATGTTTCCATGTAATCATCTTTCAAGTACTTTTAGTATATGTAGTCTCAAAACTTCATTCCCTTTTCCTCTAATTTCCTCCTTCAACTTAATTCAGCTGTAGTTTTCTAATACCAGGCCTGATGTCATTAAACCAGGGCACTCCCTGAGCTATCAAGTGTGTACACAGCAGGGTGAATCACAGTAGTACACAAGTACTAACATCGAATTATATTAAACTTGAACATCAACCATGAATTAACTCTTGCTTTCAAAAGGTAGGTTGGTTATATCAGGAAGTGAAAGTACAAAAAGCAAAGAAATAGAATCTTTGAATTATAGAAGAAGTTGCTATTGGATTGGTCTTGTTTCTTAGCAAAATGCTGTGTTTCTCATTTTAAAACTTTTTTTCACCTTTATTTCCTTGTTACTTTCTGTTGTTTCTTTTTGTAATGCTATTGTAGATATATACAAACAACTAGCAGCATTTTGCTAGGAAGACAATCAGCTTGTGCTAGGAAAAATGTGTCTGCAGAAATGAATAGTTGCATATTTAATTGAAAGACATCTTAATAATTACACTAACAATGACACAAAATAAACTACAAACAAGGACATTTGAAAAAAAGAGGCAAATATTCAAACAGTGAATGTGAGAAATGGCCAATGGGAGGTCAAAAGGCAGCAGCATAGTCTAAAGGTAAAAAAAATCTAGCCTGGACCCAAATGTATGGTAGTTACAGTAGATAGACAGTCACACACGAACAGGGCAGGAGACCCTCCACCTCCAACTAGGAATGTCAGGTGACCATCGGGTGAGGATTAGTAGGTTGTTAACTATCTCTCTAAACAAATAATTGATAGTAGCTGACTCCAGGGAAAGGCAGCCTCCCAATAGATATGAAACACCTGAAACTAATGATCATTAGCTTCCTGATAAGATCTCAGCAGTTGGGCAAGTGGTCTCACACATGCACATTAAGAGGCAAAGTGGCGGAGTTTAACTGGTACCTGACCTCCTAGGGACATTTGGCTGGTAAAGGAAGAACTTCTCAAGTGAGTATGTATACAACTCCAGTAAACAGACTGCGCATGCTCCCCTCCCAAGTGCTGGCAGGACACTGTGCATGAGGACAGCCCACCCCAAGGGTAGAATCAGGAGGGAAGGAACACCAGAGACCCCAGAAGTATACTAACGTATAAAACCCCAGTCAAAACGTCAAACCACACACTTAAGTTGCCCATTTGGCCCTCTTTCAAGTGTACTTTACTTTCTTTTTATTCCCACTTGAAAGCTTTTTAATCAACTTGCACTTTGGCTCTAAAACTTGCCTCAGTCTCTTCTGCCTTATGGCCCTCAGTCGAATTCTTTCTTCTGAGGAAGCAAGAATTCAGGTTGCTGCAGACCCATATGGATTTGCTGCTAGTAACAATTATGGGGCATACATTTGGAGGTTTTCTGTTTACTCATTTATTTATGTTCATTAGGTAAAATATTTATGACGTTTGTGTGAAACTTAACCAAATTCCAAGTTAAATGACCTTTTATTCTATTGCCGTTTTATGAGAGATTTGAATTTGTAACCTCTCCTTCATTGGTCCCAGTAAGAATTCTGATAAACCTGGTGGGATAAATCCATATTTTTCAGAGTATGGTTTACAGACTAGCTTGCCCATCACAGGGCAAGTACAGAAATTGAGAGTATGTGGTTAAAAACATTTAGGACAATTTGAGTAATTTTATGTCTGTTGAATGAGATGACAAATAATTTGGGCTTATGTTTAGTGTGTCTAATTTTTTAGAAGTTCATTTTTATAATATTTACAAAATTATCAATCTATGAAGAATAGGGAACTGTTAAAATATTCTTTACCATAGTCCCTTGCATAATACTAACTTAATAAGGCTTCATTCTCTGTGCATTCCACAATTATTTGTGCATATATGCATGCTTCAAAGGCCAGTGTTTACAGAAGAGAACCAAAACGAAATTTCTCATGTCATCCCTTAGGAGAGGCTTTAAAGGACACAGTATCTATTTCCTAAATCTGTCTGCTAAGAAAACTCAACTGTTTTGGGGGAAAATATTAAACAAGAGGGTCTAAGAGGGTGGTCAATACTTAATGATACATACAACTACCTATGTGGAAACCTTCATCTTATGACTTGTATGCACCAGGGAAGAACACTTTATGTCATGGAGCAGAGTGGAGCTTCCTTTTATACCATTAGCCAGGCATGGTGGCGCATGCCTGTAATCCCAGCAATTCCGGAGGCTGAGGCAGGAAAATTGCTTGAAGCCAGGAGGTGGAGGCTGCAGTGAGCTGAGATAGCACCATTGCACATCAGCCTGGGCAACAAGAGCAAAACTCAGTCTCAAAAAAAAAAAAAAAAAAAAAAAAAAATGGAGATATTGTCAATACACAATGGATACTCTTGTTTTCTGGTAAAAATTGGCTTCTGTTTTAGTAATTCCATAATAATCTTTTAATATTGTCACTTTCTTCCCTCTTCAATTTTTTTCTTCGTCTTTTCTATACTTGTTATTTCCTTCCTTTTCTGTATTTGTGTTGAGTTGTTAGGAGTTGAAGAATTAAGGACTTACATTTCTGTTATGTACTGGAAATAGATTTGGACTAGACTGCTACTTGCTAAAGATGTCATAGGTGATACATAGTTTTACATTTGTAGGTTTACAACTATCGATTAATATGTTTTAATGTTTTCCAATTCACTTAAAGCCGAACCTAACTCTTATGTGGAAACAGTGTCAGTCCTTTAGAAATCCTCTGGAGGAGTATCTGTATATGCCTATGATAACGTTATGAAAAGAAATTTATTATAAAGTAACAAGATAAGGTGAGAAAATTAGTTTTTAAAATAAGAACCACTTAATTTCAAGTTAATTAAAGAAAGGGGATACAGGAACTTTATCTATTTTGGCATATAGATTTGTAAATGTGAGGTCTTGGTTATTCTGTGTTTCCAGACTGAGTATGTTGACCTTTGCAGGCATACTTTTAACTTCTGGTCAAACAAGTTTCTCTGTTAATGTTCAAAGTATCTCCAGTAGTTGTTCTTAGGCCAGGGTAATTATCAGAATCACCTGGGGAGTTACCAAATAAAAATCTCTGGAGGTGAGAGCTGGGAATTCTTAAACTCCATAATCCCTGAAATCCTACACAGGTGATTTTGATGAATAGTCAAGTTTGGAAGCATTTGTCTGGAGGCAAAAGTCCCCAAAGAGATAAAAACGAATTTAACATTTTTATCAGCATCCTAGTACAAAGAAGGAAGTTCCATTCTTACTGGAAGTTCTATAGTATCTTCTTAAAACATTCAGTAGGTATTCTGAATGTGGGCCCTTCAGTTATAATCTCCTTAAGGATGAGGACACAATTTCCTTCTATTGTATTCTTCACATGGTTATTACATTGCACTGAGATGAGACATTCATTTAACTCTGCTGAGCAATTTGACATTCCCAAGAGAAAACGTGGCTAAAAAAGAAATAGAACATTCACTAACTCATATACTTTAACTTGGAAGACATCCACCTCCAGAGAAAAATGATCAAACGCACACAAGTACTATTTCCAAGTGCCTATATACAACTGTCATTACTTAAAAGGCAGACTCACTGCTGGTGAATTCCACATGGACAATCATAGCTAATTGAGGCAGTTATTTTAAGAATATTTCATAATTTCTAAAGCAGCCGTAATTTTATTTAATGTTTTGTTGGACAAATATAGCTTTACAGGCTCTATTGTTCCAATTAAAACAGTATTAGACTAAACAACTAAAACGTTTTCATTATAAATTTTTATCATAGATGCTTATAATGACAGTGATTACAGTGCTTAATATTCTTATATAGAGTAATTAACAATAGTGTTCCATCATTTAAGAAAACCTTATTTCAACATATTAGGCCCAACTTAAGTGCACTGATAAAGATGAAATAAATTGTGTTGCCATTAAAAACACTGAAAAATGCCAGATAGTCATTTAGTTGTATTTTACAAGTTTCTTCTTTTTATACCTTTCTAGAATTACACCATTATAAAGTCACTTTGATCTGCTGTTCCTGTTTCTAACTTATCAGATTAATCAATTCTCAAAGATTTGTAGAATGATAAATCAGATCACACCCTGCTCCAAACCAGTCATTGGGCTATTTTAGCATTTATGCATCTAAATGTTAACCCCATTACTTAGTTTAAGTGACACATCCATATTCCCTATGAACAGCTTATTTAAAATAACCTGACTGATTATACCAAAGATTTCCCAACTCAAATTCTGCCTTGAGTGTAGTAGTCTCCTGTTTTCTTACTGTGAATTTTACGTGTCTGTTCCAGGCAATACATTATCCTACCTAATCTCTGTGTTTAGATTTTTTTCTCATGCTTGAAATTACCTGCCTCATGACTCATCATCTTAACTGAGTAATCAACTTCCTCGGTGTAATGTAGTCTTTGGACAAGAGTTCAAGGGCTGTGACATCCAACTGATATATGCATTGTTTTAGTATTTTCTTACGAGAGGAATATAGACACATATTAAAATGTTACAGATGAGTTTATAACGAAAACCAGGAATTCCCTTTCTCAGTTCTCACTGCTGTCCTGCTCCTCAGAGCAATGGTTTCAAAATATTTTATTATTTCATTTTTCTTATAGTTACCTTCATATCTCCCAAATATACTTAAATTACTATGTCTTTATGAAATTTAGAAATATTTACTGATTTTTATCTTTTAAAGGTGAGGATTCAGCTTACTTATCTAACCTATCCTTTTCCCTAACACTTTTCTTATTTATTATAATAATTATTTTATTATAATAAAATATTATAATACTTTACCTTATAGCTCTTTTACTGGTATTTTTCTAGGTTTAAGGAATTATTGAAAACTTTATTTCCTGTTCCATCATAAATGACTATCCTTAATTTATAAAATAGAGATATTAGCATCCTTATCTTTTTTGGCATCTTTCCTTCCTGTCTTCTTTTTTCTACCTTCCATTCAAGTTACACTGCATTATATATTGTTAGGTTGATAACATTTTATTCAGTTCTATAATCCAAGTATAATTATATGTGCTTTATGTATAGAATCACTTTAAAAGTTGAAAATCAATAAACTAGATAAACTTTTCCATTTATTTTTATTTATTTACATTATCTTGACCATGTAAATTTAGTTCACTGTATAGTGAAGTAGTGAGCTATGATTATATTTCTTTCTTAGGAGTTTTAATTTGTCAATTTTGGTATCACACAAGGGAGAATATTTCTATAATTATGCTCAAATATAATGACTTATACAATTGTTCAAAGTCATATTTAATTTGATTCATATTTGATTATGGATTTTTGTTTAATTTTTGACATCTTCCTAGAGTATCTATTGCCTTTGTGTTTTTCTCATTAGGATAAAAGATACATATCCTTTCTGTTCCATCCCTAATATGATTCAAGTTTTTACTCATTTTATTTATTTCTTGAAAGGCATAAGGTACTTATTTTTTGCAGACATGCTTCTTTGTAACCACAACCTTCCATTTTACTGTGGACTATTGTTTTTATGCCTATATTGAAAAAATTAGGGTCATTTTAAATATTTCAGGGTTTTTTGGTGGTTCTGTGGTAGAATTGCACTTCTCCAATTTGAAATTGTGCATGACAATATGACTTTCTTTGAGTAATAATATACGAGCAGAGGTCTTACAAGCCAGTTGGAAAGGTGCCATCATCTTTCCCCCTGCCACATAGGTATGGGTGGAGACTTTAAATTCTAGATCCCAGAGTGAGAAGACATAAACCAGGGTTATAATCAATTATTTAAGGGAGATTCATGTATTGAGTACATATAGTAGTCATCCCTTATCTGTAGGAGATGCATTTGAAGACCCCAACTGGATTCCTGAAACTGGGGAAAATACCAAAGCCTGTACATACTAATCACATTTTTCTGTTCCTCCTTTACAGCTTCATTGAAATTTGTTCTTATTGCAGATCTTAGCAACCTCCGCATAGGATTTTTTTTTTTTTTTTTTTTTTGAGAACTTTTACCTTTTCACTTAAAGGAAGCACTTTATGATTTCTCTTTGGCATATCTGAATTGTCAACATCATTACTCTTGAACATTAGGTCCATTATTAAGTAAAATAAAGGGTTACTTTAGTGCAAGCACTGCTATACCGTGACAGTTGATCTGATAACCTAGAGGGCTATTAAGTGACTAATGGGTGGTTAGTGCGTATACAGCATGGATGCACCAGACAAGGGGTGATTCACGTCCTGGGTGGAATGTCTTCAGATTTCATCACACTACTCAAAGGGGTATGCAATGTAAAAGTTACGATTTTTTAATTTCTGGTATTTTCCATTTAATATTTTTAGACCACTGTTGACTACAAGTAACTAAAACCACAAAAAGTGAAACAGTGGATAAGGGGGGCTATTGTGCTACATGCCACAAGTTATTTATATGGAGGAGAGATTTGAGAGATAGGAGAGATTTGAATGGTAAATTTCTTGATGACATGATTTTAGGTACTAGTTAAGGTGGAAGAAAGAGAAAGTAAACACATATGTATGTAATATGCCAGTGGGCAACATGACACAGAAGAATAAAATAGGGTAAGTGGTCAGAATGACAGCGAGGCATGGTTCTTTCACAGCACAATTAGAGAAGGCATTCTAAGATGGTAACATCTGAGCAGAGATAAGGATATGAGGGAGAAGGTTATTTAACATTTGTAAAAGAGTTTTAAGACAGAGGGAACTCCAGTCGCAATGGCTCTCGTCAGGAGCATGCTTGACTTGGAGCAGCAGGGAGGTCAGTGTGGCTAGATCAGGAAAGCATTGCTGGGCTAGTCCGAGTCACCCAGTAGAAGAGCAGCCAAGGGCAGATTGTGAAGAGATTTATGGGCCATGATAAGGTTTTGGCTTTTATTCTGTAAGAGCTGGGAAGCTACAGGAGATTTTTAAATAGAAAATGGCATAATCTGATTCGCACTTTCAAAGATTCACTCCTCCTACTGTTTGAACAATAGACCACAGGCAAGGGAAGCATGAAAATCTAAATTCAACGTTAAGTTTCCCCAGGACTTTACAGCCTTACTAAAATATACTCGAGTATTCTTTTTGGCTGACACATTTGGCATATATTTTCATTATTTTATTGGGCAGATTTTTTTGTGATGCATGAGTTTTTAGACTATTCTCACTTTTCTGCTCTGAAATGTCACAGTGATGTGTTTTGGATCATGAGACATTTGTGTTTAAAATTTGTCTTGCTCAGCAGCTTGTGGATATTTTTAAAGGCTTGTGTCTCCAGCTCTGGAAATTATTTTCTATTATTTCTTTAAAAATATGTTTTTCTCTCATGTTCCTCTATTCTTCTAAGAATTTTATTATATGTAACTTTCTATTTAACTTTGTCTTTTGTATTTAAAAAATTTCTTATTATAGAGTTTAGAAAAGTTGTTTGTTTTCTCTGACTCTGTTAAAGCAGGAAGACCAAAGGTAGAATAAAAAGACCATATGTTTCAAGAAATAGCTGGAGTATCTTTAATGTTTTTGCGTGAAATTGAATAATATTTTAATGTTTTTGTTGTATATGATTTTCATAAATCTCCACCAGTTCACTCCTTTCTGATTCAGAATTTATAATCTTCTTTCTCCTACATTTTAAATTATTTCACTAGGATCTCAGAAAATAAAAAATAACTTTGTTCTATAAACCTAACTCATTTCAATGATGTCACTATATTTAAGGGAGAAGAAAATGGGGGTTTGTTCAGTAATTTTAGACTACTTGGTTAATATTACAAGTTTTTTTTTTTCCACAATGCCACCCCTGAATTCTGCCTCCATATTTCTCAAGGTTGAATCTATCAGTTTGTGTAGTATAATCATTTCTTCCAAGGGCTCTTTTCAGATGCCACCTGAAAATCATTTGATGGAAATGACAAACTGCAGAATTTTAGAAGAAGAGAGTTCTCTCTGGGATTTTGAACAATGGCTTGACTTTGTGGCTTTAAATATCATCTACAGAGATAATAATTTACCTACTGCATAAAAAAATAGGAGTAACTGAAACATTAAGTTGATACATTTTGAATAGTGTATAGGATTTTAAAGAGAGAGCAAACACAGAGACAATGTAAATTTAGGATACCTTTTTAAAAATGTAAATGAAACTTATACAGGTAGATACATATTGCTATATGCATACAACAGAGATATAGTTAGGTCATCTATGATGATTATAATCTTTGGATATGCACCATTCTATAAACTATCGCCTTTGAATCTGTGGAGACTTGATTCTGGAGAAAATAGAGATGAATTTGCAAAGTATTCGCTGCTTGTAAGAGAACCCATGTCATAAGTTTGTAAACTATCAGTATAGCACTCATCTGCTACAGAGAACTGGGTGAATGACATGAGAATTTAGTGTTATGACCTGAAGAATAATATCAGCAACAGGTGCTATAGACTTTTGGAACATAAAAGTAAGACCAGCTTTGTCAGCACTTACGAAAGCAAGGCAGTGTTCAATCTCTAAATACCCAATTGAGGTTTAGTTCAAGCATAAGAATATTTAAAGAATGACATTAACTCTTAGTACAAGAGGCCCTCTTTGATTCTATAGAAGTTCTATTAAATGTTTCCCTTTTTCCCAAGCAAAAACTTTGTAAAATAATACTATAGGTTGAACATCCCTAAACTGAAAATCCAAAATTCAAAATGCTGCAAAATTTAAACTTTTTGTGTGGCAACTTGATGTCACAAGTGAAAAATTCTACACCTAAGTACAGGATGCAAACTTCATTTCATACACATTATTAAAAGGTGTATATGAAATATAAATTAATTTTGTATTGAGACTTGGGTCCCATCCCCTAGATATTTTATTAAGTACATGCAAATGTTCTAAAATCTGAAATCTGAACTCTTAAACACTTCTGGTCACAAGCATTTCAGATAAGGAATGCTCAACCTGTAGTAGACATTTGTATATTCTAAAAAATAACTTTACCTGCTTGCGTAAGAGTGCCTTAGTAATGATACTAATATATTTTAAGAAATAATTTAAGAGATTTTTCAAGTGATGATAATATAAATGGATACAACTCTGGATGTCTTTTTTAATTCCCATAAAATTACAAAATTTAGACTTTCAATAAGTACATAATTTAAGATATTGATCCATTCTCTACTCCACTCCTCACACTAGCTATTTCCCAGTGCTAAACAGAGGATTGTCAAGGGATTGACATTTTGTTTCATAGAGAGCCACTTAGAGTACTCCACATTGGTGCTCCTTTATTTATTCCTTGTTTCATAACATCATCATCACAACATAGCATACGTGTATGTACATGTCCGTGTTGTTTCACATTCTCAGGTTATCTCTGCCGAAATTGAAACTAGGATAATGGTCACACGCTGCCTTTCGGAATCTTGGCAGCAAACTAAGGAAGTGAGCCATCTGGGTGGTGTGATCTCTGTTCACTGCAAATTCTGCCTCTTGGACTCAGGTGATCCCACATCAGCCCCCCAGTAGCTGGGACTACACGTGGACCACCACACCTGGCTAAGTTTTTGAATTTTTTTGTAGAGATGGGGTTTTGCTGTGTTGTCCAGGCTGGTCTCAAACTCCTGAGCTCAAGAGATCTGCCCACCTTGGCCTCCCAAAGTTCTGGGATTACAGAAATGAGCCACCTCACCCTGCTACTTGATATCAACAGTGCTATATAGATAAATTTTGGTTAACACTTTTCCTTAGATCCTGTTCCTATTTTTAATGTTTATTTGTCATAAATTTTAGGCTTTTTTTTGGTAAATATTGTATATCTAGATTTAAAAAACTCAATTTACGTTTCTGTCTTCTAATTGCCATGATTATTCCATTCACAGTTCCTGAGATTACCGATATGTTTGGACTTAATTTTATATTTTGTGGGTTTTTTACTTACCATGATTTTTCTTACTTTTTTTTTCCTCCTATTAATCTCTACTTTTTCTTTACTCCCTTCATTTTCTCCATGCATTTGATTTCTGTTTCTTATTGGTTCTCTTTAACTTGTTAGCATTTGAAAATAGTATAACATCATAGTTGGAGTAAAGTCAGTATCTCTATTCTCTTTTTTGAGCAATTTAAAAACCTCATAATTCTTTAGGTATGAATTGTTTCACTGCTATGTTTTAAGCAGTTTCTTTTAATTAAGTACATACTTATTGAGTGATTACTGTGTGTCTGGCACTGTTTTGAATGTTGGTAACACATCTGTGAAAGTTAACAGGAAAATTTACATACTTGTAGATGCTAAATTCTAGTAGGATGAGGCTTTTTATTGTTTTAGTTCTACTTTGTTTTAATGTCCCAAGTAATCATTAATCTCAGGATTCATTTACATTTACCAGCCTATTGCCAATTTCTTTGCTCAGCAAGAGTCTTACCTGACACTTCTTTCTTATGGCTTTAATTACCTTCTTGCAGATTTAGAATATCACCGTTCTTTAAGTGAGAGCCTAGGAGTAATCGATTCTCTCAGATTTGATTTTAAAATGTTTTGTTTTCCTTGCCTTCTTATATGAAAGTTGGGCTGAGTTTAGACTTTTAGGTAGGGAAATTTGCATAGTCTTCTGGCATTTCCTGTAGTGATGAGAAGCCTACTCTCATTTGTCATTCTTGGCAGATAACATTCATTTTCTCTCTGGTAAATTTTGAATTTTCTTGTTTCATTTTCTGCAACTTTGCTTTTTTTTCCCTAGATGGTATATTAGTGTTTAGTAATCTCATTTGTGTTCCTTTTTACTCAAATCTTTCTTCATTTATGAAAAATTGTCAGCTAAGTTTCTGTATGTTGTCTCTCTCTGATGATTTCTATTAACTCTTCGTACTGAATTTTAGATTTCTCCTTTTATCATTAATATCTATTGATTTATTTTATATTTTCATCTTTATGTCTCTCATTGTTACATTTTGTGAGGTTTTTTCCTCCTGTGTCACTCAATTCACATATCCTCTCTTCAAATATGTCTAGTTCACTCTTCAACATGAGTTTTTAAAATTTATTTTTTATTTTAATGTTTTTAAAAATTTCCTAAATTAGTACTTGGTTCTGTTTTAAGTCTGATGTTTTCTTTTTTCAAAATAGTCTGCTGGTGTCTTATGTTCTTATTTCTTTTTTATTTTTTTTTCCATCTCTTTTTACTTATGGTGCCCTTCATTCAAATTTTTGTATCATCCCCAATTCTCCAATTTGTTGTGTGTACTGATTTCTTGATATTTTTAACTCACGTGGTTATAATTTCTTGACTGTTACTTAAATATAAATTATTTCCTGTGTTTTCAAGCCCAGGGTGGTACTAGTGCTCCCTAAAAAGATGGTTTTGAGTTTGATTCTTTTCCAGATCAACTTTTAATTAATATCTCACCAAAATATTCCTACCTGACATGGGCAGTACTCCAAACCTTGGTGGCTTAAAATAAGAGCAACCGTTTATGTATTTTACAATTCTTTGGGTTGGCAGTTTGAGCAGGACTTAGTTGTGTTATTTTTCTGCTTGTCTCAGCTGGGCTCACTTCTGTGTCTGTGGTCAGCACCCAGGTCAACTGGAGGCTGCTTGTTCCACAGGGTAGTTCAGCTGAGATGGATGAGCCCTGCTGCACTTGGTCTCATCCTTGCTGGCTCACCCTGGCTTCTTCACAGAGTAATCACCCCATGAGGAGAGATGCCAATTCCCAGTGAGCAAGCGCTCTTTAAGTCCCTGAATGCATGTTTACTACTGTCCTCTTATGTAAAGCAAATTATGTGGCCAAGCCTAAATTCAAGAGATGAAGAAATACACTCTGCCTCTTTATAGGTACAGCTGCAAAATAGTGTGGCCAGTTTTTCCCTGTACCAAGATTGTGTGTATTTGTCCTCCAAAGAGCAAAGGCTTGGAGTTCTGATTTCTCTGAGGTCATTGCTTTTCCTCCTATTGTTTTAGACTCATGGTTAGCTCTTTCACAGAGTTTTAATCTCTGCTTTAATTGTGACTTCACTGACAACTTCTGCTATGGACTGAATTGTGTATCCTTAAAATTCAATTGTTGAAGCACTAAACCCCAGTGTGGTGGCGTTGGAGATGGGACCTTTGAGAGCTATAAGACTTAGATACATGAGGTCATGAGAGTGGGACTCTTATAATGGGATTCATATCCTTATAAGAAGAGACACCAGAGAACTTGCCAATTGAGCACACAGTGGGACAGTGGCCAGCTACAAGCAGAAAGAGGGCCCTCACCAGACTCCAACCACATTGGCACCCTGAGTTTTGACTTCCAGCCTTCAGAATTTCTGTCGTTGAAGCTTCGGTTTATGGAATTTTGTCATGGCAGACCAAGCTAACTAACACAACTTTCTATTCTGCAGCACCTTGAGTGCCTTATTTTCTTTTTCTATTTTGGCTTTGATTCTTCTTACTCTTATTATTTGACTCTGCCAGTGAGCAATGCAGACCCAGTAACTGTTCATATCTCTGATTTTGAGTTTCCTCTTCATTTCTAGCACCTGGAGATTCTTTTTTTAATTCTAAAATTTGATTAATAATATATTTCAAAAATATGTTATATTTTGACCAGGCACTATAGGTCATGACTGGGTGCCTTTGGGAGGTCAAGGTGGGTGGATTGCCTGAGTCCAGGAGTTCAAGACCAGCCTGGGCAACATGGCAGAACACTGTCTCTACAAAAAAATACAAAAGTTAGCCAGGTGTGGTAGTGTGTGCCTATAGTCCCAGGAGGCAGAGGTTGCAGTGAGCCAAGATCATGCCACTGCACTCCAGCCTGAGTGACAGAGCTAGACCCTGTCTCAAAAAATAATTTTTTTTAATGTTATATTTTGCTAAGCTTTTTTGTGTGTTTCAAATGTCTTCCAGCAACATGTGCATCTAATATATAAACTGAAAATCTAGTCTGGCCATATTGAGATTCAGGGATAGCAGATTCTTAAGTTTCTAAATGGATAAGTGACACAGTCACAGGAAGTACATGTGGCAGAAAATGTAATTAAGCAGGTGGACAATCATTTTGGAGAATATCAACAAGGCTTCTGGGAGTCTGTAGTGCTGTGTTGTCCAATATGATAGTTACTAGATATGTGTGGCTATTTAAAATTAAATTAGTTAAAATATAATTTAAATTCAGTTGCTTAAGTTTACTAGCCACTTTTCAAGTACTCAACGGCCATATGTGGCTACTGGCTGCAATATTGTAGAGCTCAAGAGAACATTTTCATCATCTGAGAGAGTTCCATTGAGCAGTGCTGCTCTAGTGCATCTGCTGAGTATCAGACTAGATACAGGCAGAACTGGGACAATATATCCACTTCATCTGTGGAAGGAGATAAGTTTCAAGCCCTGTGAGATAGACAGTGGATTATTGATATTCTTACTGTATCTTGATAAATATTGACCCAGAAGAGGGGGAGCGAGAGCCTGGCTGAGAGTGACTACCTGTAGTTTCAATTATACAGAGTTAGGGCAAAGCAGAGACAGAGTTAAAAATAAAAAAATAGCAGACAGAGGCTTATCAGCTTCCCCACTTTTTGTTTGTGAGGTTTTTTTTTTTTCAGATAACAAAAGTAATATATGAGCACTGAGGAATATTTGAAAAGCATAATAACTTTCTTGTCTTCTTATGCAGAGTGTACTGAACACACTTTATTTCTTCCCTAATGACTCTGAGTCATCATTATTGAATTACAGAATGCTGCATGTAGAAAAGAATGAAGGGCAATGTTCTCCCAGACTACTGAGATATACAGAGAGACTTAATGCATACATTCCCCCCCGTATTAGACAACTCTACATTGTAGCTCTTTTTAATCTTGCCATTCTGTTACCTCATACTTTATTATTATCTATAACTCCCTACTTGTCTGGGAGCTGTCTGCTTCTAGTAGTCTCTACTACTTCTACTGTCTTATCTTCTGTAAACATAATATGCAGTAAAGCATGCTAGAAATAACTAGGTAATTATACTTCTCAAATAAAATTTTAAGTTTACCATCTAAATGCCTCTGGCCTACTCTGCTACTGAGTAGGATGTATGAATATTATGTCAAATAGTTCCCCACTCCTCATATCCTGCCTTCTCCTTGGAAATCATCAGAGAGACATAATGCACACTGCTTGGAACATTGAGGAAGGAAGTACAGAGTTTGACTTATGGCTCAGCTGTATGATGTGGGCCCTCAGCAAAAATCTCCTAGCTCTGTAAAAATCAGCTTTCTCATCTGTTAATCATCATGTGCATTAGCATTAATGTTAACACTCATAAAGTACTTAGCAGTGTCAAGTGATGTTCTAAGTGCCTTTTATGTACTTGCTCACTGTAATCTTCATGATATCCCATAAATTAGGAGCTATTATTTATCTGCAATTTACACATGAAGAAAATGAGATATGTACAAATTCAGTACCAACTCTCAGACCTATGTTTCCAAGTTGCAAGTGTTATATTTCTTTGAGAAACATTTAGCTTTCTTTTGGATTTATGATTTTATTCTGAATGATTGAAGTTTTTGGAGGTGGGTTTCCAGATAACAGAATATTGTAAAGTTCTGTGACTATTTCAGACAAACTGTGCAGAACAGCATCCAATAGATGATACACTCAGTGGAAAACCATGCATCTCTAATGAAGAAGGGGTGATCAGACCAGTGTAGCCTGGAGACAAGTAAAATAAATGTAATCAGTTTGGCTACAATTGTCAGGGTTTTGTGAAAACTGTGGGCTAGTTATTTAAGCTTAGGATTTGGGGAGAGTCAAGACAAGGTTTACAAGACAAGAAGAAAAATTATTGCATTAGCTTATGTGTAAAGCTCAAGGCTTAGTAGAATTTTTGCTCAATTTGGTTTCTAAAAACATTTCCAAGATTTTATTTTGAAACTAAATATTTATGTGAATATGTTATGTTAATGTGGGCTTAACAGCCTTGTTCTAGAAATAAACTTGTCTTTTTTATGATATTTCTATGGTGATTCTCCCAAATATGAGTTGATGATCAAATACAGTTCTGAGTATCTAAAGGACTTTTAAATTATTTGCCTCTTTATATGAAGCCAGGGACTTCATACCAAGAAGAAATCATACCTAGTTACTTTTGTTTCAGGTAAGAAAGGGATTTTGTGATGAGATATTATCCCATGAGCATATATTAGCACTGGAAGCTATCTTTGTCTCGAAAATGGCTCTCAGTAAAAGATGGACAAATGGAATTTCCTACTGAGCTAGAAATCTGTCGATGAGATTACTATAGTGAACTCATACTGGCTAAATTTTACATGAAAATAAATAGCAGATATTAAAATCAGGCCTGGCATGGTGGCTCATGCCTCTAATCCCAGCAGTTTGGGAGGCCGAGGTGGGTGGATCACTTGAGGTCAGGAGTTCGAAACCAGCCTAGCCAACATGGCGAAACCCTCTCTCTTCTAAAAATACAAAACTTAGCTGCGCATAGTGGTGCATGCCTGTAATCTCAGCTACTCTAGAGGCTAAGGCAAGAGAATCTCCTGAACTCAATAGGCAGAGGTTGCAGTAAGCGGAATTTGCGCCGCTGCACTCCAGCCTGGGCAACAGAGTGAGACTCTGTCTCAAATAATAATAATGATAATAACAATAATTAATAAATAAATTGAAAATGATTTTTAAAGAGCCGCTCATGGTACTGCGATTATTGAAGGTGTTTTGTCATCTTCCTTATGGTTCTTCTGCAAACATATTCTCACATCCCTCTTACCCTCAGAGTCATACTCCCCAAAATATACAGGCTAATTTTAGCATTCATAAATTTAAGAAAATTTAGAATTTTTCTTTTCTTTTTTAAAATTATAATAAATTTTAGTTAAACTGAAAGAAAAGCTACATATCAGGTATAGCAACACTTCCTCCCAAATGACTGTCATAAAATTGAATTTCTCCAGCAGAGAATCACAGAAGTATTTTGCAGTGTTCCATGATTTCTGTACTGTGAGAGGCCATGAACTCTGAAATTTGGGGACGTTCATTATCCTGTCCCAGAAGACAGAAGCGTTTCCTCAGTACCTCTGACTGATCACTTGTGCTGGACTGAGCAGTAGTGCTCAGGCTAGCTGGGACGAGTTTGCTGAAATATGTTTGGAACAGGTTTCCTTATCATTTATTTTCCTTTACAGATTTGAGAGTAGCCGCTAACACATCAACAAAGCAAACCTGTATTCATTGGAAAGTAGCAGAGCTACCAAGGCCGCTCAGTACTTTTATCTTGCTGGCAGTTCTTTGTCATGTTTTCTTCTTTAGGCATTTGCAAACTGATTAATAATAGGGAAGTTACTGCCCAAAGAAGTTAACATGGCTAAAGACCTGTAGTTGACAAAATTCAGAAGAATATAGGTTACAAAGCATCCATAAGGCATAAATGCAAATTTTAATACTCATATGATATTAAAATCTTAATAAGATTATTTCAATTCTTTAGGAAATAGTGAAGGGAAAGCAGAAAACTAAATTACCCCATAAAATAAAGCATTATAGTGGACCACAGGAACTGAAGGTTGTAGCAGCAGTGCGTGAAAAATAAAACTCAGTTGGGCTCGGTGGCTCACACCTGTAATTCCAGCACTTTGGGAGGCTGAGGCAGGTGGATCACCAAAGGTCAGGAGTTCGAGACCAGCCTGACCAATATGGAGTAACCCGTCTCTGCTAAAAATAAAAAAAATTAGCCTGGCCTGGTGGCATGCGACTATAGTCCCAGCTACTCGGGACGCCGTAAAAGAAAAACTGCTTGAACCCGGGAGGCGGAGGTTGCAGTGAGCCGAGATTGTGCCACTGCACTCCAGCATGGATGACAGAGTGAGACTTCATCTAAAAATCAATCAATCAATCAATCAATCAATCAATCTCATTTAAACCCTATTTGATTACAAATTTGCATTCCATTGCCTAAACTCTGGGCTCATGTCACAGGCGCAGCTGTTACAGTTCTCTATAAATGAAAAACACGCTGGACTCTTTAGGTCGGTATGTAAATGTTCTGCCCTGTTGTCCTCATATACATGTTCTTATACTCTGATTATCTGGGGGACGATATATCTCTGTCTTTAATTAGGAAAATATAAGCACTATCAATATGGGCATAGCTAAGGATATACTAAACTGATTTATGAAAAATGTTTAAAAACATATTAGCCCTAAGATACTACTTTTACCTCTTGTTAAATCTAATGCAAATGGTATCCTGATTACATTAATAGAGGCATGTAAGTTTATGAAAATCAGCAAAACATCTAAATATTCAATATGTTTGACCTTCACTTAGCTCCACCTCTCCATGACCATATGAATTTTGCCACTTTAGCTCCCTACTTTCTTACAGGTAGCCATCAATTTTCCTGCTTCAATTGTTACTAAGGTTTATTCTGTATAGTTAATTCTTTGCAATCTCTTCATGCAGGCAGTGATAGATTCTTTCTTCATCATGATATGATTAACTTCTTTACATAATATTTAGCATTAAAACAAAAATCCTGTTTATTTTGAGAGGCTATTATAATGCAAGGGAGGTGTGTTAAAGAAAATGAGAAGTTTCTCAAGTTTCAAGAGCATGAGATTCTGGGCATAAAATTTGAGAGAAGAAAACAAATTGAGAGTGGTTTCTTTCTCTGTTAGAATTATATGCATCTCTACAATTCATTGGTTGCGAACATCTTATAAAACAAAGTTCTGTAAGTCAACAAATACATCTAATTTCATAATGCCTAGATTCTAAACACAATTTATGAAACTCAAAACATGATGATAGCTAAAGAGAGTTGAGAAGAAGAAAAGGTAAATATGAACTCTGACAAGAAATTATGGGAAAGGCTCCTTCAAAGAAAGGGGTCAGCAACATAGCCTTATGGCTAAACACCATAAAGTAAGGCTAAAGTAAGCCTTAGTGCTGATTTAATGTTCGTAGAAATATGCTAGGAAAGTGTAGGTAATATTATATTTACACATCCGTGCTAACTACCTATTTTTAACACTCAGGTCTAGCATAGAAAAAAAAAAAAATGAGGGTAAATCTTTGGCTCAGAATTCAGACAAAAATGAATTCATTTTTTTTTTATTAAGATCCACTCAATTATTTTTGCAATCTTTGAATATGAGAAGAAAGAGATTTATCAGATTCACAGCATAAAACTCATATAACTAAAAAATAGCTTTCTATTCATGTTTCAGGACTGGCAGACAGGTAAAGAATATGAGCTTGGCCTTGTTTAAAGAAACTTTGTATAAAGAAAACAAGGTTTGGGCCGGGCATGGTGACTCATGCCTGTAATCCCAGCACTTTGGGAGGCCGAGGCGGGTGGATCAAGAGGTCAAGGAGATCAAGACCATCCTGGCTAACACGGTGAAAACCCGTCTCTACTAAAAATACAAAAAATTAGCCAGACATGGTGGTGTGCACCTGTAGTCCCAGCTACTTGGGAGGCTGAGGCAGGAGAATGGCCTGAACCCAAGAGTCAGAGCTTGCACTGAGCTGAGATTGCGCCACTGCACTCCAGCCTGGGCAATAGAGCAAGACTGCATCTCAAAAAAAAAAAAAAAAAAAGAAGGTATGAATGATATGGTTTGGCTGTGTCCCCACCCAAATCTCATCTTGAATTGTAGTTCCCATGATCCCCACCTGTCATGAGAGGGAACAGGTAGGAGGCAATTGAATCATGGGGGCAGTTACTCCCATGTTGCTGTTCTCATGATAGTGAGTGAGCCTCACGAGAGCTGATGGTTTTATAAAGGGAGTTACCCTGCACATGCTGTCTTGCCTGCCACCACGTAATGTGCCTTTGCTCCTCCTTTGCCTCCACCATGATTGTGAGGCCTCCCCAGCCATGTAGAACTGAGTCCATTAAACCTCTTTCTCTTCATAAATTACGCAGTCTCAGGTATGTCTTTATTAGCAGAATGGGAATAGGCTAATACAATGACACTTTCTAAATGTTTTTTGAAATAAAGTCATAGAATCCAAGCATATGATTGATAATAAAATACAAGATAATTAATGTTTAATTTCCATTAAGTTTAAGAAGACATACTTGGGATATCTGCAAGTATCAAGGCACTGAGAGAGATAGCTATGAAAAGTGAAAATTTGTACAATACTTGCACTAGGCCTTATATAGAGGGAAATATATACATATATACACACACACATATACATGTGGGTGTGTTTGTGTGTGTATACATATATGCACATATATGCACATATATACATCTATAGACACATATATACATATATACATATACATATATATACACACACATATACATACACACACACACACATATATATATATATATAGAGAGAGAGAGAGATCTCATCCCAGTGCCTTGGGATGTCTGTGCATTTCAGAAATCTTTGTGTCTTGCAAAATCATGTGCTAAAAATCACAAGGTGTATGGAAACAATAAAGCTTAGGGACCAATTTCCCCCAAACAAATGCAACTTTGTCACCAAAGCAATAATAAAACAATTATTGACATGTCATAAAACAACTTAGTTCAGGGATGCCACTTCAGTGACATCAACTAGGTACAAAAACAATAAAATAGAAATGCTGGCTTGAGGGCCACTGAGATAATGCAAACACAAGTGAAGGTATGTGCTCCTTGGTAGAAGTACAACCTGCTGAGAGAGGCCTAAGTCCCAGGAGTATTGCTCTAGTATCAGAGTCCCGGGCTAGAGTTTGCTTTAAATTTTCTTAAAATATAAGTAAAAATGTTCTTACCTGTTCAACAGCAAAACTGAAAGCTTTTTTTCTTTTCTAACACAGTTATAATTCTACTTCTGCTACACCAGTCTCTCTTGCTTGGGTGAAATTGCTTATGAAACTACTTAGTTTCCTGTTATACCAATATCATCTCCCCTACTTACCAATCATGTATGAGCTCATTTGTGCTAGGGAAATATGTGTTATAGCACAACAGACTATAGGTATCTTAGGAGCTGTCTCTAATTTTTATGACAGTCATGAATTGCTTAAAGATGAGGATATATTCTGAGAAATGCATCACTGGGCAATTTCATCATTGTGTGAACACAAATTTAGATGGCATAGCCTACTATACACTTAAGCTATATGGCATAGCCCATTGCTTCTAGGCTAAAAACCTGTATGTTACTATACTGAATAGTGTAGGCAATTATAACACCATGGTATTTGTGTATCTAAGCATATCAAAACATAGAAAAGTGACAATAAAAATACAGTATTATAATCTTTGTTACCACCATCATATTTCTGGTTCTTCATTGACTAAGACCTCATTTTGTAACACATGACTGTACTTTATCAAGCTATTGATATTCATATCTATATATTCATATCTATATATTTCTATATTTTATTAATCCTAGTGTAGCCATTAAGAATTCCCTCATAGCATGTACTCCCTCTCTCTCACCATATACACATATACAAATACACATACAAATATATATATATTTTTATATATTTATATATCCCTCCATATAAGGCCTAAAACAATCATTATAAAAATTTTCATTTTCATAGTTCTCTCTCCCAGTGCCTTGTACCTGTTCAGAGTTAGAGGAAGATTACAATATAAATGCAGTAAAGAAAATGCCACCAGAGGGCTGGGAGGACAATCCTGAGTGTTTGGGGATGTGGAAGTCAAGGCAAGAATCTGTGGCAGAAGGGAGACCCAGCCTAGAGTCCATGGAAGGCAAAGGTTGTTGGAGACATATTCTTTGGATTTAAAAGTAATGAGTTTGTCGGGGACTTTAACAAGAATAGTTTCAGCAGAGTAGCAAGGCCAGAAGTCATATTTCAGAAGTCTGGGGACTCAACTAGAGGATACAAGTAGAGAAGGAGCTTGTAGATGACTCTTTCATGAAATTTGATTACAAAATAGAAGAGAGAATAAGGGGAACAGGGAGAGGAGGATGTAGATTTGGTTATTTGTTTTGTTACAAGGAATAAAAATGTTTAAATGCTGTTGTAGGTGGTGGCCATCTAGGACACAGGCTAGAAAGTGTGTATATTAGGGAGGGTGGTCACAGAGAAGGCTTGATGTGTTAGGCAAACGGAGATATAGAAGCAAGGTGGGAAAATTTTATGTGGTGTATTAGTTCATTTTCTCACTGCTATAATGAACTACCTGCAACTGGGTAGTTTATTAAGAAAAGAGATTTAATTGACTCACAGTTCCACATGGTTGGGGAGGACTTGGGAAACCTACAATCATCATGGAAGTTGAAGGGAAAGTAAGATGTGTCTTTCATGGTGGCAGGAGTGAGAGGGAGAGAGAGAGAGAGAAAGAGAGAGAAAGTGCATAGGGGAAACTGCCACTTTTAAACCATTAGATCTTGTGAGAACTCCCTCACTATCACAAGAGCAGCATGGGGGAAATAGCCCCCATTGTCCAAACACTTCCCATCAGATCTCTCCCTTGACATGTGGGGATTACAACTTGAGATGAGATTTGGGTGGGAACACAGAGCCAAACTATATCATTCTGCCCCTCCCAAATCTCATATCCTTTTCACATTTCAAAATTAATCATGTCTTCCTAACAGCCAAAGTCTTAACTCATGCCAGCATTAACTCAAAAGTCCAAGCCCAAAGTTGCATCTGAGACAAGGCAAGTCCATTTCACATATGAGCCTGTAAAATCAAAAGCAAGTTAGTTTCTTCCAAGATACAATGGGGATATAGGAATTTGGTAAATGTTCCCATTCCAAATGGGAGAAATTGGCCAAAATGAAGGGGCTGTCGGTCCCATACAAGTTCAAAACCCAGCAGAGCTGTCATTAAATCTTAAAGTTCCAACATCCCATTTAATTCCATGTCTCACATCCAGAGCATGCTGAAGCAAATGGTGGGTTCCCACAGTCTTAGGCAGCTCCACCCCTGTGGCTCTGCAGGGTATAGCCACTATGGCTGCTTTCATGGGCTGGCATTGAGTGCCTGTGATTTTTCCAGATGGACGCTGATGCAAACTGTTGGTGGATTCACCATTCTGGAGTCTTGAGGAGAGTGACCACTTCTCACGGCTCCACTAGGCAGTATCCTTGTGGGAAGTCTGTGTGGGGGCTTCAACCCCACATTTCCTTTCCATACTGCCCTGGCCCAGGTTCTCCATGTAGTCTTCACCTGTGCTAAAAATTTCTGCCTGGACATCCAGGCATTTCTCTACATCTTCTGACATCTGGGCAGAAGTTCCTAAAGCTCGGTTGTTGTCTTCTGCACATCTACAGGCCCACCACCACATGGAAGCCACCAAGGCTTGGGGCTTATACCCTCTGAAGCAATGAGCCGAACTGTACCTTTGCCCCTTTTAGCCATAACTGGAGCTTGAGCAATTGGGATGCAGGGTACCATATTCTGAGGCTGCACAGAGCAGCAAGGCCCTGGGCCTGGCCCACAAAACCATTTTTCCCTCCCAGGCCTCCAGGCCTGTAATGAGAGGGGCTGCCATGAAGATCTCTGAAATGCTCTGGAGACATTTTCACCATTGTCTTGGGGATTAACATTTGGCTCCTCATTACTTATGCAAATTTCTGCAGCCAGCTAAATTTCTCCCAAGAAAATGGGTTTTTATTTTCTACCTCATGGTCAGGCTGCAAATTTTCCAAACTTTTATGCTGTACTTCCCTTTTAAATAAAAGTTCCAGTTTTAGATAAGCTTTTTGTGAACATACATGACTGAACACTTTCAAGTTGCATCTTGAATGCTTTGCTACTTAGAAATTTCTTCTGCCAGATACCCTAAATCATCTATCTCAAGTTCAAAGTTCCACAGATTTCCAGAGCAGGGGAAAAATGCCTCTAGTCTCTTTGCTAAAGCATAGCAAGAGCAACCTTGCCCCAGTTCCCAATGAGTTACTCATCTACATCTGATACCACCTCAGCCTGGACTTGACTGTCCATATTACTATCAGTATTTTGGTCAAGACCATTCAACAAGTCTCTAGGAAGTTCCAAACTTTCCCTCATCTTCTCCTCTTTTTCTGAGCCTGTCAAACTGTCCCAATCTCTCCCCATTACCCAGTTCCTAAATCGCTTCCACATTTTTAGGCTATCTTCATAGCAGTACCCTGCTCTTGGTATCAGTTTTCTGCAATAGTTCATTTTCACACTGCTATAACAAATTAGAATAGAGGTTTAATTGACTCACAGTTCTGCATGGCTGGGGAGACCTCAGGAAACTTACAATTATGGTAGAAGGTGAACAGGAAGCAAGGCACATCTGTCTTACATGACAGCAGGAGAGAGAGTACATAGGGAAACTACTACTTTAAAACTATCAGATCTCATGTGCACTCTTAGGCTATCAGGAGAACAACATGCAAGAAACTGCCCCCATGATTCAACCACCTCCCACCAGGTTCCTCCCTTAACGCGTGGGGATTACTATTCGAGATGAGACTTGGTTGGGGATACAAAGCCAAATCATGTCATATGGTAATGGGAGAAAAGAGGAAATGATAGTTGCATATGAATAAGCATGTAGGTTCAGAAGAAGAAAGTTGAAGTCTTTGTCTAATATTTTCTATTTTCTTTGAAGTAGAAGATAAAAGAAGGTTATTAGAGGTTTAAAATAGCTTCTGTTAAGGATAAGAAATAGTTGAGACTGTAAAAGGGCTCATAGGACCACTGATGCAGAGAAGGGTCACTGACATGAGCAGTTGATCCCTTTCCCCGTCATCCTGGATCTGTTTGAGCTGACCCACATGTGACACACACACTTCAGGAAGATGGTTTAACAACCATGTGATTCAGCAGAGCAGTCCCTTATATTATTCTAGTGAGGCTTGTCCAATCCAGTTTAGTTTCTCACCGGAACTCATGAGGAAAATAATTATGTTAACCTCAGCATCTTCTCTCTGCATGCTTCACTGGGGTAAAATAGGAATAACACAGGCTCTGGTACAAGGCTGACCCAGATTGGCTTCTTGGCTTCTTTGTTTCCTAATGGCATAGCAAGGACTTCATTTTTTTGGATCTCATTTTATATATAAAGCAGAGTTAGGCACCTACCTTTTTGCAGTCCTTACAAGCATTCAGTGAGTCAATATACATAAAGGTTCTGGCACAGAGTAGATGCTCAGCAAAGGTAAAGTTCCTCACTCGTATAGTTAAATGCTGCTTCTAGAAGTTGTTAGCTTAAGAGAGGAGACGTTATTAGAGGAGATGTCAGTTTAAGAGAAGAGATAAGACAGTTGAGGTTTTAGAACTAAGTATCTGACAATGTTTAAAATGTTGCTTTGCTTTTCGTAATTAAATTGTCAAACAATACTCCCAGAAGAAGTTTGTTTTAAGTATTTAGGTAGCTCAAATTAATAATCACTGTGTGTTTGAGAAAGAAGAGACATTATAGGACTGCTGAACCCTAGTAGGTTGGTATTAAGGCTAGAAAAAAAAAGACAAACAAAACAGTCTGGGTGACATAAAGATGAATAATATGGGTTTTTTCTGTGTTTGTTTTGGTTTATTTCTTTTTAGATCTCAACAGAGTCATTCAGGTAAATTAGATAATTGCTTACAAGATAAAACTGCATAATCATTGACAAGAATTTCTTCAGAGTCAAATTTCAGAGATTTAGGTTTTTATTTATTAGGTATAATTTGGTGAACTTTCCAACCATAGGTACTCTTTTTGGTCCTCTACCAAGCAAATCAAACATCAAGTAGAAAGTATAAGGTAGACTTCAGGATATTTTTTTCATTTCACATTTTAGCACATACCACAGGACTTATTTCAATTGGTAGAACTATAGGTCAGGAGGTTAAATATTTAAAGCAGTTTTAGACAGGAATCATAGCAGCTTACACCCTGTATGTGTTTATACACATGTTTACGTATAAAAATTGTAGAGGGTTTTAATGGCTATTTTTACCATTTTGCTGGCAATTTATGTTTGTTCATGAACCCTTAGATAGAGGACTTCATGTTTTCTGTTTGTTCTTTTCTTGAATAAGAAATGCTCCAGAACAGCAATTGAAATAAAACTCAACCCCTCTGTCTCAATTACTCTAGTGGACTGCTTGGCTTTTGCCCTCCAAGAAATATTTTTAAATTACCAGAGGAATCAACATACAAATAGAAACAAGGGTTCAACTGTAAAAGAAAGGCTATAAAGTGAAGATTGGCCTTGTAGACGTTGTAAAGGCTGCAGCACTTTCCCTGAACAAAGGGATAGTTGACCTTATCTTGATGGTGTGTTGCTCCCAGCTGAAGAAGTATTTCGTTTTTTGCTACAGCCTAACCCTGGGTCTATGGTGCCATTTGCCCAAAGGACAGTGCTTCCAAGATGGAACAGGGACAAAGAGTCTGTATTATCCTGTGAAATCATAATATTGTAAAATGCTTTGGAGAGGTCGATCCTGTAAAACCTCCTCAAACTCAGAGAAGATTAACTCTTCAGATTAAAGATACGTAGTTTGTTCTTTCATGTTTACCAGCATGTTTTCCAAGAGACTGACCATACCTGAGTTTTTAATCACAGAGTTTATATCCATGATAATAAGGGTGTATAACCTAATCTTGCTTCAAAGACATTTATAAGATATAAGATTTCTCATACAGAAATTACTATATTTTACAGACGAATGATTTGGAGTACATGAATTGGATCTTATGAACTAATGGATGTTAAAACTTCAGATTGCAGATCTAGTTCTGAACTTGCAATTTATGATGAAAATACCATGGGAGATATACACATTTTAGAGAAATAAAGAAAATAAATAAAAGTGTAGAGACAGGAGTAAGACTTTGAACCCTTAATGGCAGCTTAAAAAGACTCAGAAATGCTATTAGAGGCTGCTGTTTAATACTTCACACTGACCAAGAGCTAGCAATGGTATAAAAGCCTTAAATTATAACTCAAATGGGTAAATGCGAGTCACTCTGAATCACAGAACAATGGATGGTCTAATTCAGAATTTATATCTTTTCCCTGATGTCAGTAAAAAGCTCCAGTGATCAAAACGGTGGCAAATTAGATTTCAAGGCTCTTTAAATGGTTTTAGATGTTGAGGTCACACTTCTTTATTATCTCTAATTGCACTTGAAAGTGTATTGCTTTCTTTTCCTTAACACTTGTGTCAATTTATTTTTCTCATATAGGTGAATACCTCTTAGGATGTAGTTAGAACAGGTCAGATGAGAAGTGGTGGGGCATGAATTAAAGAAGTAGCGTGAAAGTTGAGAGAAGTAACTGATTAAAGTTACTTCTTTTTCAATGATATGTATGCAATTAATTCAGTATGAGAGGCAAAGGAGGGGCAAAAGGAAAAGGAAACTTGTAGTCTTTTTTCTTCAGATGATTGGTTAAATGAAAATGTTTTTCTCTGATACTGGGTGTATAACACAAGAAGGAGGTTTGGAGGAAAAATACATACTTCATTTTGTAATGTTGAATATAAATTGCTCACTTGGTGGGATGTCAAATAGGCTGTCACATACATAGATTTGGAGCTTAGGTGGAAATAATGACTTGGCTGTCATGAGTGAAAAGGTGGTGGTTGCAGTCATAACAATAAATCAGATTGCTCAGGGAAAATAAGTAGCACAAGAGAAGGGCAAAGATAAAACTCCAAGGAATAGTGAAAATTAAAGGGCGAGAGAGGAAATGAAGCCTAGCAGGAAACACAATGAGCAATGGTCAAATTAAGTTAAAAAATTGGTGCATTTTAGGAAAACCAAAGTAGGTCAAGAAAGGAATAGTCACTAGTAAACAAAGCCCCAGAATGAAAAAAGCCCCATTGGATTTTTTGCAATTAGGAAAGTATTGGTGACTTTATAAAGAAGAGTTTTTAATGGAGTGATATTAAATTTGAAACCTGATTATGAGGTAAGTAAATGGAGACCTAGACTGATCTTTTTGGAGGTTTGACATAGAAACAGGCTTCAAGGTAGAGGGGAAGTAAAAGGCCCCAGGATCATTTTTTTTAAGTGTAAGAGAGCTAAATTAAGTTATATTAGAAGGGAACACCTGTAAAAAGGGAAAAGATGAAGAAGAAGACAAAGAAAAGTAAATGATACAGGCAAAATTTTGGAGCAGACCAGACAACATAAGATCTGTCATAAAGATGAAAGAATTAGATTTGGACAGAGGAGAGCTATCTTTCTCTAAGAAGTAAAAAAAAAAAAAAAAAAAAAGTGTATATTTTCTAAAGCAAATATGTAATTCAATTTCTTTTATGTTAGTGAATAGCATCATAACTGATGCACTTTTAAACTCAGAAAATCTAATAAACACATAATAGGTGAGGGTAAATAAATTCAGTCAGTCTAATTAAAAAAAAAAAATCCATCTCGCAGGTGAGAAGCAGGATGCACAAGACTTGACACATAAATGTAATTAACTTATCTAAATAGAAGGGAGGTCAGGGTGGAATAGAATCAGAGAGGGGGGTATTTATCCAGCTGTATCCAGGGGAGTTGTATCGATAAAATGTCTAATTATTGTTAATTCCATGCAACAGCCATAGAACCACAGTAGAAAGGAAAGTATCAGGTGAGGAGCTGAATGACAATAGCCACTGAGTCATTCAGCTAATTCCTCCTCCTCTGATTCCATGTTCACAACATAACATCCTCCATGTAACTTGGCTTACTACAATAGCCTCCCTGCAAATGGTTTTCCAGTGACCATGATCATTCCTTTCCCTGGACAATTCTAATTCTATTTTCTTTCATATCTGGCTGGTAAGATCTGATTTCTGAAAGACCAATCACCACTGGCTGCAATATTGGGATGGTTCTGCACTTTAAAGCTGGGCATAACTGAGCCTTGATGGAAATAATTTGATCTAGGTTATGTCATCCTGTAGCTGCTCTGCTCCCCTAAATGACATCTCTATTATCATCTTTAATCTCAGACAACAGCTTTGTGGACCCAGATGTTTATGAAATTATATGAATAATACAGAGTTTACACATTTCTTGAAAACCCCATGCCTTAGACTTTTCCTAGTTTTTCCGAATGTCTGAGCACACAGGCGTATGCTGCTTTTAGTGGCTACAGTGTGCTCCATAGCTAGATCCTAATTGTGTATTGCTAATATTCAGTATTTAAAATGCCTTTCATACTCTCTTATCCTAATTTTTTTTTATTGTAAGGGTAAAAAACTGAAAAAAAATTTTTATTTATCTTTTAAAAGCAAGGGGAAAACCAAAGATTCAGTCACAACTACAGACCTTCTATTTCATAGAAATTTAATTTATTTGATAATATGAAAGCTTAGCTTTTACAGTTCAATTACAAGTGTGGTTGAAATCCAAGTATAAAAATTATATTTTACAAACCTGGAAATACTAGAATGGTAAATTAAGTTCAGAGTAAGAATTGAAGTGCCAGCAAGAAAAGATCAAATGTTTTGTGATTTTAAGAAAGGAAATGGGAATTTAACTTTTAAACAATAGCTCATAATTCTGAGTGGGAAATTGATATGAATCTAGAATTTTTTTGTCCTCTAAGCTTCCTTTTTGTGTTTTGTTTTCCCCTTTCAGATGCTGGTTAAATTTCTTATCCATTCATTCTATCTTTATTTTGGAATTCATCACAGCCTATGACAATCACTTGAAGGATGACTGTATTTTATATATTTGGATGGGAATACAACCACAGCCCACCCATTTGGGCGATTCTCAATTTAGAGACATATGGTATTAAGTGAAGCATTTGTGGGGAAAAATAGGAAATTTGTGTAACTGTCAAAGTTCACAGAACTCAAAGCCAACCAGCGGATTATATCTCATGGCTCTTTCTTCACACAGTAGCTCTGACAAACAACAAGGGCT
This sequence comes from Theropithecus gelada, assembly GCF_003255815.1. NCBI lineage: Eukaryota > Metazoa > Chordata > Mammalia > Primates > Cercopithecidae > Theropithecus > Theropithecus gelada. Next base: position 121,966,958 of record NC_037672.1, read on the forward strand.
GGTGGTGAGGGCATCCCAGTCAGTATATGTAGGGTCAAACTTTACATATATCTGATGCATATAGATACATGCAAACACAGACATACATAGAGGAAACAGAAGCTTATTATTCTACAGTCATGATCTGTCAACTGTTAAAAAGAAGCCAAAGAAAGCGTCATTGAAAGAATAAAACATCAATTTAGCTCCTCTTTGCAAGCACTTATTTTTAGTTCCTGACAAAGAGGTGATGCTTAAAGTTTATATCATGTTTTCCTGGAAGTTTTTTATATCCTGCCTTTCTGGAAGTTGAGGAGTAAAGAGACAAAACTAAGGGAGATTTAACAGGGCAAAATTTTACGAAGCCTACAGAAGAGTTTGATGTTTATTTAATAATAGGGAAATTACATGTTCCTAATTGAAAATGTATTAAGTCTAAATTATTTTAAGAAAGACATAAGACTTAACTACTCTTTGTATGCCCAGGTCATATCCATGAGAAGAAGTCACAAAGTATTTGTTAATAATAATAACATTAATATCAATACCTGTCCCCATGCCACAGTTCTAAGGTACATGAAATATGTTAGAATTGGAAAAAAGAGAGGGACTCAGTGCCAGAGCTCCAGCTCAGCTTTGGAAAGGCTATACTATGGGTAGAAGAGAGAGTCTGGATTCACAAAAACAAGTGTTCTGCCAGCCCCCGCCCTAGCCTGCAGCCCAAACTCAGTGTGTGTGTTTTTGTTGTTTTCTTACTTGCTTTTATCTGCCCTTTTATTTAAGTGATTTTCGTTGGGCTAGGTAAGTTAATGAAAACTACCCAAGAATAGGCATTATTCTTATGCTCAAAACTGTTTTGAATTTCCTTCATTTTTAATGTCTTTATGGTATTTAAGAGGGAGATGATGAGAAGGCATATCAGGCCCTGCTTGACTTCTGTCATCCTAATGCTGGAGGTTTTACAATTTCAGAATTCTCAATCTACTACATGCAGAGCATCCCCAGGATAGGGGAAGGGAATGAGACCAGGTAGATAACTGACATGAGAAATTATATGAAATGAAAAGGATCATTACTCCAAGGATAGACAGTTCAGGATAAAAGCAAGCCTTTTCCCTAATAAGCCCTAATTGTCAGTAAAACACTTGCCTTGAGAAATGCTTACTTACTTATGCAAAATAATTTGCTGTAGTAATAATTGGCTTCTGTTTTATGCTCATTATTTGGAGTTTGCAGCAGAGGATTCTCAACTTAAACATTAATTTAACATTCAGAACTGTGCTTTATCTTTGTTTTAGCCATCCAACTTTTCTTATTACTGTATTTTGAGATTACTGTCAAGGGTTCTGTTTTTCTATTATTCAGTTTATAATAGTCCTATAAAAATTTAGTCATTATTTTACATAATAAAAACTCAATTCATAATCTTATTTCATGCACTAATGTTTTAAGTAAAGTAGGCAAGCATGATCTTCATGCTTTTAATAATTTCATTCAACTATTTTCAAAGGATGTTAGTAGGAAGTTTTCATTTTAAAATTTGTTACCTGGGTCCATTGCATAATGCTGAGGTTTGAAATGTGATTGATCCCATTGTCCAGGTACTGAGTATAGTACCCAATAGTTACTGTTTCAAGGCTTTCTCCCTCCCTCTTCTCTCTAGTAGTCCCCACTGTCTATGGTTGCCATCTTTATGTACATGAATACCCATTGTTTAACTCCCACTTATGAATGAGAACATGTGATATTTCATTTTCTATTCCTGAGTTAATATGCTTAGGGTAATGGATTCCAGCTGCAACCATATTGCCGCAAAGAACATTATTTCATTCTGTTTTTTATGGGTGTATATGTACCACATTTTCTTTATCCAATCTACCATTTATGGACACCTAGGTTGATTCCATGTCTTTCCTATTGTGAATAGTGCTGTGATTAACATACAAGTGTATCTGTCTTTTTAGTAGAAAGATTTATTTTAGATATATACCCAGTAATGGGATTGCTGGGTCAAATGGTAGTTCTGCTTTAAGTTCTTTGAGAAATCTCCAAACTGTTTTCTACAGTGGCTGAACTAATTTACATTCCCACCAACACTGTAAAAGTGTGCCCTTTTCTCCGCAGCCTCACCAGGGTCAGATGATTTTGACTTTTTAATAATACTTATTCTGACTGGTATGTGATGGCATCTCATGGTGGTTTTGATTTGCATTTCTCTGATGATTAGTAATGTGGAGCTCTTAAAATACATTTATTGGCTGCTTGTATGTCTTCTTTAGAGAAGTGACTGTTCATGTCTTTTCCCCACTTTCTAATGAAGTTATTTGTTTTATACTTGTTGAATTAAATTCCATATAAATTCTGGATATTAGACCTTTCTCAAATGCATAGTATGTGAATATTTTGTTCCATTCTGTAGGTTGTTTACTCTGTTGATAGTTTCTTCCACTGTGCAGAAGCTCTTTAGTTTCGTTAGGTCCTACTTGCAATTTTTGTTCTTGTTGCAATTGCTTTTGAAGACTTAGACATAAATTATTTCCTAAAGCCTATGTTAAGATTGTTGTTTTCTATGTCTTCTAGGATTTTAATAGTTTGTGGTCTTACATTTAAGTCTTTAATCCACCTTGAGTTAATTTGTGTATATATAGAAAGGTAGGGGTCCAGTTTCATTCCTAAGCATATGGCTAGCCCCCAATCTCATAAGCATTTATTAAACAAATTTCTTTCCCCACTGCTTATTTGTGTTAACTTTGTCAAACATGAGATGGCTGTAGGTGTGTGCTTTTGTTTCTGGGTTCCATGTGGAACTGTAAGTCTAATTAATCATCTTTCTTTTGTAAATTGCCCAGTCTCAGGTATGTTTTTATCAGCAGTGTGAAAATAGACCAATACACTGTGTTTCTGCTAGAATGCAGGCATGCTTTGGAAAGTCTGAAGGATTGGTGGGGCAGCTCACCTAGGATCCATGGGACAAAAGCCTGTCAGAAGGGAAAGAGAGAGTCAAACAGTCAAAGGTGTTTGGAGACAATGGGTCAGTGTCCATAGAAAAGGGTGGTTCTGAAAACAGCATGGTATCTTCTATTCAGATCATCCTCTGGTCTACTCTTTACAGATTCATGCTTCAGTGATAGTATAAGCAAGTGGTTACAAAAATGTATGATAAATGGGGCATGAAGAGTATGAAGTGTCTTCTGCCAGAGGCACAGGTACCAGAATTGCAATGGGAGAGACATCTTCAGCAGAAAGTCAGTACCTTCACATTGGCCCCCATGGCTTCCTTCGGACATGAGCAAGGATTAACAGAGGTGATAAAATTAACTTTTTTTTTTTTTTTTGGTCAAATGACTATGATAATCAACTTCAAAATAGCTCCCCATTTTCCTCATCTACTGGTATTCATTCTCAGTTTAGTTTCCTCTTAGGCATATATGTATGGCTTCTTTTTAGGAGGAGCAATATAAGAAATCATCACAGCAATCTAAGAGGTAAAAAGGAACTGTAGGGACCAAGTGGAAGTGAAAAAGTTTGGTTTGTAGCTCACAACAGAAACACCTACATGGTCTTTGGAAATACTTTGGAATAATTTGGGATGAAGAATACCGTAATACTTAGAAAGTACTTGAAGACAGGGCCAAACATTATATAGTTATGCTATTTTTACCCTATTATATTTTTCCTGATTGATATAGCTTGGGAAAGAGGATTTATTTATTTTAATTTGATGTCCATTTTAATGTAGCTTCCTATTCATATGTTCAAATAAGGTGTTAGATATGTAATAAAAATATTTTCTGTATTGTGGAACTATCTACAAATAACTTTAAGAGTCTAGAAATACAGCAAATTATTTAAAAATAATAGACTTCTCAGATACATACCAAAAATTGAATCATAGAAGCCTGTTGTACAAAAATCTCTGTCCAAACTTACACTGGGATAAATACATTACTTTTTGAAATTGACTATTTTGTTAAATGACTATGATAATCGGCTTCAAAATAGCTCTCTATTTTCCTCATCTACTGGTATTCATGCCCAGTGTAGTCTCCCCTTTTTGTTGGGCTGGACCTAGTTAGTGACTACCTTTTTTTTTTTTTTTTTGAAGATAGAGTCTCGCTCTGTTGCCCAGGCTGGATTGCAGTGGTGCGATCTTGGCCCACTGCAAGCTCTGCCTCCCGGGTTAACGCCATTCTCCTGCCTCAGCCTCCCGAGTAGTTGAGACTACAGGCGCCCGTCACCACGCCTGGCTAATTTTTTGTATTTTTAGTAGAGATGGAGTTTAACCATATTAGCCAGGAATGTCTCGATATCCTGACCTCGTGATCTGCCCACCTTGGCCTCCCAAAGTGCTGGGATTACAGGCGTGAGCCACCGCACCTGGCCGTGACTCCTTTGTTTTTACACTTCCTACATATATTATATTCTGTTAACTATCAACATTTTTCAATTTGTCACAGATTGAATAGAATCTAATTCCATAGTGAATTGATGCTGTTCTTTGTAACCTGGTAATTAGTATGAAAGACAAATTTATGGACTATGTAAATCTGTTTTACGGAATACCCACAGCACATTTGATGTTTATAGAACAACTACATTCAATCTTGACCTTGACCATATATTTATGGTTTAAGAAACCAAGAACAAACATGTCATCCACATCTTATCATAGTTATGTGACAACAGGAAGTTTGAAAGCGTTATAGGGGAAAGAATAAACCCTAATTTGTTTTAGAGACAAGAATACACTGTTTTGACCCTTAAATAATTGAAATGAATTTACTGGAGGATGTAAAGGTTTACATGGAGTTGTAGATCAAAGAGTCTTTGTCTGGTGAGTCTTTGTAAAAGGAAATAAAATTCTAAAAATTTGCATTTCTTTTTCTCAAAACCTTTTCAGACAGAAATCTGACAAGGTGCCTTTATTTATCTCTCTGAGCCTGACCTTGGCTTTGTCTGCATCTTTCAGTTTATCAAAATGTCCACAAGATCAGCATGCTATACTTATACAGTCAGTTCAAAAGGATGGAGGATTTTTCTAACTAGGGTTTTAAATATATATATTTTTCCAACAGAGAGAAACACATTTTGTAAACTCCTTGAAGTTAGAGATTTATATTTGTTTCCTTCTTTATTCTCAGCACTAGAAGTGTGCTGTCATGTAGTAGGACCTCATTAGTATCGTTCAAGTCTTATTCCAACCCAAGGGTGTCAGGAAACATATGAAAGACATTTTAAATATCTATATATACAACCAGAGTATGATCCCTATTATGCATATCCTTGCTTGCTTTTATGATACTGTGTTATAAGCATGCCCTTTCTGGATCATGATTAGGCAAGAAGGCCCGCCATAATCCCTTTTACTGCCTGGGCAACATAAATCGAAAACTTCCTTTCATCCTGTTTTGCTTTGTTTATGCTTTATAGTTCTTCCTACTTTCCTGTCTTCTGCCCTTCATATGACTCATCCCATGACTTTTCATTCCATAAAATTATAAAAGCTAGAATAATACTTGGGATAGGACTGACATTAACATCAAATCCTTAGTTAAAAAAAAAAGAAAGAAAGAAAGAAAAGGAAAAGAAAAATTAAAAAAAAAAAAAAAACAAAAAAAACAAAAACAAACAAAAAAAAAAACCAGGCTGGAAAGGAGGCTGTGTAGCTGGGCAGTACAAAATTGACCGGACCAAGGCCCAGGGGAAGCATAGGGAATGAGGGACAGAGAGCAGATGATAATGTTGCTTCTCCTGATAGCCTGCTCAGCTATAAGAATCCCCTATGGGGTTTTGCCATTACTTTCATCCAAAGAGGAAAAGGGGAGTGATATTTGAGAACGTGATAAAGTTAGTTCTGTCAACAAGTTTGGTGTATTGACACTGATTTCCTCTGGCTTGTTCTACACATTAAAAATAGATTGTGCTGCTTTGGCACTCCATCTGCCTTTCTTCACAAACTCTTAAATCTTTGAAAAGAAAAACATGAGAACAGTGTACTGTTGATTTACTATCCATAGCTAATGTGCGATTTATTTTTAGCAACCAGCTAGACATTTAGTTAAGTGCTTCATATTGAAGAAGACTTGTAGTATAGGCTTAAAAGTTGTGATGATTTCAAAATCATGAATTTGTCTGCAAAAACACGAACTTGGGGTGTGTCTATATGTGTATGTGTGTATGAGTGTGTATATATGTACATATATATGTAAAATATGAGGCATGAGGCTTATTTGCATTTCTTAACTAAAGCCTATTGGTAGCACAAGACCAAAATGTAGCCTAATAAAAGATTAGATTTTTATTTCAGGGTAAGCAGCACCATGTGTCAAAATCACCCTGGAGGGAAGGAGGCAGTATGAGAAAAGGCTTTGTAGACATATTTAAATAAAGCAGGTCTCTACCTCATTGGAATTCCTGACTTATTAACTCAGTGGGTTCAAGAGTTCATAAGAAAATAAAATCCTCACATAATATTTAATATGCTTTATGAAATCAGAAGTGACTTACAGAGATATTAGAGACAACAAAAGTCATTTAATCTTCTATCAGTTCACCTAAAGGCATTGTATTCAGCCCTCAGTTTTTTGTCCCATTTTATCAGAGTTTACAACAATTATGTAATATAAAATCAGGTTTTGTATATCAGACAAACTCTGAATGGAGTAAGATATAAAATGTACATGGTTAATAGTCTGGATTTTCCTGAGGTTTTAAAATTGGAATATTTAATTAAAAACTCAACTATTTTAATCATAAAAGATTATTGGCATGAAATTGAACTTGAAAATGAAATGTAATTATATAATCACCTATTTATTTTGTCGCTGTTTCATTATAAAAAGATTTGACTCATAAAAATAAATTTTATGTGAAAAATTAAGCGGGAAATTTCCAAGCAGCTTATCAATCAAACTTTATTAAATACCATTTAATAAAGGTGCCAGAAACTTTCACACCCATTACCTCATTTAGTCCATTCCACACATTGTCAGGCTTATTTTTAGTATTTAGAAGACACTAAAGCTCATGTACATAAATTCCCTTACTTGTCCATTATCAAAAAATTAGTACGTGGCAGAGTTTGGGGTCATACCAGGATCTCTTTCCCAGTACTTCATCATTACTTTCTATCTTAGAATCATGATCAAAGTTATAGCCTTCAGCCTATCAAAAGACTAGACGCAAGACAAAATTTCCGGGTAAGTAAAGTAGAAAAACAGCTTCAACCCATTGCCAAAATACAACAAATCTGAGGTAGGACAAGATATTGTCACCTTCCTTAACGATGGATTTCACTATATCGTGAATTGCATTCTGAGAACTCAATCACTATCAGAAATTAGTATTTTATAAAAAATATCATTATAGGCTAAGCATATGGAGTTGAAAATTTCTTACAAAATAATTCTCTTGGGTCAGGTGCAGTGGCTCAGGCCTATAATCTCAGCACTTTGGGAGGCCGAGGTGGGCGGATCAGGAGGTCAGGAGATCAAGATCATCCTGGCTAACACGGTGAAACCCCATCTCTACTAAAAATACAAAAAATTAGCCGGATGTGGTGGTGGGCACCTGTAGTCCCAGCTACTCAGGAGGCTGAGGCAGGAGAATGGCGTGAACCTGGGAGGCAGAGCTTGCAATGAGCCGAGATCGCACCACTGCACTACAGCCTGGGCGACAGAGCGAGACTCCATCTCTAAATAAATAAATAAATAAATTCCTTAACTAAGGCAAAAATCTGATTTAAGCAATATATGACCTGAGAATTAGCCAACATTTTTCCTAATTTGAGATATCAGTAGAAAATCTAAATAATTCATATACAGGACAATTGTATAACATTATAAATATTTTGATTTTGATTATTCTAAAATAAAGTATAAGTGCAAATTGCTACTTATTCGAGAAAAACCTGAAGGTACGAGTATTTCTGGAAACAGTATCAGAACTGTACAGATAAGATTCACAACTACAGAGCAAAACTGTTGTTAATAACTTGTCACTATAAAGCACTGTCCCTGTAGCATTGCAAACCTTTTTCTTCTTTTTCCCAAGTTTCTAATGCTACCTGAGTGCAGTCACTTTTAGCAGAGAACAAGTCCCATCTTATGGAGAAATCAAGATGATTAAGGCAGTGTTCCTTTATCCAGATGCTGCTCTAGCAGAGCTACTGTGGCTTTCAGACAGACTTTCACCTTTCCTAACATCACAGAGGAACATTTACCTTTAATATTTTAAGGTCAAATTCTCTATTTGTGTTTGTAATTTCTATTTCCTCTCTCACCATTAGGATCTTGCTTTATCATTTATATTCTCTCTATATCATCTACTTTTTATGTTTATTCTTTTCAGAAAAAAGGTAGGGAGTTCAAATAATCTTATAGGCCACATGTGGATATCCACTCTCCATATGTAAATACACTTTGATTCTCATCTCCCTCTTAACAGTACCTATTCAGCTTCTATAGGCTCCATTTTGTTCACTCTACCATTAAATTATGATGTTCCCAGGGCATCATCCTCAATCATCTTTTATTTTCATTCTACATCTGTAATTCATCAAACTCAGCATTTTAAGTTCTGCTATATATAAATCCAAATCTGTTTTCAGCCTGGACTGTTCTACGTTTCTACTGCTTCCTGTACCTATATAATTATCTGCCCAAGAGATATTGCCAACTGTATATATCAAAGCCCCCCTCAAATCAGATGTCAAAAGTTTTGTTAACCAGATTTCCACTCATTTATGCATCTTCTTTACTCTAAACAGCATCGCTACCAGATTTGAAGTAAAACACCTGAGAACTGTTTTACTCCCATCCCTTTCCTACCATATCCTACTAGCTCCTGCAACATCTACCCCTTAGTAGATTTCATTTCCTCCCCTCTCATTCCTGCCTTACCATAGGCTTCATGCTTTTACATTTGTGTCACTGTACTATCCCCTTAACTGGTCTCGCTTCCTTGAGTTTGACTGGCTTCCAATTTGTCACTCAGTGCTATTAATGGAACCTCCCACTATGATCACTTAGGTCTCCAATATCAGATAAGTATCTAGACACTCATATTTTACTCTGTTTATCCAGTGATCCTTTATTCTGAAAATGACTCTAAATATTATAGATTTACCAAAAGCAAATTTCATGTGAATAATTAAAACAAAAAATATTTTTATAGGAATCAACATGAAACAATTTTGTGCCAAGATTAGCAAGATAAATATATTTTAACAAAAGACAAATTTATTGATCTTCCTTTTGCTATAACTTCTTTTGAAGTTGGCAGGTTATTTTTTAGTAACTATTAGTCTCTAGAAGATACTGAAGCAAGGTAACAATAGTTTTGTGAGAGCATTTTCTACTTTGACAGTGGAAACCAACCTTTTATGTTGCGATCAATCAACTTTTCTGTTGGGAATATGGCATCCCTGGAAAGGGACCTTTGAAAAAAATTGTAATTAAGTTTTTTTCCAAACAGAATGCAGTGAATTCTGCTCTAACATGACATATACATTCTTATAAATCAATGCATTGTGTAAAAATCCTGCAATAAAACCACAGGATTTATAGGGAAAATGAAGTGAAGGGCATAACATTCAAATACTTTGTCAATGACTCCTAAGAGAAGATGGAAACTGAACAAAAATGGAAGCATAATTTTACCCATGTCAAATCATTAAGAAATACATGAATACAACAGTAAACATAAAAGCTTACCTTGAAAGAAATCCTGAAGTTTTCTTGTGGAAGCGGCCATCAGAAGTATTACAAATGCTGAGTAAAATCAGTTCATGGTGGTTCATAATCAGACACCATATACTGAGGAAGCTAGAGATGTTTGAGGTGTGTGCATGCATCATTTTGCACATTTAACATAGGCCAGTCCTATTGGTCACAGTTTTTTTGCATTCACCTAGTGTTTCTTATGGATGAATATGTGCATAAAAATTGTAAAATTCACATTATGGACAAGTAATCCCTTCAGAGGTTTTTTTTTTTTTTTTTTTTTTTTTTTTTTTAAATCACTTATTTGTTTACATTAAAAGAGGAACCTCTTTGCTACTTCTGTTTACATCTCTGGAGCTCAGTGACATGGGGCTCCATTTGCAGAATCTGAAGTGGCCAGGTTTCTTCTATCAAAGCAAGATAAAAATCATCCAAGTTAACTAAAAAAAAAATTGCAGGATCACATTGACCTGGTTAACATGATTTCTCTTTACAAAGAAGAAATAAACAGTACTGTAGGGCTCTGCTTAATTTTCAGCATTCATTCTGTATATTATTGAGAAACTCCTCAAGAATCACTTCTATACTCTAATTTCATTTTGAATTTGGTTGACTCTATGTTAATATTTTGTTCCTACTCATAGTTAACAGAAATGGCAGCCTTTCTGCATTGTAATGCAAAATATTTCTTCAATATTAATGATCTTTGGATCTATGATAGTAAAAGAAAAATAAAACAACACTGGCTCAAAGCAAGGCATTAATTTTTTGCTTAATGCAAATTATTTTTGTGCTCTCTCTCAAGAATGAGTCACAGAATTCTTCAGAATAACATAATATTACATTCAAATAGTGGAACTAGTTTTACTAATATTCATTGTTATATCCTCTTTGTTAGCACTGCAAACGAATACTCTAATGAAAACAAAAACAATTTAAGGTTTACAAATAAAGGTGGCATAGAGAATAAAAAGAATGCTCTTTGCATTTTTCATGTTTGGTGATGAGAACCTAGACTTTTCTATAAATCACAATTAAGTGTGGCTAAGTTGTTGCAAACATAAAAATATCTTAAAGACAAATAAAGTTTTAATAATGACACTTTGAACTGGAAACCTGAATATTATATTAATGGTCATGATCATTAACAAAATCTTTACTTGGTTAACAAATATCTAGAGATAATTACCGCTTCAATAGTGATATGTTTTGGCTGTGTCCTCACCTAAATCTCATCTTCAGTTCCCACACCTTGCGGGAGGGATTCAGTGGGAGGTAATTGAATCATGGGGGCAGATCTTTCCCATGCTTTCCTTGTGATAGTGAATAAGTCTCACAAGATCCGATGGTTTTAAAAAAAGGAGTTCCCCTGCATGAGCTCTCTCTCTTTACCTGTTTCCATCAACATAAGACATGACTTGCTCCTCCTTCTCCTTGCCTTTTGCCATGATTGTGAGGCCTCCCCAGCCATGTGGAACTGTAAGTCCATCAAACGGCTTTCTTTTGTAAATTGCCTAGTCTTGGGTATATCTTTATCAACAGCGTGAAAATGGACTAACACAGATGGCAAAAATGGATTACTCATTCTTAAAGAATAATCAAGATATTAGTTAGAAAAAAATAAAACTATTTGAATATTCTTCAAAAAAAATTTTTTTTTTGTAATTTCTGACCTTGCTTATGGTGTTGTATAAAGACTTATGACTTGGTGCCCATTTCCTTGGCAGCAGACTTCTTAAAAACAAACGTGCGCGGGTATTACTAATGAGTCTACGTGTTTGTGTTTCTGCATTTCTATGCATGGAAAGGCATAGAAGAAAGATTATATGATAGATTCCTTGTTAGATTTATTCCTATGATAGATTCATTGATCTTGGTTCAGACCCTATCAACAGTAATTTTAGGCAAGCTAAATGCTTGTTTTAAGTAGAGATATTAAGGTATTCTAGTGCAAGGAAGAACATAAACTCTGGAGTCACTGAATAGCTCTGATACCATGGGTAAGTTATTTAGTCCCTGTGTATCTCATTTATCTCATGTTAAAATGGGAATAATTGTGGTACCTACCTCACATGGTTTCTGCAAGAATTAAATGAGGCAAGGGATGTACTTACAAGAGTGTCTGTCATTTATTAAACTCCACGTGATGATGCTAATGGTGCAACTGATGAAGCAGATCAGACACCTCTCTATATTGACTCTGTCTTGATCTCTGGTACCACATTTTTTTTTTAACATGAATGTATTATTCAGTTTCATTTTGTCTAATTATCACTTCAATTTTAAACAAGTTGCAGTGGAATGTTGTAAAACAACAGATCTATACCAATGTTGACACTGCTGGGAAATTATTTTATAACGAACACATCATGTAGATCCAAGTATACAGATTCTGTTGTATTAAACTAAAGAGCAAATAGTTTTACTATTATTAGCATTTTGATTTATCTTTAAGACTAAGCAATTTTCATTTGCTAGCTTCAGACTGGAGTTATAAAACACCTACAGTCAAAAATCTGTTAATTTACTCTATCTTTTATCCAAATACCCCAAGTAGGCTTTGCCTGACCTGGGACAGAAGTGTAAAACACTAATCCTCTATTTATTATCCTGTTATCAAATGCTTAGGTTGCATATCCATAAACATAGGAAATTTTCATATTCTTGTAATAATGAATATAATGTTTTTCTAATAGCTCAAACAACTTCCAATGTCAATTTTGAAGTGATTCAATAACCTTAAAAGGCTGAGTTAAGGCAAGCAGGTGCTATGGGAAAATAAAAGTAAAACGAGGGGAAAGGGATGAGGCAAGAGGAATATAGGTGAACCCAAGGCAAACATGAGAGTGTGAGTTAGAGAGTCCCACAGAGGACATTTGTCAGTGATAGGGTTAGTAACATGTAGAGCCTAAAAAGGGAGAGAAAGAAAAAACAAAACTTCTTTGTGACACATTTTATTATTATTTTTTTGGTGGTCTTTATCCCTTCTTACCCTGATTGTATTATTATAGCTGCATTAAAAAGTACCCCAGGCAAGAGGCATTTATTACCTCACCATGTCTGTGGGTCAGGAATCTCTTAGTGATATATCTGGGTGATTCAAACTTAGGATCTGTGTTTTACAAAGTAGTCATCAAACTGTTGTTTGGGGCTGCTGTCATCAGATGGTTCAATTAGGTGAAGATCTGCTTCTGAACTCATTCATGTCACTGTTGGCTGACCACAGAAGATCTATTTCTAAACGTACTCATGTGGGTCTCACTTCAGGGCTACTTCATGTCATGGCAGTGGCTTTCTCCAGATGCAAGTGATCTGAGAGAGGAAGAAAGAACCAAAACACGAAAGATGGAAGCCACAACCATTTATAACCTAATCTCAGAAGTAATGTTTCATCACTTCTGCCATATTCTATTTATTACAAATGAGTCATTAAATCCAGCCCACACTCACGGAGAAGGTATCACACAAAGGCATGAATTCCAGGAGGTGGTGATTATGAGAGCCCATTTTAGAGGGTACCTCTAACACCCAATTCAGTACTATCATTCAAGCCGATCTCAAACTTCTGTGCAGGACACTGGGGAACTCCCGTATCTGTTTCTGTAAAATAATAATGGCATGAAGGAAAAACTTTTACTGAAATTCTACTCTTTACCTGAAAATTCAGGAATTCAACAATGACAACAACAACAAAAAATGCCTTATCTCTTAGAGGGAAACATTGAATTTCTTTGTTAATATTTTAATTATGACATCTGCTATTGGCTTTAAAATATCTCAACTTCATTGCATTGGAATTTAGAAGACACAAGATGGCAAAGATGTGTTAAGCATTGTTTAACTGGATGATGGATACTTTCTTAGAGAAAAAAAAAGAAACTCACAGTAAGTTACCACATCTAACAAACTTAATACTTGCTAGAATAATGTAATATTCCAGAAACATTTAAAGTTCTCTGTTTGCCTCCAAAATATATGTTCACAGTTGGCTAATTTAACCAGGACCCAAACAAAGATCCAACTCATTGATTTAGCTGAGTGTAGCCTATAATGTTCTTTATGTTTCTCTATCTCCTATATTTTCTGTAAGTTGCTTTTTATATCAAGACATTTAACTGGATTCAAGGTTCAATTGTGTTGGCAAGAATATTTCATGGGCAATTCTTTGTATTTCCTATTCTATGACATCAGTAGGTGTGTAATGATGTCCAATCAATATTTTTTCAGGAGTTGTTAGCTTGAATAATACATTATAAAATTCTCAATCAATGTTTCACCTAATTAGTTTAGCATTGTGATTATTTCCCAGATGAATTCTTTCATTCTTTGCTTCAAAATAGTGATTTTCTAATTAGATCACTTATTTGACATTTATAAGTTAGAATTCTAAAATAATAATTTTTCTTATTTGATTTCCTTGAAATATAGGTTATACAAGAAAGGCAAGATAAATTATTTTTCACTTTTGTTGATCAATTTTTCTAGTAATTTATTTCTGTAACAACTCCTGAAATTAATGAGAGGGTGTTTTGTATCACGGATTTTTATGCATTTGATATGGTTACTCCAATGCTTTGGTTATTATTAACCTCTAGATCTCATACCTCTTTCTCTTTCCTTATTTTTTCTCAGTTGAGCTTATCATCATCTAATATGCTACATACTTTATTTATATTCTTTGTTATCTTTCTTCTCTACTAGAATAAGCTTCTTTAGAGATGGAGTTTTTGTTTATTTTGTTTACTGTGGTATTTAAGATCTTAGAAGAGTTCCTGATACACCTTAAGTATTTAATACATTTTTGTTGAAAATTGATCAGTGACACAAGGCAGTCACCTGCAGACTGTGTGTGTGTGTATGTGTGTGCGTGCACGGGCGCACGCACACGTGTCTGTGTATAAAGATGGAAAGGGAGAAAGAGGGATACAGAAAGTGAACAAACTATGCATTGTGGCCTATTAACAATTAAGCACAAGATTTGAAGTCAGAGATATGACTGTGAAGAAAGAGAAAAATCAGACAATGGAGTTTTTAAAAATATAAAAGAAAAAGAGTGTTTTAAGAAAGAGAAGGAAATGGACTATTGGGTAAAAAGTTCCTGTGAGGTTTCCTAAGAACCTAAGTACACTTTTCTTTTAGAAAAACCATTGAATTTGGCAACATGTCGTCAGGGCTGTCCAAGACTGCTTATTTAAGTCTTTGTCTATAGTTACTTCTTTGGCAACATCATCCAGATCTTAAACTAAATACTGTATATATGCAGATGGCTTTCAAATGTATATCTCTATAAATACTGAAATCCAGACTGATCTATCCAGTTAGTATACTCAACTTTAATATTCTACCTAGATGTCTAATAAATATGTCAATACTTCCAAAATTGCATATCTGTTTTTCTCCCAACCCTGTAACCAGCCTTACCTGTAGAATTATAGGAAAGTCTATCCTTCTAATTGATCTAATTGATCAAGACACAATGGTTTGAAATATTTATTGACAATTCTATTTCTGTAGCACCTGGAGGACAGATGAACAGAGTATGTAGCAACTTAGATATCTACACTGGTTGGATTTCACATAAAAACATCTCAGTTGTGGAAGGGAGCTTTTATCATGCCTCGGCCACTTCTCAAACATACTAGGAGAGAGTAGAAGGAAATCTAAGGAGAGTGACCCTCTCCACTGTCCATCAGAGTCATATGAAGAGCATTTAGAAATACAGATATTGGGGTCCAACCTCGGACTTATTTTCAAAATTCTAGGTATGACTTCCAGATTTATGTATTTAAAAAACTGTTGTCATATATGTATGATATGTAGATATGGATGGAGAATTTGGATCTAGCAAATTACTACTTGATAGAAACCTCAGGTCACCTTCTTCCCTTGCCAGGATGATTTTCTCAGCATTGTCCTCATGATGTCACTTTTTTTTTTTTTTGAGATGGAGTTTCGCTCTTGTTGCTCAGGCTGGAATGCAACGGCGCGATCTCGGCTCACTGCAGATGTCACTTTTTAAATCATATAGTGGCTCCTTTTTGGACAGTGATAAGGCTAGTTGAGAGAAGTGGCCTTCCAAATTTTTGTTTATGTAGTCCCTAAATGACCTTGAAATATGATATGGCCCCTCTATTTTTAAATGACGTTTAAACATTTGTCATTATAAATAAAAATTTGTAAAATATATATTTAACGTTATGTAACAAAATTTATGTATTGATCGAACATCAAAAATAAACTGACAGCTAGATTAGTATCTCCTCATTGAAGGCAAAAATTATAAACCAGTGTGTTTCAAACTTTAATGTGTATAAGAATCACCTGGAGATCTTAAAATTCACCTGTAGCATACCTGTAGCAGAGCTAAGAGTTTGCATTTCTAACAAGCTCCAGGTGAAACCTATGTGCTTGTGCACACTGTCATTAGTTGTCAGGCTATGGATCTCCTGATTGGCAGGAACTTCATTTTCCAGTATTTCAGAAATGTAATTTCTCACACTGACTCCAATATTTTGAATTACTCCGTTGTTTAGTGCCCTGAAGGTGTGTATACTCTGACAGTGTACTCTGGTAAGATTCAAGATGGATGTAAAACACACTTTTCTTTTAGAAAGTAAGAGAAGAGAAATTGTGAAAAGTGCTACATCTATCATAGGTAGCTATCCAGTCTGATACATTTTAGGATACAATACATAAAGAAACTGAAGATCAGGAAGTTGATTTCTTTAAAACTCTCTCTGTCCCATATCCCTTAGAAAATGTCTGTGGAACACAAATATACACATACCCCCTCCCTACTAAACACTGTTTATAGAGAGCACAGCATTTGGGTTCAGAGAGGTCAGGGCTCTGATCTGTGTGATTTGGAGCCGCTTATCTTCCTCATCTACACGGTGGGGATAATAGATTTAACTCATCAGTTATGGAAAGGATAAAATATATCATATGTTAAGTGCTAAACATAACACCTACCTCCTCAAAAGTGTTTCCCAATTACTATTTATTCTTCTGGGAGGCAATTTTAGTACTCAAAATTTGAGACTTTTCATTCACTATCCTTTCTCAACTAATCTCTTATCTTTACTGTTTTTGTTCTTGTATCCAAGCTAGGAAATTTTTTGAAAAATTCTTCTTATAAATATTGTCCATTTATTTCTCTGAGCCTTTGTTCATATAATTATTTCTAATAGCAGGAACAATTAAATTATCTCCAACAATCTAAATTTATTAAATCTCAGGGTGCTGGGGACAGCATTCTCTAATTAAATCTGGCCCATACTGGGAATTCACTTGGACTCCCTTAGCACGCATTTATTTTTCCAATGTATTATGTGTTATTTCCTAAGGATTTGAATACATTACTCATGCATATTTGTACCACTACTAGATTATAATCTCTTTCAAGGTAAGGACTGTACCTTCTATTTTTCAATTGCTTATGATACACAGAAAAGTTCTATTCACATAACATGTTGAACTAATGTTTGAGGAATGAAGAAATATAAATTTTAAATTATTTCAGAAATTTCCTAATTTTTGTCCACGAGGATATATAGTAAATGTATTTATCCTCCAATTATTTTTAAATAAACAGAATCGTATTTGCCATCTACCAGATACAATTTCCAAGAGAATCCTTGCCAAAAGCATGCATACTGGGTTTGAAGACCAATTTTTGTTTAAACAAAAATTCCAAAACAGATGAACAAATTTGTGTGAGTAATGAAAATAAACTACCATATGTCCATAATCAGGGAATTAGGGTAGCCTTGGCTAAAGCCTTTTGCTTCAGAAGTAATTTTTTTTAAACAAACAATGTAAACTAAACAGCTTTGAGAAAGGAAGAATATAAAATTAATATCATTTCACCATCAGGAAAAATTGCTAACCCATATATTATCTGTGAAGTATAATCATTTTGGGGGGCATGGATCTTCCAACATAGGAAAAAGACAGAATGAAAGGTTTTACTTATTTCTATTTCTGAGGTTCCTTGACATTAAAAGCCTTTCCATTATGCTGCAAATAATTTGTGGATGAGGATGAATTTGCAGGTCAGTAACAATTTTAAAATGCTATTTTATGTCTGTACTTGTGCTTCCTCTATCAAGGTTCAGTAATTACAAAACAAATAATACTGCAACTTTAAATATTTTTATTTGTATTATTTATTTTTAGATAATCCGGTTTACCATGTTTTGCCAAGTTTGATTTATTTAACAAACATCTATCTGTTGAGTATCTGCTAAATTAAAGCACTGGTCTAGAGGTTGTCGAGATTGAAGATACATACAGCATGATCTTTCCTTTGCAGGAAATCCCCTTCAATTGGGAGTCACAGACATACACTGTGAATGTTGAAATAGGAGATGGGGGTGGGGCGGGGAGGGAGGTGGTCATGTGCTCTTGGTTCTGGGGCAGTGAGCTGAGTGAGGCTAGGGAATGACAAATGTCTTATGTTCCTGCTGAAAGTGAGGTGTACCAATAAGGAAAAATAAAACTATTCAACCTCACTCTTGAGTGACTAAGTCTGTCTTGGATACTAAAGCAATACATTATCTTTTTTTGGACTCCTAAAATTAGGAATTAAGTATAATTTATCTCATTAGTTGACTCAATTGACCTCTCATACTAAAGGGCAAATGTCTCCTCCATTCACTAGAAATAACCCTAGTATTGCAAAAAATAGAATTTATTGTTTGACCTTAACAGAAAATCTTTTCTTTTTTGTCTGGGTGACATTTGTGATAATGATTTGACTTATTCTGGATTTTTAGCAGTTACATTTTCTGATTTAATTTTTTCTCCATCTGAAGTTAGAAAAGATAGTAACTTTTCACAGCATTCTAACTTCAGAAACAGGTGGTTTAGTTGTCAACTATTAAAATTAATTATACCCATTTAACTACTATAAACAGAGCCTGTAAAACAAAAAGCCTCAAACAGAACACAGAATTTTTAATTTGGAAAGTTGCTGATACATTAACT
This sequence comes from Theropithecus gelada, assembly GCF_003255815.1. Lineage (NCBI taxonomy): Eukaryota > Metazoa > Chordata > Mammalia > Primates > Cercopithecidae > Theropithecus > Theropithecus gelada. The sequence goes on from NC_037672.1 coordinate 121,985,647, forward strand.
TGCTATGTAACTGTAGCATGCAAAGCCATAACATTTGCACAATAAGTAGTTTATTACTCTCAAGTTGAAAGACCAAAAGTGGAAACTACCCAGTTGGTTTTTTGCAGAGTGGTGTGGAACAGTATTTTATTATTACTCTTACCCATTCTCTTGTTTACAACCAAAAAGAAAGTAATTGCTGCCATAAAACTCAGTCTCTCACAATCTAGCAGGCCTCTATAAACCTTGGGAAGGACAAATGTGTTTGGACCAGGTGTCCGCAGTCCTGTAGAATGAGTGTTGGCCATCCAGTTTAAGTAGGTTGTTGATATTGAATGGGAAGTGGCTTATTGTTGTAAATGCTCTTTACCAATTATGGTTGTTTACCTGAGAAATCAACAGACATACCTGCTGTTGTATTGCCCTCTTCCCTCCTGAATTACTTTTAGTGCGTATCTGTTTAGTCAAATGGAAAAGAAAAGGAAAATGTGAAAATATTCCAGTTTGGCTTTTAATGTTAAAGCTGCCAATTGACAACCAACATCAACTGGCTTATTTCTTCTAAAGCACTACGTTAACTAGTTAACAAAAATAATGAATCCTAGTTTCTTTCTTCTCAGCTTGATAGTCATGTATCTAGTGTGTAACAGCACTGGGTCTATAATGCAAAGATAAAGTCCCGGATATGGTTTTTCTATAAAACTATCTTCGATGAGCTTTTAACTTTACTGTTTATTCCCACATCAGCTATAGCTGAAATCTGAAGTTAGCTATGACGGAAGACAGTCTCTTTGTTTCTTCTTCTTCTTTTTTTTTTTTTTTGGCTCTCTTTGATCAGTTTAAAATAACTTGGCCCTAGGTTTTAACATAAAATGTGTTTTGCAATCAATGACTGGTACAGACACTTGAAAAAAAAATGATAATTCTATAAGTTAAAGACTGAAAATAATATATATTCTCAAATTTTATTGCTATTACAGAGGATTTTCTCTCCATTAGGTATCAACAGAGTTGATCGAGTTAATTTTGGTGTTTCTGTCCAGTATCAGCTGCTGTGTGTGCTGTCCCCACCTCGTGCTAAAATGTTCTCTCCTTCCAGCCCAGTGGCTCCTCTGCCTGACATGTGCTACCACCACCTGCACAATTCAGAAGAGTATGCTCTTGAGTAACTTGGGGTTCTGGTAGATGAGAGAATACCATGCCCTTTGGAAGAAAACTTTATAGAATGGGAAAAGGAAACAATACAATAAAAAATAAAAACTATTTATAACTGTTTTAAAAGTTTCCTATTTTGTGCCAATAATATCAACTTGCAAGGAAGTTATACTAATGGGTTTTTGTGGTGTATTTATAGGTCACAGATTCTTTAGCTTTCTTACTTTATTATTTGTCTTTTAAGGGCCAATTGTCATTAATTTAATAGCTGTCTCATTCACAAATGTAATACATAAAGGGAATGACTTTGAAAATTTATAAATTGCCATGTATAAGAAAATAAGAAAGGAAGGCCTAATTGGTATTTGGATACACCTAGTATGATCAACTAAAAAGCCAATTCTAACAGCATTAAAGCTTACACAAAAGTTTCAGTCTGTTTATACTAAAAAGTAGAAATGTATTATTGTTATTATTGATACGAGCATTCTATTTCTATCTGGGAATTTCAACAAGCTGACAGGGACTTTAAACAAAACAGAAAAACTATTTTTGAAATGTGATAATATAAAAGGAAAAATAATGATACTTGGGACAATTTTTAGTAAACATAATGCATTATCTTATGATTTTTATTAAACCATCCTACTTTATGAGCCCTAAGATTTATTTCATAACTGGTTATGAGAAGTTCAGTTCTCAGGACTCTAAAAGGGTCTTGTGAGGGCAGGAGTACACATTGAGTCCTCACCCTTATACCAAATTCAAATTTGCAAAATGGAATTTAATTATTGCTCATTTATTTAAATAAAATAGAGCTTTCAGAATAAGAGTAGATTCTGGCTTGATGAAGTAACGTTAGCACCCAAAAATAACTAAATAAAATATTTCTAAATACAATTTAAGTTTCCTAATTAATTTGTGGGCTTGCAATTGTAGCTGCCTGAGAAGTTCTTCCAGCCCACTGCATAAAGACAGCCCACGGCATTGTAGTGGAGAAAGTGTTTCATAGACACCAGGCCAGTCACACCACGTGGGACATGGAGTTCCTACTCAAATCGCGTCATTCAATGCTCATAGGATAGGGGTTTTTCAAGAACAGTTTGGGGTAGGGTAAGGGGTGACCAGGCAACAAGGTGCATGTTGCTGATTGGTGGGGGCAGAGAGGAAATCATGGGGGGTTGAAGCTGTCCTCCTGCAAGCTGAATTGCTTCTGGGTGGGGCCACAAGAATGGGGGGTTTGTTGGTGCAGGTGGAGCCATGGCTGTCAGACATGCAAGGAAACCTGGAAAGATATCTCACAAGACCAATCTATGAAAGTGGTGTTATTTGTAGGAGTAATGGGGGAGGTTGCATGTCTTATAAAATCTGGAATAATGTCTGCACCTTAGCAGGACTCAGGTGCCTCTCCTTCCCTCAGCCTGGCTACTTTACAAAAGCGGTTGAATTTTGAACAAGTCTTATTATCATTTAAACTGTAGCCTAAATGTCTTCCAAAATTAGCTTGGCCCAATAGCCAGAAATAATTAAGGGAAAGGCAAGATGAGGGTTGAGTTAGCTTAGCTTACTATTGTATTTTTCTCATTGATACAACTTTTGCAAAGGTAGTTTCATGATTCATAATGACAGTTATCCTTAAAAGCTAGATTTTCCATCCCATGTAAATATGGGAACAATCAAGTATTTGTCCAGCCTGCCTGTTGATGACTTTTTATGATTTTAAAATAAATTGTGATGTGAATTATAGAGCATTTGATATACATTTTCGTGGTTTGCATGTAGAAAATAAATTTTATATTTCCTAGATTCCTGGGGCAGTTTGAAGAGGGTTTTTAAAGAGCAAGTTACTAAAATATTCCAACAAAACCTTATTAGTGTCACCAAGACAAATGAATAATATTATTTTGCCTTTAAGGAACTGTGTCCTGAAATAAATAAACATACAGAGTTATACACATCTGGTATTTTCAAAGGGACAATAAGGTAACTATGAATGAAATTTTCACCAGATGATATTTGAATATTTTTGTTCTTGTGGTTTAGAATGTTTCTCTCTTCTTAAGACAGGTCAAATAGAAAATAAAATGTTATCTGGAATAATGTGTTTTTTTTTTTTTTTTTTTTTGAGATGGAGTCTCGCTCTGTTGCCCAGGTGCAGTGGCATGATCTTCGCCCACTGCAACCTCCGCCTCCAGAGTTCAAGTGATTCCCCTGTCTCATCCTCCCAGGTAGCTGGAATTACAGGTGTGCACCACCACACCCAGTTAATTCTTTGTATTTTTAGTAGAGACAGGGTTTCACCATGTTGGCTGGGTTGGTCTTGAACTCCTGAGTTCAAGTGCTCCACCTGCCTCGGCCTCCCAAAATGCTGGGATTACAGGTGTCAGCCACCATGCCCGGCCTTGGAATAATGTAATTTTATTATGATGATAAAATAGTTTCTCCAACAATAATGCTACTTTTTGTGGAGGAGGACATAACTTCTAATGATTATTTCATTTTAAAGATTTGGTCATCTATTAAGCAGATGCCAAGATTTGGGTAGCCAAGTGCAGCATAGCCGCTGGTGTTCTGCAGAAGTAACTTCACACATTTAGGCATGGCTCTCCTGAAAGTAATGTGAGCTTGCACATTTCAAACCAAGGATTTAAGGTAAAGGCTTTTCTAGCAATGGCAAATGACACTTGCCCCAAGCTTGGGCTCCCAGCCTTAGCATTATACTCAGTCAAAGGATATTTCATATTTTTTTTTCCATTGCTTCAAAAGTTTTGGTGTTTTCCAAGAGAATAGAAACAAATTATTTCTATTATTCATCTTTGTATTTTTTTCTTGTTCCTAACACCTAGTCTCTTCGAAAACTTTACACATCAAAGTCTTGCTACCTAATTGTGTAATTAGTTCTAAAAGCCGCTATATGATCTGTCTCTTTTTACTTTAAAAAGTTAACAGATTGAATGTTGAATTGAGGATAATTGCTAGCCGTGTCTTATTGAACTGACACTCAGGTGGCAGAGATTATCAGCAGTGCTCACACGTTACTTAAGCGAGGATTTTAATTTCTGTAAATGAACAGTCCATGCATGAAACACAAATGACTAAAAATTAAGCTGTAGTACCTTCCTGTAAGGCTAATTAGAAAAACCTGAAGCTACAGTAATGATTAAAACTATGGATTAGTACATCAAGGGAAAATGGCCTTTTATGGTATTTCTATAAATTGAATTTAAATACACCATAGGTTATGGTAAGAACCTCTAAAAATAGAAGATGACTTTCTACATTAAATATACATAAACACACACCAGTGATTGATAGATGAATTATTCATCACAGTAACAAAATGCATAGTATATTTTAAAAAGATCCTACTCCCAAACTTATTAACATTAGTACACACACAGAAACATATGCAATGTTGTATTGATGAGCAATGGGTTGAGTAGACTTAATTCTATTCTTTTGCTCAAATATTATGATAGATGTGTTTCCAAGATTCCACAAACAAATCTATGTTATTGATTTCCTTTAGCAGATTTTGGAAGACTGAACTGCATTGTTAAAGCTGCCTCAAAGCTCTTGTAGATTTGTGACATTTAAAAAATAAATGTGTATTAGTGTTAGGTATACTGATATTTTTGATCAGTTGGAAGTTTTATTATGGGAATTACTTGATTTTTATGTGTACCCCTCAAAATAATAAATTTAGAGAAAAATTGGTCAAATATTATTGGGTTGCCATATTTTAAACCATTTTACATTTAGAAAAAAAAATCCCAAATGATCATTTTGAAGCAATACCATACTTTGCGTCTTGATTCCTTAGGTCTTAATCATTGTCTATCTTGTCTGTCAATTTTTCCTATCACTTTCTATTCTGACTGTCATGCTCTCTCTCTTTACTCTTTTACCCTCAGATGGGTCAGGATTATTAGTTTCTTCCAAACATTTGCCATAGAATACTTGCTCACGCATGGAAGCTGAAAGTTACACTTTTGGAAATTCATACCCTTCCTTGTACTCTGAAGATTTTCAAGGTTTTGGGATATGTTTTTCTGAATATAGACATGGACATACAGTTTATAAGCTTCAGTACTGAAAAATAACAGGGAGTGAAAATATATGATGAAATTAATTTGCACGTCTCCATTTACAAGATCATGGCAATTTGTTTAATTTCTCTGGGTCTCAGTATCTAAGTTTATAAAGTAAATTGGCTGAGGGAATGGGATTATTAAACTAGATTATTTACATAATTCTATTCAGCTAGAAAATGGTATGCTTTTATGGCCTGGCTTTAAATATGGCTTGTTCTTGATGTTTATTTTAAAGAAAAAGAAGAAATAAATAGAAAACAACTGTAGATTAGGCCCCTAATGTAGCTTATTTGTGTTTTATATTGGTTGGGTGAGGCCATATAAAAAATGTATGAGAGCTATATGCCACAGGTTCAGAAAAATCAATTGACAGGATAAGTTAAAGTAAAGGAAACAAGTGGTCCAGTTTCACACTGTAAACCTGTGGTGAGGATGAGCACACGATTGCCTTAAGCATGACCTGGGCTGAAATATTGACTACTGCCTTGAAGTGAAAAATGTAACCACGAATTACTATGGGTTTTAACAGCAGGGGATTTTTTATTGTGAGGAGGTGAATACATGAAAAAGAGAATTATTTATATTTTTAAGAAAAAAATTACCATGGAAGAGAATTGCAGTGGGTCTTAATTATCTTGGTATAATTTTGTGTAAAATGAAGAGCTACTTGGGCCAAATAATTAGTTAGATACCAAATTTAATTATTTCTTTTTCATTGAATTGATGTTCTGTTTTGGTGTCAATAGCCAGATTTGGTTTATATTAAATTTAAGGACAATGTGGTTAAGTGAGGTGGAATAGAATGAAGTAAATTCATCCCATAAAACATATTTTACATTATGAAATAAATCAAGGCAAAGAATCTTAGAATCATTTCATTGTTATGGTTGTGGGGATATCTAACAACTTCAGGTTCATTTAATTTGTATTAATTTCTATTAGTAGGAAGGACAGTGAATAGGGATGTATAATTAGAAGTGAAAATTCAGAGTTGTATCTGACAAAACAGCAACAGTCCTTCTCTGTAATTTTTGGGATGTTGGTGTGGATTGTACTGGATTTTACAGAACATGAAGAAAAAGTGGTAACAGAAACATGAAACTTTAAAACATTTGATTATACTTTTGAGTTTCAAATTTTGACTCTACCTTTATATGTACAGATGTAAAAAAAAGTGCAAACAGAAACCACAAGGTGTACAACAGTGTGATTATTATCTTTTGTTTATTTTTAAACAAGAACACATAAAATTGTGTTGACATGTATTTTTTAAATGCACGAAAGGATTAATAGAGTATAGCAGGGAGCAGGTTTTCACTTTTCATTATACTTTTATTTGCTGTCTGCAGTCTCTAAACATTAAAATTTTTACTATGCTTTGATATATACTTTAAGCTATCACTTCCTCCCAAAAATTCACAATGTATATTAATAAAAATTCTAAGTAGGCCAGGTACAGTGGCTCATGCATGTAATCTCAGCATTTTAGTAGGCCGATGTGGGCAGATCACCTGAGGTCAGGAGTTCAAGACCAACCTGCCCAACATGGCAAAACCCCGCCTCTACTAAAAATATGAAAAATTAGCTGGGCGTGGTGGCGGGTGCCTATAATCCAGGCTACCTGGGAGGCTGAGGCAGGAGAATCACTTGAACCTGGGAGGCACAGGTTGCAGTGAGCTGAGATCACACCACTGCACTCCAATCTGGGTGACAAGAGCGAAACTCCGACTCAAAAAAAAAAAAAAGAAAAAGAAAAAAGAGAATTCTGAGTGTTTGTTTGTTAAAGATAATTTTAACATTTGTGTAAACAAATCAACTATTTACCTGTGTTTCTTAAGTAAAAACACTTTGGAAAATGCTTTTTTTTTTTTTTTTTTTTTTTTTGAGATGGAGTCTCAAAAAAAGACACAGACTGGACTGCAGTGGTGTAATCTCAGCTCACTGCAAGCTCCACCTCCCAGGTTCACGCCATTCTCCTGCCTCAGCCTCCCGAGTAGCTGGGGCTACAGGTGCCTGCCACCACACCCGGCTAATTTTTTGTATTTTTAGTAGAGACAGGGTTTCACTGTGTTAACCAGGATGGTCTCGATCTCCTGACCTTGTGATCCACCTGCCTTGGCCCCCCAAAGCGCTGGGATTACAGGCGTGAGCCACCGCGCCTGGCCTGCCATTCTTAATAGTACCTATATAACTTGCAAGGAAAATGTAAATCGTTATCAAATATCTCATTGGTATGAACAATCATATTTTAGAAATATTGCTCTAAATCCTAAATTAGTCAGTTGGAGAGGAAAATAGGTGGATGGATGGATAAATGTTATAGACAGATGTATAGGTTATTGATAGATAGTAGGTAGGTAGGTAGGTAGGTAGGTAGATAGATAGATAAATAGATAGATGGTATATGGTAAATGAACAAAACCCCAGCTTATCAAATTCACTCTGTAGGTTGATATAACCTAAGTGATAATGAACAGCAGAAACTGGGAAGGTAGTTTCACTTAGTGCTAACATCAAGTTATATGAATATTCTCTGAACATCAGTTGTATCTCCTGAGGAATAATGTATACAGCATACACACACTCACACTCACATTCAAGTTCTAGCAAAATGAAAAATTAGCCTAGGCTATTGACTTCCTCACTAAAACACAACATAGGAGAGGCTAGAGGAGAGCCTAGGACCCATTTTTAGCAACTAACAACATTTCTTTTAGGAACCCAAAAGGCCCACAGATTCTGAGGGAGAAATAAAAAAGAGCTTTCCAGATATATTGTTTTCTCTACCCATCACTCTCCCTGCATCAGTGTAACATCAAGACCACTCTGGGTCTGGCTGGGATGGTTCTACCACAATTGCAGGTAGTTAGGCATCCTCGCAATGTTCCTCTTTCACCCTCTCTCTCACAATTAGGAAATTGTATCAGTGAAAAATGGTTTCAAGAAAACAACAGAGCCACAGCTAGCACATCTGAAAGCACTGTTGTAGATAAGGGAATCCTGGAAGAGAAATCGAGTAGATTACGAAGAAGTAAGTCCAAATATCAATCAAGAAACTCTCTGCCTTGAAATGGGTCCTCAATTCCCCTCCACATATTTACCCCTAGGTGCCTAAGCTAGGGCCTAGGTTTTTATCTCCTCCCTTAATAGTCAGTACTAGTAGACAACTGATGGTACCAAGTATTTTAAAGGTGAACTCACAGTGAAGTTTTAGTGAAACCACTGTGAAAGGAAACAAAGGTTGTAAATAACTCATTTCAGAGGACAGGGATAGTAGATAAACACAGCAAGATGGGAGACAGGATTGGAAACATGAAGCTGAAATTGAGAGTTATTAAGAAGAATCTCTTAGAGACATAGGTTTTGAACAGACAATGTTTGAAATAAAGAATTCAATGAATGGGTTTAATAGCTGACTGTATTTGGCCAAAGGAAAAAAAAATCAGTGAGCTAAAAAGCAGTTCCAAGAAGTTTCTCAACATGAAGAGATAGAAAAACAAATAAACAAAATAAATAAAAACGGAGCATAGAAGCAGAAATTTAACCATCGACTATGAGAAGACCTCAGAAGCAGAAGTACAAGAATGGGACAAAATATGCGAAGAAATAATGAGAATCCATTATCCCCAAAAGATAAGAGATCCCTGTTTGAAAATGTACATGGGGGCCTGCAAAAAGATAAACAGATGTGCAGCAGGCATATAGGAACATCAGAGATCAAGATGACTTTTTTTTTTTTTTGAGACAGAGTCTTGCTCTGTCACCCAGGCTGGAGTGCAGTGGTGAGATCCTGAATCACTGTAAACTCCACCTCCCGGATTCAAGTGATTCTCCTGCCTCAGCCTCCCAGCAGGTGGGACTACAGGCACATGCCACCACGCCTGGCTAATTTTTTCTATTTTTAGTAGAGACAGGGTTTCACTGTGTTTTGATCTCCTGACCTCGTGATCCACCCGCCTCAGCCTCCCAAAGTGCTGAGATTACAGGTGTGAGCCACCACGTCCAGCCTCAAGATGACATTTAAAAGAATATGACAGAGAAACATAGGTCACTGGAGATGATCACTGATGAAAAATCAGATTAATATCAATTCTCTCAAGGCAATGAAGTATAAAAATATAACAAATTATTTTCAAATTGATGAAGAAAAATTAAACTTAGAATTTTATTTTTAATTATTTAAATGTGAGTGAAATAAAAATACTTTAGGCTTACATGGACTCAGATTTTTTTTACCATGAAAAGACTTTCTCTGAGAGAATACTGAGAGACTATATTACATTTAGAAGATAAGTCAAACTAGGTGAAATACATTAAAATATGAGAAGTAACTTTAGGTATAGAACTTACTGACATTTATTGTTGCCTGAGTAAACAATTTCTGACAAATGTATACCCATAGCAATCTGTAAATAAACTTCACATAGTATCTGCTGTTTGAGAAAAAGGCTATCAAAAGCTGGTGAAAGCAGAAAAAGATTCTCGTCTTGTTTTAGATTTGGACATACATATAAATAAGCATTAGATACTGTTAAAAATAGCATAAAAATTTATAAGTATTTAAAATACAAATGTATAAGATAAAAATTTATAAATACTTACCACAAGAAAAAAAATACTGAAGAAAACCTGTCTATCTAGCATGAGGCCTGAAAGGCATGAAGGCATGAAAGGGAAAAGAAAGTAGAATGTAGTGAATATTAAGAGAGAAATGAGATAAAAGAAAAGGCTAATAGCAATTATAACCATGTAAATGGTTAAATTAACCAATTAAAAAAGTAATACTCCCATACTGGCTAAAATTTAAGATCCAGAAATTATTTTTTAAAAATGATATTTCAGATAGAGTTATCCAAGAGACATACTTAGAAAATAAAATAGTCAGAAAGGTTGACAATAAAGTCAGGAAAAAGTACCAGAACAAAAGTCTTTCAAGAGATAGTCATAAAATGTATTTTGATATCAAACAAAATATAACTGAGGGTGAGATATATCATAAGAGCAAACAAGTTTTCCTCCCTAATGAAGGGTTGTATCCCCCTATCCACTGTTGAGCATTTCAGCCCACGATACTTGCATTGATGGATGGATTGCATATATACATTTTTAGAATATCTGTGATACTTCCGAGCCAAAATGTTAGGAATCTTTGTAGTGTGTGGCACCATTTTTTTTCTTCTGATATCAGCACTAAGACACGGGCTTTTCTGGCCAGGTGCAGAGGCTCATGACTGCAATCTCAGCACTTTGGGAGGCCAAGGTGGGAAGATTGCTTGAGTTTAGGAGTTTGAGACCAGCCTGGGCAACATAGGGAGACCCTGTCTCAACAACAACAAAAGTTAGCCAAGGTAGCACATGCCTATGGTCCCAGCTACCTGGGAGGCCAAGCTGGAAGAATCACTTGAGCCCTAAGGGTTGAGATAGCAGTGACCCATGATTGTGCCACTGCACTGTAGCCTGGGTAACAGATTGAGACTCTGCCTAAAAAAAAAAAAAAAAAAAAAAATTATTCTGTGAGCCTTGAATATGGCAAGATGATTTGCTGCCTATCTACAATGAAACTTTGATGAGAGAGATGTGAGGTGCACAAACTAATAGATTGAGTTTAAGTTACAGGATTGGAATATGGTCACTAAACCTAGGTATTGTCTCTTGGCTAATTCTACTAGAACTTGTAAATAAACTACTTGTTCAACTTCTTACACTAATGAGACTTTTCAAACTTATGCCTTTTTTTGCAATAAATTTTTTAATTTATTGTTGAGCTTTACTTGCAGGGAAAATGTTGAAGTAGAGTTAAATCATGAAGACTTAGGTTGACAAATAAGTGACATATTGTAGGAATGTGACACTCTGGGAATTTACCCATTTACATGTTCCTTTTGACCTCTGCACAGACCAGTTTTTCAACATCCCCAGTCTCATTATGTCAATCAGAAGTTGTTCCTGGTTGCCACCCTTTCCACAAAACAGAGAGAACTCAACCTGGAACTTCCATTTCATTGGCTTAATTTATCCTAAGAGTCAGTAAGAGAGGTGAGAGTTCATCATTTTGGGCAGGTATTTTTATAGTACTTAGGGATGCAAGTTTAGAAAGAAAGGTAAAAGACATCAAAATATGTTTCAGGGCAAGTCACACTGACCAAATGAAAATTTAATGTTTACTAATTGTTCATTTTAAACCAAAACAAAATCACCGTCTGAACAAAATGCATATTCAGTATTACTTTTCTATCTGCAAAAGTTACAATATTGAGTAAAAAAAATTCCAAAATATAGACATACTGCTTTATCATTTTCTTTATTCAAAAATGAGCTTAATCATGGAACAAATTTTGAGAAAACTACTAGATACCAATTAACTGCCATTATTTGTGAGATGTGCATACTATTCAGATTATCTTTCCACTTTTGCAAAATCTCATAGAAAGATTTGCCCCAATATGCAAAGAAAAAAATTGAGTTAATTGAAACACTCAATTTAAGTCATCATTTGAATGATGGCGAAGATAACACCTGAAATTTATTTTTCCTAGTAATTTTGTGTAGTCGTATTTGTTTTTCTTGAGTTTCTCTTTATTTAATTCTCCTCTGTTTGTTGGCACTCTATCAATCAGTAGCAGAGAACAGAGAAATTATTGGATTCTCTACTGGAATGAACTAGAGGCAGTATGGAAAACAGTGTTGCCAAGTCAACCAAGCACTCAAAATAGAATTAAAATCTCATGATAACTACAACCACAATATGCCAAGAGGGAAACAAAAAAGAAATTGTTCCCAAATGAGAGAGGAGGGAAAGCAGCATGGAGTAGTAAGACTTTTGGTTCTTTGAATAACGTGCTTTATGTCCTTGAGTGATTCACTTAATTTCCCTGGGTTTTGGATTCCTCTCTGTAAATTGAGAGGATTGGACTAAATCAGTAGTTTCCAAATTATGAACCTTGGAATAATTGCAAGGGGCCTTGAATTTGTATGCTTTACATACTTCCACAGTCACCAGGATCCAAAAGTCCCATTGAAGTCATGTGGAAACTGGAAAAATATTTTTACATTTTTAAAAAGGTTCTTATATAAGATATACTGGCTAAATAACATATGAAGTTTTCTTAGACTACAGAATACCATTATCTTATGAGTTAGATATCCAGATGTTGAAATGTTGAAGTGCATAATTCTTTATTGAAGTCTTTCTTGCAAAAGCAGCATTGTTATTGCAAGGAACAATGGCTAGCAATTGGAACTCAGGTTTCTAGGCCAAACTTTCATGCATTAATTTTGTGACCTTCGGTGGGTTATTTAAATTTTCAGTTTATTTGTTTGAGGTAACTATTTGAAAAGACTTAGACAAATTTTAAAGTGTTCTTCAAGTACAAGATGGTTTTATTGCTTCTATTCATCAACTGCTCTCGGGCCTCATAATGCTAAATTTGCAGAGCAGAAATCTGAATTAGCTGTCAGGTCTGTTTATTACTGTGGCTCTTCTTGTTTCTTCCTTTTCTTTTACTCCATCCATATTAGTATGCCATTTATCTCCCCAGTTCGTTTTTCCACTATTAGGCTGATGTATTATTTGTGGCTTAAGGATTTTTAATACTTACATAACTCATGCAGTAATACTTGCTATTTTGAGAAGATAAATAATGTAGATTTATCTTATCTTAGAGACAATTAAAAGCAAGCTGATAGATTGCCTAAAGTTGTATAGAAAATAATAATTTAATATCATTTTGTATTCCAATTATTTTGTCTCCTTCTTTGTGCTTGTAAATTTCTTGAAATACAGTCATGTCACTTAACCATGAAGATATGTTGTGAGAAATGTGTCCTTAGGTGATTCTGTCCTTATATGAACATCATAGAGTGTACTTACACAAACCTGGCTGATATAGCCTACTGTAGCTATAGGCCATATGGTATAGCCTACTGCTCCTAGGCTACCAACCTGTACAGAGTGTTACTGTATTGAATGCTGTAGGCAATCGTAACACAGTGGTGAGCGTTTGTGTATCTAGACATAGCTAAACATAGAAAAAGTACTTTGTTGTGCACTACATTGGGACAGCTACTGATCAGAATTTTTCAGCTCTATTATAATCTAAAGGGATCACCATTGTATATGTGGTCATTGAAACGTCACGATACATGGCATGGCTGTTGTGATCCTTTTTTCCTCAGCTCACTCCTCAGCTGTGTGCGCGTGTGTAAGTGCTTGCATACATGTGCCTTTTTCTCTCCTTTAGAGCGGTGCTTAGTAAAAAGCTCCCATTTCTATTCTTGTTAGTTACTCATGTGTCTCTCTGATAGACCTCATGATCACTGACACTGCTGTCGTCCTGGGAGGGATGCTCAGTTTGCTGAGAAACTGATGGAAACTCACTCCTTGTCCAGTTATTGGATTCCGAACTCAAGCGGTGTGAGCAGATGGACTTGTTTGGAAAGGGAAATATAAGGGGTTATCTCTTGAAACAGAAGTGATTAGGGCTTCAAATGTCTGGATGGATGAAGCACCCAGCTTTCAGAATTATTAAAGATAGTCTTGGAAAGCAGTACAGATTCCTCAACACTCAACAGCCTTACTCTTCATATCAACTTTTAATCTACCTTTTAACAAAGTTTTACAGATGTGAATGAATGTTACAAAAGGTCAACCAATTACATATTCATCAGAAAATATAGGATGGAGTAATGAAAGGCCATTTTTGTTTTACTGCAGGAAAACACACGAATCTAATTTAAAGGAAAAATCTCTATAAGAATAAGTTCTTCTATATTTGACATGCTTCACAAGGGAGCACATGATTTTTTTTTTTGGTAACTTGACAGGTATAATTACAATCTAAAAGTAAAAAAAAAAAAAAACTTTCTTGAATAAAAATGTAATAGACTACTATTTTTAAAATTTACTTTGCAGTAGATTGATATTAAGAAACTACTTTGATCAAAATTCCCCTAAATTGAAAAACAAAATCCATCTAAAAGTAGAATATTTTAGGACACTTGTTAAATTTTATTTTTGAGACAGGGTCTGGCTCTGTTGCCCAGACTGGAGTGCAGTGGCACCATCACGGCTCAATGCCACCTCTACCTCCTGGGCTCAAGCCATCCTCCCACCGTGGCCTCCCAAGTAGCTGGGGCAACAGGCAGTAGAGACAGGATTTCATCATGTTGCCCGGACTGCTCTCAAACTCCTGACCTCAAGAGATCTGCCAGCCTCAGCCTCCCAAAGGGCTAGGATTGCACGCATGAGCCACCATGCCCAGCTTATTTTAGGACATTTGTAAAGGTGTATATAGCAGAGATTTGTTGATGTTCTGGTCCCTACTTTTAATTTCTTTAACTTACATCTCAACCCATCTAAATATGATATGTAAATCTTTTCATAGCTCTCAAAACTTTTTCCCCAATAAGCATTATTTTATTCTGTCTAAAGAAATGTGCTATTGACATTTTTGTGATATAATTTATTACTAGATAATATTCCATAAACAACTTACAACTGACAATTATTTATCCTGATATATATTCTTATCAGGAGCAAACTACATAAAGTGTGTATGCTACTTTCATCGGAGTTACTAAAGAAAATAAAAGAGGAATTAAGAACATAAAGCATCCCTTATCTTAAAGAGGTTACCATCAAGTTGATTACATATGGAATTTGTTATAAACTAAGGCCCTGTTATAAATTTACTTCATCTTCAGAGTAATAGTCACCATTTCCTGAGTAACTATTAAGTTCCAGCAACTGTACTAAGCACTTCATATAATCATCTTAATTTTCTCACAAGAATCTTTTGAAGTAGATATTATTAGGATTTTAAAGTAAAAGAAACTTGGACTTAGAGATTAATTAACTTTTAAATTATCACATAGTAACAGATTATATCAGCAGAACCACTGGAAGTGATAAATAATAAGGATTTATTATACTGATTTGACCTTATGCATTTGTGAGAGCTGGTTTAACCATCTACGTAAAGGTTGTCTTTCTGTCTAGTGATGGCAACAGACATCATAAGGAAAGATACTTGGGAAGAGATGGTGGATTTGAGCTAGGGAAAAACAAGGACAAACTGTACCTCATTATGAATAACTGGCTGCTATGGGGATAGCCTGGAACTGTATCAGGCCCTCACGTTCCCTAAGCCTCCAGTTTTGACAATAGGAGTCCATGCAAGATCATCTAGTACCCTTTGTCATGGAGCTAAACACACACCTGTTCCAGGATTTGGGGAGGCAAAGGAAGATGGAGCAGGAGCAGAAGGAACCTTGGGTCTGGTTGCTGTCCCACACAGTGAGATGAGCTGACAGATGATTGACCATGTGCATGAGATGCAATGGCACCTGGTAGCCCTGCACTGAACTTAGCTCAAAAAATATTTAAAAAATGACTGATGGTCTTGGGTAAAATAGCTACTCTAAACTCCAGGCTCACTTGGAAATAGCAAGACAGAGAATTGTGAGAATTGTAGTCTCAGCTTGGCTTAATTAACCCAATACAGTCATGTGAATCCATGGTGAATCCATGATTCACACATAGATTTTCTTCTGATACCACACACTATTAACCTCCATGCAAGGGTATATTGTCCCATTTCCTTATGGGTTATTCATTCTATGTTTTGTTACTGTAATCAACAGTGCTCCTAATTTTTCTCACCCACAACACTTCTTTGTAAACCTACATAATTTGGGAAATAAAGTAAAGCTGAAGCTACAGTCAAATTTGCTGATCAGAAAACAAAAATTCTCTAAAAGTTAAAAATGTTGCTTTATTTTGGCAGTAAAATAAAAAGAACCGACACTGGCATCACTGCCCCCTGCTATCCTTCATCCTCTTTCGGCTGGGTTAGAAAATCCTGGAACTGAATCTATTTCAAGAAAGACTCACATTCCTACCTTCCCCCCACAGCCAGAGCATGGCTACCACCAGAGAAAACCCTACCATTCTCTTTATTCTTGTTTCCATTTGTAAACCCATGATGTCCAGGACTACCAAGTGATTCTTTTTTCCCAGACCCTAATCTGTACCCAGCTCTGTAACATTCTTTTATGTATCTATCAGTTACCACTCTGCAACTTCAGTAGGATCAACAATTCAGTCTTAAGAAATATTTTCCACTTTTTGCTAAATGGGCCTCTCACTTTCTTACTGTCACAGAAACCTGACTCTCCCCAGAAGCCCCAGAATTCCCCACATCCCTCTCAGTGACTATTTTCTCTTCTAGCCTGTTATTTTAACTGGGAATGGGGGTGACATGGATGATAATTCTGTTCTGCTCAGGCATTTCCAAGCCAATTTCCTTTCTTTTCTGTAAGTTCCCCAGCTTTGGATCATACCACATACCACACTCTATACCTCCTTGTTGTACTTGTAGCCATCTATGAAACCAAGGCCACTCTCTATCCTTCTTTGAAGAGTTTTGCTCCTGCACCATTGTCACTTCTTCTACAGAACCCCTGTCATACTCTGGGTAACTTCCTTATTGATTTAGATGAAACATGCCTATTTCTACTCTTTCAATACTTTAATCTTTTTTTCCTTATAATAATTGCATTCTTAACCTACTTAATAAACTCATTTTCTCATAATCATAGTTTTTGTCATTAATAACTATAATTATTCTATAATCTCAGTTTTGAGGATCTTGTTCTCAGAAAACCAACCTTTTCGTCTATCTCAGGCTAGTCTCCTTACTGCAATAATATTTTATCCCTATCAGGACATACAACACATTGATCCTCTTTGCTTGTCTATACTCATTACTTTGGGGATCTCATTAGTCTTATGGTTTCAATTACCTTCCAAATGCTGATGTTTTCTTTTGTTTTATCTTCCATCCACAAATTTCCCATGACCTGTAGATTTATACATCCAAGTGCTTGACAACTCAAGCCTTTTCATGTGTCAAACTGGATTTTTTAGCCCCTCTCCCCTAATTTATTTCTCTTACAATCTTTGACATTTTGGCTAACGGCAGTTTCACTTTTCCAATTGCAAAGACCTAAAATCTGAAGGGTATCTTTCATTCTTTCTCTCTCTGTTTCACAACTTGTATGTAATCTAAAGGTAAATTAAGCCAGCCTGCTTTTAAAATATAGACAGAAAGTGACCTCTTCTCACTTTCAATGGCACCACTTTTATGAAAGCTTATTTTACTTTTTTGCTTGGATTGTTTAACTCTTTCCACGCTTTTCACCTATTCTCAGAACAAAAATCAAACTTGTCCAATTAAAACAACCAAATTATGTCACGTTCTCCGTAAAAGTCTCCAATAATTTCTATTACCACTCAGAGAAAAAAGCCAAAGTCAATAAAAAGCCTTAGTTTCTCTATGTGGTTATAAACCCTGTTTCTTCTCAGATGTCACCTCCTATTAATTTCCCTCTGGTAGAACTTGAATATCCAACCTCATTCCACCCTCATTCCTTCGGAGAAGTTATAAAGCTAACCTCTCCATTTCCTAGACTCCCTAGAATCTGGGCTGTAAACTATTTTCTACGGACTAAATGCACTTGTGAGTGATTCAAAACTTAGAAGAGATGGAAAGATCACTTCCTTTGCCTGAGTTCATTGAGGCAGTTGAAATGGTAATCTCAGTATCCTGTGCTTGTCTCTGGCTTCACTCATATGTAGGCACTGTGGTATCATGAGGGATGATAGTAGTAGACACCAGTCTCTGTTCTTTCCATCACAGCTAAGATGGTAGAGTCCTTCAACTCCTTAAACCAGTAGCAGACCTTTCTTTGATTCTGTAAACATAGCATTCCCTGTATTCAATGTTTTGTTCTGTTTGATTTACAAAGAGCAGTTCCTGTTCCTGTATTCAATGCCTATTGATACACTTCCTCTTTCTCACCTAGATCTTCAGAAAAATGTCATTGTCCCATTGAGATCTTTACCTGCCATTGTTCCTAAAATTTCACCTTCCCTAAGACATTGTCTATCTTCATTGCATGATTTTTTCTTAGCACTTTTCATTTTTTAGTATGTAATTTGTTTCATATATTTTACCTGTTTCTTATATCTGCCTTTCCCTCCCCACATCAAGAATGAAAGCTTTATAAAAGCTAGGATTTAAAACAAGGTCATTGCTGCATACTCCCTCCTTCCTCCTTAGAACAATGCCTAGTATGTTGTAGTTACTCAAGAAATACTTGAGTGAATGCATTTGACTAGGAACTGTGACCCTTTATTCTATGCTTCAGTTTGATTTCTTATGTATGTGTGCAAAAGGATAAGAATATATATGCACATACATTATTGTTAAATATATCCATTATTTATATAAGACTAGATTTATTTAAATCTATTTTGTGTAATGGTACGAGTGGAATGGTATTCAATATTTCAGCATTTTCCCTTCTTTTTCAGAGGGTTACAAAGCAGTGCTGTTTCAAACTTTACTGATAAATCGAAACAATCGCTACAAAATCTGAGAAGTGTCCTGAATGGAAGAAGGAGTTCATTGTTGTAGTTTTTGACCTCAGATTCCATTTGCAATAACATGAGAAAAGGATTTTAGTTTTCCAGTTGACCCCAGATATTTGGTTGGTTTGATCAGGCTTTACAGATTTTTATTTTTAGCTGTTTAGTTTCATTAAATCTAAGTTTCCAGATTTTTCTGAAGTGTTCTCTGTAGCTTCTTTCTTCATTATATTTCAGTATCAAGTGAAAGGGCAAGGCCAAGGCAGAATCTATAGGCTTCTTTGCCTCTTTGTAAATAGGGAAATTACATTATGAAATGCAGGAGGCCTTCCTCTCGTTCTTTGTATTCTTTCTGTCCTGGATGGCTGCTTTCAAAGGCCATGAATACTTCCACTGCAAATAATTGGTGCCACTTCCCCCGACTCTTGCACAGACACACAGACACTAAAACACTCAGACATGCACGTGCATAGGCATGCACACTCAGGAAGGATACATTGCCCTCTCCTCCAACTACTAACAAAATATGGAAAACCAATACTTTTTCAAACCATCAAGACATGTTGGCTTCTCTTTCTACTATCTGATTCTTCACATGTAATCCCATATTTGGAATTAGAAGAGCTAAATAGCCCATTCCATTATTCCCAGGTAAAGGGAAACTGAAGAACCTTTCATATAGGGTAAAACATCCAAACAAATAAATGACTTTCTCTTCCACAGCTGGGTTGAGTTGAGGAGTTATTTCTTTCTCTTATCATACCAGATCATGGGTCATTTGAATTAAAACAAGAATGTTAGTTCCCTTTAGGGCCTTGGAATTGTTATTGACCTTCCTGTTCTTCTCTTTCCCTGTTAGGTTTGTTTGGCTCTTCAGATGCCTAAGAATCTTTATAATTTTCAGACAAATAGATCAAAGCCTCTGGAATCAATGAGACTGTCAGGAAGAAGGATTAAGATATTCTAAAACTGGCATAATATTATTTTTAGTAGTAACATATAGTTATTTTTAAACCCCTGAGTATTATAAGGCTGTCATATTGGTATATTGTAAGGATATTTTTATGATGTGACATGGTTGATTTTTTTTTTTAAGTGGGAAAGCACTTACTCTACAGAATAGAGAAAACTCACTCTTACTCTTGCTTTCTCTATAGATGCATGTGTCTTTACATAAATACATATTTCACTGCATTAATTTCAGGTTGCCAACAAAGTTTGATGCATTTGAATGTTTTTGTTTCTTATATATTTGTATATAAGTTATACAAAATAAATATATTAACATATTTAAGTGTAATTTAATAATTTCACATTATTTATATATTATATATGTTATTTTATAACAATAGAAATCCCCTAGATGACATTATTACAGAACCAATATTACTGATTGCTCTTTATGGAACTTTTAGTAAGTTGGCCCTGAAGAAATCCAGTTAACTGATTAATTAATGTCTGTCCATCCACCCATTCTCATAGTAAGCTTTTATTGAGTATCTAATATCGATCTAGTGTTGTGAAAAAAGCTAAGGATGCAAAAAACAATGATCCATTTTTTTCCCTGAGTCACAGTTCAGTGGGTAAGATAAACACACAGTGCCTTCCCATCACAGTATAATATGAACAATAATCAAAATACATGTGGAGATACATATAATGGCTTTTGAGTTAACTTAAGCTTGTTTTTCTTGGATATTTAGTATTTAACTTATATTATTGCCTTTGTTTAAACTATCAAGGTCTGCCTCAATGAAAATAAAAAATTTCCCCCTGGGAATTGTTTTTCTAAAGCCTCAAAAATGTGTTTATTTAATAATTGTTTCTAATCACAGCTTTAGCTAAAATGTTGTTAGTGTTGAAACGAGCCCAATTATCCCATAAAACTAATATTTACAGTTCTTTGAATAAATACAGAAATTGCGCCTCCCTGGTCTTAAAACTTGAAACTTACATTTTTCTCATCTGAGTTCCTCAGGAAACAGACCCTCACACAGTGAAATGAAATTCATCAGATCACCGCATTAATGTCAGATACCTCATACATCATGACTGCTTCCTCATTCCTCCTTAATTCCTGTTTTCCTGCCTTTCCTGCTATATAAAACCTCCAGTATTAATTGGGCAGGCAGAAGAATTTGAAACTTCATCTCCCATTCTCCTCAGCTGCAGCACCTGATTAAAGCCTTCTTCCTTCACAATACTTGTTGTCTCAGTGACTGGCTTTCTGTGCAGTGAGCAGTAGGACCTAGACCAAACTCCTGGCATTTTGGTAGCATTATGAATTAAGAGAACAGAGATTTTGGTTTGTTGTATATTCTTGAAAATGACTGAAATGTGGCTTAATGAAAGAGTCTTTTTCTGTAGCACTGATCTCTTCAGAAAATATGGTGTGATAAGAGTTTGAAGGAAACAGCCAGCTGGTCATGTGTTATAATTCAGCAATGACTGTAGTTTCAGGAGAAGACAATTGATTCACCAATTAGGCAAGTAACAAAAGAGCATAACTTTAAACAAACTTTTTGACATAAAAACATTACTCTGCTCATCTGAGGACATGTTCTAAAAATTGTATTAATTTTTAAATTTACATTTTCAGTACAATGCTATAATATAGTCTTATAAATATATTTCAAGTTTAAACTAATGTCCTAAAAGTAAAAGATAAACTATTTTAGAGAAGTGTTCTTTTAAGATTTGCTTCCACATCACCCTGATTCTCAATTACAATGCTGATGATCCCCTACTTGCAATGGTTTGACTTAGAATTTTTATTGACTTTACAATGATATGAAAGTGATATGCATTCAGTAGAAACCACACTTTAAATTTTGAATTCTGATCTTTTCCTGGGCTAGTGATATGCAGTGTGATGCTCTCTTGTGATGCTGGGCAGTGGCAGCCAGCCACAGCTCCCAATCAGCCATGCAATCATGACAGTAAGCAGTCAATACTGTACTCTACAGTGTACTGTAATCAATAAATTACCTAAGATACCCACCATCAACTTGAATATATTATGTAAATATTAGATACATCTGTTTTGTTAGTGCAAAGCAACTGATGATTGTTCTACCAGCTATAGAGAAAACTAGTAATCTTTGTATCTCTTCTATTTAAATCAATAGTTGAATTCATAAATGTCACACATTTCATACAAAATATAAGATTAAGGTAATGTGTATATATATACTAAAAATATTATTATTTCTAAATGCTATTCCTTTGTATTCCTAACATGAATTTGTGTCTTTGAAGCCATTAATCTTATATATTTCAGTCAGGGATTCAGAAAGGAAAAGGTGCTTTGATGACAATAGCAATTAAGGATGGCCTCTAATAAAATAGAATGATCATTATCCAAAGAAAAAGCAGTGTCTCTAAAGCCTTTTATAGTAACATCCCATTGCATTCACTATTTCAAAATTTTACCCACAACAGAGTTATTTTCTGTCATTTCAATATTTATATGCATTCCTTTAAACAAAATATTTTGGATTTCCACTTATAGATAAATAAGTCTGTGCACAGGTTAAAATTTCTAATATAAAAATGTTAGTACCTGAAGTTCAGGGGTTCCAGGCTTATAAGAGAATCATAAATAAAGAAGTAAGATCTCTCTGAGTCATCAGAATCAAACTATGTTTCATTCTCTGGGTCACATTTATCCTCCAGGTATTGAGAAGTTTCTCTTTCCAAAAACAATCTGCTCTATATTTTTCTATGAGAATGTCACTACCACAAGTAGCCTTTAACTGATTTTTATCTGAGAAAATGAAATAACTCTTATGCGCTTTTTAAATTTTTAAAGAATATTTATTAGATCAAAAACAGAATAAGGATTTTTTATGTACTTGTTACTTCAGAAAAAGGTAGTGATTGTAATTCTTCAAAGTTTCGTCAAGTCACAATTATTATGATCCTTGTCACTAGTGCCAAAACAAGGAGAAGAGCGATATAATTTTCCTGTAATATTATGTCCCTGGAATCCAGTCCATAAAATTGAAGCCAAAGCAGATTTCTTTTATTAGATTGCTAGATAATTGTATAAGCCACTGCATTTATAGTTACGGGAAATTTGCCTTATAAAATAAAGCAAGCTAACTGGCAGCAACACAAAAATGTAGGTAGTTTTCTTGGCAAAAAGTGTCATCTAAATTTCATGGTTTATTCTCAATATACATATAAAATTGTATAAAATAAAATTATTTAAAATTTAGACTTGTTCCCCCACTGATTGTGTCTGTTCAACTCAAAACATAATGGTCTATGCCATATTCAGAGGCTTTGCTGGGTGCCTAACAAACATTACTAAAATTTGCATTAATCATGATGTTGAACAAGAAATAAAAATGATCCTGAGGTTTATCTTGGTAGCCATTTTAATTTTTCAAATGTTGTCAAGTCTAAAAGCCATTAAAAACAGCTGGTTCATATCAATCTAGTGTGTCAGCATCAAATACAGTTCTATCTAAAACTGTCAGGGTTAAAATGAACTAAGCTTAGATTTAATAACTAAACACAAACAATAACTTTAATTTTGGAATACCGTTATGAAAAAAGATAATAGTATACACAAGTTACTGAAGCCTTTTGACATCTTGAAAAATGTTCAGTAAACACCTTACAATACTTAAGGCCCTTTTCAAATTTGTATTGATTTTTATTAAACTCAGAAGTTTAAAATTATTTGTGGAGCCAGGCATGGTGGCTCACGCCTGTAATCCCAGCACTTTGGGAAACTGAGGCAGGTAGGTCTGAGGTCAGGAGTTCGAGACCAGCCTGGCCAACATGATAAAACCCCCATCTCTACTAAAAATACCAAAAAAAAAAAAAAAAAAAAAAAATGCCGGGCATGGTGGCAGGTGCCTGTAATCCCAGCTACTCGGTAGGCTGAGGCAGGAGAATCGCTTGAACCTGGGAGGCAGAAGTTGTAGTGAGCCAAGATCATGCCACTGCACTCCAGCCTGGTGACAGAGTGAGACTCTGTCTCAATAAATAAATAAACAAATAAATGTAAAAATAATACAATTTGTGGATTTTTGTTTAAGGTATTTTCACCAGATACAGATAGGATGTATTCTCTACAGGATGATTTTTGACTCAAAAAAAAAAAAAAATTATACTATTTTATTTTGATTCTACTTATGTTTGAAATTTAGTATACTACTCATTTCAAAATTATGTGTCTATAATATTTTATATAACTGCTTATTGAATAATTGATGGACAAGATTTTAAAAATCATATCTAGAAAATGAAAAAAGTAAATTTCAAATAATTTTCCATTAAGATAAAAACTTAAATTCCCAAAGGGCACTACATTTAGATAGTAAATCTGATATTTGAGTCTACAATGTTATTGTTTCTTAATCCTTTAAATTTATGAAACTCTAACCTATTTGGGGAGGTATCATTCATAAACCAACATAGCTAAATAATACTGCTTTCTTTCTATAATAAACAACCATCATATCAACTCATTAAGCTATACAATTTGGAGTAACTATCTTCCAGCTTATGAATTTACCACTTATAAGCTTCCTGGTTTTTGAAAAATTACTGAACAATCTATAAAGCAGGGTTAGTTTACAGAGATGCTATTAGCACCTTGTTGAATTTCAAAGACTTTATAGCAAATAACACTTTTTACAAATGTTTAGCATAGTTAATAACTGGCACCAGAATTCTCTTTCTGAAGGAAGCCTTCCCAAAGAAAAATATTTTTATAGTCCAACTGATTGCAGAATATAGAATGAAAGGGCAAAAGAAAGCAATTGTTAAATTGTTATATATAACAATATGCAAAGAATTGTGTTTAGGAAAAAAAAAAGAAACATTTAAAAAATATGGTATATAGGTGTATAAAATTTTTAATATAATATTGATAAAATTGTAGGCCTGTATATTTGGTAATGGCTTAAGATATTTTTAAGCATAGTGATTTTAATATTTAACTTCAATATGTTTAATATATTAAATGTAATAGTCAATTTCAATTACGCTTTTGAGCTGTAACTCCCCCGTTCTCCATAAGCCTTTAGTAAAATCTTCCATGAAAACATACACAGTGACTTTGTGAGTCACCCCTAGCCATTCTCTCATCCATACAAATCAAGAAAAGGAGTTGATTGGGTAATGCAGGTACAGACTAGCAACATTTCCATTAGTAAGGAAAAAAAAAAATCCCTGGAAGCTGTAACTCAGCACCAAAAGACGCTAAAAAGCTTTTGCTGGTAGTGAAATCAGTAATGAATAACACAGATCTTCTGCCCTACAAGTTTTCAACAAGTAAAGAAATAGATGCAGTCATCAGATAAAAGGAAATTAAACTACTGGTTCTGCTGTATATATTTCATAGCTGGATAAGCTGAACTGGAGAACTTGCCTCTTTCCACAGCCAGAATGTTGCTTCCTACTGCCTTTCGTCTGCTCACACCTGGATGTCTACCTCTTCATGGACCCACACATTCCCCTGAAAGTTTCTCTTTTTGAGGGCAGAGAAGGAATGCGTCCTCAGGACAGGACATTTCCAAAGGGAGAACCTAGATGGGGCCTTCCTTACCTGCTTAATTCCTTCTTTCTGGTCACACTCTTGAGAGAGAATTATTATTTTTTGTTTAGGGAGAGACTAGAAGTTCTCTAGGAAATCTTCTCATGAAACATGTTGTCAAGAGGACTAGAGTTCGCCAAAATATTACTGAGACAGTTGCTTTCTTCACCCATGGGAGTTGACAGTCAAGGCTCTGGTGTCCAGACTGTAGCTGTCAGAGAAGGGAACACCTTGCTTCTACTGTCACCACTTGTATGTAGTGTTTTATTCTGGGTCTACGTGTTGGTGTTTGGGAAAATGCCTGTTCCCCATTTCTCACATATTTATAGTAGGAAGGAAATTCCCAGTCTGCAGGAGTAACAGGGTAGGGAAATTTGTACACTATTTTCCCTAGGGAAGATTGAGGAGATTGAGAAGGAAACTAGTCATGCATTTCCTTTCTTCCTTGGAAACCTGTGCTCAGGAGGCAGCCATTTTCTGCTTATCTATGTGTCATATTTTCCAGGTAGACAAGATACCTTCTGTTTGCCCTCTAGTCCCACTGTCTACTTTCTTTTAGCCTGGCATCCATCCCAGAATGCTGACTTGCTTGAAATATAAGTGACTTTCCACCCCCACTCCCCGCCGCAGGCTTCTGAGTGTACATGGCCAATAGGGAGTCCTGGCAGAAGATCGAATAGAAGCAGAACATTGAGTTCAGGTTGTTTATTGCTCTGGTTTGCCTCCCTGCAGGGATGCCCATCTCCTCTCAACATGGCCCTCCCTGCACGACTTTCTCCTTCTGTGTTTTATAACTGCTTTGTGCCTCAGGGATTGAAATAGCTCTGCTGTAACCAGTCCATGGGTCTTTGGCCTATGCCTTGTCCATACATTTCTAAATAGTTCCTTTATTTAAACTTGCTTAAATGACTAATTTCTTTCTGAGACCATGGCTTAGACCCAGAGTATTTTGGGGTGGTAGGCTTAATTCAGAGAAATTTTAGAAGTCGATGGTGATGCTAATTCCAACATTCATTCCCTAATCTACCTGTACTCATAATAAAGTTGATAACAGATCTCCATTTCTTTTACATGAATATCTACTTTCAGGGCTGGTTCAGAGCTCAAAAGGAGAAGAGAAGGGCATTATTTCCATGTCTTTATAAAACTCCAATGTCTTGGTACATGGCCAGTTATCTTGAGGAATGGCAAAGTCCTGGCATTTGAGGCCCAAAAGAATACGTGGATATGGAATATGAGGCTGCTTCTGTGGCCATGGGAAGGGTTTTTAAGATTCAAACTTCAGTGCTTTTGTTGATGTGGACTTGGCCATTTTTTCCTCTTGGCAGTTTGCAGCAGTTTATATTGAACTTATACAGCTGTATATATTTTTTAAACTGGCATGATCTTCAGTAAAACACCTTGGTCTTAGTATGTAGACTGCTATGGTTAACCTTTAGCTACACAGAGATACATGTTGCCAAGACAAGGTTTAGATCACAGTAAAGTCTCAACTCAGTGCTTCAGCATACAGACTATTTGGGCATTGCGGGGTAGAATATACATTTTGTTCTCTGAAGGATATTTCTCAGTTCTTTAGCTATCTAGGATTCTGAAGATCAAAAGGCAGCTCTTCAGTATAGAATACTGAATATTATTAGAATATGAAATATTAGAAACTGGACTTTACATTGTTAAGTGATAGGCCTTAGAAGATAGATTAGCTGACACAGGTTTCTCAGTCTTCCTTGGAACTGCTTAAAGGGCAAGGAGAGGTGATCTGGGCTCCTTTAGTTCTGTGACTGATCCTCAAGCTTATGGTCACTCTGCTCCATTCTCTATCAATCTGATGTTTACTCTAATTTATTAATAATACAATATATGGCCGGGCGTGGTGGCTCAAGCCTGTAATCCCATCACTTTGGGAGGCTGAGACGGGCAGATCACAAGGTCAGAAGATCGAGACCATCCTGGCGAACACGGTGAAACCCCATCTCTACTAAAAAAACCACAAAAAACTAGCCAGGCGAGGTGGCGGGAGCCTGTAGTCCCAGCTACTCGGGAGGCTGAGGCAGGAGAATGGCGTGAACCCGGGAGGCAGAGCTTGCAGTGAGCTGAGATGGCGCCACTACACTGCAGCCTGGGCAACAGAGTGAGACTCTGTCTCAAAAAAAAATAAAATAAAAGAATAATAATAATAATACAATATATGACCAAAGTTTGGGATTTTGGAGATTTTGATTGCAGCTTCACTCATGAAAGTGGGTTTCATCTCATGAATAAACAAATAAGGAATATAAAGCTTTCTAGGTAAGAAGTATTGTATTTTCTTGGGGTGAGAGTAGCATGAAAGTATTATTAACCCAAGGCCAAAAAGTAACTGAAAAAGTCTTAAGGCTGCTAGAATCCGTTTAGGGAAGAATCAAATTGGTTTTGCACATATGCTTTGGTTTATTGTTGCAAGAGAAGAAAGGAGAAAAAAAAAAGAAAAAGAAAAACAAGGCAATTCCATTGGAATTGTTTTATTTGTAAAGTACATAGTATGCTACACTGTGGGCCACCAGTAGCCAAAAAGACAGCTCCTGTTCTCCTGCCTTAGGTTCTAGTAAAGCGACAGGTAACACATATATTTTAAACTTAAAGGCATATATAATAGAATATCTGAGGCTAATATACTTTATAAAGAAAAAACAGAAAAGGATAAAGGAAAACTGAGAAGCCTGTGCTATTTTAGCAAAAGATAACAACAACAAAAAAAAAACAAAAAGCAACCATTCTGGAAATGTAACTTTGAGGAGATAATTAAATGAAGTCAAGAGGCTAGGCATACAAATATCTCCAGGGACACAATTCAGGTAAAGGGAACAGCAAGTGCAAAGATCCTAAGACAGGAATAAATTTGTTTTGGCCAAGGTACAGAAAAAGATGCAAGAAGTGTGTGTGTGGAGGATTGGAAGGCGATGAGGCACCAGCACAGCCAAATAAGGCTTTCTATGTAATGGAATGCCTGTCTGGCTGCCTACCCAAATTGCTAGTGGGGGAGGATGCTGAGGCTCCCTTCCTCAGGCGGTTCCATTATGGATCAGCCTCTTGCGTGTGCTAGTCACAAGGAAGTGCCTATGAGCAAGAAAGCTCAAAGACATCAAAGACTCACTGCCATTAAAGCACCAAAACAGTCTATCTTGGTCTTACCTGAAAGTTCAACCTCCCAGCATATTGCTATGATCTCCAAATATTTCTATATTTCTTAAAATTTCCTGGTCAATGGATTAATGAGGAGAAATAGATAAAACCTGTATCTTCCTCTCCAACTTCTGAACCAGCAAAAAATAGGCACTGAAGTCAGAGAAATGAAGGACAATCCATCTGCTTTGTGACTGATGAAGCTAAATTGGAGAGAAGTTTACCTGGTCTGTGCCAATAATCAGTGTTTCTAATATTTCCCCCTTAGATTAAATTTACCAACCCAGAATTGTAGATTTTAGAGCCAGCTTCCCTGTGGGGTAAAGCCATACCTTGTAAACCTACAGCATGGAGGAGCAGGCAACATGAGTGTTCTAAAGACAGGTCCCTTGGGAAGGAGAACCTGTCCCCACACCACTGAGACTCCCAGATCCCTTTATATATGTGTGTGTGTGTATGTGTATATACGTGTGTATATATGTATATTTATATGTATAAAATATCAGGTTGGTACAAAAGTAATTGCGGTTTGGGATGTGAATTTTAAGTCATTATAACTAGGCTCAAACACACCTTTATTAAACAAAATAGGAACCATCACAATCAACACATTTTTCTAATGAGAAATAAGTTTGTTTATTCCTGTAGTGTAAAAATCCATGATTCAGGATTTGATGAACTCATTTTCTGCATCCTGCTGGTTGTGGAAGCATTTTGCCCACAAAAAAGTTGTCAAGATGCTTGAAGAAGTGCTAGTTGGTTGGCGAGAGGTCAGGTGAATATGGTGGATGAGGCAAAACTTCGTAGTCAAATTCGTTCAGATTTTGATGTGTTGGTTGTGTGATATGTAACTGTGTGTTGTCGAGAAGAATTGGGCCCTTTCCATTGACCAATGCTGGCTGCAGGCATTGCAGCTTTGGGTGCATCTCACTGATTTGCTGAGCATACTTCTCAGATATAATGGTTTCTCCAGTATTTAGAAAGCTGTAGTGGATCAGTCCAGCAGCAGACCACAAAACAGTGACCATGGCCTTTTTTTTTTTTTTTTTTTTTTTTGGTGCAAGTTTGTCTTTGGGGAGTGGTTTGGACCTTCTTCTCAGTCCAGCCACTGAGCTGGTCACTGCTGGTTGTCATATAAAATCCACTTTTTGTTGCATATCACAATCTGATTGAGAAATGGTTTGTCATTGTGTAGAGTAAGAGAAGACATCCCTTCAAAATGATGATTATTTTTAATTTTGCTCAGCTCATGAGGCACCCACTTATCGCACCTTTTCACCTTTCCAGTTAGCTTCAAATGCCGAATGATCATAGAAAGGTCAACGTTGAGACCTTTGGCAACTTCCTGTGTAAGTGTAAGTGTAAGAGGATGAGCTTAAATGATTTCTCTTAATTGGTTGTTGTCAACTTCTGATGGCCAGCCACTATGCTTCTCACTTTCAGGGTTCTCGTCTCCTTTGTAAAACTTCTTGAACAGCCACTGCACTGTATGTTCATTAGCAGTTCCTGGGCCAAATATGCTGTTGATGTTGCGAGTTGTCTCCACTGCTTTACGACCTATGTTGAACTCGAATAAGAATATCACTTGAATTTGCTTTTTGTCTAACATTACTTCCATAGACTAAACAGCAATAAGTCATTAGCAAAAAAAAAAAAAAAAGTGGGAAATGTGCATTAAAATAATGTATAACATAATGACATTTATTTAAGAATTATTGCAATATCAAATGGCAAATTTCAACAACGCAAAAACCTCAATCACATTTACAACAACCTAATCCATACTACTTCTTTATTGGAAAGTAGACAGTGATGTGTATAGGAGGTGTCGAAGTTGTTCTATTAAAAATTGAGAGATATATGAGGACATGGGAGCTGAGTCCCCATTAACAACGTATACACTATCAAACTGACCCTAGTCCTCCAGAATCCTGGCAAAGAATCTGGGGGAATCTGAGGCATCCCAACCCCTTGAATGATGTTCAAGTCAGTTTCATTTAGATCTCAGAGGGAAGGATCCCCTACTTGATATCTGCCATTACATTTGTAAGGTAATGTTTCCTTTTTAAGGAATTATTTAACACTGGTTAGTTTTTGCCAGATTGGATCAAAGTACCTTGGACAATAAAATTATAAACTCGAATTAGGGTTACAACCATAATTATATCCTTCACATACTTCATTATCACTGGGTATCTGCATTTCTCTCAACCTGTCATTACGGATTATGTTAGTCTTTCATAAGCAATAATACCAAATGGACACATGAAGCACTCACTGTGAAAATAATTGTTCAATGAAATGATAGTTTGATAGACAATATCTCTACCCTCACTCCAAATGGCCCTGTTTTTACAATTAACATATTATCGCCGTACGTTTTAATAGCAGGCCATCATCTGAGTAAAATTTAGCACGACGACCTCTGTCATGAGAAATGTTTTATATATAATGTTGAATAACTAGGTCAAGATGCAGTTTCAGCATTGAAGAAAATACGTTTCTAAGTGCAAAGTGATCAATGTGTGTTTATATATGCATGTATGTAATACTGTAGCAACTTGGGTTTTGTTTTGTTTTAAATATTCTGAAATTACATATCTATATTTAAAAATATTACTCTCCCATCAGATGAAATTATCTATAAGATTGCCTCAAATTAGAACAGAAGCAGATGTAATGGGATAGCTCTTGTCTTTAAAACTGCTGACAATGAGAATTAATCTCAAAGATTTCTTTCTGTCTCTCTTTATGAAAAAGTGCATATAAGCATTTGCCATCAGATGCACACACAGATGCCGTTGGCCCCAATGCATGCAGTGTGTGTCATTGAGCAGATCCATTTCCAGTACCTGTGACATGTCAAACTGTTTACCTTGAGAGCTGTGTGTGTGACAGCTTCTGGGAGGGGGCAAGCAAGTGCAGGGAATTGTTAACAGCATGCTTTTCTGGCCTCCCCATTTACCTCCTATTCAGTGAAATGTCTTAAAGTGTAGCTGGAGCCAAATTGTCATGAAGAATGACACACAAGTTTTTCCGCTTTCAAGGCAAGCCTGGGAAATTGAATTTTAGAGGAAATGAGCAAAGAGAGAAAAACATACAGGAAGCATATGAGATGGTTGTGTATACTGTGTTCCACTTCATCCAGCAGCCCCACTCTCTTTTCTGAGCACCCAACCACTCAGAAAGGTTTGTTTTTGGAGGAATGGCCCCACCATTGGCATCTATGCTTTTGTTTTAATTGCAGAGCCCACGTAATTTTGTGTGGAGATTTAGTCATTATAATTGGTGCTAGAGATGATTGCTAGTGAGGCAAAACTCAGGAAAAAGCCCAGATAATTTGTGCCGTATATCAGATTCTGCTTCCAAACAGCTGTCTCATTTTGCTGCATTCATATTGCCAATTGTCAGGAGGTGCTTACGTTATATCATGTATACCAGAGTTCTTCATTTCCCAAACGTTGCCCTCTCTTTTCCCTCTTATTTTAAATAACATTTCAAACATCCTGAAAGTAATATAACAAATGTTTATTAATCTTGCTTTCCTGATTTAATACATTGACATTTTGCCATACATTTATGAGATGTTTTTCAATAAAAGGCCACAGATAAAAGTTGAATCTCTTTGTACCCTTTACTAATCGTCCTTGTCTCCCCAGATATATTTTCCTCAAATTGGCATCTTTGCTGTCCTCTGTTTATATTTGTATGATATATGCTAGGTATTCAAAAATCCTAACATTGCATTAGTTTGTTTTTTGGTATCATAAATGTCATCATACTATTCATACATTGTTTTCAACTGCCTTTTTTTTCACTTAACACTACGTATATTAAAATTTTATCCTTGCTGATTGATGTTGCGCTTATTGATTTTTGCTGTTATATAATATCCTACCATATGAATATAATGCAATTTATTTGTTCATTTTTTGAATAAACACTAAGACTTTTTTCCACTATAAACAATGCTGAATGAAGACTTGTGCATAACTGCTTGTACATACATCTGTGAGTTTCCATAGAGCACTTAACTGGAGATGGAATTATTCCATTACAGGTTGGATTATTCCATTACATCCAACCTGTAATGGAATAATTTCTTCAGATTTATTAGATAATATGATTTTAGATAATATTTAGATAATATCTAATTTCTTCAGATTTATTAGATAATATGAAATTGTTCTCCAAATAGTGCTACCAATTTATACTCTCAACAGATAGTATGAATATTTGCCTGAGAAGTTGTATTCTCAGACACTTAATTTTTTACCTTTGATGAAATAAAATACAATTTCATTGCAGTTTTTAGTTACTTGACTAATTTCTAGTGAAGGTGAGTATTTTTACATGTTTATTAGCTATTCTTTGAGTTTTCTGTCCATGTCATTTATGTACTTTTCTACCAAATTGTTTGCTCTTTTCATTGGATTTTAGGAATTCTTCATGTACTCTCTATGCTCTTTGTTGCTTTTGTCCTAGGGAACAGTGGTAGGACATAAATAGAAATCAATCCAAATGATAATGACATCCATTGGGTCCCACTGACCAAAGTCAAAATATCTTCTAAACTAAAAACTAATAAGGTCTTGGTAAATTCACACAAAAATCTAGTCTTTCCATTAAATACATCAGCATATTCTCATTTTGTTTTCCAGGTTTTGATTCATCATCCAGTGATTGTTTCTAACACGATTTTTTTCTTTTTATATCAGGAAAAATGTGACGAGATAACATATTTCTATCATTTTAAATTTAGCCTGAAAGTGGAA
This sequence comes from Theropithecus gelada, assembly GCF_003255815.1. Lineage (NCBI taxonomy): Eukaryota > Metazoa > Chordata > Mammalia > Primates > Cercopithecidae > Theropithecus > Theropithecus gelada. The sequence continues at coordinate 122,018,794 of NC_037672.1, forward strand.
AAACTGACTGCATACTTCTGTCACCCAAGTTCAAGTGAAGGTTCAGGTCTCTAACGTAAAAATTGTGAAACAAGTTTGACACACATTAAGATATATGTCATGTGTGTATACATGATTTAGAGTTTTGTGAACTGATTTACGTGAACTGCTTTCTCTTGTACTCAGAACCTGGTAAGTAATTTGTGGGGCTCCAAATAAATATGCAGGGTACTTTTTTTGAAATAATTTTTCTGAGACAGGGCCATGTATTACTATGTTACCAAAATCCCAAGTGCTGTCTAGGTTTCACTGCTTGCTGCACAGAAAGACAATCACTGAGACAATGAGTATTGCCATATTGGAATAAGGCTTTACCACATGTTGTAGCTGAGAAGATGGGAGATCTATTTCAAATCTGTCTCCCTGAACTGACTACACTTGGGGGGTTTATATAGTGGGGAAGGAAGCAATCATGAAAAATAAAGGGTCTGAAATTTCATTATTTGGATGTGGTAATCTAGTGAGTTTCAGTCCCTTGCCCAATGGTGGGTTTCATGAGAAAGGAACTCAGATAACACAGAGGTTAGTTTCCAGTTTTAAGATCAAGATAGTCAGTCAATTTCCATGTTTACTCAAAAACCCTTAAATATCATTTCTAGGGGACAACTGGGTCAGTTTCAACTACACAGGCTACAGGAACATGAAACTTACCATGCCTACATTAATGTTTACTTTATATTTTCTGTACCATTATCATATTTCACATTTCCTCTATCAACTTATGTGAAACACACGCAACATTTATTTTAATTGCAAATTTGATTTTGTATTTAAACATGCTAAACACAATCTTTTAATCATAAAGTTAGTGTCAACAATTTTTAGATAAATTGAGAAATTAATAAAATGCATACACTACTGGAGGATGCTTATAAGTATAAAAATAAAGATAAAAGTTTTAAAAAGCATAGAACACCAATATTTATTTCACTATTTAAAAAATACTGACTCTATGATGATAGTGATAACAAATTAGTTTTCTACAGATACCACATTTCTGAGGATAAGCAGTGTTAAAAGAAAAACTTTAGATGAATTAAACTTAACAGAATTTAATTGAGAAAAGGATTTTTGAATCAGGCAGCCACCAGAACAAAAGGGGTTGAGAGAGACTTTGGCACATCTATGTGGGTGGAGAGGATTCATGGACAGAAAAAGGAAAGTGAGGTACAGAAAATGGAAGTGAGGTACCAAAACAGCTGGGTTGGTTACAGCTTGACGTTTGCCTTATTTGAACAAAATTTGAACCGTTGGCTGCTTGTGGGTGGTTGAATATGGTTTCTGTGATTGACCAAGGCATGGCTACTTGTTATAAGAGTAGGTTTCAGTATGTTTACACATCCAGTTAATTTCCAGTTCACTATGTACAGGGAAACCTTTAGGACAAACTTAAAATTTGTAAGGAGGCAGCTTTAGATTAGACAACAGCAACAAGACCTGTTTAACTAAATGGGGATGGAAAGGGCCAAACAGGGGTGACACTGAAATTAACAAAATAATGCTAATGTAGGATAAGACTGGTGTAGTCAGTAGCAGGAAGCATAGACAGGATAAGCAGACAATTCAATAAATACTTAGTGATTACTTCCCATATTCCAGACCTCAAAGGTTGGAAATACAGATTGAGAAGAAAGCAAAGGATTTTTATTCTGCTCACAACCATTGTCTCCATAGCACAAATAGCTTTAGAATACAGATAGAGGAAGTAGGAATATTCCATATTACTTGACACTTTTCTGTTCCTATGAAAAGGAAAATCAGAGAGATTCAATATATTAATGAGTAACCAAACAGGCAAGTGGAGTTAAGCACGGAATCATTTAGAACTTGCCGAAGGTCTAAGATCTAAACTTTTAGCCACTCTCTCTATTGCAAGGACCAGCATGAGCTAACTCCACCGTTCCTTAAAGACTGTCTGAAATGCAGCCTATGCAAAGTTCTCTTGTAAATTTCCAAGTAGAACTATATTGTTAAGATACACAAAAGCATTAGTTATAAATATCCTCAGTTTCTAATTTTATTTCTAGATAGCTAATGACTTTTCAGATGTCTACATTCCCATTTTTATTATAAATATTTTGAACTGATTTTTCAATTGCTCAACACACTACCTAACTTCTTAAATGGAATATTTGCATAACATATATGTAGGAGATCAGAATAATCCACCCCAAAATAGGCCTCTTTAGTATAAGAATTATTTTGAGCAGATTATTTTGAGAAACAACAATAAGAGAAGTTCTAAAAGCAGGGTAGAAGTTATTCTTTTGTAGGGAAATTTACATCTAGAAAGAAAATCTCCATTTGGAAGACTGTTTCCCTCTCTGCACCAGGAAGACAAGGATGACTAAATTACCAGTGACTCTTTTCAATGTAAAAACCACTAACTTACATTTGCATAACAAACCTTAATTTTGTTTACAGTGCTTTTCCTGATTATTTGCCTATAACTTACTTCCCCCCCCCCCCCCCCCCCCACCGTAGTCTTATTTCTTTGTTTTGTTGAAGATGCTGTAAGTTGCAGTTCTAGGCTGTCTCTGAGAGTCACACTTTCCCTAAGTTTTCTGTCACGTATATACAAAATATACCCATTAATAAACTTGTGTTTGTTGTTCTCTTGTTAATCTGTCTTTTATTACAAGGTCCCAGATGAGAATTTAGAAGGACAGTAGGAAAATTATTTATCTGCTATATATGTAATTTAATATATACATATCCTTCATTATAAAGATATTGGACTATTGCATGCTGTGCTCAACTGAGCTAAGTGTGAGGACATGAGTAGGAGCTTTAGCATTAGCCTGATCTTTGAAGTTGCTCCCCCTTGCACTCTGAAGTTTTGCTGAAAATCAACTGACAAAAGACAGGTTAATTTAAAAAAGGCATACAAATGTATTTAAGCACAGTTTTACTTCACACAGGAGTGTTTAGAATGAAGCCCAAAAGATACAGAAGAAACTGCCCATTTTCATGATTTGGTTCAAAGAAGTATGGGCAGCTGGGTAGAAATATCATTGAACAATAAGGGTACAATCTAATGCTAATTGGCTGAGCATGGAAACCCAGCGAGGCTTGTCTGTCTAGATTGTTCTTGGCCTTACTGTGCAGGATTCCTTCCTTCCGGGTATTTGGCAGGATCTTGTCTGGAATGGGGGTCTTATGACCTACAGTCAGATAAAGTAGGTCAGCTAATTTCTTTACGGCCAGTTTTTACACAGAAAAGGAAGGCAGAATTAGTGTAATATTTTTAGGCTTTATGTCTGGGCTTTGGGGAAAACGGATTTTGGTTTTTATGAACCACCTTGAAAAAGAGATTCTAGTTTCTATGGCTGGCCTTGAGGCAGAATAAGGGGCAGAGACAGGAGGGCAGAAGGTCAGAGAGGGCTGCTACTGAGACTTTTGTTTTAGTATCGTTCTGAGCCCTACCAGTATCCTCTTTGTCCATTTCTTCATAAGAATATGTCGGTTGAAAAGAATGACACCAACATATAAAAAATGGCTTAGACCCATTTTGGCAGTTCTTTTGATAAATTTCCTAACTTACTTCCTATCTGCTATTTTCTTATCACTACTAAGTTGTTATCTGTTACTTCCTTCAACTTTGTGTCTGTCAATAGTAAATTATATCCTCATTTATGGTTTGTACTGGACTTTTATTTCCCCTTTAGAAATCAAATAGCTATGATTTTTAACTGTTAGAGTAAAATTAAATAGATTTTTAAGTGACAATATGAGGCTTCTTTTATAAATAAATACATAAAATTGGACATTTTTTAGTCCTCAAATTTTTTTACTTTCTAGTTTTTTAAACAACACACTTATTTTTAATTCTAAATATTTCAGTAATTGTAACTTATAATTAATAGAATTACAAACATTTGGAATTATTTTAATATTTTAAACAAAAAGAGAATACAGTAGAGAAGTAACCAGTGTGCCAGATGCAGAAAGAATATTTCAAACACTTGTTACTTGTGGGCTTGGGAAGGTCCCTAAATGCCATGGGACCTCCAACCCAGCCAGTATCTAGGCTCTTTACACTATCACGAGAAGGAATTCAAAGATTAGTTAGAAAATAGGAAAGTACAGAGACTGATTGCAAAGCAAAAAGTACACACTCGAGGGAGTGCAGGCGTACCTGAGAGAGTTGTGCAGTAGCCTTTGGGGTTTCTATCTATTGGGGTTTTTTTAACCAAGGGATGAAACATTTAACAAATTTCCTGGAAAAGAAGTGGAGATTTCTTGGAACTGTGATACCATCTATTTTTATACCAAATATGAGTGTTCTCAGAACTGTCATGGCACTGGTGGGTATGTGATTTAGTACATGAATGAGCATATAATGAGGTCCTTGGAGAAACCTAGGTCAAATCCAGCACCATGTTTAGTCCAGATGGTCTTAGCCAGCTTGTTCCACACCTTGGTTTTTCAGAGTCTTATCAGCCTCTAGCCTCTAGTCTTGTAAAACTTCTGCCTAGTGTGTTTTATTCTCCTGTGACTACCTGTATTAATCCTATCTTACAATTGCATATACATTTATACATTATAGTGTGATAAATTGTTTAATATGTAAGCTATTTATAATTTAATATATAAACTAGTTAATATATAATAGTATATATTTTTATAACATATAATAAAACAATATGTATATCAATCAGTAAAGAAAAAAATAGAGGCTGGTAATAATATTGCTTGTGAATCTATAACCTATAATTACAAAGAACAGTTTTTTGATCAATTAAAATATAGCTTATATATTTTAATAGATTGCATATTATAAACAGTATAAACTATATATAAAGTTTTTAATATAATTGTTTTATGTATTATAACATAATATATATAATTACATATTAGTTTATACATAAAATTATAGTTTACATATTAGTTTATATATTCATACATCTATACATAACTTATATGTATTATATATAATACTTTAAAGTATATACATAGTAATTATCTAGTATATAGTATATTAGTTGAAATATTAAACTTAAATAAATTTTATGATCTATAACTATAAATTATAAAGATAAACTTACTTTTTAAATGTGATCCTTGATGTATTTTTTGAAATAAATACAGCAGGAATTTATCCGCAGTAGTAAAACTTCTGAAATCTTACACACAAATAGCCATGTCTGATAAAACTGTTTTTGACTTGTATCATTTTTCCATTTATACTATAGTAATAGCTGTGTTGTTAGAAAATTTCTAACACATTTTCATCTGTTAAATTTTGAAGTGTCATCTCTTTTTATTTTTTCTGAAATTTGGTTTAGATAAAAGTTAAAATTATCTGTATAGTCCTAATATAAACAATCCTTTTTCAAACACAGATTGAGGCTTGCTGTATTTTTTACTTATATATCCTGAGTATATTATTTCCTTTCTTTGTGATGCAGGATAGGTGGAATGGGGAGAGATTCAGTGTCAGATATAACTCAGATGAATGCCAGCTTCAACATTTTAAAACATTGTCGCTGCTTTATTACAGCCTCTAGGAATATGTCTATTTGAAAACTTGGACCTACCTTCCTGGTTTAGCCACTATTGCTAAGAGATTAGCTTTGAATTTTAAAATTTAATGTATTCTTTCCTTTAGTGTGTCATAACAGTTATACCTTTCCTCTGTATAAATTTCCTATAATCAAACATAACAGTCATAAATATGTTTCATAAAGAAGAGGATATTTATTATCTAATAAAAAGAAAACTTACTGCAAGAATAATAGTGTATGCATCAAGCAATAAAGAAACGAAAAAAATTAGAAGCTGGTGATAAGGTTGCTGGTGAATCTATAGTTCATGACTTTCATCATGATGAGAACCAGCTCCTTCCTTTGATCAATTTTATTTGGTCTATAGTTTTAGAAGACAGTTTTTCATGGGTCACTCAATCCTTCATTGTTGCATAATGTGCCAAAAATATGAGACCCTGAGCTATTTTTCAGGTTTGTGTTTTTGGACACCAGTCTTAAGGGGTGAGATATATCTCCTTCTGGGACGAACAGATTTACTTCTTGTTATTAAAAAACATGGATTCCCCGATCTCAATGTTCCTCTTCTATAATTCTACTCACTTTGTGTGCAAACATGATTTACACCTTCCTCATCACTCTCAAGGGATTTAGGGACAAGAACTAAGACAAACATACTAATACTCATGTTACTTGCTGTGCTGTGAGTAATAAAGTCTTTTGTCTCTGATCCAAGAGTCTCCTGTCTTCTACCAGCATCAAAGAAAAAGAAACAGATTAACATTTTAGCTCATAACTATAGGGCAAACTTACATATCAGACCCATTCTTATGATAAGAATGGGATTCTGACATGACTTTTCAGAAGAGAAAGTACAATCAAGGTTCAGGGTTAAAAGAAGAGTCCCTAAGATCTGATAGAGAATATTTTTGCCCAATTGGTGGTCAAGGATGAAGACAATAAGGTTTCCCACTTTTCTAACTCTTTTTTTTTCCAGATGGAGTCTCACTTTGTTCCCCAGGCTGGAGTGCAGTGGTGCGATCTCTGCTCACTGCAAGCTCCGCCTCCCAGGTTCATGCCATTCTCCAGCCTCAGCCTCCTGAGCAGCTGGGACTACAGGCATGCACCACCATGCCCAGCTATTTTTTTCTTTTTTCTTTTTTTTTTTTTTTGCATTTTTAGTAGAGACAGGGTTTCACCTTGTTAGCCAGGATGGTCTCAACCTCCTGACCTCCCACCAGGTCCCTCCCAGAACAAGTGGGAATTATGAGAGCTACAAGATGAGATTTGGGTGGGGACACAGAGCCAAACCATATCACATGGCATGCTATTAGAATGACAATTGCTGTCCATACTGAGCTCTCTTGGAAATATAGGCTTACACAAGTCTGGCAGTCATGACCCTCTATATTCAGTGGCTTGTTATGCCCTAGGGCATGAAAGCAGCACCTCAAAAGCTCAGCATGGCCACTGAAGGTCTTCTGCTACAGAATAGAGCCAAACATAGGCTCCTGACATATTTCACTTGCAGGAGGGGTGTTCAGTCCTTTGCCAGATGCTATGTTGCTAAGGGATGTTAACTCCCTTCCCAGATCCTTTGACTTTGTGAAGCTCTTTGAAATCAATTGAATAAACAGCAGCAGGAGTTTGTAAACTTTACAGATAGCATCAACACCTCACACATGAAGCTACTGCTTTTCAGTCCTTAACCAAAATGTCCTAGATAAAGTATAGAACCCAAGGGTCAGCATAATTGGCCGAACTTTATAAAGCTATATTAGCACTGGATGACTTGCTCAACAACAGGCCCCATCTGCAAATTTTTACATACTTAAGTCATTGCCAATTGTCTGGCTGTCTGGTACACTGAATGACAACAATAATTTCTTATCCAGAGTAAAGAACTCTAGGTATCTCTTGCCCAACAGATATACAAAATATAAATCAAGGTTAACCCCAAGGGGTTAACAAGTATATTGATGAATACTTGTTGTGTGGATTTAATAGGTATACATACATGTTTTAGACATCATTAATACTGACCAAGGCACATATTCACATCTCAGAATACATAAGGCTGGGCTTTTGGATGAGGCATTTAATAGAAATTTTACCTCTCTTACCTGCCTCAAGCTACAGGCCTCATAGAGTGTCATATGGTGTACTTAAACGAATTCAAACCCAATTCAATTTTAAAAATGGCATATTTTAGTCACAAACATCAGGTGTCAGTTCTAATATCATTTTTTAGTGTTTGTTTACTGACAGCTTTTAAGTTCTACCATTCCCTCTTCCCCTCCTGCCCCATATCTCAGCAAGATGATAAGAAAGCCCAGTTGCTCCCTCTTTTGGCATTAGTGGGAACTTTGAACCAATCTTATGTGGAAACCTTTACTCTGATCTCACTTCCTAACTTAGATAAGAACCCAAGCCAATCTCCTTTCCCTACTCTCTCAAGCTGTTTTAAAGCCTTCTGAAAGCTACCTCCTCTTCCCTTAGAAAGTCTCATGTCTGCAACAGATATTTTTATAGTTTCTTGGTGTGCATGAGTCATCACTGTCAACATCTGAACCAAATTTTGGGTAACCTCCATCTTGCTTCTGAGGGAAAGGAATGGCACCAACTCTCCATGCTAGACCTGTGATTCCTGCCAAAAGTGAACCTATTTTCCTCTGTTTGATGAAAGCCACATTGCAGGAGGGCATTGTTCCCAGCAGCTCTTGAAAAAGTAACTGCATTGTAACTTTAACCTTTTTCATGCCCATCTTCTGTGTCTTTCTGAGGCAGACTCTTTGAGGTTAGAATTTCTGTTCTAGTTCTAATGGTTGACTCCAGTCACAGCATGTGGCTTGGCACCCTTGAAAATAAACTGCCATATTTTTGGCTTTTTAGATCATCTATAGTCTATAATTGTGTGACTTTTGTTGCAAGGCCATCCAACAATGGTCCAAAAGTTAAGATATTTAAAGAGCATTCTATATTCCCTACCATTTACAGGCACTTGTTATGGATCAATGAAATAGCCACCTCAAAAATTAATGCAAATATATTACTAACTTTATCTCTCTTATATTCTCATGGTCCCCGTTCCATATTAAGGCAGTTTTGCCACTGAATGCAGCTATCCCCTGAAATAGTTTGTCCCCTGGATAATGGCAAGGATGAAAGATATAGAAGGTATGTAGAACTAATTTGAAAGTTCTTGTTCCCAATCCTGACAATCCTTGGGTGTGACGCATTTTTCTTTCTCTTAACCACAGGTGAGCCTGCCACCCCACATCTCCGGGTGGAGGCCTGGCCAGAAGGAGGCCTAAAATCTCAAAATTCATTTTGGTTCAGCCATCTGGATTTGCTTTTTCAATTTACATGACTAAAATCATGAAGACACTGACTACATCACTGAGCACACTGCTCCCTCAGTTCTCCTATGGTTGTCCTCTTGTGCCAAAGTGAGTACTATAATGGGTTCTACATATCTTATGAAATCAATCTTGCCCTACTTGCAACTGACTCCCCTGAACAAAAGGTAGGGGTTTGAGTAGAGAGTGACTAGAGAAAAGGTGAGTTTATAATGCTGGGATAGAGCACACCAAGGTTGTGGTCACAAAAGGAGAGCAACTCTAGCACCTGATGAGGGTATCAAACTCCAAAGGTTGCAAAGAAGGAAGAATGATTAATGCTGTCTTTGTCCTCTAGATACGACACTGCAACCTGGCAAAACAATCAGATGGTCTGCCTGAGTAAAGGAGCATTTGCCATTGGTAATCTGACCCTTTGCTGAGAAAACAGAAAAAGTTATATGTACCTGGCCAGCTCTGAACTATTTTGTTGTTCTTGATGCTATCAATAGCCTTGATGTCTAGGTGCCCTTGAGTTATATCATATATAATGGTTGAGGCTGCAATTTCTAGGTAACCTTGCCCGTGTGTATTCACCAAATCAAGGTAATGATGATCCCAAATAGGTTCAAAACATATGCAGACAAGAATAACCTGTGTACATTCAGATTTTATGTTTGTATGCGGGAGATTATGGACCAAAATATTTCTCTCGATGGGGGTAGGGACTGCTTTCTGGCCCGTGTATTACTCCCTTGTACTTATTGGCAATGACACTAAAAGAGCAAGAGATTAGTTGCAACTCTCTTGTATGGGTAATAATGAATAAAAGACTTGGCCTCAGACTGCAACCTGGCTGTGTAAAATATGACTTACTGATCCTGCTAAAACATATTCATTATTGACTGATTTTGGGATTCTGGGGATATAGTTGAGGCCAATACTGTGGGTTGGAATCCTACTGTTTGACAGATTGTTAATTAAATGCTTTGTAAAAATTGAATGGGTTTGGTTGCAGCCTCTGCCAGTCAGATTAATCAGAGTGACCAATGTAGTACATTAAAAAATTTTCTAGAAGCCAAGTCATATTAGGACCAAATGGAGGAAATGGTTGGGAGATATTCCTGGGTCTTCTGCATTCCTTGACTTGCTGGACATGCCAAGTAGACCCTGTCTGCTCTTTATCTGGGCCATTTTTCAGGGTTGCATTACTAAAGAGATTATATAGTTAACACATGAAAAACAGTGTTTTTCAGGGTTTTTCTCAGGAGTATTTGAGTTGTGTCCTTAAGGGTGTCATTGAGGGATGAGGTAACATCTACCAAAGGCACAAAGATAAGGCTTGCTCACTGATTGCTCTAAAAGTGGTGGATGCTCCCCAGCTCAGAATTTCTCTCTGGTGCTATTAGGTTGGTGCAAAAGTAATGGCAATCTTTGCCAGTACTTTTAATGAAAAAATCCACAGTTACTTTTGCACCAACCTAATACATTCCATCCTGTGTGCAGATATTTTCTGGAACTTCATGTTACCTCCACTCCTACCCATGACTGTTGGATTTAGGGACAAAGAAAACTGATACAAAATGCTAATGCCCGTGTGGTCTACTGTGCCGCAAATAATAACCTGTGTCTGACCCAGGAGTGTTGTTTCTTCTGGCAGCATCCATGCGATAGTAACAGGCTAAATAATGAGCTTGTAAGTATAGAGTAAATTCAAGTCCTAGACTCAACATGTAATACTAGGCATGTTCTATCAAGCTGGTTCTTTCCAATTCATCCGTTAGTTGGTTTGCATATTAGATTCAATTTTTCCTTTAATTACTAGCATGCAAGAAGGGGACTAGGGTAATCAGTTCTTTGCTGATCTTTTGAGAAGAGTATAAAGAAGTATTTCAGTTTGAGATTGGTTGTTAAACTACAACTACTAGAAGCAGGTCCAGGTGGTTACTAGGAGTTAAGATTTATACCACCCAGAGAACTCAGTCTAGGGAAATAATGCATACCCATATTTTTTGTTTGTTTGTTTTGTAAACTACTTTTCAGTTTCTTTTTAGGCTACAAATCAGGTTTGTTACCTTGGTTACAAAGGCCAATTTACTTGGACAATGAGTAAGGTAACTATCTTGACTCAGACTTTTAAAAGAGAAAAAAAAAATTGTACATGTGCATGTGTTATTTAATAAGCTTTTGAAACAGCTCTTGAATGTTAAGGTGACTTTTGAAATAATACACTTTTTCCTTAAAATGGGATTAAATATCACCAATAATATTGTCATTATTTGAATGTTTAAACCAGGAATAACATGTGTTACCCATATATATTCTTTCACTCATTCTGTTAAAAGAATCCTAACTAGATAGAAAGTATTACTTCCATATTTCAGAATATAAAATTGAAACTAGAAGGTTTATACAATGTTGCGGGAAGTCAGGGATGCCAAACTGAGGGAACAGCTGGAGCTGTGGTAGAGGAACATAAATTGTGAAGATTTCATGGACATTTATCAGTTCCCAAATAATACTTTTATAATTTCTTATGCCTGTCTTTAATCTCTTAATCCTGTTATCTGTGTAAGCTGAGGATGTACATCACCTCAGGACCACTGTGATAATTGTGTTAACTGTACAAATTTATTGTAAAACATGTGTGTTTGAACACTATGAAATCAGTGCACCTTGAAAAAGAACAGAATAACAGCAATTTTTAGGGAACAAGGGAAGACAACCATAAGGTCTTACTGCCTATGGGGTTGGGCAAAAAGAGCCGTATTTTTCTTCTTGCAGAGAGATTATAAATGGAGGTTCAAGTAGGAGAGATATCGCTAAATTCTTTTCCTAGCCAGAAATATTAATATCAATACCCTGGGAAAGGAATGCATTCCTGGGGGGAGGTCTATAAATGGCCGCTCTGGGAGTGTCTGTCTTATGCAGTTGAGATAAGGACTGAGATATGCCCTGGTCTCCTTCAGTACTCTCAGGTATATTAGGGTGGGGAAAAACTCTGCCCTGGTAAATTTGTGGTCAGATTGGTTCTCTGCTCTTGAACCCTGTTTTCTGTTGTTTAAGATGTTTATTGAGATAATACGTGCACCACTGGACATAGACCCTTAACAGTCGTTCCGCTTTTGCCCTTTACTTTGTGATTTTTATTTGACCCTTATCAGTGGTTCTGCTTTTTCCTTTTGTCCTGTTCCCTCAGAAGCATGTGATCTTTGTTTTGCTTTTTGCCCTTTGAAGCATGTGATCTTTGTACCTACTCCTTGTTTTACACCCCCTCCCCTTTTGAAACCCTAAATAAAAAACTTGGTGGTTTGAGGGTCAGGTGGGCATTATGGTCCTACTGATATGTGATGTCACCCCTGGTGGCCCAGCTGTAAAATTCCTCTCTTTGTACTCTTTATTTCTAAGCCGGCCAACACTCATGGAAAATATTAAGAACCTAAGTTGAAATATTAGGGGCAGGTTCCCCCGATAATGCAATTTGATGATAGTTCAGAGATAACATGTAGAAGATTTGTATTTAAAATGAAATATTTCTGATATTAGGACCTTTTTCCTTTAAGTTTTACTATATAGCTACTGATTTACTGAGGAATAAGTTATACAAAGCATGTACAGAACATAAAAAATGTTAGAATAGGGCAAGAAATTCTTACCACTCTTTCCTTCTTCCTCAAGTTGTCAACTCTAAAAGACAGAGAAAAAGAGAAAGAAGATGAGGAGAGCCAGATAGAAACAGAAAAGGGAGGAACTAAATGTGGGATGAAAAAGTTAAGCTCTATAAAATGTTACTTTTATTGCTTGAATGACAAGACAGTATGATTCACTTAATTAATCATTGATTGAATGTGTAGTTCCCTTTTATCACTTTTAATAAAATAGGCAGTTTGAAAAATCATCATGTCAGAACACATCTGGAGAGCTGAGAAGTGATACATAATTTTTTACCCTTGAAGACTTCCTCAGAATGTGAATATAATAAAGATTTTCAATAGATTTTAAAAATGAGAAAAAATCACTTGACAGATAAAATTTTAAATGTCAAAAAGACAGAATTCCAAAAAAAGTACAGGAAGGACTGAAACTGTCAAATTGTTCAACTTAGCATCAGGTTATGAACATAGGACCAAATCTTTTATCATCAAAGACATATTACTGAAACACGATATGTTTTTAATAATCTGTTACTACAGATAATGGAGACCCTTTCAAAAATATAGCTAAAGGGGCTGGGCAGAATGGCTCATGCCTGTAATCACAGCACTGTGCGAGGCCTAGGTGGGAAGATCCCTTGAGTCCAGGAGTTCAAGGCTGCAGTGAGCTATGATCACACCAGTGCCTTCTAGCCTGAGTGACAGAGCAAGACACCGTCTCCAAAAATAAAAACTAAAAAAGATTAAATATATATATGTAAACAGTGTGTGAAGAGATGTGTGTGTGTGTGTGTGCGCGTGTGTGTGTGTATATATATATATATCAATAAAGTCATTCTCAGGAAAGAGAAGCATTTTTAGATATTTTAACAGAGATAATCTAAAGAATTGTTAACTAAGTACAAAGTTGTTTTCTAGTTACTGAAAAGGCCTAACTATGATAGAAGTAGCAACGGCAGAAAGCAGCTCCCATTGTTTGAAAGACATTTGAATTACTAAATCTTGAGAGCTGGTGAAGGGGCAGTGTGGAACAGAAATTCAATATATCTGAAGACAGGGCACATCTGACTGGAGCTGATACCAATGAGGTACATGAACTGACTGGCCCTGCAAGTGTTGAAAAAAATCATAAAATGGACTTGCTATTTTATGAAGTAACTGCTGGTCAGAGTAAAGAAGAATTACTAGGTTATGCTCACAGGAACAGAGAACAGTGTCAGGAAGCAGCAGGAAGTGAGAGTAAGGAAGATGTCCCCTCTTTCTCTTCCAGTTTTGCAATCTCCTCCATGTGTGCCTTATGAGCGGAGTCTAACAGGGAGCCAGCCAACAAAACAGAAATCTTTCCAGAGTCTTAGCTGCAGTGTCACCAAGTAGATGCTGAGACAGTAGTAGCTGATACTGGACACAGTTCACCTCTTTAGCAACAGTGCATGCATCCTCACACTTTCTATACGTATTTATGTTTCCATAAAACAACCATAATACCATATGTTTCTTCCTAACAAGATGCAACTATTATTCACAGCACAAAGACATTCTCCAAAATGAAGAGTCTCAAAATCCCAAGAATCATATTCATTTCTGATAAACATTCACATTATCCATCTCTGAGCTGTGTCAATTGTTTTAAAACTAAAGTAAAAATTCCATTTGTAGTAAACCCTGTAGGTTGGATTAGAGTAAGAGATATTAGTATAAACTCATGTTAATTTTAATATGGCTACATACAGAAGTATAAATAGAAAAATAATTATGGATATATATGTATGTAAAGGTGTATATCTATCTATACATAGATATCTAGACAGATATCTATATATCTATGGAGATTATATCTATAGATAGATATCTATGTATCTATATCTATCTATATCTATATAGATTATTTCTATAATCTATATCTATAATCTATAATACAGTATAGCTATCTATAGATATATCTATAGATATATCTATAGATATCTATCTATAGATAGCTATACTGTATTAGTCCATTTTCACACTGCTGTAAAGATACTCCTGGGATGGGCAATTTTTAAACAAAGAGGTTTAGCTGACTCAGTTCCACGTAGGTGGGGAGGCCTTAGGAAACTTTATGGCAGGGGGCAAAGAGGAAGCAAGGCACATCTTCACAAGGCAGCAGGAGAGAAAGAGAGTGAAAGAGGAACTCCCAAACATTTTAAAACCATCAGTTCTGGTGAGAATTCACTTGCTATCATGAGAATAGTATGGGAGAAACTGTCCCTATGATCCAGTCACCTCCCACCATGTCCCCCCCTTTCCACATGGGGATTACAACTTGAGATGAGATCTGGGTGGGGACACAGAGCCAAACTGTATCATATACTTTTACAAATATGTTGTACATATATTTTATATGTTTATATATTTCACATATGTGTATTTTATATATTTAGTATAAAGGTACATGAATATATAAAACATCTGAATATTTTAGTACACATAAATACTAGTATAAATATATAAGTATATAAAATATACACATGTAAAAAAAAACCAGTTACATAGGGCAATGAAACCTCAGTGGCAATGAGCTGACTCACACACCAGATATTGGTTTCTAAATTGTATTCTTCAATGAGGAAATGGTGTTCCTTGGAGAAACGGTTGATTTGGGTGGGACCAAGGGAGGAAAAACAGAAGATGATTCTGGAGCATCTTGCAGTGCCACAAAATAAGGGAGTACTAAAACAAATTTTTATAAAAGATGAGACCTATCAAAAGGACAGAGGAGCCAACAAGAAAGAGTTCCTAATGACCAAAGACAGAACAATGGAAGCAACAATAATTTTACTATTGGACTAAAACCTAAAGAGTAAAATAAATATTCATGAGTCAGAAAAGATATAAATAAATTATTGAATAAAAAAAGAACAAAAGGGATAAACCTTTGTTTTAGAACACTTCCAAGTAATGTAATATACACCTTTGCCTTTGTTGCGGGAAGTCAGGGACCCCGAATGGAGGGACCGGCTGAAACTGTGGCAGAAGAACATAAATTGTGAAGATTTCATGGACATTTATTAGTTCCCCAAATTAATACTTTTATAATTTCTCACACCTGTCTTTACTATAATCTCTGAATATAAATTGTGAAGATTTCATGGACACTTATCACTTCCCCAATGAATATCCTTGTGATTTCCTATGCCTGTCTTTACTTTAATCTCTTAATCCCGTCATCTTCTTTGTAAGCTGAGGAGGATGAATGTCACCTCAGGACCCTGTGATTGTATCAACTGCACAAATTGTTAGTAGAGCATGTGTGTTTGAACAATATGAAATCTGGGCATCTTAAAAAAAGAACAGGATAACAGCGACGTTCAGGGAACAAGAGAGGTAACTTTGAACTGGCCGCCAGTGAGCTGGACGGAACAGAGCTATATTCCTCCTCTTTCATAAGCAAATAGGAGAAATATCGCTGAATTCTTTTTCTAGGCAAGGAACATCCCTGAGAAAGAGAATGTGCCCTGATGATAGGCTTATAGATGGCTCCTTTTTAAGGCATCCCATCTTTTATGGTTGAAGCCTAAGGGATGAAATAAGCCCCCGTCTCCTGTAGTGCTCCCAGGTTTATCAGGTGGACAAAAAGTCCCACCTAATAAATTTTGGTCAGACAGGTTATCTGCTCTCAAACCCTGTTTCCTGATAAGATGTTATCAATGACAATGCTTGCCTGAAACTTCATTAGCAATTTTAATTTCACCTCATCCGGTGGTCCTGTGATCTCGCCCTGCCTCCATTTGCTTTGTGATGTTTTATTACCTTGTGAAGTATGTGATCTCTGTGACCCACACCCTATTCGTGCATTCCCTCCCCTTTTGAAAATTGCTAATAAAAACTTGCTGGCTTTACGGCTCAGGGAACATCATGGATCCTGCCAATATGTGATGTCTCCCCCGGACACCCAGCTTTAAATTTCTCTCTCTTGTGCTCTTTCCCTTTATTTCTCAACCCAGCCGAGACACTTAGGAAATAGAAAAGAATCCATATTAAATATCAGGAGCAGGTTCTCTTGATAGCCTTCAGGATATAAGTTTAATTTCTTTCCCTTGACTTCACACTGGATTTGGGGATTCACTTGCAAAGAAAAGAGTAGAGAAAGAGGACCACAAATAACTTTACAGTGGAAAAAAGGGCAGATCCACCAAGAGGATCAAGGTTGACATCACAGGTGATAATTCATGTTGCTACCAAGTACCCCAGGTATCTGATGTGATGAGAAAACACATAATTTCTTCAGTGTTCTTCTCAAATATTTAAATCCCCATTTTAATTATAAGACAACATCAGACAGATTTAACAGGAGAAACATACAAAATACCTGAAGGTTACTCTTGAGCACCAAGACCTCCAAATTGTCAAAGCTCAAAGTTACAGGCATAGAAGCAAAAGGTCAGAACAGAATATTAGAAGTAATTGTGACAGGAGCCATTCCTAGTTTCACCTCTTGACTGTTTGATATAAGGGTTAACCTATCCTTAAGAAACAGAGACTTATTTGATAGATGACTTTAACTTAAAGATTCTCCAATGGCCTTATCATGCCTATCTTAGAATTTCAATGTAGTCTAAATGCATCCTTCCAAACTACCTTCCTTCCCCGTCTCCTGCATTCAGGCTCAGACCTACATCATGGTCTGATAGCTCTGCCAGCATCTCCCGGCTTCCTCCCCATTTGCTATCACAAGTATTTTCCCCTAATAAATTTATGACACATATAATTATGACTTGTTAACTGCTTCTCCCAGAATCTAGATTACCATAAAATGAAGAGATTTATATAATTAAAACTTAGAAGCTATTAGGAGAGGCCACATGGAGTTGGAACTCAGACCTCTAAGGAAGAGATGCTGCTCGGCTTGAGATGGTGGCTCTGAGCTGGGAGGAGAAACCCCATGATGCTTCGACCTATATCTCTAAGCAGGAGCAGAAGCACACAGGGAGTGGTATCTCAGGGGGCTCATTGAGGTGGGTTCTGCAGGTATGTGAAGAACTACAAACATGGATTTCACTGATGCTATGGCATGAATTTTCACTGCCAGGGTGAATTATTGCTAGAGTGATATTCACAGAAAGAGAAAGGTGACAATAAGGAAACATGAAAGGTGACAGAAGGAAACATCAGGAAGCTAGATCCTGCTCTCTCCTCTAGCCCCATATCTTCCTCTTGCACTTGGTATTGACACAGCCTAAGAAAGACCAGCTGGCAAAGCAAAAATATAGTTTGTAGAGTCCTTATCCTCACACTTATAAAGCAGAGTATAGAAAGTTGAACTCGGGGTTGAGAAACAATAACTTAATAACAAGCACATGCACCCACACATCAAATGGATATGCTAGAGTAATTTGGATATGCCATCCATGTTGGAGTTGATGTGTTCAGCATTTTTTTTTTTTTTTTTTTGAGACAGGGCCTCACTCCATTGCCCAGGTTGGAGTACAGTGGCATAATCTCGGCTCACCGCAACCTCTGTCTCCCAGGTTCAAGCAGTTCTCATGATTCTCCTGCCTCAGCCTCCTGAATGGCTGGGATTACAAACATGTGCCACCACACCCTCCTACTTTTTGTAGTTTTAGTGGAGACGGGGTTTCATCATGTTGGCCTACCTGGTCCTGAACTCCTGACCTCAAGCCATCCACCCACCTCAGCCTTCCAAAGTGCTGGGTTTACAGGCATGAGCCACCACACCCAGTCTGTGTTCAGCCTTATATACTCATGTAAATGCTAATCTTTATTTTTTATTTATCTACACTCCTGTATAAATATAGCATATTATATCATTTAGTACTAAAAAATTTCTGCCTCCTAAGGCATCATATAGTTAAGCTTTTTCTATTTCCAGAATTTAGATTTTTTTTTTTTTTTAAGAAACAGAGTTTTTTTTTTTTTTTTTTTTCCCCTGGGAAGTATATCTTGAATACAATGGCAATTCTAGAGAATAGTCACATTTTGCTTTTCTTAAGAGGTTGATGTTTTAAAATAATATTAAACACAATGCCTGAAACATATTATGGGATTAACAAATGCATGTTATACAGATTAATACTATTATACACATCCTATTTTGGAATGTAGCACAATAATAATTCAAAATTACTAATATTTCTTTATTTTTACTATGCTCCACACATTGCACAATGCATGACTTACTCTTTTATCTCATGTTGGTTACATAGTTCAGTTTATTCACTGCATATGCCACTGTGTTAGAGCAGATAATATAGCAGACATGGTCTTTTGCCATTTTATAGCATATAGTTTCCAAGGAAAGAAATCCATTAAACAACTGCTCTAAGATTAAGTTGAAATATTTTCACTGAAGGAAGGATGGGGCCGAAAGGAAAACTAGTGGAATATTACTCAATTTGGAATGTATGAGGATATTATTTGAGGAGATTGAAATTTACTCTGGGACCTGAAGGGGGAGTAGTTTTGGTTAGGGAAAGGAGAAGAAATGAAGATAAAGATATTGCCAAAGAAACGGAGCAGTGTGGGTCAATGCTTCCTGGCAAGAATGAGCAGGGAGCATTGTGGTAGAAGCACCTCACCCACATCACGTTGCTTCCAGACCACTGTCTGAAGCAGGCATATTTATTTGTTAATTATTTCCCTTTTTAGAAGACTCACAGAGGACAAAAGACTTAGTAAGTTGCATAAGGCCATGGAATGATAGCACATTGTGGCTGAATTTGAATGCAGGAATAAAAAGCCCACATTTTTAACTATTGAGAAGAGAGCTCCTCCTTCTGTTGTAACACATTTTAGAGGGTGGTTCAGTGAGCAGAACACAGGATGAATTGCCTTCCGAACCAAATCAACAGCTAATAAATACTTGAAACTCCTGTTTGTGATTCTTGTGCAGTAAGTTTGTAACCAAATATTCATAAAATTTTAATTTGCTCTTGATCCAATACAAATTTGAAGAAGGACGAACCTGTATTTGTGTGGAAGATGCAGCATACTATAAATTACTATTAAAAGCTTTCAGATGCAAAAATCTAAAGTTTGCAAATGAGTATTTTCCTTACAAAAGCACTATTTAATTTTTAGTAAAACTGGCATTTCCTACATAATTTAATATTTTTTTCCGATATATTAGAAAGAAGCTCAACAAAATATTTAAATTTTTAACAATTATCCAGATTGGAAATCTAGAGATTATTTTTAATAGCTCATTAATTAGGTTTTTGATTCTTGGCACCATCACAAAAAGGTGTTTTCTCTATCTACAGTAACAATGACATTTTGTTTTCCTCATCTGGAAAACTGAGGTAATACCAACTTTATAAGCTATTTAGAGGATTAGGGAATATATATGTGCATGGAAACTACTATTCAAGAAAGAACAAGAGTAGGACAGCAGAAGAGGTGGATGGAATATCACTCATGAAGCTCAGATGTAAGAAAGATTCCAGGGCTCTTAGAAAAACACATTTCACAATTAACGTTTTACAACAGTCATCAATGCTTTGTCAGAGGCGCGTGACCAAGAGCAACTCCATCTTAAACAGAAGCTGGGTAAAACGAGGCTGAAACCTATGGGGCTGCATTCCCAAATGGTTAAGGCATTCTAAGTCACAGGCTGAGATAGGAGGTCAGCACAAAATACAGGTCATAAAGACCTTGCTGATAAAACAGTTTGCAGTAAAGGAGCCGGCCAAAACCCACCAAAACCAAAATGGCCATGGGAGTACCTCTGGTTGTCCTCACTGCTGCACTCCCACCAGCGCCATGACAGTTTAGAGATTCCATAGCAATGTACAGAAGTTACCCAATACGGTCCAAAAAGAGGAAGCATGAATAATCTACCCCTTGTTGAGCATATCATCAAGAAATAACCATAAAAAATGGGCAACCAGCAGCCCTTGGGGCTGCCCTATGGAGTAGTCATTCTTTTATTCCTTTACTGTCTTAATAAACTTGCTTTTACTTTGCACTGTGGACTCCCCCTGAATTCTTTCTTGCACAAGATCCAAGAAACCTCCCCCTTGGGATCTGGATCAGGACCCCTTTTCTGTAACCCTTTGAAGGAGAAATAGTGTTAAAGGTCAAGTAAAAATCCTATCTTTGGTGCCTTCCTGAGGAGGCTGTTTTAATGGGGAATGAAAGTAGAATCAGAATTCATTCAATTGCACAGTGCTTTAGTGGAAGAAATGTAATAATTATTCTAAATATGCAGTAAGTGAAATGGCCAGGAAGCATGGAGCTGTGGTAGCAATAGAATTCAGCATTGGTTAAAGGGAGGATTTTTTGTTGTTGTTTATTTCATATGTTTTTAAATATAAAAATGTATTCAAGTTATACAATTGAGTATGTTTATATTGTAATGGGAAGGATTGGATTATCAATCGACTAAGCTAGGTTTGGAAGTAAGAGTAGGTAGAAACTACAACCCAAAACACAGATAAAATGAATCAGAATAGTAAATTGCCAAGACAGCACATTCTTTGCAAATGGGATGGACTAGAAATCAAATTCATTTGCATTAGCCTAAATAGTGTTCTTTTATAATTATACACTGAATCCTTTTTTTTCTGAAGACCCTGGAGGTCAAATCAAAGCAAAGATTACAGGGTCAAACTGCTTTCATAGCTCGTTCCCATTTATACTTCTGAGTCATTCAGGAATATGTTATCATGCAGCATTCGTGTGACTGAATCGGTGTAAATTCCAAGCTGATACTTACACATAGTTGATATTATGTCAAAGATGTGTGAAAAATTCTAGTCAAGAAGTATTTTCAGCCTTAGTTATAATCTTTTTTTGTTTTGCATTTTTATACTTTACATCAAGTATGAACATCAGTTAACTCTGCCTTTGAAATCTCCAGATACTTACCCACATAGGCAGAATTTTATTTTCAAAAAAGTCCACTGATTGATGTGCACTTAATCAGTAGTTGTAGTGGTACTTTAGTCACTGGATAGGAGTCTTCATGAATTTAGTTCTTTACTATCCAATAATGGGTCAATCCTTTGTTTTCACTAGAGAAGAAATTTTTCTGCGTTATCCAGTATCACAGCTAATCCCTCTTACAATAAGGATCTGATGTTCTCTTCTTGGCCGTAGGACTTATTCATTCTCACAGTCCGGCCTGGACTTGTCAACCCTGGCGGCTTAATGTGATTAATTAAGGATAGTTAAGATCATTACCTACATTAGTCATGGTTCCCAAGAGAAACAGAACCAATAAGATACTATATGCATGCATACCCTGTTTCATTATGCTTTGCTTTACTGCACTTTGCAGATACTGTGTTTTTTGCAAATTGAAGGTTTGTGGCAACCCTCCATCAAGCAAGTCTATCAGCACCATTTTTCCAACAGCATGTGTTCAATTCATATCTCGGTGTCGTCATTTTGGTAATATTCACAATATTTCTTTTTTTTTCATTATTATATTTATTATGGTTATCTGTGATCAGTGATATTTGCTGTGACTATTTTGTTTTGTGGTGCCACGAACCGTGCCCTTGTAAGACAGTGAACATAATTAATAAATGTTTGTGTTCTGACTGCTTCACTGGCTGGCAGTTTCCCTGTTCTTCTCCCTCATCTTGGGACTCCTTATTTCCTGAGACACAAGAACATTGCAATTGGTCAATTAATAACCCTGTTGATGGCTTTTAGGTGTTCAAGGAAAGGAAGAGTCCCACATCTCTCATTTGAAAGAGGTGATTAAACAAAGTAAGAAAGGTATGCCAAAAGCTGAGACAGGCAAAAAGATAGGGATCTTCTACAAACAGCCATTCTCTTATGCCAAAATCTAAGCCAGAGCATGGCCCTAACTCTCTTCCATTCTATAAAGGCTGAGAGGGGTGAGGCAGCTCTAGAAAAAAGTTGGAAGCTAGCAGAGGTTGATTCATGACGTTTGAGGAAAGAAACCATCTCTATAACCTAAAATTGCATGGTGAAGCAGCAAGTGCTGATGGAAAAGCTGCAGCAAGTTATCAAGAAAATCTAGCTAAGATCATTGAAGATGGTTATGCTAAACAACAGATTTTGAATATAGTTGAAATGGCCTTCTATTAGAAGAACATACCATCTAGGACTTTTATAGCTGGAGAGGAAAAATCAACGCTTGGCTTCAAAGCTTCAAAGGACAGGTTGACTCTCTTGACAGGGGCTAATGCAGCTGGTGTTTACGTTGAAACCAATGCTCATTTATTATTTGGATAATCCAAGAACGCTTAAGAATTATGCTAAATCTATTCTGCCCGTGCTCTATAAACGGAACAACAGAGCCTGGGGAACAGCACATTTGTTTATGTCATGGTTGACTAAATATTTTAAGTGTCCTGTTGAGACATATTGCTCAAAAAATGAAAGATCTCTTTTTAAAATATGACAGCTCATTGATGATGCATCTGTCAGTCAAGAACTCTGATGGAGATGTATGAGGAGCTTAATGTTGTTTTCATGCCTCCTAACACATAATCCATTCTTCAGCCTTTGGATCAAGGAGTAATTTTGACTTTTCAGTCTCATTATTTAAGAAATATATTTTATAGGCCATGCTCAGTGGCTTACGCCTGTAATCCCAGCACTTTGGGAGGCTGAGATAGATGCATCGTGAGGTCAGGAGATTGAGACCATCCTGGCTAACATGGTGAAACTCCATCTCCACTAAAAAATGCAAAAAATTAGCCAGGCATGGTGGCAGGTGCCTGTAGTCCCAGCTACTCTGGAGGCTGAGGAGGCTGAGGCAGGAGAATGGCGTGAACCCAGTAGGCAGAGCTTGTAGTGAGTCGAGATTGCACTACTGCACTCCAGCATGGGCAACAGAGCAAGACTCTGTCTCAAAAAAAAAAAAAAAAAAAAAGAAGATTGATGATTCATGGAAGGAGGTCAAAACACGAATATTTACAGTTTTGAAGAAGTTGATTACAACACTTATGGATGACTTTGAGGGGTTTAAGACTTCAGTGGAGGAAACAACTGAAGATGAGATGGAAATAACAGATCATAGAACGAGAAGCCCTCCTAGGGATAATTATTATTCACATGATTGCTTTTTAGATAAACCAACGCTAATGTTTTTTAAAAGTGAGTTAGGTTGCTGGGTGGTGGCTCATGCTTGTAATCCCAGCACTGTGGGAGGCTGAGGCAGGAGGATTGCTTGAACCAAGGTATTCAAGAAGAGCATGGGCAACATGACAAGACCTTCATCTCTACCAAAAATTTAAAAATTAGCTGGGCAGGGCATGGTGATGCACACCTCTAATCCCAGTTACTTGAGGGCTTGAGGCTGTGGGAGGATCACTTGAGCCAGGAACATGAGGCTGCAGCGAGCTGTGATCTTGCCACTGCACTCCATGCTGCGTGACAGAGCAAGACCCTGTCTCCTAGAAGAAAGAAGAAGAAGAAAAACAAAACAAAACAGTGAGCTACGTTTCTGTCCTCCTCGGTGACCTGAAGGATATTCTAGCTGTTGACAGTCTTTACTCTCTTCAGTTTGCTGGAGGTAACTGATTTCATTCCATTCCTAATACTGTATAAATTAAAGTTTCAATAAAAATTAATTCCCATCCCTGAGAAGTACTTACCTACTTGGGAAATACTATTTTATATATATATATATATACAAGTGTGCGAGTTCTTCCCCTTTAAGATGTTTCACAGGGGCAGCCTTCTCTAAAAGTAACGAATTTTCAGGCAAGTGAATATGAGCTGAACTCTTATTTTACTATTTTCAAACTGAATGAGAGTAAGCCAGCAATTCAGGGTTTTTTTTCATTAAGACAACAGAAATAATATTACCTTTACAGAAGCTTGTTATGTTTAATTACATATCATTTGTAAAGAAATTGTCAGGTAGCTCTTATTTACTGTCTTAACCCTCATATAAAGGAAAAACAAAACTATGCTTCTCTAATCATTTTAGTACCTCAGAATGTCTGGAATACGTTGTTCTTGATTTTGCGTGGATGATTTCTATTGCCATGATTTGTTTTGGATGGTTTTCTGGCAGCAGAGCTAGACCAAAACAGCACAATGGCCACAATGGTATAATTTATCTTGCAGAACATATCAAGCACATCTAGAGAAAACCGAGATAAGAAAAATGGATCCTTTTTCTGCAACACAAATCCTATGTAAATTAGGATAAAAAATGGACACATTTTTAAATGCTGAATTAAATGAGTAGATGGCAGGATCTTTAGATCACAGTTAAAAGAAAGAGTAAAAATTTATATATATTCTATAAATAGCAATAGCAATATGATGTGGCAAATAACATCAGATAATTTTGGATGATGAATTGACTTTTCTTTATCACACACTAACTGGAAAAAGCAAATAATCTTTTGACAGAAACTAAGAAGAGAATTATTATCAAAGAAGTTTGGCCCCGCAGTTGTTAAAGCCAAGTTGGAATAGATATAGCTGTACAAGTATAAATAAATGAGTAAAAGTTAAAAGCCTCTAGAATGGCTTTTACATAGGAACAAGGACATCATGTGCTGGGAAGTCACATATTTTAGCAATATAAACCTTTATTATGAAATGTACAGAGTATGAACTAAGATCTGTCACTATATTATTAAAACTGATTCCAAGTAAATCAAGGGAAACCAAAAACTTATATAGGGATATTTTTAAATTAGGAAATTTGTACATTTAGCAAACATTACGTTTTTATGGGTTTTTTTTGTTTTTGTTTTGTTTTTTAATTTTAGCATCAACTGTGGCCTTTTTAGTTTAAACAAAACTAAACTTTTTAAGGTACTCAAATATTGTTTAGCAACAGCATCATCAATAATAGGATTCCAAGAAAACATGTAAAACATGTATAAAGTGGTGGATTTATCTACTAATTTAAATTTTTCAGTTCTATACTTTTCACCTAAATTTTTATGGAAGAAAAATACTCCAGTTAGTTATTTAAATGGTGGAATAGCATAACATAAAATATGAGGCAATTGCAAGGAATACATTTGTGTATCTAATAATGAGAAGTGGCAAAATTAATACTTCTGCTTAAAACATTGATTTTATCAGGAGAAGATTAATTTATTGGGATAAAACAAAAACATGGGATAAAAGTTAGCTAAACTTGCATTAATTTTTTATTTTATTTTTTTTAAAGACGGAGTCTCACTCTGTCACCCGGGATGAAGTGCAGTGGCACAATCTGCAACATTTGTCTCCCGGGTTCAAGCAATTCTCCCTGCCTCAGCCTCCTGAGTAACTGAGATTACAGGTGCCCTCCACCATGCCTGGCTAATTTTTATGTTTTTTAGTAGAGATGAGGTTTCACCATGTTGGCTAGCCTGGTCTCAAACTCCAGACCTCAGGTGATCCACCCACTTCAGCCTCTTTGGGAGTGCTGGGATTACCGGCATGAGCCACCGCACCCAGCCACATTAATTTCTTAAATGCTAAAATGTCTCTAAAACTGTACAAAGATCTACATTTTAAGGAAAAATTTGGAGGTTCCAAGATGGCTGAATAGGAACAGCTCCAGTCTGCAGCTCTCAGTGTGAGCGACGCAGAAGACAGGTGATTTCTGCATTTCCAACTGTGGTACCAGGTTCATCTCACTGGGGTTGTCAGACAGTGGGCTCAGCACACGGGGCAGGGCAGGGCATTGCCTCACCTGGGAAGTGCAAGGGGGTCAGAGAATTCCCTTTCCTAGCAAAGTGAAGCCATGACAGATGGCACCTGGAATATTGGGACACTCCCACACTAATACTGTGCTTTTCCAATGGCCTTAGCAAATGGCACACCAGGAGATTATATCCTGCACCTGGCTTGGAGGGTCGCACACCCACAGAGCCTGGCTCACTGCTAGCAGAGCAGTCTAAGATGGAACTGCAAGGTGGCAGCAAGGCTGGGGGAGGGGCATCCGCCATTGCTGAGGCTTGAGTAGGTAAACAAAGCAGCCAGGAAGCTCTAACTGGGTGGAGCCCACCGCAGCTCAAGGAGGCCTGCCTGCCTCTGTAGACTCCACCTCTGGGGGCAGGGCATAGCTGAACAAAAGGCAGCAGAAACTTCTGCAGAATTAAACGTCCCTGTCTGACAGCTTTGAAGAGAGTAGTGGTTCTCCCAGCACAGAGTTTGAGATCTGAGAATGGACACACTCTCTCCTCAAGTGAATCCCTGACCCCCAAGTAGCCTAACAGGGAGACACCTTCCAGTAAGGGCCGGCTGACACCTCATACAGCCAGGTG
This sequence comes from Theropithecus gelada, assembly GCF_003255815.1. Classification (NCBI taxonomy): domain Eukaryota; kingdom Metazoa; phylum Chordata; class Mammalia; order Primates; family Cercopithecidae; genus Theropithecus; species Theropithecus gelada. The sequence continues at coordinate 122,045,508 of NC_037672.1, forward strand.
GCCCTCTGAGACAAAGCTTTCAGAGGAAGGATCAGGCAGCGATATCTGCTGTTCTGCAATATTTGCTGTTCTGCACCTTCCGCTCGTGATACCCAGGCAAACAGGGTCTGGAGTGGACCTCCAGCCAACTCCAACAGACCTGCAGCTGAGGGTTCTGACTGTTATAAGGAATACTAACAAACAGAAAGGACATCCACACCAAAACCCCATCTTTATGTCACCATCATCAAAGACCAAAGGTAGATAAAACCACAAAGATGGGGAGAAACCAGAGCAGAAAAGCTGAAAATTCTAAAAATCAGAGCACCTCTTCTCCTTCAAAGGAATACAGCTCCTCACCAGCAATGGAACAAAGCTGGATGGAAAATGACTTTGACGAGTTGAAAGAAGAAGGCTTCAGATGATCAAACTTCTCCAAGCTAAAGGAGAAAGTTTGAACCCATCGCAAAGAAGCTAAAAACCTTGAAAAAATATTAGACAAATGGCTAATTAGAATAACCAATGTAGCAAATCCTTAAATGACCTGATAGATCTGAAAACCATAGCACAAGAACTATGTGACAAATGCACAAGCTTCAGTAATCGATTTGATCAACTGGAAGAAAGGGTATCAGTGATTGAAGATCAAATGAATGAAATGAAGCAAGAAGAGAATTTTAGAGAAAAAAGAGTAAAAAGAAATGAACAAAGCCTCCAAGAAAGATGGGACTATGTGAAAAGACCAAATCTATGTCTGATTGGTGTACCTGAAAGTGACGGGGAGAATGGAACCAAGTTGGAAAACACTCTGCAGGATATTATCCAGGAGAACTTCCCCAACCTAGCAAAGCAGGCCAACATTCAAATTCAGGAAATACAGAGAATGCCACAAAAATACTCCTTGAGAAGAGCAACTCCAAGCATATAATGGTCAGATTCACCAAAGTTGAAATGAAGGAAAAAATATCAAGGGCAGCCAGAGAGTAAGGTCGGGTTAGCCACAAAAAGAAACCCATCAGACTAACAGCAGATCTCTCTGCAGAAACTCTACAAGTCAGAAGAGAGTGGGGGTCAATATTCAACATTCTTAAGGAAAAATTTGGATTGAAGTATTAGCATAAAGTATATAAATCTTAAATGTACAACTCAAAGAATTTTTAGAGATAATTTTATCCTAGTAACTTACACTCTGATATATATATATATATATATATATATATATATATATATATACACACACACACACGCTACAGAACTCTTTATGCTCTCCTCCAGTTATCACCCTCAAAAATAACCTCCATTCTGACTTTTATAATCATAATTTGGTTTTGTCTTCCATGTAAATGGAATTTGGTAGACTTATTTTCTATTGTATCTGGTTTATTTTTCTTAACACTATGTCTGTGAGATTCATGCATTACATTGTGAGTAGTAGTTCATTTTTATTGATGCATAGTTGATATAGTTGGGATAATTTTCAATCTCATGTTGAAACATGATCTCCAGTGTTGGAGGTGGGGCCTGGTGGGAGGTGATTGAAACATTGGGGAGGAATTCTCATAAGTTGGTTCTGTCTTCGTGACAGTGAGTGTGCTCTCATGAGATCTAGGTGTTTAAAAGTGGGTGACACCTTTTCCCCGCTCTTTCATTTCCACTTTCACATTGACATGTCTGCTTCTGTTTCTCTTTTCATCATGAATAAAAGCTCCCTGGAGCCTTCCCAGAAACCAAGCAATTGCTGGCACTATGCTTCTTATAAAACCAGCAGAACGGTGAGCCAATTAAACCTCTTTTCTTTGTAGATTATCCAGCCTCAGGTATTTCTTTATAGCAATGCAAAAAATGACCTAATATTTTGTTGTACAGCAGGTCCCCAAATGTCATTTTGGTCAACATCATTTTGTCATAACATTGATGAGGAAAAAATAAAATAAAACATTCCTGGTGAGGCCACTGTCTGTGTGTTAGCAAATTCTTTCCATATCTGCCTGGGCTTTCTCTGGGTACTCCAGTTTCACAAAGCTGTACACATTAGGTGACTTGGTGTGTCTCTGGGGTCCTAGTGAGAGTGTATGTATGTGTGTGTGTGCCCTGTGATGGGGTGGTACCCATTGCAAATATCTAGGAATTAACCAAAGAAGTGAAAGATCTCTACAATAAAAACTATAAAACATAGATGCAAGAAATTGAAGAATACACCAAAAAATGGAAAGATAGTCCATGTTCATGGAATGTAAAAATTGATATTATTAAAATAGCCATGCTACCTAAAGCAATCTATAGATTCAATGCAATCTCTATCAAATTACCAATGATATTCTTCACAGAAATAGAAAGAAAATCCTAAAGTTTATAGGGATCCACCAAAGACCCAGAATAGGCAAAGCTATCCTGAGCAAAAAGAACAAAACTTGAAGAATCACATTCCCTGACTTAAAATTATACTACAGAGCTATAGTAACCAAAACAGTATGGTCCAGGCATAAAAACAGACACATAGACCAATGGAACAGAATGGAGAACTCCAAAAAAGATCCCCACACCTACAGTGAACTCATTTTTGACAAGGATGCCAAGAACATACAGTGGAGAAAACATAGTTTCTTCATGGATGGTGCTGGGAGAACTGGATTTCTATATGCAAAATAATGAAACTAGGCCCCTATCTCTTACCATATACAAAAATTAAATCAAAATGGATTAAAGATATAAAGACCTCCAACTATGAAAATACTATAAGGAAGCTTTGGAGAAGCTCCATAGAACATTGGTTGGACAAAACTTTCTTGAGTGATACCCCACAAGCACAGGTAACCAAAGAGCAAATGGACAAATGAAACACATCAATTTGAAAAGCTTCTGCACAGCAAAGGATATAATTCATAAAGTGAAGAGATAATCGCCAGAATTGGAGAAAATATTTGCAAACTACCCATCTGACAAGGGATTGATAACCAGAATATATTAAGAGCTCAAACAACTCTTCAGGAAAAGAAAAAATCTAACAATCTGATTTTAAAATGAGCAAAAGGTTTAAATAAGCATTTCTCAAAAGAAGACATACAAATGACAAACAGGGACACGAAAAGGTGCTCAATATCACTGATCATCAGAGAAATGCAAATCAAAATTACAATGAGATATCTCACCTCAGTTAAAGCGGCTTTTATTCAAAACTCAAGTAATAACAAAGACAAGTGAGGACGTGGAGCAAAGGGAACCCTTGTACACTGTTGCTGAGAATGTAAACTACACAGTCACTATGGAGCACAATTTGGAGGTTCCTCAAAAAACTAAAACTAGAGCTATTATACAATCCAGCAATTCCAGTCCTAGGAATGTACCAAAAGAAAGAAAATCAGTTTATCACAGAGATATCTGCACTCTCATGTTTGTTGCAGCATTATTCACAATAGCTAAGATTTGTAAGCGTCCTAAGTGTCTATCAACAGATGAATGGATTGAATAGATAAAGACAATGTGGTACATATGCACAATCAGATATAAAAAAGAATGAGATCCTGTCATTTGCAACAATATGGATGGAACTGGAGGTCATTATGTTAAGTGAAATAAGCCAGGCACAAGAAGACAAACATTGTATGTTCTCACTTATTTGTGGAATGTAAAAAATTAAAACAATTGAACTCGTGGAGATAAAGAATAGAAGGATGGTTACCAGAGGCTAGGAAGGGTAGTGGGTGGGTTGAGGGGAGGTGAGGATGGTTAATGTGCACACACACACAAAATACAATAAGATCCCCTAGCATGACAGGGAGACCTATAGTCAATAATAATTTAATTGCACATTTAAAAATAACTAAAAGTATTATTGGATTGTTTGTAACATTAAGGATAAATGCTTGAGAAGATGGATACCCAATTTTTCATGATGTGATTATTTCACATTACATGCCTGTACCAAAATAGCATGTGTGTTTCATAAACATATACACCTAGTATGTACCAAAAAATTAAAAGTAGAAAAATTTAAAAATTAAAAATAAAAGTGACTTTCATGAAGTATTCTTAATTTCAGTGTAGGGTATTTGCTCAATATTTTCCTTTATTCTTAGTTTTTTTAATCTGCTAAAGAATTATTTTACTCCATAGATCTGTTCTGCTGTTATTTTCTAGACACTCAAGCTTTTGAATCTGCCATATTTGGGTATAAAATTCATCAAGAATTCAGCTTTGTTTATATTATGACATATGAATCAAGATTTATTTTTCTCTGTGGATATGTATTTGATTCTGTTAACCAATGCTCTGTAGTCTCTACACTGGAGATTAGTTGTGCATACTCAATAATTTTTTATAAATAAAGCATAAAATATACTATTTTGTGCCTGGCTTTCTTTACTCAGTAGTTTTTGAAATGCATCCATGTTATTGCATAATCAGTAGTTCATTTACTGATGCTATTGCTGGGTAAAATTCTATTGTGTTACTATACTACAGTTTGTTTACATTTTCACCAGTTAGTAGATATTTAGAGAGTTTGGCTATTAGCAACAAAGCTGTCATGAACATTTATGTGCCAGCCTTTTTGAGGACACCTGTCTTTATTTTTCTTGGGTCCATACTCAAGAGTAAATGTTCTGAATCCCACAGTAAAAGTACATTTAACTTTATTAGAGAGTATAAAACTGTACTATTTTACACACCTAATACCAATGTAATAGTGTCTTATATTCTCCATATGTCAGCAACACTTGGTATTTTTCAAGTCTAATTTATTGTATTTTTAATTTTGTGGTTATGGATTTTGTGTCATGGCAGAGAAGATTTGTCCATCCCCCATCTACTCCTGTTATTCTTGATAAATTAAGTCAAGAATATTGTATCCTAGAATGTTATGTTTTTTTCTTTCCTGTTTTCTACCTGTAAACTATTTTACGTTAATCATTGGGTATGATATGAAGTAACAATTGAGGTTGAAATTCTATCCTTTGTTGTTCTTGTCATTTATGTTAAAAAAGGACAAAATGTTTATGGGTCTCTTTCTGGACCTTTCATTCTGTTCCATTTATATACTTATTTTAGTGCTAATAGGACATTGTCTTGATTATTATCAAGTCATAATAAATCTTGATATCAGGTAGTCTAACTTCTCCAAATTTCTTTTTCAAAATTAACTTTGCTATTCTAGATCCTAGTTCCTTTGCGTTTCCACATACATTTTAGAATCAGCTTGTCAATTCAAACACAAAAATTTGGTGTATGGAATAGTGACTGGAATTGCATTTAAACACATAGAGAACATTGCAAAGGATGTACATATTAACATTACTATATTCTTCAATGTGGAAAAATGGTATATTTCTCCATTTATTTAGGTCTTCTCTTTTAGTTCGAAACCTGAGAGAAGGTGTCTTCTTCAACTAGAAGTTTTGAGTTAAAACATGCATTTTTTTTTTTTTTAAATTACACTTAAGTTCCAGGATACATGGGCAGAATGTGCAGGTCTGTTACATAGGTATACATGTACTATGGTGGTTTGCTGTACCCAACAACCCGTCTCTACATTAGGTATTTCTCCTAATGTTTGTTTTGTTTTGTTTTGTTTTTTGAGATGGAGTCTCACTTTGTCACCCAGGCTGGAGTGCAGTGGCACCATCTCGGCTCACTGCAAGCTCCGCCTCCTGGGTTCACGCCATTCTCCTGCCTCAGCCTCCGAGTAGCTGGGACTACAGGCACGCACCACCACGCCCGGCTAATTTTTTGTGTTTTTAGTAGAGACGGGGTTTCACCGTGTTAGCCAGGATGGTCTCGAACTCCTGACCTCGTGGTCCGGCCTCCTCGGCCTCCCAAAGTGCTGGGATTACAGGCGTGAGCCACTACGCCCGGCTTCTCCTAATGTTATCCCTCCCCTTGTCTCCTACCCACCGACAGGCCCCCTGTGTGATGTTCCCATCCCTGTGCCCATATGTTCTCATTATTAAACTTCCCCTTATGAGTGAGAACACAAACATGCATCTTTTTTGTCTGGTAACCCATGTGTGGAGCTTTCTAAGGTCATGCTACTGCAGGCCATCACAGGGAGGTCAGGGTTCTGTAGTTGGCTTCTGACTCTTCCAGGGCTAATGTCCTAAATACCCTCCCCTATCAGGACATTAGCTTGCGATAACAATTATATATACATTACACACAGGAGGATGGGGTTTGTTCGAATCAAAAGGAATCCTACATTATCATAAGTACACATATTATCATTATGTATACTTATTTTGAAAGCCCATTTAAGGAAACGTTAATGTACAAACTCACCGGGTTTCACTGGACACATGGTAATTTGATTCTCAGGAAACCGTATACAGCAAACTTGGTCATTGCAAAATGATAGTACTGTTTAGAAAAGAAAACACACACACGCACACACACAGAGGGAGCAGATACTACCAAAAAAAGACAACTATTAAAATTGGACAGAAGAACATTTTTAAAATTATATTTATTCTCTTAATAAAAGTTGGAAAAAGTTTATTACTAGAAGGACTTCATTTAGGAAACATTTCTCTTTATTTTATTGGGTATGTAAACTTTGGGATCAGTTAAGTTTCATTGAGTTACTGGATTTTAAAAACTAGATAGCTAAAAAAAAAAATCTTCACATCATCCCTTATTACATAGTGTCTTTTCTAAATTTGTTCAGAAGCTGAATACATAAATCACAAACACCAAGAAAATAAATGGTCTATGTTTTCATAGAAATGCAGTTATTTCTAGTTTGTCACTAGTAAGTAACATAAGTAAAAATATTAGGGATAATATAACACAGTCAAAAGGAAGCATCCTTTTGTAATAGTTTGAAACAGAGCATATTGATATAATGATATTCATTGGGGATTCATGTGCCTTAGTGCTTCCATGTTCCCAATAAAACATATAGGTGAATATAAGAAAAGAATAGATCAATTGAATAGTTGTTGCTATTCTGAATAGAAGAAGATGATCCCCAAAGACAACTTGGGAGCCAAGTAAAATAGGGAAATGTACGGAGATTGTTACATGTTTGCACAGGGCAAATTTACGGACCTAATGTCCTTCTCTGATCTAACACATGTTGTGTTAAGTCTATTGTGTGGTTGCTCAAGAATCGAAATTTACTTGACCATATTCTTTAAAAAGTTCTTACTTTCCCTGGCTGCACCACAGTGGCCTATTTCCATATGAAGAAGGGCTGACTTTTCATCTGGGCAAAAAGCAGTACTCATGATTTACAATTTTTATAATCGATTTCCACCTTTATCCCTGGCGATTTGACCTTGAAATAATATAAACCAGCCTTCCTTAAGTCAGATATCATAATATCAGGCAATTTAAAACAGATGAACATCATGATATTTAGAGAAGATTGTTAAGACATATTTTTGGTGGCAAAAGAGCTGACAAGAGGAGCATAGGCTAGGACCACTTAGCTAGCACGGACCTTACATTTAATTTAAGAACTTCAGATTTAGAACTGTATTTTAAATCATGATTTTTTTGTCTTTTTGGAAACTATTAATTTTTTAATGTAAGTATTTAGATAATTTTATAACTTTATTTTGGAATTTTTAATTTTTAACGCACAAGTTAAAAAAAAAGTCCTAATTTTCTCTTGACACATAGCTAAACCTTGGCTAGATCCCTGGAAGTTAAATTATATTGGCTGAATTCCTCAGACAATATATTTCATTGATTGTAATGCTATAGTCTTTCATAACACATCACTGCAACAGATCCTGTTCTGTATTTGTTATAAGCAAGTTGAAAAGAGTGAAAAAAAGCAGTATAAAAATGGCAGTGCAATTTGAAATGTGAGCTCCTGAGTCAAAGACAGAATTGGCCTAATATTGTTACAGGTACATGTGCAAATTATGTATCTTTTCTAAGTTTGGTTTCTTCATTCTTAAAGTAGGGATTTAATTGTTCATGTTAGGATTAAATAAAATACTGTAGCACCACACACAATTCCAAGCCCATAATAAGTATACAATAAGTGTTAGCTTATATCACCATTATTTATAATATTATCTATAATTCAATTGGATTCTCTCTATATAAATCTCCCTACATAAGAAATTTTGTTTAGAATTTATTGCCAGGAAAAAATATTCTCTCCAAGAAAGAATTGCTATGCTTTCCTCTTCTAGATAACAGAGCAATATAAGTTATCTTTAGCCTCTTATTCTCACTGCCAAGAAGTTTTGTATCAAATTTAAAATCCATTTAGAAAATGTATTTACCTTTATTCTTGATTTATCTACATTCTTTTTCCTTCCTTGGTCTGACTTTGCCTTTTTAAATGCACAAATGGTATACGATTTTAATAGTGACAGATTTCTAATGCTTTCTCTTAAAGGCAAACATTGCTAGAACTGTAAAACAATATGGACGGGGTCTAAGCGTGATATATGAGCATAGTTTCACAATTGGTGAACTATTAATAAATTTTCCTAGAGCCTTTTGTAATGAGAAAGAACATATTTCAAAGAAAGAGAAAACTTAGATTTGTAATTTAGGTTAAATAAAATAGGCCATATTCAATATATAAACATAAATGAAATAATTCTTGGAAGTATTAAATTCAACAGTATCTTTAACAATCATAATCAATGAGTTTGTTACACAAATGTAAGAAACTTTTGGCATTAGAAAATCTATCAAAATAATTCACTATATTATCAAATGAAAAGAATCAATTGACTCACAAAATGCCTTTTGATTAAGTTCACCTTCTATTTTTATTTTAAAATTTATACTAGCAAACTGAGAATAAAAAGGAAATTTTCTTTAATAGATATAGGGCATTTTTAAAGTTATAGCAAATGTTATTCTTAATTGAGAAAATTTAGATTCATTCAATTTAGGAAAAAAATACTCAGGATACTACTAAGGTTTAACATAATACTGGAAGTACTCGCCAAAGCTATAAAGAATTTAAAAAGTAAAAGTGAAGATACAAGGATTGGAACAAAATGACAAAACTCCTATTATACATGATTTGATTATACACCTGTAAAACTAAATGTTGATTAAAAAAAAAAAAAAAGCTGTTAGTTTTAAAATTTAGTAAAAAAATAGGCTGGGCATGGTGGCTCACACCTGTAATCCCAGTCCTTTGGGAGGTCAAGGAGGGTGGATCACTTGAGGTCGGGAGTTCGAGACCAGCCTGGCCAACATGGTGAAACCCCATCTCTACTAAAAATATAAAAATTAGGTGGACATGGTGGTAGACACCTGTAATCTCAGCTACCTGGGAGGCTGAGGCAGGCGAATTGCTTGAACTCAGGAGGTGGAGGCTGCAGTAAGCTGAGATTGATCCACTGCACTCCAGCCTGGGTGACAGAGCAAGACTCCATCTCAAAAAAAAAAAAAAAAAAGTTAAGCAAAAAATATATAAATACAGCATTTCTTTATTCTAATACTCTCCAATTAGAAAATAAAACTGAAAAATGTTCCTATCAGCAGCAATGACTACAAAATACCTAAAAGTTAACTTTAAATTAAAAACCACATGTATACATGTGATCTCTATGGAGAAAATTTAGATCTGATTTTATTGAAGATCTTCCACAATATTTTCTGGAATGAGGGAATATTATAAAGACGTAAATATTCTCCAAATAAAAATATAAATTTAATGCTCAAAATTCAAGGGCACTCTTATTTTGAGGTTAGTAAATTTTGCCTAAAATTAAGCTGGAAGCTAAAGGCCTGTGTATAACATCTAATTTTGGCCATGACAGAGTGGCCTGCAAAAAAGAATGCGTCCTCTGAAGACAGTCATGTAATTTGAATAAAATATACACAATTACTGTTTAAAGGTATTGGATGGCTGTCAAAGAAGTGTGACTTAAGGGGCTATGATCCCTGAAAGACGGGACACATACAAGGTGAGCTGTACGTTCACCTAAGCTCTATTCTTAGGAGGATTATATAAGCAAGAGTCCAGGTAGGAGAGAGCACAAAGAGAGAGCAGCAGGCTCACAGTACCACAAGAAAAAGCGCTGGTGCTCTGGGCTTCCAGAGACTGGATCCTGAATGGTAAAATCCTAGAAAGGAGAGAACTGCAAACCGATTCCCCCAATCATTAAGCCATACTTCTATCCCTAAACTGGAAACGTCCAGAGTAAGACTCCAAGAACCCCATCAGCAGAAGCAACTAGGAAGTTAAAGAGCTGAGGAGGTGCATGTCAAAAGCGTGGTGCTGGGAAGAGACTGTAGTTCAAATGCTGCCAAGAAGTGGCAGCCTTGGTAAACACCCCAGTATTCGGGTTGAGAACACAGAAGATCCTTGCTTTAAGAATAAAGGCTACCTCTTGGAGTAAGAACAACATCTTCCCATAAAAGTTATGCCTTAGGAGTAAGGGCAATACTGAAATAGACTAAGCTATCAAAAGTTTTTTAAAAATCAAACCATAAAGGAAAGAGATACTATATGTCATTCCATTAGAAACAGATAACTTTGAAAGTCACATTCCAGAATGCTATTTTGGCTTGCATACTTCGAACAAATCTAATAGACTTCTAGTACAAAAATATGCTGAATATTTTTAATGGATTCCCTCTAACTCTATTATAAACTCCATGAAAAATTCAATGTTATTAATCTCTGTATCAATAGTAAGCCATACAGCACTATTCTATGTGTTCAATAAATGCTAGTTAAATAACTAAAACTAATTTTAAATAACTAATGTATTTTTGAGATGTTAGTCCCATATCTACTTTAACCTCGTCCATTTGTTACTAATGATTAATGTTTTAAATCAAATGATTATAACCGTAAACACAACAATAAGCAACTTTAAAGCTACAGTAGTGGCACATATAAAATAGAAATTGTCATCTTTTTGGACAGCATTTTAAGAAATTCATGATTAGGGCCGGGCGCGGTGGCTCACGCCTGTAATCACAGCACTTTGGGAGGCCGAGACGGGCGGATCACGAGGTCAAGAGATCGAGACCATCCTGGCTAACACGGTGAAACCCCGTCTCTACTAAAGATACAAAAACTAGCCGGGCGTGGTGGCGGGCGCCTGTAGTCCCAGCTACTCGGGAGGCTGAGGCAGGAGAATGGCGTGAACCCGGGAGGCGGAGCTTGCAGTCAGTGAAGATGGCGCCACTCCTCTCCAGCCTGGGCTACAGAGCGAGACTCCCTCTTAAAAAAAAAAAAAGAAATTCATGATTAGTAGCTTGGTACATTGAATTATCTTTTGATATTATTAGGTGCCAAAGATAAATTTATAAATCCACATTTGCAATTTCTCACTATTATTATTTGCGTGTTACTTGAATCTTTATGAGAGGCACTATACTGCCTGAGATGTTCTCATTTATTATAGATTAGAGGTCAATTATTTCTCTGAGAACAAAGGCATACATTATTATGTATGTAAAATATATAAGGAACATATATATTGAGATTAGGAAAATGTATAATATATTGAAAAGTTGGATAAGAAAGTAGAAATGAAGCATGTTGTCCTCAAAATGAAGCTCAGCAATTTTACTACACTAAACACTATGAATGACTAAGTCTCTACACAGTCAATGTAAGCAATTCAATTCTATTTTCTTTTTCTGAAAGTTATAATTTCTCTATTCTACCTCGATGTTACATATCAGCATAATAAATTTTCTCAAAGTAAAATATTTTTTGATAAAATATGAGTAATATATATGAGCTTTAAAAATGTCAATTTAGCCTTTCTGTTATGGCCAATTAACTTGTATATTCCTTTTTTTTCCCCCTCAAAAAAGAGATTCCACTTGAACTAAAGAAAAATTTTCAGGATATGAGACACAACTACACATGTGAATATTTTTTTCTTGTATAATAAATTGACTTTACAAAACTATAAACTATTCTGAGTTTATGGTCTTTTGGAAATAATGACCTCCATTAGGGTTTGCAATGCATTCTGGGCAATATCATAAAAAATGTGTCAGCCAAGTAATTTCATCCTCAAAATGATCACCTTCTGTGAGTAATAAATTGCGTGCATATATTCATAGAAGACTCTCTGTGGAATATTTCTAAATTCATATGCACATACCGTCACTTTGAAATTTTATAAGAAACGAATGAGTTAGTATATTTATGACCACATTTCAGTTACCACCAAAAAGAATATCTCTACTTCGAAAAGTGTGCTTTTCTTGCATAGAATTCTACAAGCAATTTTTAGTATTTATTAGTCTTATGCCTATCAACTTATCAGAAAGCTATCCCTTAAATATTTATAAATTCAATTATTTGAATACACACGTTATCTAGTCTTTCCACTAATCTCTTATTCTTATGTAATTAATATTATACTTTCATATGTTCTTATTTCTTCTTATTAGGATAACTGATCTTTTATTCTATGACAGAAGATGAAGTTATATTTCCTAGCAGTAATAGCAACAAATAGTAGAAGTATTATGGTCATTTTTTGAACAGTCTTTTAATTATGAGTATAAGTAATCCTATTAAATGATATTGTAAAAATCTTAAAAATATATGTGTATTAAAGACATAATGACATAAAATTGAGCTGTTTTGTAATATTTTTATTGATTTAAGCATAATCACACATTGCGAATATTATAAACTGAGTGAGAATATATCTTTTACAAAATTGTCTAAGGAACTTACAAAAATATACAGGAAAGAAACACCAAAGATCAATGCACTAAATGAATTCCGACCTTTAAACATCATTGAGGCATACTTTTGCCTCAATGGAAATATAGAGAAATCATACATATACATAAAATATATAAGAAACTAATTGTAATGTATATTTCATTTTACCATCTACGATACAAAATCTTTATAGACAGAGTTTTGCTTGTTTGACCTCTGCATCTTCCTCAACCACTAACATGGTGGTTTTCACAAAACAAAGTTTTGGCAATTTTTAAAAAATCAATGATTATATCAGTATTTTATTTTACATTTTTATTAAAGGTTAGATAAATATTATAACTAATATTTACTGGGTGCTTTCTATATAGCAGACATTGTTTTAAGATTATTTCATTTATTCTGCATGAAAACACATAAGAATGAAAGTGTTAATAAAGAGTCTATGTGAGTTATCAATTCCTCATGATGTACTAACACTTTTAATTTTATTTTTATTTAGATAATTTAAATAGATAATTTGAGACAAAATATTCAAAGAAATACAATATGAATTTCTAAAAAAGAAATATTTATTATTAAAAAGAGTAAGTGGTAGAAAATGATTAATATCAACTTCTTCAAAGTTTGAATTATCTTGGGAATAAAGTTGACCAAATTTAAGCAAGTAAAATTGAAATTGTTTTCAACACTTCTAGTACTTAAAATTGCCTAGCAATACACTCTCCTGGATTTGCACCCTGGGACCAATTCAGCATCACTGTGAGATAAATGCAGTGTTTTGTTAAATTTACTTAGTATCAATCACATATCCTACTCCTATTATCATCTCATTCTGCAAAACATGGAACTATCAAAAATATCTCCAGCCTCTTACATTATGGAAATAGTTACTTTCTTGAAAATGCATTCATTTTACATTAGAAAACAAGCTTGGAGGAGTTTAACTTTTTATAGATTAATTTATATCATTCTCTTAATTTAATCTAGTTTTTAATATGTGTCATTTTTATCCAAGTAAAAATGATTTATTATCTACCCCTGACTTTGCAAAGTATCCTGGTTCTATAAAGAACTGGGATTTAATGAGCACATCCTTCTCTTGATTTTCAGACATAAATTATCTAAAGCCAAGATTCTGCGAAAATCAATAACTCATTAGATTCTAAGAGGCAAATTAATGTCAGTTTAAATGCTTTATTTTGGAGCATATGGGAGTGCCAAAGCAGAAGCTGAGGGAGAGACTTAAAAACAAAAAAACATGGTCTCAAGACTTATGAAGGCATTTAAGAAAGAAAAGAAAAACTGTTCTTAGTGTACTTGTCAGGAGGACAGTGATGTTGTCAATACAGAGATTATTTGTTCTTTACAAGTAAAAATTGACAAGAATAAAAAAACCTCCAATGTGGTCTTTGTGAATGGTTGCTTTTATTGGGGACATGCTGCAATGACATATGTGTCCATTTAAAAGCTATGGCTTTTACTTTAAATGTGATTATTTCCCTCTGTGGCTGTAAATTAGGGACAGCTACTATTACATTTAATTACTTTCCGTAGCAGCATGCAGCTGGGGAAAATTTAGCTCTCAAAATGGCTGATTACAAAGGAAAGACACTTCTAAACAAAGATCATGCTCCCTAGTTTATGTTCATTCACATATCAAAGATTGAGAAACTGAGCCATACTAAACAAACAGGAATTCGGTTAAAGAAAATAAAGGCCAAATTACATGCAATGCCATGACAGAACTATAGTTAGAAAATCTAAATACTCTTTTATGGTAATATATTTTGTACAATGAGCAACAATGATTTTCATTGCTCATCTACTGATTTGGAAAACAAATGATAGGATCTGTTTCAGTAAGAACTATCATTTAACAAATGTTGCTGGCTTTACACACATTTATTTTTTCAGTATTTATGCTAAAAAAGCCTTGAGATTAGTCAAAATGACCATGAGTAATATTCATAATGCTCTTAAAGCAATGAGGCCTTCTTTGTACCTATCTTATACAAATGAGAAAATGCATATGATGCTTTGAAATGTTTACCCTACAGTGATATAGTTATGTAAAGATAAGAATCAAATTAATGGTGGTTTCTACAACAGCAAGCATCATTAATGGTCTTGCTCGTAAAATTATGCTTAGTTTAACTCACTTGTACTAAGTGTGAGGAAAGTTTATTGAGAAGTGATTATCTTCTCTTAGTCTATTCAAAATCACCTAATTTGTATCTACGCATCCTATACCAGATAAAGCAAACCTCTCTTTCGTATCAAGTTACACAATTTACCATTTTTAAATAATATATGTGGAAAGGCAAAGACAAATTATGATTACTACATTAGGATATATGTACTTAAATGTGTTGTACACATAAATGTGAAAGTTATGGAGGTTTTTTCCCTTGTGCATTTAATAGAAGATAGAAAATTGAACCTTTTAAAAACAGCTCAGATCCAACTGAGCAAGAGAATCTCTGTACGTAAGAGGAAAAATGAATGGCAAAATAATAACAATACTTAATACAATTTTCTTATAGGAAGGATAGCGAAAATAGAGAAGATAGAGAGGAAAGAGCAAAAAGTTTTGCCTTTTCCTTCTGAGAAAGTAATGGATATTTCTGCTCATGTATCAGAATTTCCAAGTAATCCAGACAGTGAGCCTCCACTGAGGACAAGGAAGATCTTCAAAGCCACCAGATAGCCAAAGGAGTCAGAAGCGAGACCCTCTCAGTAAGATGCCAGGACTTCTGGAGAGAACTCCTACTAGAATTCCTCAGAATCAGCACAGAAATGTTTTGCCCAGGCCCTCTTCCATGCCCTGGTAAGATTGGAGTTGCCCTGGCCATTAAATTGGAGATGAAATGTCTTTGCATAGCTGATACCGGTTAGCCTGATGGAAGAACTTCTTGTATCATTAGTTTTTATTTATTTATTTATTTATTTATTTTTATTTGTAATTTAGTTTTCTATTAGTTTTTTTTTTCTAAT
This sequence comes from Theropithecus gelada, assembly GCF_003255815.1. Classification (NCBI taxonomy): domain Eukaryota; kingdom Metazoa; phylum Chordata; class Mammalia; order Primates; family Cercopithecidae; genus Theropithecus; species Theropithecus gelada. The sequence continues at coordinate 122,061,106 of NC_037672.1, forward strand.
TTACCTTAATCAGAATTCAAAGATGCATAAGAGTACTGTTTTCAAAATTGTCACACTGGTAAGTTATGTAGATTTTTAAAAACATTACTGTCATTTATCAAGGCACTTGGAGAGTATGTCTTTTAGAATTATATTCCAAGTCCTTTCAAAGCTACATTCATTCCTTAGCTTATTCTCAAAACAAATTGGAGAGGATAGGCTTACAGCACAACCTCCTAGAAAAGGCAAAGACACCTACAAATACTTATTAAGCTACCTTTTGTCTTTCCAAACTTGTTCACGATTAGAAAGTAAGTCTATTCAATTTTATGTGTAAGAATTGTAACAATCTAATCACCTCCATTCTTTGGATACCAATGACTTTGGGATATTTCCAAAACCAGATGTACTTTTAAAAAATGGCTATTTGCAATTAGTTAGTAATGCATAGTGAATTAGCTTTTTCTACTTAAAGGTAGACTTCAGCTCTTCATCAATACCTACAAGATCACTTAGGTCTTCTTGGTATATGCAAATTTGTGTGTTCCCTCTTTGTAATTATACATAAAGATGTATTCTTGACATTAATGGGGATATTCACATCTCTGAATTACCGGAACCAATATTTTTCTAATTGATATAAAAGTATGTATTTTCAACTTTTATTAGATGTTATTGTCAGGTGCTAAGTCAATTGTGTAATATATTATTAAACAATGTAAAGAAGTTTCTCAACATGTTACCTATTTCAATAAAATAATTTTTGCAACAGCGTATAGTTTTGAATCAAAAATAGAAAATAACAAGTATTCGTATAACCCTAACATGTCAGTGTTGAATTTTTTGATGTTCCCTTCCAGTGCTCATCTATATGCTTAAATAATTTTACATAGTGTTTGTCATCACTTAGATGTGATCTCAACTGTATTTAATATATTATCATTTAAAATTAAGAAAAATATTTGAAAGATGCTTTAAAACAATCCCTTTAGCTACAATTAAATGAATCTAAATTTCCCCAAAGGCTTTAATATTTGTCACATTAATATAAATGCCATAAACGAATTTAAAATTATTACTATAGTTAAAAAACAAAACAAAACACAACCTTTGAGAGTAGTAGTTGTAGTCATTATTCAAGGGATTTTCTCTTTGCCAAGTCAGTTATAACTGTATTTTTCTACAAAACCATGTTCTATTTATTTCTGTGAATATCTAGTATCGTAGATTCTTTGTCAGAGTGGTAATGATTACATGTGCCAGCTGTCTCCCAATCCAGTCCTTTAAATATTTAAATACTCTTATTTTTACAGTCAAGTCACAAAATACTCGATTTAAAAAAACAACTTGACTTCCTCTTCCCTTTGTCTCCCTTTGCTTTTCTCACCTACCTCTCGCCTACAAAACCACACAGTGACATGCCACAAAGCAACAAACCAAACTCAACACCCATCTGCCAAGGCAGGGAGGAGAGCTAGAGTATGCCCCTGCATTACTCTGCTGAATTACGAGCTGCACAGGATCTGTTACTCCCGGATCAGTAAGCTCAAGGTTCACTGACAATTCCACAGAGATCAAAGTACAAGAATGAAAGACAACAAAATAAAAATGTTCCTGTCATCGAGACTATTTTAACAATATTCGAAAACCTGGCTAACGTTTTAAATGAATGTTTTTTGTTGTTGTTCACAAACTTTAAAACCATCCATACTATTTGTTACATAAAATTTATTCCTACAGTATGGAAAGATTTTTACTGATACCTGTGGGAACCAAATCAACAAAGATTTCCAAATCCATTTCTATAAAGTTTGTTATAGAGAAGCAACTAGAATCAGTCCACTTTGTATGCATTTTTGCATGTATGTACAAAAACATACCTCTTTCCAGAAAAATTTAAGAGGGTTCACAAATGTACATGAAATGAAGCAACATAAAAATGCACCAAAAGAAAATGAGGTGAACAGAAAATAAAAGTACAAATGCAAATAAAGCTATGAGTAAGGACAGTATAGATGTTACATTTAGGAAAACTTGCATGGCACAGAAGTATTATTTCGCTCCCCCAAAGCCATTTTAACCCCTTCTATTTTGTGCAGACTTAGCCTTTCAGCTAAGGGTCATCATTGATGTGATTCTAGCTGATAAAATTAAGCACAAATGTTTCAAGTTCCTCATCAGAAAGAACTGTTACTTTTCAGTAATTATGAAACAATTTGTATATTTCTCTCTGGCAAAAACCCTTCCCCTTGCTTTATGCCTCTGAATGTGAAATGGAAACATGATGTTTAGAGCTCTTGCAGTCATTTTGTAGCCATGGCATAAGGCTAGGCAAACAACAGGGATCTCAACTTCCTGTCTTCAAATTAAAGCTGCAAAACTATTACCAACAATTATGCACCATAGGTTTCTTGTTATAGGATAAAATGCATCTCCATTTGTATAAGTCACAGTTAGTTTTAGTTTGGGCTGCTTGATGCCAACCTTATTCTAATTTATGCAAACTATATTCTCACAAAATTTGCATTACTTATGTGATTTTAAGTTTTCAACAGTGAACATGAAGAGGAAAACATGACCAATTACGATACATATTGCTTACAAAGAAAAAAATAATTTTCCTTAGAGTTCTCATTGAGGAACACATGTGATAATGTAATATATTGAGTAAAATCCTTTATAAACACAGTGACAGATTTCATAATGCTCCTCTTTATAACATTTCTTAATATAGCCAATATCATATGACAAAGACATAATTCAATGCAAACAGTTCTCCTGGAAGCCAGCTGTGTGGTTGTTGATATGATAGCTACAACCACTCATAGAGCCTATCAGTGATATGATATGAAAGGCTCTGTTGGTATGATAGGTACCAAAATCTGATACAGGTTTTATTGAGAGAGCTATTATAAACATTCAATTATGTTGTCTGAATAGAAATTATTTTGGGGGGGATTTTCTTGATATTTTTCTAAATGTAGAGGATAAGATAGCATATAATTAATAAATTAACCTTGACTAAAAGGAGGTCTAGCCTTTATCCCCAGTTTTTGGGAAATAATCTCTAAGCCACTGGAATTTCACACTTAGTAGGAATTTATTTCCCTGGGGTCCTTGGGTCATGCCAGATGTCCAACAATTTGATTTAGAGTTGAGGCTTTGGGGCATGCAGTATCAAATCAACCTCTGAAAGTGCTGGAGGCTTAGACCAGCCACATGGACAGTCAACTCTCATGGACAGTCAACTCTCTATGTGACAGAGCCTCAAGAAAAAGACTAGGGAGTTGGCCTTTAAGATGGCTGACTTGAAGCTCCCAGCACTTGCCTTCTCTGCAAAGAATGACCAAAACAGCAAGTGGATAACCACACATTGAACAGAGCTTCTAAGAAAGAACACTACAATTCAGCAAGGAAGTGACAAGGAGCCCCTGAGGCAGGAGAGGGAAGTGAAGCAGCAAGCCCAGCCAGAATCAGCTTAGAGCCAGAAGGAGCTCCCCATTGTGGGGAAAAGGCGAGAGATCTCCAGTGGTTAAAATTTTAGCCTCCAGCAGGCTAAAATTCTAGCCATAAGAGAGCCCTTCAGTTTTTGTGGGTCCTGAGATTACTACAGCAAGCTGCCTAGAGTCCATGCAACAGGATTGTTCCAGAGAGGGAGATCATGCTGGCTCCCACACATCCCAGGGATCCAAGCAGCTGAAGCATGGTGCCATTTTGTGAGCCCAACCCTCACTAGACTATGTCCTGCCCTGGGACCCAAAGCTCCTGCATCTCCACATCCCAGCAGCCCCACTGACATTCTCCCACATCCACTCAGAGGGCTGAAATTTAGCAATGCTGGACCCAGCAATGTGGTCTTATGCAATGTAGTACACTCAGGGAACGGGCAGTGCGGTGCACTGGAAAGGCTCCTATGGAACCAAAATGGACAAAGCATATACTTCCTAGAACCTGAGATCCATCTTTCTAGGACCACTATCAGTAACACCAACCCTGGCCCTCACAAACAGCAGGACTGCTCTACACCTGCATGCACCTTGAACAGTCCCAGGAATTGGCATGCCCAGCTGCAGTCCTGGGGCCTGAGAACAGACCCACCCTACTCACTGCCACCAATGCCCACATGTACCATCCAGGGTTCTGAGGATAGGTCTGCCTTGCCTACCAAACTGCCACTGGTATGTAAACATGACAACTGGGAGCTTAGGGATTAACCCACCCTGGACACCATTGCCAGTGCTCACATGCACCAATGGGGGACCTGATAACAGGCCCACCCTGCCTGCCTCCAGCAGTACCCAAGCATACTATCTGGGATCCTGGGTATTATCTGCCTGGTCCACCACTTCTGTTACCTGTGCTCACAATAGAGGGGCCTAAGGACTTGCCTGCCTTACCCATCACTGTTACTACCAGTGACTGTGATTATTATCTGGGGGCTTGGTGATTGATCCACTCTGCCTATCGCTTCTAGTGCTCATGCATGCCTTCTAAAGCAGTGGTCCTCAACCTTTTTGGCACCAGGGACTGGTTTCATGGAAGACAATTTTTCCATGGACCAGGGGTGTGGGGAATAGTTTTGAGAGAAATCAAGTGCACTACATTTATCATTAGATTCTCATAAGAAGCACACAACTTAGATCCCTCACATGCTCAGTGCACAATAGGATTTGCACTCCTATGAGAATCTAATGCTGCTGCTGATCTGACAGGAGGCAAAACTCAGTTTTACTTGCTCACTCACTGCTCATCTCTTGCTGTATAGCTCAGTTCCTAACAGACTAATACCTGACCACTGCCTGGGGGTTGGGAGACCCTGTTCTATAGGCATGAGGATGGGCCTCCCATGCCTGCTGCCACTGTACATATGCACTTTTCAGGGGTTTGAGGATAGTGCCCCATGCCCACCATTGTCACTGCTGATGCGCAAGCACACCATTCAGGGGCCAGAGGGTTGAGATGGAAACACTACTACCACTGCCAACACTAGACACATTGCCCAGAAGCCTGAGAAATCTCCTGCTGGCCTTGCCCACTGCAGTCACCACCAACATGTGAGAGCACCATCTGGAGGTCCAGGAATTGGCCTACTGTGATCCTCCACCCCAATGCCTGTGTACACTGCCTGGGGGCCTGAGGACCAGAATGCCTTATGTCCCTATTCCCAGCAAAGCCTTGCCACAGATTCCACTGAAAAATCACCCTCTAGGAAGCACAGGTAAACCGATGTTTATTACAGATGAATAAATTATACAGAGACTACACTACCGCATCCAATCATAATTCGTCAAAGCACCCTATGGAACCAACACTACAGATACAGCTATAGAAAAAAGATTTTTCCTAAAAAAGAAAATCCATAAAATTAGAAAAAGCAACTGTTACACCACATGAACACATATCAATGTAAGGATATGGAAAACATGAACAATATAAAAAAATGACACTTCCAAAGGAATACAATAATTATTTAATAACATTTTAATGAAAGGAATCTATAAAATGCCTGAAAAAGAATACAAAATTATGAAGTCAAAGAAACTCACTGAGATACAGGAACACAGAGATTAATGGTACAAAAAAAATCAGGAAAACAAATCATGATCTGAATGAGAAATTCAACAAATATATAGATACCATAAAAATGAACCAACAGAAATACTGGAACTAAAGTATTCAATTAATAAAATTTAAAACATTACAACCAAGAGCTTCAATAGTGGACAGAAAAATATAATTTTTAAACTTGAAGACAAGCATTTTAAAATAACCCTGTCAGACAGAAAAGAAGAATAAAGAATAAAAAAATCCTATGTGACACAGAGGACAGCATAAATCAACAAAATTTTCAAACTTTGGGTATTCTAGAAGGAGAATCAAAGACCAAAGGCATAGGAAATGAATTTAATAAAATAAAAACTGTAAACTTTCTAAGTCTTGCAAGAGATACAGGCAGCCAGAACCAGGAAGCTCAAAGTTTTACAAACTTATTCAACTAAAAATATTTTTTCTAAGGCATATATAGTCTAGAAGACAAAGAGATAACTCTAGAAATAGTAAGAGAAACTGTCAAGTCACATATAAAGGAATTCTCATCAGACTCACAGCAGATTTATCAGCAGAAACCTTACAGACTAGAAATGAATGGGACAGTATATTCAAAGTGCTAAAAGAAAATATCTTCCAACCAAGAATGCTATATCCACCAAGACTATCCAGCATTGAAAAAGAAATAAAATATTTCTCAGATAAGCAAAAACAGAATTCATCAGCACTTAGAATAGTCCTACAAGAGTTACTATGGGGCATCCTATATCTGAAAGCAAGGGAACAATATCTACCATCATGAAAACAAAAAATGTATAAAACTTGCTGGTAGAGCAGATACACAAATTAGGAAAAGGAGTTAAGCATTACTACTACAAAAAGTCAACCAAATCTTAAAGGTAAACAACAAAGAAAGAAGAAAGAAACAAAGGATAAGCAAAACAATCACTAAACAATTAACAAAATAAGACTAAGTCCTCACTCCTCAAAAATAAACTTGAATGTTAACAGTTTAAATTCCCCAATGAAAGTCTATACTCTGCCTGAATTAAAAAAAAAAAAAGAGACCTAACTATATGCTGCTTCAAAGAAACTTACTTCACTTGTAAAAACACATGGAGACTGGAAGGAATTGGAAAAAAATACATCATACAAATGTAAACCAAAATTAAGCAGGAGCAGCTAGACTTCTTTGAGACAAAATAGACTTTAAGTCAAAAAACATAAAAAGAGACAAAGAAGGCAATCATATAGGGATAAAGGGATCGATTCTGCAAGATGATATTATAACTTTAAATATATACGAATCCAACACTGAAACACTCAGATCTATGAAACAAATATTATTAGAGTTAAAAAGAGAACTAGATGTCAATACAATAACAGCTGGGGACTTCAGTACCTCACTTTTAGCATTAAACAGATCAACTAGCCAGAAAATAAACAGACACATTGGACTCCATCTGCACTATAGACCAAATGGATGTAACAGACATTTACAGAACATTTTCTCCAACAGTTGCAAAATATGCATTCTTCTCATCAGTGCAGGGAATATTTTCCAGGATAGGCCATATGTTAGGAACAAAGAAAATCTAAACTAATTTTAAAAATCAAAATTATGTATAATCTTCATAAAATGCATAAAATAAAACTAGAAATAACAAGAGGAACATAGGGAAGTGTTCATATGCATGGAAATTAAACAACATGCTCTGAAATGAACATTAGGTCAATGAAGAAATTGAGAGGAAAATTAAAAAGAAAATCTTTTTTTTTTTTTTTTGAGGTGAAACCTTGCTTTGTTGCCCAGACTGGCATGCAGTGGTACAATCTCAGCTCACTGCAACCTCTGCCATCCAGGTTCAAGCGATTCTCCTGCCTCAGCCTCCAGAGTAGCTGGGATTACAGGCGCCTGCCACCATACTTGGATAATTTTTGTATTTTTAGTAGAGATGGGGTTTCACCATGTTGGCCAGGCTGGTCTTAAACTCCTGACCTCAGGTGATCTGCCCACCTCAGCCTCCCAAAGTGCTGAGATTACAGGTGTGAGCCACCTTACCTGGCCAAGAAAATCTCTGAAAACAGATAAGAATACAACATACCAACACCTATGTGATACAGAAAAATCAATGCTGAGAAGAAAGTTTATAGCAATAAATACCTATGTATTAGTCCATTCTCATGCTGCTAGTAAAGACATACCTGATACTAGGTATTTTATAAAGAAAATGAGATTTAATGGACTCACAGTTCCACTTGACTGGGGAAGCCTCACAATCATGAAGGAAGGTGAAGGAGGAGGAAAGGCACATCTTACAGTGCAGCAGGCAAGAGAGTTTGTTCAGGGGAAGTGCCTTTTATAAAACCATCAGATCTCATGAGACTTATTTACTATCACAGGAACAGCAAAGGAAAACCTGCCCCCATGATTAATTTACCTCTGACTGGGTTCCTCCCATGACACATGGGGATTATTGGAGCTACAATTCAAGATGAGATTTGGGTGGGTACACAGCCAAACCATATCAGCCTACATCAAAAAAGTAGGAAGATTTCAAATAAACAACCAAATGATGTACCTTAAGGAACTAGAAAAGCAGGGACAAACCAAATCTAAAATTAGGACCAGATAAAGACCAGATCAGAGCAGGTCTAAAAAATGAGACTATATAAATAATACAAATGATCAATAAAACAAATGTTGGTTTTGAAAAGAAAAGATAGTAATAAACTACTGGCTAGACTAATTGAGGAAAAAAAAGAAAAGATCCAAATAAATACAATCAGAAATGAAAAAGGAAACATTTCAACTAATATAAAAGGAATACAAAGGATCATTAAAAACTATTATGAACAACTACACACTAATAAATTGGAAAACCTAGAGGAAATGGATAAATTCCTAGACACATTCAACTTACTAAGACTGAACCAGGAAGAAATAGAAAACTTGAACAGATGAATAATGAATAATGAGATTGAATCAGAAATAGTCTCACAACAAAGAAAAGTCCCAAAACATATTGCTTTACTGCTGAATTCTACCAAGCTTATAAAGAAAATCTAAAAGCAATTCCTCTCAAACTATTCTAACAATTTGAAGAGGAAGAAGTTCTTCCGAATTCATTCTATGAGGCCAGCATTTATACCAAAACCAGAGAGGAACACAAATATACAGAAAGAAAATATATGCCAAGATCCCTGATAAATGTAGAAGCAAAAATCCTCAACAAAATATCAACAAATAAAATCCAACAAATCATCAAAATATAATGTACAATCATCAAATGGGATTTATGCCAGGGATGGGAAGGTGATTCAATATATGCAAATCAATAAATGGGATACATCATATCAACCAAATAAAGGACAAAAACCAAATGATTATCTTAACAGGTACAGCAAAATCATTTGATATAATTGAACATCCTTTCATGAGAAAAACTTTCAACAAATTAGGCACAGAGGGAACATACTTCAACACAATAAAAGCCACATATGACAAACCCACAGCTAACACCCTACTGAGTGAGGACAACATGAAAGCCTTTTCTCTAAAAACTGGGAAAAGGTAAGGATGTCCACATTTACAACTCTCATTCAGCAAAGTACTGGAAGTCCTAGCCAGAGCAATCAAGAAAGAAAAAGAAAAAAAGTAAACAAAATTGGAAAAGAGAAAGTGTAATCATCCCTCTTTGAAGGTGACATAATCTTATATATAGAAAAACCCAGACTCTATCATAAAATTAGAAATGATAAACCAAGTAAGTAAAGTTTCAGGATACAAAATCAACATGCAAAAATCAGTAGTGTTTCTGTACACCAACTAAAAACCAGCTGAAAAACTAAGAAAGCAATCCTACTTACAGTGGCTACAAAAAATAAAACATCTAAGGAAACATTTAATGAAGGAGGTGAAACCTCTACAACAAAAACTATGGAAAACTAATAAAATAAATTGAAGATAACACAAAAAAATGGAAAGTCATCCCACACTCTGAAATTGAGAGAATCAGTATTTTTAAAATGACAATAGTACCCAAAGAAAGCTACAGATTCAATACAATCCCTATCAAAATACCAATGACACTCTTCACAGAGGCAGAAAAACATATTATTGTATAAAACCATAGAAAACCCCAAGTAGACAAAGCAATACTGAGCCAAAAGTACAAAGCTGGAAGCATCACACTACCTAACTTTAAAACATATTATAAAGTTGTGATGAACAAAACAGCATGGTACTGGCATAAAAACAGACACAGGGACCAATGGTTATGGAATAGAGAACCCAGAAATAATCCAGATATCATAGCCGACTAATTATTGACCAAATTACCATGACTACACATTGGGGAAAGGACACCATCTTTAATAAATAGCACTGGGAAAACTGTATATTCATATGCAAAGGAAAGAAACTAAACTCCTACCTCTCACTTCACAAAATTCAACTCAAAATAGATAAAGTACTGAAATTTAAAGACCCCAAATTATAAAACTGCTGGAAGAAAACATAGGGAAAATGCTTCAGGACGTTGGTGTAGGCAAGAATTTAACGGCTAAGACTCCAAAGCATAGGAAATGAAAACAAAAATAGAAAAAGGCAGTATATTAAATTGAAAAGCTTCTGTATAGCAAAGGAAACAGTCAAAAAAGAACATCAGAATGGGAGAAAATATTTGAAAACTATTCATCTTAGAAGGCCTATATTCAGAATATATAGGGAACATATATAGCTCAATAGCAATAATACTAATAGTAATAAGCAAAGGATTTGAATAGACATTTCTTCAAAGCAGATATACCAATTGACCAATTGATATATTAAAAAATTCTCATTACCAATCATCAGTGAAATGCAAGCCAAAACCACAATGAGAGATCATCTTACTCCAGTTAGAATAGCTATTATCAGAAAGATAATACCATAACAGATGCTGGTAAAGATGCAGAAAAAAGAAAACTCATACATTCATGATAACAATGTAAGTTAGTACAATCATTATGGAAAACAGTATGGATATTTCTTAAAAACTAAAAACAGAACTATCATACAATTCATCAATCTTGCTCCTGGGTATATAGCCAAAGTAAAGGAAATCAGTATATCAAAAGCATAAAGAATAGCTGCACCCCCATATTTATTGTAGCATTGGTCATAAGGGCCAAGATACGGAATCAAACTTAGTGTCTATCAATGGATGAAAGGATAAAGAAAATGTGGTATAATGATATATAATGGAATATTATTCAGCCACAAAAATGAAATCTTGTCATTTTTAGCAATGTGGATGGAACAAGAGGTCATGTTAAGTGAAATAGAGTAGTAGACCAGGCACAGAAAGACAAATATCATGTGTTTTCACTCACCTGTGAGAGATACAAAAGCTGATCTCATGGAGGTAGAGAGTAGAATGCTAGCAACCAGAGGCTGGGAAGTGTTGGAGGGAATTAAGTGAGGTTTGTTAATGGCTACAAGCATATTGTTAGCTAGAAGGAATAAGTTCTAGTGTTTGATGGCACAGTAGGGTGACAGTAATTTATTGTGTACTTCAAATTAGAAGTTTTGAAATGATCCAACACAAAAAATTATAAACATTTGAGGTTATAGAGATCTTGAATATCCAGATTTGATCATTACACATTGTATGCATATTTTAAAATATCACATGTACTCCATAAATATGTACAATTATGTATAAATAGAATATAAGAAAAAAAACCAAACTCTAGAGACTAGCTTTGTTGAGCTTCCCTGGTTTGTAATACTATGTGTATGTTTTCACACATCGATACAGGAAAAATAATATTGTTATAATTCATGGGAAGGGAACATTAGAAGCATCTCATTTGGTACTTTCTGAATTCCACTCTATGCCCTTAAACTTGTCCCATTTTAAGCTGTATTTTGCCCTATGCCCTTAAGATCATCTAATTAATTACTTGTCCTTGTAATAAACCATAATCTCAAGTATGCAGTTTTCAGTAAATTATCTGAATCTTTCTAGTGAATTCCCCAAAATGAAGGTGGTTTTTCAACTTCTGAACTCGCACTTGGTGTCAGGAGTGAGGGCAGTTTTGTGGGTATTTTATATGTACATTGCTCCTTTAAAACTTAAAGATATGACTTCATTGCTGATAAAAACCCAGATGAAAATGTTAAAGTGATTATTTAATGTACAGCTGATTCTGACTTTAAAATCTTTTCATCAATACCATAAAATACTTGAGCATCTGTGGTTTGAGGTTCATTCAAGAAATCTGAGTTCTTATAAAGAGTATTTTTTTTCTGATACTCATACTGGATAAACTTTTATTTAGTTTGTCAATATGCTCACAGATTTTTTCACAATGTAGGAGATGAAGGCTTCATAGATGAAAATGTGAAGACTACATTACTCGCAGTTGTCATAAAGATATGTCAGTTTTCACCTGCAAGTCTTCTGTAGGAAACACTGATCTGGGTAAATTAACTTGATTACCAGTCTATCAATATTACTCTAATAAAGGTCTGCTGTGGTTACCATGCTAAAGACTCAAGCCAAGTTAAATCAAGTTAGCCTGAAATTCATATTTTATTTGTTACCATAGCTTGTAAATGATACAATACTTTGGATAGTCACTTATGCAAAACAAAACAGAAAATAGGAGAAGCAAAAAAGTGTTGCCCAAAATAGTTTTATAATAACCCTGAAAAGGTAGACAATTTGTGGTCCTTAAGAGGTACATCTATGTAATCTATCTTTTTTTTTTTTATTATTATCTATCTATCTCCCACAGTAGTTGGTATTGTAAAAATGAATCTAAATGCTGAAACAATAAAAATCTATCTTAGTAACCAATGGGAAAATTACCATTTTCATGATCTTTAACTTTATGGAAAATTTTAAAACTTTCTTACAGTTGGTTGTAAATGTATAGGAAAATAAAAAAGTAAAACTAATATTTAGTACACTAATTTAAAACATTAGAAACATCAAGCTTTATTTTATTTTACTATGAAAATGTATCACAATAATAAGTGTTGCTAAGGAGATAGAGAAGTTGGCACCTTCATAAATCACTGGTGGGAATGTAAAATGGTGAAATTGCTTTGTAAATTAGTTTGTCAGTTCCTCAGAAAGTTAAACACAGAATTAATGAATGGCTAATCAATTATCTCTCTATATATGTATTTTTATATATAAACATATATTTATATATATTTATATATATTTAAATATATAATATATAAATATATATATTTACATATAAAATTCCATATATAGAGAATTCCATATATATGGAATATATATATAGAGAGAATTCCATATATATATGTATTTTTTCACACAATGGAATATGATTCAGCCATAAAAAGAATGAAGTCCTGATGCAATGCTACAACATAGGTGAACCTTAAAAACATTATGCTACTTGAGAGAAGACAGTTACTAAAGACATATATAATTCTGTTTAATTAAATGACCAGAATACACAAATCTATACAGAAAATAAATCAGTGGTTACCTAAGGCTGACAGGTAACCATTGAGAGGAAATGAGGAGTGATTGCTAATAAATACAGGGTTTATTTTTGGGGTGATGAAAATGCTCTAAAATCGATTGTGGTGGTGGTTCCATAACTCCGTGAATATGCTAAAAACCATTGAATTGTATACTTAAAATTGTAAAATACATGGTATATGAATTATATCTCAATAAATTTGCTATCAACATAGAAAAGTGCACACACACACAGGCACACATACACACACATAGAAGCCATCATTTTTATAAAAGTTGTAAGTGGATGGAGTCCTGCAGGGAAATTTAGATAGATGGTGCTAGATACAAATAAAGAGGAGAGTTAAAAAGGAACCTCTATAGCTCTTAGGGCATTATTATTTGCCCAATTTTACAGGTGAGGAAACTGAGTTCTGTACCAATGTAAGAATAAATAGCTAGTATAATATGGAGCCCAGATTCCAACCCAGAAATTTGACAGAAGAGCTGGAGCCCTTAGCTGCTACACTACTCTGCCTCCCAGAAATGTGTCTCTGCTCTAAGGAAAAGTCAGGGTGGAGAACATTCACAGCTCAGAATGTTTATGTAAGAGCACTCTTTCTTCCTCGTGCCAAATTCTCAGGGCTCATCAGGAAGCACTCACCACTTGCTTGCCTACTATCTGTTGAACAGACATGATAGACATCTTTGTTACTGTAATTTTTACAGCAAAATATAGGACAAAGCAATCTCTTTGAAAATATTCAGGATACAGCTTTTCTCCTTCCAGGAAAAACAAAGTGATGTCTGCTGACAAGAATATTCAGCTGAAAATGATCTAATAGAAGGCTTTGTGGCACAGCCATCCTGGTTATTTTTGCCCATATAGTGGTTATAGACCCATCAGCTGGAATTAGTATCTACTCTTATTTACCTTTCTTATTTTATTCTTTAAAATGTATCAGTTACATCTTCAAGAAAGTTTTGTTTGGCAATCTGTCATTATAGCATCTTTGGAAATTTGACAATATTTTATATCAGAAATTTTAAATCATAGTTTACATTCAGAAGCATGGAATATATATAATCAATTAACGAAATTTATTGAATTTATAGAACTGCCTTCAGAAATGTCCCTAAGAAAATCCTTTCCAAATGTTTTAAACTCATGCAGTTTCATATATTTTTATGAGGAACACTTAAAAGCAACATGAAAAGTTCAAATCAGTTTATATGACAATGAACCATGAGCATTTATCATTTGCACAGTAAAATATAACCTGTCTCTACAAAAAATAAAAATTAAAAAATACACTGCTAAAGCATAAAATGAAGAAAGTCAAATTTAAACACACACATAAAATCTTAATTTGTTCTCTTTTCCGTTAATTTCTGATATGTCTAAAAAATTATCTCAGAACAGTTTTAAAAAGTTGACTGAGTCAGAATGTTATCAGTGAATAATAAATAATGAATAGCAGTCATATGACTCCAAACACTAGGTACAAGAAGTCTTATTTCTAATAAACTGAGTTCGTAATATTCTTCCAAGAAAGATTTGCCACATTAGCTCAAGACACACATACTTATGTTTACATTTATTTCAGTCATTGGAGAATTCACTCTCTGGCTTTTAGAAAACATTACATGTAAGTTATACTATTTGTTAATATTATGGAAATAATAAATTCATAAATGATCATCACCCCATACTCCCTACCACATTGTCTGACATCAATCAGCTGACCAACCCTGGAGCTGCCATGGCAGCTTAGTGCATGTGTCAAGTACCTTCAGGTTGCTAAGGAGCTGCAGAGACAGAAGGTGAAGACTGGAGGAGGGACTGGCTAGTTAGTGCAATGTCAGTCACTCTTGCCATATTGCCTGATGACCTCTAGTGTCTTTGTGAGATGAAAGAAAAAGCCATGCATCAGAATAAATTTTGTTTATTAGCAAAGCAGAACGATATTATAAAAATATGTATTCCTATTAGAGAGATTTAGAAAATACAGCTAGATATCACATACATTTATTAGTTACCTTATTAATTAATTAATAAATATCATTGAATTCATTGAAATAAGTATTGTGATACTTTTTTTTTTTACAGTTTTACCTTTTCAGTCATGTACTTTTGTCCGACTAAGAAAAACAAAATCACTAAAATATAATATATCTGAGCCTAT
Organism: Theropithecus gelada; assembly: GCF_003255815.1. Lineage (NCBI taxonomy): Eukaryota > Metazoa > Chordata > Mammalia > Primates > Cercopithecidae > Theropithecus > Theropithecus gelada. The sequence goes on from NC_037672.1 coordinate 122,076,308, forward strand.
AATTAATTGAAGGAACTGTTTGTTTGAGCTGGACTGCTTTCCTTAGGGATGGAAAAAAATAGCTTCAGAAAGCTGAAGTGATTTGCTCAGAGTAGCAGAGCTAAAAATGGAAAGAGCTAAATAAAATGTCTCTATTTTAAATTCACTGCTTGTTCAGGTTTAACATACTAAGTATCTGTTTTGGGATTTCGAGGAAAGTTCCTGCCAACAAAGTAGACTCTATCTGGACTGTGAACATTGGGTTGACTTTGTAAGCAAGAAAGAGAAAGAAATATCTACCAGGCAAGGAATGGCATGAGCAGAAGCATGAGAGGTTTAGCATGTGTACACTACACTAAAAGAATGAGACAGAGAGTTCTGTGGGGGTAAATAGGAATAAGTTGGGGAGAAAAAGGAGAGAAAGGTCCAGAGAGATTAAAGCAAGATGTCAGAGGCAGAAATCCAGAAAGCTTTTTGGAAAAACTGATCCTTGATAGAATTGGGGTGAGAATATGGGTTTTATAAGGTTAATACCTAGAGATTAGGCAGGGCGCACTGGCTAACGCCTGTAATCCCAGCACTTTGAAAGGCCGAGGTGGGCGGATCACCTGAGGTTGGGAGTTTGAGACCAGCCTGAACAACATGGAGAAACCCCATCTCTACTAAAAATTCAAAAATTATCCAAGCGTGGTGGCACATGCCTGTAATCCCAGCTACTCAGGAGGCTGAGGCAAGAGAATTGCTTGAACCCAGGATGCAGAGGTTGCGGTGAGCTGAGATCGCACCATTGCATTCCAGCCTGGGCAACGAGAGTGAAACTCCGTCTCAAAGAAAAGAAAAGAAGAGAATAAAATAAAATAAAATAAAATAAAATAAAATAAAATACCTAGAGATCATAAAGGAAGGCATAATTTATTTTCTTTTTCCACTATCACTCAAGAGACTCATCATTCTATCATGCATGATTTTAGAACACAAAAGTTATCAATTTATGACTCACATTTTGGCCATAGACATAAAAAACTGACCCTACACAAAAATTACTCTCATCATACAAGAAAACAAATGATTCTTTTTTGTTGTTGTTTATTGCCTGCACTCTAGAAATGTGGAGAAATATATTTTAAAGAATGATATGTTATTTTATTTACACATCACAAATGCAGACATAGTAAACAGTGAGGAATTCAATTAGTCATTGATCTCTACAAGTAACTGGTTTGCATAAAATGCACTAATGAAAAAAATTACTTTAAAATTTAAAACGCCAAATTTTTTGGCAAAGGATGCCACTTGTAATTAATAGCTGAGTGTCAGTAAATAAAAATGGAATGGAGACTCACTGCCTATCCTTGAGTCTTTCTGTAGGTGTGATTGATATGACAAAATTAAAAAGAAGATATAGGAAGTAATTCTAGATCTTTCCTTGGATCATCAATTCTATCTTGAGAAACAATAAATAATTTTAATATTGGCTTTTCTTAGATCCCACATAGCCAAAGCAAGACTAAGCAAAAGTAATAAATCTGGAGGTATCACAATACTGGATTTCAAACTATATTATAAGGCCATAGTCACCAAAACAGCATGGTACTGGTATAAAAATAGGGACACAGATCAATGGAACAGAATAGAGAACCCAGTAATAAATCCAAATACTTACATCCAACTGATCTTTGACAAAGCAAACAAAAACATAAAATAGGGAAAGGACACTTTATTCAACAAATGGTGCTGAGATAATCGGCAAACCACATACAGGAGAATGAAAGTGGATCCTCATCTCTCACCTTATACAACAATCAACTCAATATGGATCAAGGACTTAAATCTAAGACCTGAAACTGTAAAAATTCTAGAAGATAACATTGGAAAAACCCTTCTAGACATTGGCTTAGGCAAGGACTTCATGACCCAGAACCAATATGCAAATGCAATAAAAACAAAAATAAATACCTGGGACTTAATTAAACTAAAGAGCTTTTGCAGGGCAAAGAGAACACTCAGCAGAGTAAACAGACAATCCACAAAGTAGGAGAGAATCTTCACAATCTATACATCTGACAAAAGACCAATATTCAGAACTCACAATGAACTCAAACAAATTAGCAAGAAAAAACCAATCCCATCAAAAACTGAGCTAATGACATGAATACACAATTCTCAAAAGAAGATATACAAATGGCCAATAAACATGAAAAAATGCTCAGCATCACTGATGATCAGGGAAATGCAAATCAAAACCCCATTACTCCTGAAAGAATAGTCATAATCAAGCAATCAAAAAATAGTAGATGTTGACGTGGATGCGGTGAACAAGGAACACTTCTACACTGCTGCTGGAAATGTAAACTAGTACAATCACTATGGAAAACAGTGTGCCAATTCCTTAAAGAACTAAAAGTGGAACTAACATTTGATCAAGCAATTCCACCACTGGGTACCTACCCAGAGGAAAATAAGTCATCATACGAAGAAAGATACTTGCACATGCATGTTTATAGTAGCACAATTTCCAATTGCAAAAATTTACAACAAACCCAAATGCCCATGAATCCTGAGTGGATAAAGAAACTGTGGTATGTGTGTGTGTGTGTGTGTGTGTGTGTGTGTATTCCATCATATATATATTTGTATTCCATCATATATATATATATTTGTATTGCATCATATATATTTGTATTGCATCATATATGTATTCTGTCATATATATCTATATATCATATATATGTAGATCTATATATCATATATATCATATGTAGATCTATATATCATATATATCATATGTAGATATATAGATATACATAGATATGGAATATGTAGATATATCTAGATATATACAGAGAGAGAGAGAGAGAGAGATATGGAATACTACTCAGACATAAAACAGGAATTAATAGCATTCACAGCAACCTGGATGGGATGAGACTATTAATTGGAAAACCAAAACGTCATATGTTCTCATTCGTAAGTGGGAGTTAAGCTATGATGATTCAAAGGCATAAGAATGACACAATGGACTTTGGGGACTCAGGAGGAAAGGGTGGGAAGGGGGTGAAGGATAAAAGACTGTAAATTGGGTGCAGTGTGCACTGCTTGGGTGATGGGTGCACCAAAGTCTCACAAATCACCACTGAAGAACTTAGTCATGTAACCAGACACCACCTGTTCCCTAATAACCTATGGAAATAAAAAAATAAAAAAATAAAATTCTTATGAAACTCTTCTTACAAAAGCGATGCGGAAAATACAGTTGTCCTTTAAATCATTCTTTTAATTAACTACTAAGGAAAAAGAAAAGAGAACATAGATTCTAGAATATTAAAACTAGGGAGAACTATAGAAATCATCTAATTTATCCTCAATATATTCTAGATAAAGAAAGAGAAGCTTACATAAAACTCCTACATTTATGGACAGAAAATAAATTATGGTAGTTTACATTAGCCCCTTTTCATAAATAGGTATGTGTATATTCTTAAAACTAGAAAGGACTTTTTTTTTTTTATCAGTCAGTAAAACTGAAATCATCTAAAATACACAGTATAATTTTATCGACCCAAGTTAATATGAATTATATTGTTGACATCAACAAAAGGTTTATCAACACTTTTTTACTTTGTCAACAGTTGGGAAAGTCAAAGCTGATAATATTTTAAGACTGTTGCTGCTTTCCTCCTTTTAAGGAAATGTACTTAACAAATTTTACTTAATATTGATGCATTGTTCCTGGAGCAATTAACTTCTTACATATGGGATGCCTTAAGTAAAAATAAAAGAATCATTAGATGGAATATTAACTGTTGGAAAGAACAGACCCATTAAATAAAGATATGTGCTGCCAAGTTAAAATTAAGAGAGTAGATGACATACGTGGTATTAAGAGAAGGTTGAATACAGTATTTTTACAAGTGTAAAGTTATTTACAAGACGTTGATATTCCTTCTTGAAGAACAGAGTAAAAGTTTTTGTTGTTGTTGTTATTGTTGGTTTCTTTCACTATTACTCCTTGCACCTTATTTATCTGAGAACTCAGTGGGGTATGAATAACTAGACTATTTTTTCTTGAGTTTCCTCTTCCTCATAAGCTCAAATGGAAAAGCTTCTTCTCACGACCTCTAAGAATATTATAGCTGGATGTTGAATCAATTACAAATAATAATTCTGTGCCTATTACATGACTGTAATGTCCAGGAGTATGTTTTAACTATCTTTCTAACAAATGTCTTAGCTATATAAATATAAATAAGAATTTATACACTATATCACCAAGAATAAATCCACAATCTCACAATGTGGGTCTAATTCTCCCTTCCATATTGCTTCTTCATACATTCTCCCACTTCATCCATTATCCTCAATTTATACGGGTTTGTAGTTTTTATCTCTCTTCAACATCTCATTGAACACTTATTGAGTCCCTTCTCTGTTCTGGACATAGGGCTTACTCCGTTACCAACTTTCTCTTTCTATCTTTAAATAAGAATTTCCCCTCAAATTTTGTCCTTAGCTCTTTTCTTTCTCACTGTGTTTTTAAATTCCTTATTTCCTTCCATGCCTTCCAATATAATTTCCACAATAATTACTTCTACACTCTTATGGAGAGCCCTGAGTGGTTAACGAACTTTTCTTCTTAGACTGCTTATCCTTACTTTAACCAATCTATAACGAAATTTCTAATCACTGATTCTGCTCTATCCTATAGCAGATGCAGCTCCAGGGAATGAGACTCTGAAGTCTGCACCTAAGAAGACCTGGGGACACACCCAGTTTTGTCGTAGGTCAGCTGTGAGATATTGGACAAGTTTCTTACATGTAGGAAAGCTTCTGACCTTTTCTAACACTCATTTTTCCTAGTAGTATCATGGGTATAATAGAGGTACCTCCTCAGGTTTAGCATGAGTAGAAGGAGCATTCCGAGAGTTAGAAGTGAATGAAGTGCAGGGAAATAAAAGCAAAGTGAGGAGACTGTCTCAAGATTTGGATGAGTTGCAAAAACAAGCACCAAAGAAAAATCTTGGTGTGAGGGCATTGGGAAAACAACTGAATCTGACACAACAGCTTTGGCAACCTTTGAAAGAAGAGTTTATTTTCTCTATACTTGGTAGAAATGTGCCTGCCATTTGCATGGAATCTTTATTTTGCCTGATAGCCCAGCTGCATATTTCTTTCATATATCTTTAAAAAATAATTTGAGTTATAAAACAAAAGAGGAAATTCACTTTTATATCCCTGTTTTTATACATACCATTGTCATTATGTAATGTAGAAAGCATGACAATATTGCATATTCATAGATACATTTTGCCCATATTGTGATACATATTTTGTGTTTGTGTATTTTAATCTAACTCATTAATATTTCCTGTCTATAAAGCTAGAAGCTTTTTTTTGACTTGTTTAGAAAAGGTAAAGGAAATTATTTATTTCATCAAATATGTTAGACATCCAATGTTTTCCTGGGAAATGTTCTTACACCAAAATTGAATGAGAAGAAAAAAGATTCACATTCATTCAGAATTAATGCAAATTTTACTTCATAATTCAAAATTTTACTTAAAAATTGTGACGTAAAAATATTTTCCAATGTACATAAAGGGCTGATAAAAACTTTCTACATTTCAACTTTATTCTCTGGAAACCACTGACATGTACAGAAAGCATAAATGCACAGGAAATATATATATATATGTGTGTGTGTGTGTGTGTGTGTATGTGTGTATATTTATGGTTAATATTTGCCCATCAAATTTTTTGAATTAGTTATGATATTTGAACTAATCTGAAAGCATACAATATGGTTCATTGCTACAATGTGAAATAGGACAGGGAATAGTTTCCTGCTTGATTATCCAATCACCTGATGCCTTTTAATTAATTAACTTGATGTGCCTAACATTTAAAAAGGAAAATCTTTTTTAGTGATTTTTTAACGTTTATCCGTTTAATTCTAGAACTACAAACACATTTCCATTGTCATATAACTTACTTTTTCATCCTAGTATTCGTTTTGAGAGAGTTTCACAGATAATAATATCAAATAGGTAGCAATCTGACTCGCCTGTCACATATGGTTTATTCTCAATTTTTTAAAAAAACATATGTTATCAAAATGTTTTACTATTATTGATCTATTTATTTGTTTTTTGCCGTGTCCATTTATTTGTTCTCAATTTTCTCTGACTTCTGTAAAATGTTTTGTGGTCATGGAGGAATATTGGGCTAGATGATTTCTAAGGTCTCTTTTGGTTCTGAGATTTTATTGCTCTACACAGTTTGGTTTTTGCATCAAGAAGTAGTTCACTTGCTTTTACTTAATTCACCTTTTTCTTCTACAATATAGAACATTTCCTTTACAAAGACCTAACAGATCACTGGTGATTTATATTTTGGATTACAACAATCTTGTAAATACATAGAACCTAAACAATTCTTAGAAATAAACAACCTGTTTTTAATTTTATAATTCTTTAAAGAAAACTTATCTGGATGCCCTCTGGGTACTACAACTGAGGGACTTTATAGTTGAATAATTGCACCAGTGAAAATACAATGGAGAAGCTCAAAGTCAAGCAGATATTTTTTCCCCTATTTTATGGGGTTCTGATTAGGAAGATCAAAAATTGAAAACTGCAGATAAAACATATTTGTTTTATTTCAAGCAAGTTGTTTGTGTATTTGTTTTTATACACACAAGCAACAGTTTTTAGAATGAACAGAGAGAGAGCTGACTTTCCTAAATGATAAGTCCTTTCACAGGTTTCAAAGACTACAAAACATAATGATTGCATCTAGTAAGTGGTCAATAAAAAGCAGGATAAGCTATTATGTAGCTAGCTTTCCATTGGTCCTTTTTCAGATAATTTTCCAATGCTGTTATTCAGTTACCCCTTTGCAGTTCATTCATTCCACTCATACAGTATTTTTTTTGTCCCAAAACCAAGACAATGTCACAACTTTCACACAATCTTACATTATATAAAACTTTATTAATTTGTATGTAAGGTTTGATATATCACAAGAATATACATTAAACTCTTATACATTTTGACATATAATGATATGAATAACTGTGAAACTATAAGAAGTGAGACTAGAATTGTTGACATCAGAACTTAAACATTTCCCCATCTTCCAAGTTTGAAGAAGTCATTAGCCAACTGCTAATCTAACTCATTCGCTGAAATGTAAATTTCAATCAGTAGTAATTTTGAGTTCTGTAAGTTCAGTTTGACTCTTTTTAAAAAGTAATGGTAATCCTTTATAGCCTCTTACTATCTATTCATATTTGTGATTCTATCCTTTGTTAAGCATAATCATATTTAGTATTATACACATTTTACAATTTACATCATCTTTTAGGATTGGGGTCAAAATCTATTTTTTAAATTGAACTTACTGTTTTTTGTGCATGCTCATTGATGCTAATCTACATATTTTCACCAGGCCTTCATTGGGAGTTGCTTTCCTCTAGGTAGGAATTTTTGTTTGCTTCTATAAGCAGTTAAGGTTTGCCAAAGACGTGGAGCAACTTTATTCTCATTGCCAACAGAGAAGCCCAAATCAGTGATGAACCCCAAACTTAACGCCTTACTTAAACAGTGTCCCAAGACCTGTTGTATCTATGAGTGGGCTATTACGAACCTCTGCCTTCAGAGAAATCCTGCCTACCCACAGTGTTATGTACGCACTCCAACACCAGGTACAGGTGTTTGGGAACAAAATAAGCAGAGATAAATAGGGATTCTTTGGGGTTTTGTTTTTAAGAACTCATCCATTTTTTACAAGTCTAGAACATTTTTTTTTCTATTTAGAATCTAGTTTTCTTGAAGCAGGAAGCTTCTTAGACCACCTAAACCACCATAATGTCAGAAATGACAGTCTAAAATGAGCCTAGTTTATTGCCTGTGTCTTTTGAATATGCGTATCTTATTGAGAACTTGCTTCTGATATTCACATGCAGAGTTTAAATTTACTATTTGACATTTCCATATGCTTTTATCTAAAACTAAAAATGTGTTTTGAAAAGCACTTAAAACAGTTATTTTAAAACAATATTTTTGTTTTATTTCACACACTATAAACCCTGTTGTGTTCATTTTTATTAACTCTGGAAATAGATTACTGTATTTAATACCAATAACACAAACTGAATAATGAGGATTAATCAGTGTAAGTCAGAATCAATTAGAATATTTGCTGCTGAACTTCAAAATCATATAGACTTGAATCACCTTTATGGATCTGAAGGAAACTGGTTTCTACTAAAATGTCTTTTTCTGCTAACAAAGAAGATTATCTATCTCTACAAGGCAATGACTTTCTAAACTTGCTCAGATCTTCCACTGGGTCTTAAACATTATCATCATATTTTATTATTAAAAAGAAGAAATCACTATGGCACTGAGGATACCATGATTTAAATGTTTTATAAATAGATGGATCAGAAAATAAAAAGCAAACTTCACAAATTTGGAAATAAAACGACATTGGTCCAGACACAAGAAGCTGCATAGAATGTGAATGCATCACAATAATTTTAGTTGCAAACAACCTAAAATTTAATTTAGAATGGCTTACAGACTAAAAGGTGACCTATTGACTATCTTAATTATAGAAGCTTAGCAGTGTCCTTCAGGATGTGTTTTCTTTTTGTTTTGTCTTTGGGAATAAAAACTTCAACCTAAGTTAAGATCCTGTCATGGTCACAGACTGGATGCAAAGACTGACACCATGGCCAAATGCTTCCTCACTGACATCCAAAGAGGAGAAATGGGAAGGAAAGTTTCTGGTAATCTTCCTGAAGAAGAAAGACGCTACTTTCATAAACATTTTATCACTTCAATTGTGTCATTTGCCCATCTCTGAATTAATTATTATGGAAGGAGGATAGACTTTGCTGAATGGCTTAAGCCAATCAGGGCCCACTTTTCATGCCAAAAGTAGGGCCATAAACTTTACACAATGGGAGAAAGGTGCACTTTTCAGTGGAACATCAGTAACATTTGACAGAAGAAGGAGGAATTATTTGGGAAGGTATAAGCAGCAGGTGTCTACCATAGTATAGAAAAGATGATTGGGTCTGAGGGAACTTTTTCCCCAAGTATGTACCTTTATGAAAACCATAATCCTTACTTCACTTTAGTGTGCTTACTTTTCTCTTCACAAGTGGCCCTATTGTTTAGTGGTTAAAAGCTGGCCAGAAGCTCTACTGTAAGTTCAAAGCCTGGCTCCATCATTTACTAGCTGCATAACCTTGGTCAAATTATGTAAGTATCTGTGACTCAGTTTCTTCAACTACTATTGAATATAGTAATAGTATCTACCTACTATAAATATTATGGGGGTTATATGAGTTAATCCATGTTGTAAAGCATGAAGTGTGGTACATATACAATGGATATTTATGTCATCTCTCAAACAAAAATCTTGCTATTGTCTATCATCATTATTTTAAAGCTTTTTATCTTTGATTTGCAACACATCTCTCTAAATTATCTCAAATTGATGCAAGATTAATTCTTAAGGTACCATGTCCCTTCTCACAAACCTTCCATTTTCAGCATTGCTTAGGATTTAAATTTTCTTGACCATCTTAGCTTCAAGACCTTTTTGAAAATTTCCCTTTCAAAACCTCTCTTCATATGCTTAAGTTAAACTAATTACTCTTCTTCAGGATCACACATTGCCTTCACTTCCTGTCATTTCCTGTACTGTTTCCTGTTTCTCAACTATCTTTCCCATTTTTTCTTTCTTCTAAGTCTACCTTAAATAACATCTCCTCTGTGACGATCTTCCAGATCTCTAACAACCAGGTGTACAATGGAAGTTATCTTAATAGACAATGACAGAACTTAAATAATTAACTAACACTTTCCATTCTCTCTCTAAAACGTTCCAACCACTGCATGCTTGCGTAGCATCCACTGGCCCAAGTCCTGAGATATGCACAGGATGATTTGTGTGTTACTGAGAGATCATTGCCTTTGGTCTCTTAAGTATATCAGTGGTACTTGTTATAATATTTTACTGAATTCCTTGCTAATTGATTACATTTACATATAAAAAAGTGTTATATTAGAAAAAAAACATTGAAAGTTTTGATATATAAAAGTCAATAATTGAAAACACTACTTAGATATTTAAAGTGAAAATTCTTTATGAAACCAGGAAAATAAAAAAGAAAAATTCTAAATTTATGCTACACTCGGATTGCTTCATTGTGCTTTATAGCAATATAAATAGAAAATTCTACTTAATTATGACTACTACATATACAAGACTGACCTGCAAAACATGAAAAGGACACCTCTACTCAAAGAAAAGTCCTGGGTCCTTTATTAAAATCTAGGCAAATTATTTTTTCCCCTCTTTAAAGCTGAATTAAATATGTGTCATGAATATGCATTTTTTAAATAATTTCTTAATTTAAAAATATTAATGAATCAACTTTTTGTACTAATCCCTCAGATGAATCACCAGCAATTCTTTTATTACATGTTATTTTATTATATTCTTTTGTGAAATATTGAAGAATTGAGGATATGAGAATAAAATATTTCCCCTTTAAATAAATTTAGATTATATTGGAAAGATAATTAAATACATAATTACAGAATACAGAGGTAAATGCCAATGGTGATTTCTATAAATTGCTATTGCTCTGTATCTGTCTCAAACTTTCCTCTTGAGCTGTGAATTTCTCAAAGACTGCTGTTGCTGTTACTTCATATCTTGTCAAATAAAGATTGTTAAGTAGATGAATCGAACTCATGTTGAGACAAGTTAACTGAGTTGCTAAAAGTCTATAGCATCTAAAGTGTTGCAAAAGGTGAAGATCTTGTTCTATGCATAAATGGACAAGAATGTATTATCTTACTCAGCATAGCACAGCTTCATGTAAAATAAAAACAGTTATTTATGTTTCCAATATTGAATAATAATGACAGATGTTGCCAGGCACCATGGCTCACACCTGTAATCCCAGTACTTTGGGAGGCTGAGGTGGGAGGATCACAAGGTCAGGAGATCAAGACCATTGTGGCTAACACGGTGAAACCCCGTCTACTAAAAATACAAAATATTAGTCAGGTGTGGTGGCAGGCGCCTGTAGTCCCAGCTACTGGGGAGGCTGAGGCAGGAGAATGGTGTGAACCCAGAAGGCAGAACTTGGAGTGAGCCAAGATCGTGCCCCTGCACTGCAGCCTGGGTGACAGAGTGAGACTCTTTCAAAAAAAAAAAAAAAAAAAAGAGACAGATGTTGATACAGCCCCTAGTAGGAGCCACATACTAGTTTAAATGCTTTGTAAGTATTGATTTAATGAATAACAATAAAAACCCATGAACTATTTCTATTATTATTCTCACAGAAAGGTGAACTGATTTGCCAAGGAAACAGTAAGTAAATACTCAGACTTACACAATGCAGCTTCAGAGACCTCATTCCAAATTTTCACTGTGTTTACTAGTTCATTCAACAAGCAATTACTGCTAGGGTGCTTATTGTCAATTACTGTGCTAGGTTTCATGGCAAAAGGATTAATAAAATAATCTCTTCATTTAAAGAATTTCCAGTCTAATAGAAGGATGCAAAGCGAACATATATGGAAATGTGTTATAGATTTTGTTTTAGAGATATTTGCAAAAAGCACAAAGCACAGACTGCTAATCTCCTGGGGACATGTGGCATCTAAATAGAGTCTTACATAAACTATTACAGTTTTATTATGAGTTTCAAAGAAAAGTTAAGAAACTTGTTCATGATCATTGACTTAAAAATAAGTGGAGAGTATAGTTTTAAATCTGCATATTTGTTTCATTTGTAGAGAATATCTAATGTGTTAATATTGGATTCCTCTATGTATGGTAAATTTTTACAGATAATTTAACATTTTGCAAACTACTTTATCATATGAACTAGTGACACTGAAAAAAATGCACTTCTGAGTCATGATACATAGTAAATAAATACTGGCTTGCCATATGTTGCTTTATTCTGAGTAAACTATACATATTGGTCAGGGATCAGAAGGATCCATCTTCCTCTCTTAAAAGTGTGGAATAATGAACATGAACTGCCAGAACTGGAGAAAAAAGACTAACCTTTAAAACTTGTTTATTACTGCCAGTATTTTATTTCACTGTAAAAGATGAATTTTAGAGAAATGCTATCAGGAAAGTAAAATAGCAAAACATACCCATTTTAAGCAGTGCCAAAAGAAGGAAAAAGAAAGTATGTACTGACACTATACATAAAATTTTACTTTAAAGTATTTATAGTGCTTATCATGCACCTAGTTATAAATAATTATGAAAGAAATGAATTGTAAACCGTAACTTCTATAGAATATTGTAAAAGAATTGGAAGTGAAGCAACATGTGGCTCCAACTGCAGGCATACACATATTCTGCCATACTTGGCAAGAGTTTTTGTAATATCATGTAGCTACTAAGCCATAGCGAGTAAGAAAAATGATCTGCTTTTTTTTTACCTTTTAAATATAGACATTGTGTGTTTGACTTAAGTTTCTGAATCTTTTTGATGCCAAGCATTTGAGTTAATCAAACATCTTGAATTTTATATCAAGTACTGGTATAAACAAAGTTCTAAATACACTTCACTCTGCATTAATAGAACAGTTTACAAGCAAGCATAATATTCCATAGACTTCATAATCAATGCTAACCTCAGACACATTGTTTGTGTATTAGGAAGTGAGGTTGATTAATAATCATATATTTTCATTTGCAACAGATCAAAGATGCGGGCTGTACAGAGTAGGCAGTGGGTTGACCACCTGTGTAAGTCTACTCAGATGCTATAACAAAATGCCATAGATGTGGGTGGCTTAAACAACATATTTTTTTTTCTCTTACAGTTCTGGAGACTGACAGTCTGAGATCAGGGTGCTGATGTGGATGTTGGGGGACTCCCTTGCTGGCTTGCAGGTAGCCACCTTCTCTTTGTCTCCACATGGCCTTCCAATAAAGTCACCAATCCTATCACATTAGGACTCTACTCGCACAACTTTATTTAACCTGAAATATGTCCTGAGGGCTGTATCTTCAGATACTGTCACATTGGGGGTTAGAACTTTAACATATGACTTTAGGGGGTAGCACAATTGCATCCATAGCATCTTCCTTTTCTTAAGTAAGCTCCTTTTTTTCAGTCTCCTCCAAACAAAACCCACAGTGAACTGGCATGAGATTATTAAATATTTTCCTACAAGAGGAGCTGCTCAATCTCCAAAGGCAACACTTTGTAAGATAAATAAAAGTTTCTCACTTTCAGACCTGGGGAAAGATCCCCATTTAGGCTCCCTCTTTTTCTTTTTCCAATGCCTCTTCCTTTCTGTTACCTCCTCTTTCAGGTAATTTCATCCACAGCTCTACCTTGAAAGTATCCACACTCCCATAGAAGAAATGTCTCTTAGCAGATCTGGACAGATCATTTCCTGTGGCTTGTCGATACAAACATCTCAGGCTTCAGCCTTGTGCTGAGGAAGGCTCTTCTTTGCTCAGAATAATGCTGATTCTAATAAGAACTGATGCTGGCCTTAAGTCTTCTGAAAGGACGCTATGGTTAATGCTCAGATTTCAGTTCGGTTCCCTGATCAGTCTAGAACTGTGGCCTTGCTAGTTACCTAAAAAGGAAGCCCATCTCACCTGGGCAAGTCTCAGATGAGAAGGCAAATTATTCCTGTTACTGTGATTTTGACCTGTCCTTTAAGAATCATTTATTTCTAGAAGCATTTGACTCTTTCTTAGCCATAATAGCAGGAAATAGTGCCAGCTGCAATTACTTCTTCCTCATTTCAATTAACTCTCCTGAGAGAAGAGTGCTTGGCATCAGGTTTTACCTTATTCTATTTGTAATGACTTTTGTTCTGCCTATTCCCTTCTGAACTGTGTTCTCTAATTTCTATTTTCTGCATTTTCTTTCATAATTCTGTGATAGATAAGATATACATTCTGCATTTCTTGCCAGAAGATAAACTTTCTTTTTGATGTGTGAGAAAACAACTTATTTTTTTCTTGTATGCTAATGTGACATTACTGTGTACCAGGATTTAGTATTACGCTAGATGAAGAAACTTAGGGGACATCCTATTTAATTATTCCTTGTTGATGTTATCTAAGCTATATCATCATCTTATTTGAAGGCATTATAAACCTTTGCTTGAATTGCTTTAATATCTTCCTGACTTCTCTTCCTTCAACCAGTTTAAATATTGCTGCTAAATTTACTTTTTTAAAAAGATAGCTTTATTGCGTTACATGCCTATTCACAAACATTCAATCAGTGAATTCTGTTGTCCTTAAGATGAAATCCTTCCTTTTAAGCTTAGGATTCTATATTTTTCATTAGCTGCCCTCTCAATTTTTTAGCTTGATTTTTAATTGTAATAAGAGATCAAACTTCCACACTTGCTAAGCTAGTATATTCAGTCTTTCTAAATAGACATTTTCCGATGAACCACCTCATCATCTTCCTCTCTCCCTCTTCTTTGCTTGGTCTTGCTCCTATTTGTCTTCCTTCTCTTAAATAATTAATTATACTTCTTATTTCATTACATAGAAGCCTATTTGCTCTATGCAAGTTTCCCATATTCTTTTTTGTCCTCATCCCACATCCTAACTCCCAGTACCCTTTCTTCTTGCTATTCTAGATATGTTATCCATTCTCAGTTATTTATTCACCCTTGCTTTCCAGGTCTCATAATAGCCTTTTGAATTATCATTTTTCTTGATAGAATATGTCATTAAAGACTCTTATCAAAGGAGCTCTGTTTTCAATAAACTTTGAGACATTTAGCCTCTTCCTGATAATATATTCCTCTAGTCTCCAGATTGATATAATTTAGATGGTTACACAATTGTGTTGAAAAGTTCTTTTCCTTCAAAAAATAGAAAATATTACTTCACTGTTTGCTTTCTCCTAGTAATGATATTTAGAACATGCTATTCTTATTCCTTTGTAGGTGATCTCTAACAGGTTTTATAAATTTCTCTGTGTTTAATGCTTTGAATTTGACTATAATGTGTAATTTACAATACAGCCTACCTTTGAACAACATAGATCTGAATTGCATGGATCCACTTATACGTGGCTTTTCTTCTGCTTCTGCTACCCCTGAGACTGCAAAATCAATCTCTCCTCTCCCTCCACGTCCTTATGATTTTTTAAATAACATTTTCTTTTCTCTAGCTTACTTTATTGTAAGAATACAGTATATAATACAGATAACATACAAAATGTGTGTTAATTGACTATGTTATCTATCAGTAAGGATTTCAGTCAATAGTAGGCTAGTAGTAGTTATGTTTCTGGTGAGTCAAACACATGAATTTTCAACGGCATGGGGTGGCTTAGCACCCCAATCCCCCACTTGTTCAAAGGTCAACTGTATCAATTAATCCTGGGGTTGCTTCAGATCTTTCAGTCTGAAATGTTAGCTCTTTCTCTAATTCTGGGAAGTTACTTGCCTTCATTTTATCTGACTTTCTTTACCTTAACACACATATTTTTTTCACCTTCTGGGACACATATAATATACATCTTGATACATTTACTTTTATATCCCATATCTATTCTATTTTTATTCAATGAAATCTTTTTCTTAGTTTTTATCAGTTACATCACTTTGCAATTCAACTCATCCACTGAGTTTTTGTTTTACCTATTATAACCTAAAAACTTTATAATTTCTTATTTTCACTTCATGTTTCAATTATCGTCTTTTAATTATTGAAGATTTTTTTTTCTTTTCCTTTTTTTTTTTTTTTTTTTTTGAGACAGAGTCTCTGTCGCCCAGGCTGGAGTGCAGCAGCGTGATCTCAGCTCACTGCAAGCTCCTCCTCCTGGGTTCAGGCCATTCTTCTGCCTCAGCCTACCAAGTAGCTGGGACTACAGGTGCCCGCCACCACGCCCAGCTAATTTTGTGTGTGTGTGTGTATGTGTGTGTGTGTTTGTGTGTGTGTGTGTGTGTGTTTAGTACAGATGGGGTTCACTGTGTTAGCCAGGATGGTCTCGATCTCCTGACCTCATGATCCACCCACCTCAGCCTCTCAGAGTGCTGGGATTACAGGCGTAAGCCACCACACTCCACCAATTATTGAAGATTTTAATAGTCCTATAATTACATTTTTTACTTCTGCCTAGTTCATTAATTCTGCTTGTTTTGAATTAGGTATGAAGTTGTGGTTGTGCCATTACATAGTCCACCGTCCTAACAGGGTTGCTATTTTCCCTGTGAACTCATATTACCCTGGAGGTGTTAGTAACCTCATGGGGATATGTATTCCAGAGAGTCAATAAAGCCTCTATTCTAGCTTATGCTCCCTCTGATAAATTTAATATGCCTAATTGTACAAGGAGAAGAGTATCTGCCTTAGTGTAGAGAACTTGTACATGTTAACACATACATCTGTTCAGACACAATTTTTTACTTTTTATTTTTTATTCTTGAGATGGGGTTTCACTCCATTGCCCAGGCTGCAGTGCAAGGGCACAGTCACAGCTCACTGCAGCCTCAACCTCCCAGGCTCAAGTGATCCTCCTGCCTCAACCTCCTAAGTAGCTGGGACTATAGGCATGAGCCTCCATGCCCTGCTAATTATTGGGGGAACCAGTCCCTGATATTTCAATGTAGGTTCTTTTCTATTTTCCCTAAGTATTGGCTGGTCTGAGAAATAAAAGAGTACAAAAGGGAGACATTTTAAAACTGGGTGTCTGGGGGAGACATCACATGCTGGCAGGTTCTGTGATGCCCCCTGAGTCGTAAAACCAGCAAGTTTTTATTAGCAATTTTCAAAGGGGAGGGAGTGTATGAATAGCATGTGGGTCACAGAGGTCACATGCTTCAAGGGCAACAAAAGATCACAAGGCAGAAGGTCAGGACAAAACTAGAATCACTAATGAAGTTCCGTGTCCCACTGTGCATGCATTCTCATTGATAAACATCTTTACAGGGTTCAAGAGCAGAGAACCAGTCTATCTCAAATTCGCCAGGTTGGAATTTCCTAATCCTAGCAAGCCTGGGGGCACTGCAGGAGGCCAGGGTGTGTTTCATCCCTTATCTGTAACTGCATAAGGCAGACACCCCCAGAGCAGCCATTTTAGAGGCCCCCCCAGGAATGCATTATTTTCCTAGGGTTGTTAATGATTACTATTCCTTACTGGGGAAAGAATTCAGTGATATTTCTCTTACTCATTTTCAGCAATAAGAGAAATATGGCTCTGTCCTGCCTGGCTCCCAGGCAGTCAGATCTAATGGTTATCTCCCTTGTTCCCTGAACATTGCTGTTATCCTGTTCTTTTTTCAAGGTGCCTAGACTTCATATTGTTCAAATACACATACTTTATGAACAATTTGTGCAGTTAACACAATCGTCACAGGTCCTGAGGTGACATACATCCTTAGTTTATGAAGATGATGGGATTAAGAGATTAAAGTAAAGATAGTCATAGGAAATTATAAGAGTATTGATTGGGGAAGTGATAAATGTCCATGAAATCTTCACAATTTATGTTCTTCTGTCATGGCTTCAGCAGGTCCCTCTGTTTGGGGTCCCTGAGTTCCCCCAACAGCCGATTTTAAAAACTTTTCTGCAGAGACAGGGTCTCCCTTTGTTGTCTACACTGGTCTCGACCATCTAGGCTAAAGTGATCCTTTCACTTCAAAGTGTTGGGATTACAGATGTGAGCCACCACAGCTGGCCTAACTTTGTTTTCAAAAGTTTTTTTCTTGAATTGTAATTACAATGTGATATGGAAGGGTTCAGTGAAGGAAAATATTCACAGGGTTAGCCAGTCTGCTTGCACCTGCTTTAAAGTTATTTTTGCCACAGCCACTGTAATGTTTCCTCATTGACTTACATTGCTTGCTGAGTTCTCCCTTGCAAGGCATTTGGGACAGCAATGGTTCATCTAGAGCAATATGGCCAAGAAAAAGTCATAGTTAAAACAACCATTTTCCACCCAAGAGGGTATGGATGGGCCCAAAAACTTTGGCTTTGCCCACCATTTTCTGTTGCCAAAGAAATGCTTCATATGTCTATATTAGTTTTATAGATCCATCCAATTTGCGATTTTGTGGCATTGCTACCCCATATTAGTGTACCATTTTAGCAAAATTCAACTAATCATCACTCAAGGCCTAGCTCAGGATTACCCATCACTAAAAACCATAGTACAACCACTTCTACCTATAGTCAGCACTAATCTACAATTTAAAGAGCAATACTAGGTATTTAGCTAATCAGGCTATAAAATACTATGACTTTAAAAAAGCATATATATCTCAGCTAAATTTGTAATGAATACTCTAAGCTATAGCCATTGAAAAAGTGAGTAAAATGTTTATTTTAGCCAGGATATGCTGTATGTTACATTAATAGGTAAGAAAGTAATATGTAAGAAAGGGGGCCTAGTATATATGTTTAGGCTTACTGATATGAAGAACCTCAAGAATAAGGAGACTCTGAAGATCAATTTGCTCATCAGTACTAGAAAGAAAGCTATTTCCCCTGAAATAATTATTATGCCCCTAATCTGCTCCAGGTATTGTGATAGAGATTAGCTTAACCTTTGAATAGCTTGACTAATTCCAATTAACAGATGATTAAACTGATAGTTGAAGAGTTTAGGAAACTTGTTCATGCTCACAAAGTTAATAAAAAATAGTGGAAGGATTTAAATCTAGATGTCTCATCTCCTTTGTCAAGTCATGTGAACATCTGCTAGCAAATCATTACCTATAAATGGTGTGGATGAATGAGAATCCAAACTTGGGAATTGATTGTTTCAGCCACTTAACACAAAATGACCTTCCTCTAGTTATAGACTGTTTCAAATCTGTTAATAACTGTAGGGGAAAGTGCCCAGTCAGGGCAACTGTGAGAACTTAGTTTCCTTACAGACTGAGTTTTAGCTTCTAAGAATCAGTCCTGCTGATCTGCCTAAATCATATGCTTCTATTTGAAGAAATGGATTGTAGTTGAAGAGTAAAGCAGGATGCATGAGAGAGATGGTTAGAAATACTCCTTTGCCTCCCTTTCAGATCATACACTCCTCTGTCAAGATCAGGTCTCTGCAGTTAGGGGACAAGACAAGGAGAAAACACAGCCACATTCTCACTATTATTTCAGGTAACATAGATGATATGAGGAGTTTAACCAATTGAAGTTGGGACAAATCATAGGCACATGCATTTGAGACTAGTGGAAAAGTTATATTATTTCCATTTCTAATTTTGAATCTTTACTATCCAAATTTATTCTATCATAAAATGCAATGTTGTACTTGAATGTAACTTGTGAATTTAATTACCTGTACTAAAGGCACATTTGAAATAATTGTTTAAAAATTATTGTAAGTTGGGAACTATTTATCATTTTAATTGTTTTTTTTTTTTTTTACTATTTTTAGAAATCCTCAACAAATAGGCCTATATAATCAACAGTTGCCAACATTTTCTCTGCAATATTAGTATAGCAGTTTGTTGTTGCAAGATAAATTGGTGAACTAAATATAAACTCAGAAATTTTGATAAATTAAAAAATAACTTATTTGTTATCAGCTGCAAAGCAGAATAATGTGCAAATGTAAGGGGTAATTAACAGAATTTGAGTGTTTCTCTGCAAGGAATACACTTGTTACATCTCTTCATCCATAATGCTGGCTATTGCAATTAAAGAAGAAATATGTTAAAGAGATGCCACTCAGGTTCACAGGGTTCTCATCCTCAATTTTCTAGGTCAAAACAGTAAAATCTGTCAGCATAATCAGAGTTTACATGGATCTCAAGTCCTAAATAATTCTAAGAAAATTCAGTAACTTATGCATGTATCAAAACACCAATAATTTGTTTACCTCAATGCTGTGCCAAAACTTAAATACTCATATACAATATCCATACTATTTGCTTCCTGGTATCAGAGTACCTGGAAGGTGAACTAGAAACAAAAGTTAGCTTGAGTATTACCAGTGAGAAAAAAAGAGCTAAACTGCTTTGCACACACACAAAAAACAGAAAAGTAATGGATATAAGTGTGAGCAAACTAGAGAGTTTAAGAAACTTCAAGTTATTAGTACAGCAAATGATACCAATTGTATAAATTATGCTATATTCTTGATTAAATAGAATTTTCTAGAATATAATAAATAACTTTATTTTACTTTTTGTCTTTACATGAAATAATGTATTCTGATCTACAGAAGTGATAAATACAACTAGTCTATACATTGTGGAGTTTGCATTGTGAGAGCTTCAGTTTTCCTTTGTCTACTTTAATCCAATGATTTATTTCATTTATTTTAATAATGAAATTATATTACCTAAATCTGAAATTAAAATAAAGAAGAGTTTGTTCCACTGATTCTTAGAAAAAGTGAGATAATCCTCTTTAATTAAAAGGGCACCTTACATGATCAGATTCTCTTCACTTCCCTTATCCTTTTCATCTTTTTGTATTGCCATAAAATTTCTCCCATCTTTTCATGCTTGAACTGAAGTAATCATGAATAGTTTTTAAAACTCCATTATTTAAATTTGATTTTTTATTCCTTAGTTTTAGGGTTGCATCTAACTTAAAACCAAGTATCTGTGTTATCCAGGCCCAAAGCAGCCTTATTATAAATACCCTATTTTATTTCCAGACTGGCAAGATGCTGCACTAAACATGTTATTTGCTCCATTGCTTAGCTGCATTAAGCAGTAAAAGGCATTTGATTCAGCAAAGGCAGCTGGTGATATGAATGCAATGTAAACCACTATCACGCCTATAAAAAAAAGACAGATTAAGTTCATAACTGTGGCCATAACCTTGGTCTAATAAAACAAAACAAAATAAGGCCCATTATGGTGTGTTTATTGCCATCTGTTACTAAATCCTCCTTTTGGATGATTCTGGAACAGCGTCATAGCCTTCACACTGAGCCGGCTGTCTATGAAATGCAAAACTCAGAGGAATTAGAAAGACATTAAATGAACTCACATCACAAATGCAAATCCTCTATGTTCAGACATGCTATATTATCAGTTTAGAATCCCTGAATTTTCACTGAATGATTTTCATCCTGGGGAGAAACCACCAAGAGTTTGTGGAAGATCGCTTGCTATGTTCTACATTTATACAGGGCTTGTGACCTCTACATAATTTAAATGTAGCTATCTTCATCACTTGCCTTTGAAGAATCCATTCCTCTAGTTTATGGAAGATAGAATTAAAACACGGGCAATATGTAATGGATTAAAATATTGAGCTAGAACAGACCAAAATAATGTATCTTTATGGTCCCAAGAATAATGGCTCAGCAACAGGGCAAAAGTAGACTCAGTTACACCCCACTCTCGGGGAGCCAGCAGACGTGGCTTGGAGAGAGACAAGACTGCTAAATTTTGTCTGATCATTTGCAGAGCGAGTAGTGGGAATGGAGACAGGAAAAAAAATTAATTTATTCACAAAATGAATCTGTGTACTATTCCCCCCTCCTCTGAACCCCTCTCAATGAACGTTGTCCATTCCTCAAACACTGTATGATGGACAAGTAAAGTGAACATATAATTTAACATTCAAAACAGGACAGTATCAAGCACTAAAAGGGGGGCACTATTAACAATTATGATAGTGCAACAAGATAGTATGAAAATTACAGTTTCTATAGGTATGAGACGGATGATATTCCATTTTAAATCATTTTAGATTTAATCTTTCTTTGTGCTTAACCAGCTTCTGTTTATCCTTGTCCTCTAAAAAGAACCTATTCTAAGATTTAGAATTTGCTAATCTTGTTCTATATAATACTGAGTATTTTAATATATTCAGGGCCTGAAGAAGAATGAAAAATAAATAGCCATTGTACTTCATTTTATTTAAATTTCTGATTAATATAAATATATCCATGTATGTATATGCATATGCATTTATATAGATAGATATCTGTGCATATATAATTTTTCTGTCTCACATAGATAGCATTGCTTAATAAAAATACTTTTGTCATTTGCTAAATGAGCTTTTACATGCAGGATTAATATTTTCAATAACATAATCTCAAACTAATTAATTTGCACTTAGGAGTCAAGCTGAGATATACACAAAATGTTTGTTTGTATTTTAATTAGAAGGTATAATTAGGAAAGGGACAGGGATATATCCAATTATGACTCTGGAGTCCCATGGAAAAAAACAAGACAAAAATAAAAGGGAAGCTCTGTTGCCAGAACTGGAAACAAGGACAGAGAAAGAATAGGGTAAAATTTAGTTCAATTCTGAGTCTTCTGGCTTCAAAAGTTTACTACTTCTTAAATATTGTTCAACTAAGAAAACAACTGGTCCCCAAATTTAGATAGATCTGAGTCTTCAGGTGCATGTCAAAGGACTTCAACTTTGGAGGGTACATGCTATGGGCACTAGGTGATAGTGAGGTTAGCCCAATCATTCATTTTGCCTTGTCAAATACAAATCTGTTTGTCAATTTAATGTCATTTACATTTTTTGGAAAGTGTTAAAGGCATCTTTGAGATAATTAAATTTTTTATAAGAAACAGTCTGTATGTGTACATATCATAATTACTATATTTTAAATTCACCTGATTAGAAATACAAGGAAAAGTTTCATAGGCATTTTAGAATGTGAAGGCTGAAAAGACTCAAAGATAATTTAGTCTACTTCCATTGAGTTATAGGCGATGAAACTAAAATCCATAAATTTTAGTTGATTTGCATAAAACTAGTTCATGGGGCAGAACTGGTGCTAGATTCTGAGTCTCCAGAATCCTGATACAATTATTTCCTCAGTATGTCATAACACCTCACATTGTCCTCATATATGTGCCCTAAAAGATGCCCACTCTTCTCCATCATCGTATATTTGACTATTGATTTTGTGAGCTTTCTGAGAGTCTGTTCTATTATTGAAATGCCAGAGTAATTCAAATAGTCTTTTTGAATATATATATAATATATAACTATACATGATACATATATTTTATATATGTAATTGTAACCACCATCAACTTCATATGTTAAGAGCTCCTATATTTTTTTTTTATTTAAAGTAATCTATGTACATTTTTATTATATTTCTCCTTTAATACAATATACGCAGTCTATGGAAATGACTTCTTGTATTTTTATGTTAATTTAGTGATTAATTCATTTATTCATGGATTTATTAATAAAAAAAAGTTATAGAGCACCTGTTATATGTTAGCAAGTCTTTTAGGTCCTAGAGAATAATAATGAACAGAAAACAAACAATAGATACATACCTAGTTCTTAAGGAACTACTTTTTCTTTTTTCTTGGCATAAAATTTTTCTCTTGATAGAAAAAAAACTGAATAATGAAGACATAGCAGTTTAAACAGGACTTTAAGTCAGTTTATGTGATTTTCTGAGTATATTTAAATGTCACATTAGATTTACTAGTCATCTCAGATTGAATTGGAAAACATTTTCAATATTCTGCTCATGTTATTCCAAGTATTTTTCTTATATTTAGTAAAAAAATGTAATATTTTAAATCATATAATTAATGTCTCCAGAATCCTCTAACCCCATTAGATCTATCTCCACTTTGCCTATTCAACACACATCTTACACATTCTTTTAGTGTTATTTGTCATTGCAGTAATGGGATCACTTGATCAAAAAATGTTTTACTGTATCTTTCTTATATATATTGTGAACATTTCTACCTATAATATTGCATAAATGAAAGCTCCCAGAATTTTAGATTGCTCATTTTCAGAAATATTTCAAGTCTATTAGGTATCCTCAGATTATAAAATATAATTCAGTATAACAGGAGAACATGGTATATTGTTTTGATTTGTATTTTAATTTTCAAAATAAATGATATTGAAAGTATTTTGATATGCTTTGGTTCATTTTCATTTTTTGAGGGAGTAATCAGTCCTTTGCCCACATTTTTTTTTAATAGAAATCACGGTTTTTCCATTTTACTTTCTGCGATATATGTTTTACTTTTCCAGTTTGTCTTTTTTCTCACTCTTTATCATATTTGTCCATAGAAAGTACATTTTAATATATATAATAAACTGATTTCTTCATGGATTCAGAAATTTTATTTTGTTTAGAAAGACCTCTGTCTCCATTATTATAAGTAGTTGCTTTCTTCAAGACCTTTTAAATATTCTCTGCATTTAAATATCATCTGGAATTCATTTTGTATGATAAAAATATAAGACTATAAGACTATGGTGTTTTCCAAATTGAAAATAAATTACTCCATGTGTAAAATATTCCTTTTGCTTTCTAGTTTGTGAAGCCTCTAAAATAATTTAGTACTTTTGCAATGTTGCTATTGTGAAGAAATGAATGGAAAAGAACAAAATTGATACCAAAAAACCTCTTTAAGAACATATCTTAACATATTGTGTTGAGGGAAGATAGTAGCTTGCACAATGTGGGTGGCAGTGTAGATGGAGAGGAGTAGAGATATTTGAACAAACTGAAAACTTAAAAGGAACTATTGATTGATAGAAATTTGTAAAGGGGAGAGGAGGGGAGAGAAAGATATGCATATACAAAAGGATAATGTTTTAGATACATATACCAAAGGATAATGTGCTGGATACATATACAAAAGGATAATGAGGTGAAAAATTAACAATGAAGAAAGAGGAGATTTATATGTAGAAAGAGATATGAAGACATCTCTGGTAAGACATGACATAGTAAGTGCAAGTTTAATGATAACTCGCAGTACAAAGGCTATTATCTAAAGCTTTTCATGTAGATAATAGTGCCCCTGGAAGCTAAATTAGGAGGTAGAAAGAATATAAACTATTTTGTATTGGTCAGAGTACTACAGATAAAGACTTGAATAAAATGAAACTCAGAGAACATTGAAAGGCACTTAGGATGTATTGAAATTCAAGAAACTGATGGTGTCACAAAATACCTGGTAAACATTCTGACACATAAGTTATTTGTGCTTCAAGTAAAAGAAAAGCATATTTATGAAGATGGTTTTGTTTTTCGGTTTTGTGGGGGCATACTTTTTGAGAATGCAATAAAACTGTGATATCAAAATCCAAAGACTATCCATCTGGCCATCATAATGTCCTGGTGTCTACAGAGATTATTCTGTCTATATCAGAGGTTTTAAAAGGATAATTCCTTTTATAAATTTTTAAATGTTTATTTTAAGTTCTTGGGTACAAGTGCAGGCTTGTTACACAGGTAAACTTGTGTCATGGAGGTTTACTGTACAGATTATTTTATCACCCAAGTATTAAGCCTAGTATCTATTAGCTATTTTTCCTGATCCTCTTCCTTCTCTTGCCCTCCAACCTCTGAAAGGTCACAGGTGTGTGTTGTTCCCATGTGTGTGTCCATGTGTCCTCATCATTTAGCTCCCACTTATGAGTGAGAACATGCATATTTGGTTTTCTCTTCCTGTGTTAGTTTGCTAAGGATAATGATTTCCACCTCCATCTATGTCTCTGCAAAGGACATGATCCCATTCTTTTTCGTGACTGCATAGTATTCCACGGTGTATTTGTATCACATTTTCTGTTTCCAGTCTATCATTAATAGGCATTTAGGTTAATTCCACGTCTTTGCTATTGTGAGTAGTGCTGCAATGTATGCATACATCTTTATAATAAAATGATTTCTTATATTCCTTTGCATATATACCCAGTAATGAGATTGCTGGGTCGAATGATATTTCTGTCTGTAGGACTTTAGGAATCACCACACTGTCTTCTACAGTGAGAATTCTTGATAAAATTATAGAAGAATTTATTGAGAAAAAGCTTATAATTCTATATTCACAACTAATGTTTTTATTGTATTCAAGTGCTAGACACATAACCTTTCTAAGAAAAGGGTTTTGATTTGTACAATCTCTTCCCTCCCAAAGTTGTTTTTATGCAGAACAATAGTTACTTGAATTATCAGATGGGGCCTATTTGAGTTTCCTGATAGCTGGTTTTCTAGTAGTCAACTATTCACTGTATCACTCCCCTATAGGTGCAAAGACACTCATGGGAGCTGTGGTAGCTGACAATTTGGTATCCCATCACACTGAGAGTCTGCGAATATTTTTAGATTTTTTTTTAAAGGAGATTCTGAGTGTACCAGGTGACAATTAAGGAACACTATGCTTCTTTCTTCTATGATCCCAAGCAATTCAGCTCTAGCCCAATCTTGCATAGTAAAAGTAGGAAAAAAAAAAAAAAAAAAAAAAAAAGCCCTGTTTCTCATAGGATCTTCACTTAGAAATCAGGTTATTGACTGTCTTCAGCAAGTTCCTATGGAGTTTTGTCCTCTACATAAAGAGACTTTCAAGGTTTTCCTTCCAATTCTGTGCTGCCATATTCTTCCTTAGATGAGTTCTGGTTAAGTACATTTGTCTTTTCAAGATTGCTGACTCAGGCATCTGCTTTACTGACCCAGATCTTAATCAACATCTGATGACAGAAAATCAAAGCTGCTCATAAGAATTAAGTTGAAGTAGAGAGAGAAAAATAGAGAGAGACAGAAAAATAGAGACAGATATTCTAATGACACAGAATCAAGAACGAAATATGGTAGCATGACTGAATTCATGGAGGAAAAGTAGCAGCAAACAACTCATAAAGCAGTAATGGAATTGCTCTCTTTAAACAGAGATCTTATGCAATATTTGAGGCAGAGTCCAGAGGAAACAATGATGGAAGGTAAGAGCATTCCCACTCCGGAGTATTTAGCCCCAGTAAATCTATGAATAAAACCAACAGTTAAGGACATTGTCTCTTACGTGATGGACAGTGAAATAAGGTTGAATTAATAGGCATTGTGATCTTTCGCCTGAAAGAAGGATCCATAAGCCTACTGCTATCTTCTATTTGTTCTACCAAGAATAAAGACATCATTAGAACAAAGGAGTATTAAAGGGAATTCATTCTACTTCTGTACTGAGTGTTTAAGAATTTGAGCAGAGCATCTTTTTACATGGATTCAAGTAATAACAAACTATATATTTTGCAAATCAGTCAGCTTTGTAAAGTTATGCTTATGATGATCCTGCATATGTAGTGTTAACTTTTTACAGTACTTAACTGATCTAATATCTCTCTCCCTCACTTTTTTTTTTTTTTTCCGATGGTGTTTCACTCTTGTTGCCCAGGATGGAATGCAATGGCACGATCGCAGCTCACTGAAACCTCTACCTCCCAGGGTTCAAGCCATTCTCCTGCCTCAGCCTCCCAGGTAGCTGAGATTACAGGCACCTGCCACCACACTCTGCTAGTTGTTTGTATTTTTAGTAGAGACAGGTTTTCATCATGTTGGTCAGGCTGGTCTCAAGCTCCTGACCTCAGGTGATCCACCTGCCTTGACCTCCCAAAGTGCTGGGATTCAGGTGTGAGCCACCACGCCTTGCCAACTGATCTAATCTCTTAAGTGCAATTGTGTTTATTCTTTCTTTCAATATTCATTTCCATGGTACCTTGAAACATGACACATTCTCGTTGCACTTGATATTTGTTATTCCAGTTCTATCAGTCCCCAAATCAGCAAAATCTGACAGCAATTTACAATTCTTGCAGTGACATATCGAGAAGATTAAACTGTCAAACTCTGATTTTTTTGATAGCTCTTTTCTTCTGGGAGAAATTTTAAAAGGAATTTAAATGTCAGTAAGTGAATTAATTATAGTCCTTCAATTGAAGGAGGCACTATTGACGAAAGTTTGTTGAGTAATATAACTATATTTGTGTAATTTAATTCTGAATAAAATAATATTATGAGACAAGGTAGTTTTTTTTAAAGCATAATGCTATAGGATAAGGCAGACTGTCAAAATGAACTGAGATATTGAGATTTGTTACCCCAGGCTTACCCCCCAAAAAAGTAATGACTTTAATTTGAAAACTAGAAAGTAAATATTATTGAATATTATTTTAAAAATAAATTTTATTGTGTATATTTGAGGTTTAAAATAGGATGTTATGGGATACATACGGATAGTAAAATGGTTACTGTGGTGAAGGTGATTAACATATTTATCATCTCACATAGTTATCTGTGTGTGTGTGTGTGTGTGTGTGTGTGTGTGACAAGAGCAGCTAAAATCTACTCATTCAATAAAAACCCAATACAATTTTATTAATGATAGTCCTCATATTCATCTCTAGACTTGTTCATTCTTCATATCTGCTACTTTGTCTTAAAAATGGAACATTCTTAATAGGCATGATTTCTTATGCTAGTTTCAAAGAGTTTAGTTTTAAAATACTTGCTGAAAAACTATTTTTCTGGGTTTCAAATTGATTATGCTTTATATGTGTATATATTCCATTCCTTATTTCAAAGCACCAAATAGATATTAAATATAGAACATAATTTGCAGTGAGGATGCAGAACTTACCGTAGAAAACATGGCAATAGACTCTCTGTTGCAAGATTTCACTTGCAAGTCACTAGCAACAACTCCCATTTGCAGTTTATTCATACTCATGTATGGGCAAAAGCCCTAGCTTCCCTGATGTGCCTAGATTAGACTTTTTGACCTTGCCAATCTCACACCGGTGAGATTATTGGAAAATAGGAATCCTACTGACATAAGATTCTTGAAATGAATGAGCTTCAAGCATTTCCTCTGCAATTAAAGGGAGCAACATTTCTAGAGGGTGTTATGGAAGGGAATACACATGAATGGGCAATTAGTTTAGCACAATTTTGCTGGCAGTTTTACATTATGCTGAAGTGGTTAAAATTTAAGTGAGATGTAAGGGGTAGCCAATTCTATTTTCTTCTCAGAAATGACGTCAACGGATTTATTTTTCAGGAAGTCGGAGACATTTATTTTTTTCTATTCTGTTAATCATTTAGAAATAGAGATCAAAATTCCCTTTTTCTGATGACTCCATTCTTTTTCTGACTACCTCTTTACTCTGCTCAAAGTTATATATTAAGTTTATTCTAGCTTCTATGTGTCAACTAGTTTGAAGACAATTCTATTTAACAAGTACATGTAAATTATCTACCATGGACTTGGCAGTTCATGAGACTAGAAACAGGACATAATTCTAAATGTATATAAATAGAATTATTTTTTAGTCTTTTAACAGATATTAGAATTGCAAAGATAGAATAAGAGTATGTGAAATACTGTTATAAGTATATAAACAACATATTAAATATGATGCTAAGTGCAAATTTTGTTGTTGTTGTTGTTGGTTTGTTTGTTTGTTTTAATGGGATGAATAGACCAGTGTTGACTTTGTTCTCCAAAAGATTGGAGGCTAAATGAGGTGAACTGAATTTTTCTATTGGGTGGGGGAAGAGAGGTCTATGAGCTTTTTCTTTCATTACAAATGTAAATAAACCTAAGAAAACTAATGCAGTATAATGTAAAATTATAAATTGCACTTCTGCAAACTTCTAGAGTCCTACCTTCCAAGGTCTACCAGTTTTAACCATTATATATTTGTGTTGATTCTAGTGGATTCTTCTGTAAGTTTAACCTTATTTCTTGCTTCATCGCCTTTAAACTGCATCATTTGATTTTCTCTTATGGAAAATAAGGAATATAACTAGCATTACTCTGTTTTAACTTCCTCTTTCCTCTGCCTCCGATATTTTGTTTTGCTTGGTAAGCTTTACAACGTGCATCACTATTTCTTGGTCCATCAAATTTCAGGTTTCTATTGCCATTCTATGAAGTACAATGAGGAAATTAGTTCCCCTTCAATGTTCTACCTGACTTAAACACCCAATTGTGTGACTGTCATCATTATTACATTGTAAAACATTATATACTTTACATCCCAGTTTGTTTATGATTTCATCACCATTTGCTTACCTTGTAATTCTTAACTATGTTTATTCTTTTTGACAAAAAAATGTTTCTGTGCTGTATATGCTCACTTTGTTGTTAAGAATTTTCTTCTGTTCAGACAAATCCAATTTATTCTTGAGGTATACTTTTTAAAGCCTGCTATGTTATTATTCTAATTTAGATCAGTTATGTATTGGATTATCAGATAGTTATTATTCTAGGATGTATATTCATTTTACCCATTGGTGAAGCCCACTGTCCTGCGAAATATATGATGACTACTCAATTGTAACCTTTTCATTTTTATTGTATACCATCAAAATGTATCACCAACTATTTAAAAGAGGTCCAAAAAAGTAAGCTTTCTGATTAAATACATGTATGAAAAATCTAATTTAATATGTTCTTATTTTAAAAGTTATTTTGGCTGGGTAATTAATTCTAGTTTAAAAACATTTTCTCATAACTTTCCAGTATTATTTTTTTCTCTAGAATTTAGTGTTACTAATTAGAATTCTGAGGTCATTCTTATTTGTTAGTCTTTTTTGTTCTTCTATTTTCCTTGAATCTTGAAGATTCTGTGATTGCATGTGTCTGGAGGTCACCTTTTTAGTCCTTGAGTGAGTGCTCGGTGAGACATGATCATCTTAAAATATATACCTTGCATTATTTTTCTGATAACTTTACCCCCTCCATTTTCTTTATTCTGTCTGAGATTTTACTTTAGTGGATATTGCACTGACTGCCTAGGTCCTCTGGATAGTTTATTTTTTCTCTATTATTCCTAATGTCTGTAATATGGGATGTTTCTCTGTTTTCAACTTTCATTGTTCGTACATAAAATATAAAGTTACCTATATTTAATGTATATAAGATCTTCTGTTTTAGGAATTGTTCCACTGTCAGGGAATCCATTTCTTATTTTGTAGTATATCTTCTCAAAATTCTCTCAGAATTCTCTTTGCTAAGTTGTTTCTATTTTTCCAGCAAGAGATACAATGCTCTGGTCTTTGTTTTACAGTGATGATTTTTGGATTTGTGTAATGGCTGTTCTGTGAACCTTTCATGCCTAAGAATAGAGATGTGGACAGCTGCTAAGAATTTTCTCTGTAATTGTGATAGTTGCTTTTTTCCTCCATTATGTCCCCCTCTTTACAATATCTGAGACACAGCTCTGTGTATGTGGACAGACTGTATTAAGTACACTCTTTGGAGCAAGCATGTGAGCAACTGCTTACCAGATTGTGGACCCCCAAGTGCAAAGGGGAAGATTTAGCCCAGGAACACCTAGGTAGGCAGAATAATGGCGGGCCACAGACACCCACATCCTCATTACAGAAGCGACTAAGTTAGAGAGCTTGAGATGGAGAGGTTATCTTGGATTGTTACGTTGCACTCAGTGAATGGAATGACAATGGTCCTTACAAGTGAGAGTCAGACAGGAATGTCAGAGTCAGAGATGGAGGTATAATGACAGAAGGAGAGATCAGTGATGCAGTTGATGGCTTTGAAGATAGAAGGAGGACATGAGGCATGGGATGTAGGTAGCCTATAGAAGCTGAAAAGGGTAAGGAAACAGATTCTCTCCCAAAGCCTCCAGAAAAAAAAAACACAGCTCTGTTGACTGCTTGATTTTAGCCCAGTGAGACTATTTTGTATTTTTAACCTCCAAAACTGTGAGACTTGTGTTATTTTAAGTCACTAAATTTGTGGTAATCAGTTATAACAACCATCGAAACAAACGTTAATTTTGGCACCTGGAAGTGGGTTACAATAAATAACAAAATATGTGGAAAGGGCTATGGAATTAGGCAGTGGACAAGGCTGGAAGAGTTTTTGAGGGACATGATGAAAACAGCCTAGATTGCTTTGAACAGTTAGTAGAATGAGGAACATGTTATTGGAAAATGGAGGAAATATCATATAATATTATGTAGTGGCAGAAAGTTTAACTGGCACATGTCCTGCACAAGTAATATGGCAAGCAGTTATATGGTAAATGAAACATGGAAACAATAAATTCAAACATTTACCTGAGATTTCCATGCACAGAGTTGAAAAGATGGTTGGTTTCATTTTCTACTGAAAGTAAAGTGTAAGAGGAAAGAGATGGATTGAAAGAAGAAATCTTAAGCAAAGAGAAACTAGACTTGATGATTTTGGAAATTATCAGCCTTTTCAGATGGCCGAAATTAGGAGATTCATTGCCAGAAAAGTATGCTCTGGAGAGAAAGCCAAAGGTGTGGCTGGGCAACCTTTTGCTACCGCCTGGAAAAATCCAAAGGTCAGAATGTTCCCTCTCACAGAGGGCTGGCTGAAAGAATTAGGCACATGACTATGGGTTCCCTCACTCATCTCATCAGAAGTCAAAAATAGGGATGAGATTATCCAGAAAGGTTATGTGGACAAGCTTCTTGTCTGATTAAGTGAATCTAGGACACACACATGGAAGACCTACATGGATAACATTCCTGATAATGTTATCCCAGCAGAAACACTGCCAACTTGAACTGAAAGGGAAGAGAGAAGACATAATTTAAGAAATCTATCCGACTCCCCATATTCTACATGCAGGAAACAGGCTGATAGCACTACTCAGCTGCAAGCACAGGCTACTCATTCAAAAAAAAAGAACAGCAACTCTAAGGGCAAAGAAGTGCACCCAGAAGGCAAAGTCATAAGACACAGAGAATTATTCCGAGGCCTTGAAACCTAAATGAGTTTGTACTACTACAAACGAACAGTATGAAATAGGTTCCCCATTACAAATAAGCAGTATGAAATAGTCAACAGGTAGAATCTTTGGGGTGAATCTGATGCCAAACTGAATCTTAGCTCCTTTTTCTAACTGCCTAGGGACAAACTATTTCACCTTTTGGTATTTCAGTTTCATCACCTAAAAATTAGGATAATGACACCTTCCTCACACATTTGTTATAAATAGAGCGTTAAAAATATGTAAATTGTGTAATCCATATACTGATCCATAGCAAACACTCAGAAACTGGTAGCTATTCTACCAGTGAATCATGGAGGAAAAGTTAAAGAAAGGATATCATTCCTGCAGTTTACCACTATATATCAACAGATAAGTATGATATTTTAAAAGTTATGCATTGTCATCTAAGTGATAAATCTATATTTTTAGTATTTCCATGATGACAAAATATGAAGTATTTCTACTTAAGATTATGCATAAAACTTAAATATGAACATTTACTTCTGTATTAACAGAAATTTTGCCAATCTCACAGTAACTACAAAAACTAGAAAATAAAAGTCTGTCTTTGGGTGTTATTGTTATTCATTAATGTAACTAAATTACTATTAGGATTGTGATGTCAAAAAGTCAACTGCGAAAAACATCTTTAGATTTGTATTCTTATCGCAGGGAGTGGTGGCTCACACCTGTAATCCCAGCACTCTGGGAGGCTGAGGCGGGCAGATCACAAGGTTAGGATTTCGAGGCCATGCTGGCTAACATGGTGAAACCCCTTCTCTAGTAAATATACAAAAATAAAAATTAAAAAAATTAGCCGGGTTTGGTGGTACATGCCTGTAGTCCCAGCTACTCCAGAGGCTGAGGCAGTAGAATCACTTGGATCCAGGAGGCAGAGGTTGCTGTGAGCTTAGATAGCATCACTGCACTCCAGTCTGGGTGACAGAGTGAGCTCTGTCTCAAAAAAAAAAAAAAAAAATAGATTTATATTCTTATAATTGCATTCTGGTATTAGAGAAAAATACAGAATTAATGAGACATATTTTATCTATAAAGCATCATGTAGTGATGACTTAGAGTTTAATGGCATGGTACAAATACAATATTCATCAAAATGCCTCAGCAAGAGTCAGAAATCTACTTGCCTAAAGGTTAGCTTCAGATGATGCAGGTTTTATAATCTACACAAAGACAATGCTAGCAGGTCAATTCTCACTCTTGGTGGTACCACATACTCCTTTTTTGAGCCATAGGAGGAAATAAGGAGTGGGATGAAAGTGCTTCTTAGCATTTTATGGCACATAGTGATATCACAAGGTACTCTATCTTTCCTGACTTATTACATCCCTTAGTAGCCATGTAAATCTCAAAGAGTAGAGCCTAACCCTTATGAATTACTTTAGAATATGTACCATGCTGTTAGAAATGAATTATTTTACCAGCCATTGCAAAAACATGCCAAAATGTAAAGACCATTTAGGCTAGGAAGAAACTGCATCAACTAACGAGCAAAATAACCAGTTAATATCATAATGGCAGGATCAAGTTCACCCATAACAATCTTAACCTTAAATGTAAATTGACTAAATGCTCCAATTAAAAGACACAGACTGGCAAACTGGATAAAGAGTCAAGACCCATCAGTCTGCTGTATTCAGGAGACCCATCTCACACGCAGAGATATACATAGGCTCAAAATAAAGGGATGGAGGAAGATTTACCAAGCAAATGGAGAACAAAAAAAAGCAGGGGTTGCAATACTAGTCTCTGATAAAACAGACTTTAAACCATCAAAGATCAAAAGAGACAAAGAAGGCCATTACATAATGGTAAAAGGATCAATTCAACAGGAAGAGCTAACTATCCTAAATATATATGCACCCAATACAGGAGCACCCAGATTCATAAAGCAAGTCCTTAGAGACTTACAAAGAGACTTAGATTCCCATACAATAAAAATGGGAGACTTCAACACTCCACTGTCAACATTAGACAGATCAACGAGACAGAAAGTTAACAAAGTTATCCAGGAATTGAACTCATCTCTGCAGCAAGCAGACCTAATAGACATCTATAGAACTCTCCACCTCAAATCAACAGAATATACATTCTTCTCAGCACCACATCGCACTTATTCCAAAACTGACCACATAATTGGAAGTAAAGCACTCCTCAGCAAATGTACAAGAACAGAAATTATAACAAACTGTCTCTCAGACCACAGTGCAATCAAACTAGAACTCAGGACTAAGAAACTCAATCAAAACCGCTCAACTACATGGAAACTGAACAACCTGCTCCTGAATGACTACTGGGTACATAACGAAATGAAGGCAGAAATAAAGATGTTCTTTGAAACCAATGAGAACAAAGATACAACATACCAGAATCTCTGGGACACATTTAAAGCAGTGTGTAGAGGGAAATTTATAGCACTAAATGCCCACAAGAGAAAGCAGGAAAGATCTAAAATTGATACTGTAACATCACAATTAAAAGAACTAGAGAAGCAAGAGCAAACACATTCAAAAGCTAGCAGAAGGCAAGAAATAACTAAGATCAGAGCAGAACTGAAGGAGATAGAGACACAAAAAACCCTCCAAAAAATCAATGAATCCAGGAGTTGGTTTTTTGAAAAGATCAACAAAATTGACAGACCACTAGCAAGACTAATAAAGAAGAAAAGAGAGAAGAATCAAATAGACACAATAAAAAATGATAAAGGGGATATCACCACCGACCCCACAGAAATACAAACTACCATCAGAGAATACTATAAACACCTCTACGCAAATAAACTGGAAAACCTAGAAGAAATGGATAATTTCCTGGACACTTACACTCTTCCAAGACTAAACCAGGAAGAAGTTGAATCCCTGAATAGACCAATAGTAGGCTCTGAAATTGAGGCAATAATTAATAGCCTACCAACCAAAAAAAGTCCAGGACCAGATGGATTCACAGCTGAATTCTACCAGAGGTACAAGGAGGAGCTGGTACCATTCCTTCTGAAACTATTCCAATCAATAGAAAAAGAGGGAATCCTCCCTAACTCATTTTATGAGGTCAACATCATCCTGATACCAAAGCCTGGCAGAGACACAACAAAAAAAGAGAATTTTAGACCAATATCCCTGATGAACATCGACGCAAAAATCCTCAATAAAATACTGGCAAACCGGATTCAGCAGCACATCAAAAAGCTTATCCACCATGATCAAGTGGGCTTCATCCCTGGGATGCAAGGCTGGTTCAACATTCGCAAATCAATAAACATAATCCAGCATATAAACAGAACCAAAGACAAGAAACACATGATTATCTCAATAGATGCAGAAAAGGCTTTTGACAAAATTCAACAGCCCTTCATGCTAAAAACGCTCAATAAATTTGGTATTGATGGAATGTACCTCAAAATAATAAGAGCTATTTATGACAAACCCACAGCCAATATCATACTGAATGGGCAAAAACTGGAAAAATTCCCTTTGAAAACTGGCACAAGACAGGGATGTCCTCTCTCACCACTCCTATTCAACATAGTGTTGGAAGTTCTGGCTAGGGCAATCAGGTAAAAGAAAGAAATAAAGGGTATTCAGTTAGGAAAAGAAGAAGTCAAATTGTCCCTCTTTGCAGATGACATGATTGTATATTCAGAAAACCCCATTGTCTCAGCCCAAAATCTCCTTAAGCTGATAAGCAACTTCAGCAAAGTCTCAGGATACAAAATTAATGTGCAAAAATCACAAGCATTCTTATACACCAGTAACAGACAAACAGAGAGCCAAATCAGGAATGAACTTCCATTGACAATTGCTTCAAAGAGAATAAAATACCTAGGAATCCAATTTACAAGGGATGTAAAGGACCTCTTCAAGGAGAACTACAAACCACTGCTCAGTGAAATAAAAGAGGACACAAACAAATGGAAGAACATACCATGCTCATGGATAGGAAGAATCAATATCATGAAAATGGCCATACTGCCCAAGGTAATTTATAGATTCAATGCCATCCCCATCAAGCTACCAATGAGTTTCTTCACAGAATTGGAAAAAACTGCTTTAAAGTTCATATGGAACCAAAAAAGAGCCCACATCTCCAAGACAATCCTAAGTCAAAAGAACAAAGCTGGAGGCATCACGCTACCTGACTTCAAATTATACTACAAGGCTACAGTAACCAAAACAGCATGATACTGGTACCAAAACAGAGATATAGACCAATGGAACAGAACAGAGTCCTCAGAAATAATACCACACATCCACAGCCATCTGATCTTTGACAAACCTGAGAGAAACAAGAAATGGGGAAAGGATTCCCTATTTAATAAATGGTGCTGGGAAAATTGGCTAGCCATAAGTAGAAAGCTGAAACTGGATCCTTTCCTTACTCCTTATAGGAAAATTAATTCAAGATGGATTAGAGACTTAAATGTTAGACCTAATACCATAAAAACCCTAGAGGAAAACCTAGGTAGTACCATTCAGGACATAGGCATGGGCAAAGACTTCATGTCTAAAACACCAAAAGCAACGGCAACAAAAGCCAAAATTGACAAATGGGATCTAATTAATCTAAAGAGCTTCTGCACAGCAAAAGAAACTACCATCAGAGTGAACAGGCAACCTACAGAATGGGACAAAATTTTTGCAATCTACTCATCTGACATAGGGCTAATATCCAGAACCTACAAAGAACTCAAACAAATTTACAAGAAAAAAACAAACAACCCCATCAAAAAGTGGGCAAAGGATATGAACAGACATTTCTCAAAAGAAGACATTCATACAGCCAACAGACACATGAAAAAATGCTCATCATCACTGGCCATCAGAGAAATGCAAATCAAAACCACAATAAGATACCATCTCACACCAGTTAGAATGGCGATCATTCAAAAGTCAGGAAACAACAGGTGCTGGAGAGGATGTGGAGAAATAGGAACACTTTTACACTGTTGGTGGGATTGTAAACTAGTTCAACCATTATGGAAAACAGTATGGCGATTCCTCAAGGATCTAGAACTAGATGTACCATATGACCCAGCCATCCCATTACTGGGTATATACCCAAAGGATTCTAAATCATGCTGCTATAAAGACACATGCACACGTATGTTTATTGCGGCACTATTCACAATAGCAGAGACTTGGAACCAACCCAAATGTCCATCAGTGACAGACTGGATTAAGAAAATGTGGCACGGCCGGGCGCGGTGGCTCAAGCCTGTAATCCCAGCACTTTGGGAGGCCGAGACGGACGGATCACGAGGTCAGGAGATCGAGACCATCCTGGCTAACACGGTGAAACGCCGTCTCTATTAAGAAATACAAAAAACTAGCTGGGCGAGGTGGCGGGCGCCTGTAGTCCCAGCTACTCCGGAGGCTGAGGCCAGAGAATGGCGTGAACCCGGGAAGCGGAGCTTGCAGTGAGCTGAGATCCCGCCACTGCACTCCAGCCTGGGCTACAGAGCCAGACTCCGTCTCAAAAAAAAAAAAGAAAATGTGGCACATATACACCATGAAATACTATGCAGCCATAAAAAACGATGAGTTTGTGTCCTTTGTAGGGACATGGATGCAGCTAGAAACCATCATTCTTAGCAAACTATCACAAGAACAGAAAACCAAACACCGCATGTTCTCACTCATAGGTGGGAACTGAACAATGAGATCACTTGGACTCGGGAAGGGGAACATCACACACCGGGGCCTATCATGGGGAGGGGGGAGGGGGGAGGGATTACATTGGGAGTTATACCTGATGTAAATGACGAGTTGATGGGTGCTGACGAGTTGATGGGTGCAGCACAGCAACATGGCACAAGTATACATATGTAACAAACCTGCACGTTATGCACATGTACCCTAGAACTTAAAGTATAATAATAAAAAAAAAAAGAAAAAAAAAAAGAAATGAAATATTTTTAAAAACCATGAAATCAAACTGATAGCCTACAAAGTTTTTCATCTTCTCATAATCGTGCCAAATTATTACATTTGCTGTTTGGTTAGACAGGTAAGTGAATATATTTCTTCCACTCAGGTTGGTTGAGAAGGAGATTTAAATGATTCTCCTTCCCTGAAGAGCTGATAGATGTAGGCAGGGTTGACAAGTTGTTTTCTGTCTACCTTTTGTCTTTGGGTGTAATGTAAGCATGTGGCTTTCTTACCATAGTATTTATTGTGTATATTACAGAGG
The DNA here is from genome assembly GCF_003255815.1 of Theropithecus gelada. NCBI lineage: Eukaryota > Metazoa > Chordata > Mammalia > Primates > Cercopithecidae > Theropithecus > Theropithecus gelada. The sequence continues at coordinate 122,115,014 of NC_037672.1, forward strand.
TCAAAGCATTTCTCTTCCACTTGATTTTATGATAACAGCAGCTCTGGAAACTGTTACTGAATGATAAACAAAACAGATACAAACCTTATATAAGATACAAACCTTATATCCTTATGTTTGAAAAATGTTTTTTTAAAGTGAGTAACAATTGTATAACACAGCATAATCTATTGAAATGTAAATTTAAATGAAATACCAAGGAATATGCTTTTAATAATAACACTTTATGATCCTTTTGCCGCAGGTTTTCTTTCCTCCATCTATTCATTGAGCAGACATTAATGACCAATGCAACCAAACAAAAGAAAAACAGTTGTCTTTAATGACATAGCTATTATGCTTTTAAAACGTTGTGGTCTCATTTCAAGTAAGATGATTGATAGAGGCTTATTATTACCATTATGAGTTATTTCAAACAAATGCCATTTTAGAAACAAAATAGGAGCAACAATACAATAATGGTGTACATGTTTTTCTAATATTAGTCATGTATTGTAAAACAAATAAAACAAATGGAAACTTTAGTTTTTACTTTAGTAAGGCCTAAGATTTTCTTAAAAAAAAAAAAATTTAACCAAAAATTTTTACAGGGAGATGGGTGATACAATAGCCTGTATTATAAATAGATTCTCAGTCATTGTTACCATATGAAATTGCTAAAAAGAGGCATCCTACTTAACATTGTTAGACCAAATCCAGTGGTATATATACTATTCATTGTTAGAGCTCTGTGTGACTTATTGATATAGCACGGACCTGCTTTGTTTGAAAAACACTCTTTACTGCAAACCTGTCTTTAACATAAAATACCAAAAGTAAATGAATGAAAATATGATGGCAATGATTGTTTTGAGTGTCCCTGTCTTTAAAGCATTAGGATTATCCTATTTGATTACCCTTCTCTTTGTTTTATTCTGATTTTTGTGTTCTTTCTATTCTCGTTTGCTTTTCCCCGTGCTCCTCTTTCATAAATGTCTGCCTATGACGTGTGTTTTAATAGCAAGGCAGAGAGAAGGACCTGAGAATCCAAACTTAATCTCCACCTTTCTACTCTCATCTTTTACCCCCAGCTTCTGCTATACTTTCCATCTCTGAAAAGCACCTGCAGGAGAAATTAAAAATAAACAGCTGCAGAAAAGGTAAGGCAGATGGGTGTTAGAGAGACAGATACACCAGGCTCACTGGGCAAAAAAAAAAAAAAAAAAGGAAAAATCTGTGTTAAACCACTCTGTTTACAGTCTTGAACATCTCTGCTACCTTCCACTGTTACCTTATGCTTCCAGTCCTGAGTCATCCTTGTGGTTCAAAAATAATTTCCTTGGTACTTTTTGCTCCCCAACTCTGTAGGCTTTTAGGTAATAACAGTTTTTCCTTTTTAAATTAGTTTATCCATTCTCCCTCCCCCTACTTCCTGTATTTCAAAGATTTATTTAAATCTCCAGTGTCATCTCATTATTTCTTTGTCCTTGTGGGTTTATACCGTTTTATTCTATTACTCTCCTTTAATGAGGTTTTGAGAAGCAGAAGTGATACTTCTCTATAGTAAATCTGCCATATTTATCTGATTTCTACTAGAACTTTTGCGTATCTAATGTCACTGCAAATCATCCCAAGCTCCTCAGATCCTAGATACTTAATAAAATCTTTGAACTTGTATATAAACTGAATTAGCAAGTTTCTAGGTGCCAGTATTTAGAGGAGAGTAATGAAGAAAGATACACTGTGCGCCTTGTCATTAAGAAATCCTTTGGCAGCATTGTAATGATTTTCTCTGACCTTGTGAATGCCTTATGGAAACTGTACACACTCATCTATCTACTCACTATCTTCAGAGTATCACTGGAATAGTTTCTGCACGTTAATGAGACATCATCACTTCAAAGGCATTTTTTGAAAACGAAAAATAGCTGAAGGTAGCAACAATTATATTTTTAGTATAGTTGTAAAATCTAAACATAAAAAAAGTACAGTAATTTTGAAGAGACTTATTAGACTAAAAAAAATAGTTAACTGGCTATTTAAAAAAAGAAAAATGTGGGGACCTATCATCTTGGTCCTTTTATGTTTCTTCACCTTTAAAGGACAAATAAGATCAGAAGTGAAATAGAATGGCTGCTTTTGTTATGACAGTAATGAGCTAGAACTGGACTAAATAAAAGAGACTGCAGATATGGGGTCACAGAGCGGTGAGACTTCATGAATTTATTCATTGAAATATGTCCGTGTCCTCATCAAATGGGATGCCATCATTACATGTGTGGATTGCTTTGTTGCACAATGCTGCTGTCTAACTTTGCTCTTGGGAAGTAATCCAAAACTGGTTTATATATTTGACTACAAATATAAAAATATTAAAGTTTTAAAGAGAAAACAAACATTGGATCACTCCTGAGAGAATTTAGAATTTTACTTTCTGATAACACTATAATAAATAAAACTGTGTGTCCTGAAAGAAATGGAATATTTTTGTGGATAAAGTGCTGAATTTTGAGTTATTTTAAAAGAAATGAATAAGAAGTATTTTCTTAATCTGAAGAAAATTACGTTTGATGGAGATTTGAAATTGTCTCAGAAACACATTTTTCAAAAGTTTCATTGTTTTGATGTCTTCAGGCATTTGGCTAATCTCTAAGATATTTAGTTTTTTTTTTTTTCTTTTTTTTTTCTTTTAATGGCCTAGCCTGACGAATAACCAATACAATTAACAATTATTGCTTAAGTTAGAAAGCACGTTGAAAATGAATGGCAGTGAATTTTTACAAATACTCTGAAGTTAAAAAAAGAACAATAACAAACTTTGAAGTCTATGTTGATGTTAGATTTCCCCCTTCCCTATGGTTATTAATTCCTCGTCAAGAAAATTCTTTAGACTTTTACTTCTCTTTTTTTTTTCTTTGAGATAAGAGTCTCGCTCTGTTGCCCAAACTGGAGTGTGGTGGTGTGATCTCGGCTCACTGCAACCTCCACCTCCTGAGATCAAACAATTCTCCTGCCTCAGCCTCCCGAATAGCTGGGACAACAGGCACGCAACACCACACTCGGCTAATTTTTGTATTTTTAGTCGAGACAGGGTTTCAGCATGTTTGCCAGACTGGTCTCGATCTCCTGACCTCATGATCCGCCTGCCTCGGCCTCCCAAAGTGCTGGGATTACGGGTAAGAGCTACCACACCCGGCCTACTTCTAGTTTCTAACTCAGGATTCTTCATGAGAGATAACTAAAGGACAAATGTAGTCTTTAAATGTATAAGAACATTGTAAAAACTATACATTCTTCAGTATCTTTATAAAAATACGTGTTCATTTTTGCTATACATATTTAAACTACACAGAAAAGTGCAGAGAGTTCTATAGCAAATATTCATGAACTCACCTTATTAGCTTTAGTCATTCAAAGAAAATTACAGATGTAATTAAAGCCTACTTTGTTTTTGTTTTGTTTTGTTTTTTGAGACGGAGTCTCGCTGTGTCACCCAGGCAGGAGTGCGGTGGCGCGATCTCGGCTCACTGCAAGCTCCGCCTCCCGGGTTTTACGCCATTCTCCTGCCTCAGCCTCCGAGTAGCTGGGACTACAGGCGCCCGCCACCACGCCCGGCTAGTTTTTTTGTATTTTTAGTAGAGACGGGGTTTCACCATGTTAGCCAGGATGGTCTCGATATCCTGACCTCGTGATCCACCCGCCTCGGCCTCCCAAAGTGCTGGGATTACAGGGTTGAGCCACCGCGCCCGGCCGAAAGCCTACTTTGTATCATCTTGAAATATATACCTAATTTATATATATATATAACTTCTGAAGAGTTCTACATTACTCTTCTGCAGTAATCTATCTGAACTTTGTTTGTATTTTGCCAGATAGTACTTTTTCAAAAATGTAGCAAATTATTATCTCACTTTTATTTTTATACTGTTTTAATAAATTCTGATATATTTATGATTTTATTTTAGATTTTTTTAGTCTTTTAACTTTATTTGTATTTGCTGTTTTAATTTTCTAATGCTTATTTTTTTTTTCAATATCTACTTAAAAACACATTTAAAACAATACAAAAATACCCACTTTCACCACTACTATTCAACATTGTACTGAGACGTTCTAGCCAGAGCAAATAAAAGTCATCCAAATTGGAAAGAAAGAAGTAAATCCCCTCTATTCATAGATGACATGATTCTGTGTACTAAAACATCCCGAAGAATCCACATGTAAGCTACTAAAACTAAGAAACACATTTAGGAAAGTTGTGGGATGCATTATCAAAACAAATAAATTAGTTGTGTTTTTATGTACATAAAATGAGGGACAGTTAAAACAGGAAGTCGAAAAAGTAATTCCACTTACAGTAGCATCTAAAAGAAAATAAATTCAAGTATACATTTAACCAAGGAGGTGAAAGACGTACACACTGAAAACTACCAACCATTCTGAAAGATATTAAAGAAAACCTAAATAAATGGAAAGACATCTCATGTTCATGGATGGGTAGAAAGTCTTAATATTGTTACAGTGTCAATAATATGCAAAATGATCTACAGATTCAATACAAACACTACCAAAATTCCAAGAACATCTTTTGCAGAAATGAAAAGCTGGTTCTCAAATTTCCATAGACTGTAAGTACCCCTAAATAGTCAAAACAATCTGGAGAAAAAGAACAAAGTCAGAGGAGTTACACTTACACAATTTTGAATTTTACTATAAGCTACAGTAATCAAAACAGTGTAATACTGGCAAAGCATTGATATAAAATAGAATTGACAGTTCTAAAAAAAAAAAAAAAAAACTCAGACATCTATGACCAATGATTTTTAACAAGGATGTTAAATTCATTTCATGAGAGAAAGAACAGTATCACAACAAATGGTTCTCGGACAACTGAATTTGACATGCAACCATTGAAGTTGAAACTGTACTTCACACCCTATATAGAAATTAACTGAAAATGAGGAAACAACCTAAAAATAAGACCAAAATCATAAAACTTTGTAAGAAAACAGAAGGATAAATTTTGGCCTTGGGTTTGGCAATGGATCAATGAAACCAAAAGCAAGAGCAATAAAAGAAAACATAGATAAACTGCACATCATCAAAATTTGAAATTTTGCACATCAAAGGACATTATAAAGTAAAAAACCAAACAAAAAAACAAAAACCCTAGAAAATGAGAGAAAATAATTTTAAAGTTTGTATCTGATAAGGGGTTCATATCCAGAATATAAGTACTAAAACTCAGCAACAGAAAGACAACCCAATTTTAAAAATTAGCAAGGCCTTGAAAACACACTTCCGCAAAAGAAGATAATCAAACGACCAATAAGCATCCAAAATGATGTTAAGTAAACTTAGCCATTAAGGAAGCACAAGTCAAAACCACAGTGAGATATTGCTTTATGACTTCTAGAATGACTATAATCAAAAAAGGGAATGTTTGTCAGAACACAGGGAAGTTGGAATGCTTGGAACTTATTGATGGGATTATAAGATGGTGCAAATGACGTAGAAAACAGAATGGAATGTCACTTCCTCAAAAACATAGATTCATAAACATAGATTACCATATGACCCAGCAATGGTACTTCTACGTATACACCCAAAAGAATTGAAAGCGGAGATTCAAACAGATGCTTGTATACCAAATAGTCATAGCAGCATTATTTATAATAGCCAAAAGATGACAACAACTCAAGTATTTATTAACAGAAGAATGAATAAATAAAATGTGATATATACAAACAATGGAATATTATTCAGCCTTAAAAAGGTAAGTTCTGACATATAGTACAACATGGATGAACCATAAAAACATTATGCCAAGTGAAATAAACCAGACATAAAAGAAAAATATTGCATGATTCTGTCTCTATAAAATATCTGGAATAAAAACATTCTTAGAGATAGAAAGTACATTAGTGGTTGTTAGGGGATGGAGAGATAGGAAATAGGAAGTTATTACTTAATAGTTACTGAGTTTTTGTTTGAGGCAATAGAAAAATTTGGAAACATAATAGTAATGGTTGCAAAACAATGTGAATATAATAAATGTAATTGGACACTTAATCATTAAAAACATATAATTTATGTTACATACATATTTATTATTTTCAAAGATACATTATAACTATAAATTTGCTTCTATGTCTTGTTGATAGGTTTCTCCAAATTGTGACACTTTGTATTCCACTTGTTATTACATTTTATATATTTTCTAATTTTCGTTGCTATTTCCTCTTTAACCCATACATTAATTAGAAGTGTGGATATTTGCTGTTGTTATTCAATTCCCAAAGGGGATTGAATTGATACTTTAAATGTTGACTTCCTGTTTAAGATGTTCTTTGAAATTTATTGAGACGTTTTTTGAACTTGCATATAGTATTTTAGGCAAATTTTCCTTACGTACTTGAACAAAGAACAAAATAGTGATTCTATAGATGCAGTTCCAAAATACGTAATAGATTTATTTTGTTGTTTTCTTCATATTATTTCTATCCATAATTATTTTTGTCTGTTAACTCTGGTGTGATGTTTTATAATTTATAGTTCTGTTGATTTATAAAAGCTTAACATTTAAATAAAATGCATATCAAGCCTATGTTATGAGGGGTATTAGCGTTTATATTATTCATTTTATTGGATTGTTTAACATATAGCCTCTATCATTATATCAATTAATAGTGTTTACCTAATGACATTGTAATCTAATAGTAATGTTACAGCATCTATCTTTCCTTATTTATTTATTTTTATTTTTTGAGATGGAATCTCACTCTGTTGCCCAGACTGGAGTGCAGTGTTGCGATCTCGGCTCACTGCAACCTCTGCTTCCCAAGGTCAAGCGATTCTCTTGCCTCAGCCTCCTGAATAGCTGGGATTACAGGCACCTGTCACCAGGCCTGGCTAATTTTTGTATTTTTAATAGAGGCAAGGTTTCACCATACTGGCCACACTGGTCTCAAACTCCTAAACTCAAGTGATCTGCCCACCTCAGCCTCCCAAAGTGCTGGGATTACAGGTGTGAGCCACTGTGCCCAGCCACACAACTTTCTTTTAAACAGTATTTGTATACGAGACCTCTTACCATCCCTTTACATTCATGGTTTTTCTTGTTATTTTTTAGGTTTGTTTCTTTTAAGTTGTATTTAGCTAGTGTTATTTTTTTTTTTTTTATGTTTTCTTTTTTTATTTTTATTTTTATTTTTTTTTAATTTATTATTATTATACTGTAAGTTGTAGGGTACATGTGCATAACGTGCAGGTTTGTTACATATGTATACTTGTGCCTTGTTGGTGTGCTGCACCCATCAACTCGTCATTTACATCAGGTATAACTCCCAATGCATTCCCTCCCCCCGCCCCCCTCCCCATGATAGGCCCCGGTGTGTGATGTTCCCCTTCCCGAGTCCAAGTGATCTCATTGTTCAGTTCCCACCTATGAGTGAGAACATGCGGTGTTTGGTTTTCTGTTCTTGTGATAGTTTGCTAAGAATGATGGATTCCAGCTGCATCCATGTCCCTACAAAGGACACAAACTCATCCTTTTTTATGGCTGCAT